>NC_143412.1:8970000-9595000 GCF_059467195.1 Physcomitrium patens | reverse complement strand
TGATAATAATCAAGAGTTTGAAGTAGAAGAATTCCTAGATTGAAGGTAGTACCAAAATAGATTAGAATATCTTGTTCATTGGCATACATATGGTATTAGTGAATGCATATGGAAGCTAGCAAAGAATCTTACAAATACAATAAAGAAAGTTGAGTCTTTTTATGGACAACATCTATGAAAACTAAGATGAAGAATAACAAATCTTTGCCTCAAAAGAAACAAGGTTTAGAGAAGATAGTATTCTACTTTTTATTCTTATTTATAAATTTTATATATTTGTGACATTAAGAAGATAAAAAAATCAACAACTAGCAGATTCAATAGAAAAGCTATCACTTGCTGAATTATCGGAGAAGACATTGTGATTGTTAAAATCTTTAAGATGATATAATTAAGATGAAGATCTTCAAGAACAACATATTTTTTTTTGAATAGATGGCAAAATACAACGTATTTGGTATCTTGACCTTAAAAAGGACTGTCGATGTTTGAAAATTTTATTAGATGTAGGAATGACTCCTGATAGAATTCTAAATGTTTTATTTGAAGAGAGTTATGAAAGCCTCAATAATAATCAAATAATAGGGTGGTCTTTCTCCCTTGGTATAAAATAGTATTTATAGTTGAGAGGACCTATCAACCATTTTTAAAGAAAAAAAAGATCAAAGTATGTAGTAAATATAATTTATTGCATCTTAGATTTTTTCAACACATGATGACCGCTCCTCATGGAACTCATTCCTAGAAGAAGGAATAATATCACAAACATACATATTTATTGCAATATTTATCCATATGATTAAATATAAGTAAAAAAAAATAAATTTATTTCATAATATTTTCTAGAGAAGCTTCTTAATGGCTTCATAGAAATTACTTTGACTTTAATTGTATTTGTAGTTGATTGGTAAGTTAGAAACTTGGTCAACAAATTAACCACATATTGGTAGCTTGCAAAACAAGCTAACTATGTAGTACACATATAAAAAACTTGTCTTGTATATTAAGATATGTGTCTTATAAAGTCAATACATTTTAGAGGTCTTATAGGACATTGCCACATAGCTCTTAGTTAAGAATATATATGGAGGCAAGAGTGAAGCCTTCTTCACTCTTGTCAATGCCTTTTTAGTCTTTAGTCTTGTTTCAAGACTTTCTAGTCTTCTTGTCTTTGGCAATAGCAATTTTAGTTTAATACTATATCATTTATAAGTGATTTTTTAGTCTTTTTGAGTGATACAAGAGAGTATTGATATTTTAGTTCTTTGAGGTTCATGTCCTTGATAAGATGCCACAAAATAAATCAAATTGTTTTATTATTGTAAGTCTAAATATATTGCCTTGTATCTTGATTCTTATAAATGTGACAAATATAAAAAACGGTTTAAATTTTTTAATGTTTTATTTAAGCAAATTTTCACATGGTTTTTAAATTCTTGTAAAAACCACTTTTTTGAGATTTGCCTACTACAACTTCTTAAGAATAAAATTATTCATGTCATATAAGAAAAATTAGCCTATTTATGGATCTACAAATTGTGGCTTCTCATCTTGTTTTTAAGTATAAAGATTCTTTGAGATTGAATTTTTAATTTTCTAATTTTAAAAGATTCAAATTTGAAAAAGGTGGTTTATTTATTCATTTAATTGATTTGTAATTAATGAATATACTTTAGATAATGTTTTCATTTTAATAAATCTTGAAAACAAAAGATTTTTTTTTTAGATATAGGTAATTAGAATGATTTAATTTCACAAATCCCAATTAATTCCATTTTAAAAAACTCTTTGTTGCATAATTATTAGAAAGAGGTATTCATCTTTCTCAATCAATTTACATGTGACTGCTATTCCAAGTTGTTTTTTTTTCCCTTGGGGAGGCTGGGAGAATCATGTTGGAGAATCCATTGCTCCACTGCGACGCCGAAAGAGCTGTGCAGAAGCTTAGCCACAGCATCAACTTTTTCAATGAATTCAGGGTTGCGAGAGGCCAAGTAACGACGCAGGACTGAGTATGAACGTCGATCACTTCTCCCATGCTGCTGAAGTTCGGACCCATATCTTCTTCCTAGATTTCGCAGTATATTCTGAGAAGTGTCGAAATTATGCCGAAGTGACTTGACCCCGGTGGGCCCAGATAATTTTTTTGGAAACAAAAAAGGGTATATCCCTTTGCTGATATGTTAATATAAACAGTGTTACATTCTCGATGGGCCCAGTTTCGAAGAAATTACAAAAGAAACAGTGATGGTATATGTATGTAATAGTCCCAAAGTTGGAGGTTACGGACTCGGTCACCCCCGATACACCTAAGATTATCGACTTAAAGAAAGCACTAGAAACGGGTTTTGGGGTAATCTGCAGAACAGATTGTAATGAATTTTTCTGTACGTCATCATATTAATATTCGACACTAAAACGCCCCTCCTCTCTAGCACTGTCGCTCACCGATTCTGAGCCACAACTGGTAGGGAGCAGAAATTAGAATATTCTTGCAGTTGGCAGAAACTGTTCATGGAAGCAAACGATACCCAAAAGTTAACGTGGCTAATAGAGTAACAGTTGGGCTCTTCACTGCTTGCTTCCATCCAAACCAAGAGAGTCTATCTCCTCTTCGCCCTTTTCTTTATAATATGTCGCCTGTACTAGTATTCAAGGCACAATGAATCAAAAATCGACCTTAACTAAGAAAATTTGCAAGCATTTTAGTGTAATATTCTCGAAAGACTTGTTTTAAATCTATTGTCGCGAGCAGTTACTACAGCTTCAAGCATGGCAGTCAAGGAAGTGGCCCAGATGCGATGCGTGCGTGAGGCCTTTCCTGCTTTTGTGAAGCAAAAGTCCAAGTCCCCTCACAATCTTCGACGTCAGCGTGGGGCGATGTTGACTGTTGGGTGCAAGATTAGAAAGGAAGGATTAAAACAAAGTTGCCGAATGATCTTTAGTAGGTGAACTGCTGTGTTGGCAAAATAGCACGTACATGTTGGTAAACTGCGGCGTAGGCTAGAGAAGCCTTCGTCGCCACGCGTCAGTGATTGCTTGACCCGAAATCTGGTGATTCACTGTAGTCAGCGCATGCAGGAGAATGCAGTCTGCTGAGCTTATATTATAAGAATATGGGCAAAGTGAAGTAAAGGATGTTCAGAACGCCACTTTTTTTTATCCATGTGCACCTTCTTCGATGCGTTCACGATTGTCCAGTCTTGTATCTCACCTTTCAACTGAAATTGAGAATAGTATGTATCCAATATCTCGTGTTTTGTTGAGGATCATATTCCACTTCGTCGATAAGAAAATAATTTGTATTTTCATCTCGTTGGGGATTTCCTGGAGAAAAGCGCCGATTTGAAAGGATTTCTTATTTCTGCTCGACAGCGGCCCGAAGTGTTCGTCCGTCGGGTTAACAGTTACTCCTCTCTACCATCGGCAGAGTCCTAGAACGAGAATTCGATCGATAGGTTTTGATCTTCGTGTGGGAGAGTAGAGCCAAAGATTGACTAGGACACATTTATGACGTTGCCAGAAAATTTATGGTACATAGAGGACTTTATCACTGTCTTGCAGTTTGGGAGAGTGATGCAATTACTTCAAGAAACTCAAGAATTCGTTTTGGTTCTTTTCTTGTCGCACTCGCTGTAGCTGGATTTATCACATCGATTGTGGTTTATAAGAATTTCGGCAAGAGGAACACTGAAGCGTTATTGGTTGTGCTAGTTTACTTCTGAAAAAAGTTTCCAACAAGAAGAGTACACTAAGACTCTCATCGAAGCTCTGCTGGTGCAAATCGGCATATTTTGGAATTGCAAGCTCGTAGAGCACTGTAGGTACTTCATTCGACTCACTTGATTATAAGATACGGTAGCATGGCGATTAGTAATTCTGCTGCGGGTAACCTTCTAGTTTCTTGAAGTTGTTTTAAGTCTTAATGGTCTGGCATATAATTCTTCATGCTGAAATTTGTTTGCATGCATACTTCGAGGATGAACCTGTCTCTTGCAACCATGAGTAAGATTTTGAGGTCATACGCTGGTCTTGAAAGTGTGGAAATGGCCGTCTTTATTGCAAATTTTTTTAAAATGTTCCAATCTCCATTCCTCAAGTAGCAAGGAAATATCCACGTCTTCTCCTCAACCTTTGGACCAAAAAGCAACAACAGTACCAAGCGGGATGGGTTTGTCTGAAATTGTTGAAGTTTTTTTTTGCCTGTAGAGATCAAGCCTCTGGATACAAAGTAGGACACCTGAGAGGACAAGGAAGTGGCGAAGCTCTCCTTATGGCCCTGGAGAAAGCAAATCCTGCAAAGAAGGCTCCTAAATGGGGATTCGGCTTCTTCGAGAAGAGCCACTCATGGATGAGCTTCGCCCTTGTTGTCGGCTGCGCGTTGTCCATAGTGTATCTCTTGCAGTCGATGGTTGTGAATAGAAACAACTGCATGTCTTTTAATCCCTTGCCATCCATAATCGCTGAATCCGCCCCCAGCAATATCTCCTCCGAACACAAACTAGGTTCCTCGCCTCCCCAGGCTAGGATAAACCCTAAGGGTACAGAGCTTTCTCGGATAGTTTTCGCTATCGCAGGAGCGGCTAGGAATTGGCCTGTAAGAAAGGAATACATCAGGATCTGGTATAATTCAGCAAAGAATGTGCGTGCCATAATGTGGTTCGACGAGAAGGTAAATGGGACGTGGGAAAAAGACGCGCCTCCTTTCAGGATCTCAGAAGACATCTCCAGATTTCCGATCAGTCGTGGAAAACTAGCAGTCACTCGAATCGCAAGAATTGTTTCCGAGACTTTCAGGTTGGGGCTGCCGGATGTAGACTGGTTTATCATGGGAGACGACGACACGTTTTTCTTTCCAGGGAATGTGGCGAAAGTGCTCGCGAAGTATGATCCCACGAGGATGTGGTACATTGGAAGCAATTCCGAGTCTCAATCGCAGGATGTCTCGCACTCTTTCAACATGGCATTTGGAGGTGGAGGATTCGCGATTAGTTATGTCCTGGCCGAGGCACTTGCCAAGATGCAAGATTCCTGTCTTTTGAGATATTCACGCTTATGGGGAAGTGACGAGCGTGTGTACGCGTGCATGTCAGAGCTTGGCGTGTCTCTCACCCACGAACTCGGTTTCCACCAGGTTCGTAAAAAACTCCCAGTTGTGTACAATGTCATTCTGAACTCCATGCGTAGGAGTTTCAAATTGGTTATCAGTCACATGCGAGACCATTTAGTGCTAAGAATTTCCAATTGGGTCACAGATGGACATAGTAGGGAACGCAATGGGCCTCTTAGCAGCGCATCCTCAAGCCCCTCTCGTGAGCCTCCACCACATTGACTGGATCGACCCCATATTTCCCAACTTTAACCGACACAAATCACTGCACCATCTTTTGCAAGCAGCCAAGGTGGAATCCAGCAGCCTTTTTCAGCAATCAATATGTTACGCGGATGGCCAGAACTGGTCCATCTCCGTCTCCTGGGGCTACGTGGTGCAAGCCTATAAATGGTTTGTCCCTCCACGCGAGCTGGAATCGCCATTGCTCACGTTTCGAACTATCAAACGAAGAAGCGACAGATCGGAGTTCCGCCTCAACGTTCGCGAAATCCCCAATGATCTGTGCCTTCTGCCCACTCTATACTACATGCAATCCGTCACTGGGCCCAGTAACCAAACCGAAGGATTACTGGAAAGTGTGTACATGAGGGAAGTGAATCCGAAGCGAGCTGCTTGTGATAAGCGGATGCATCCTCTCAACTTGGTGCAGCGGATCCGGGTTCTCAAGGAGCCAGTCGCAGACTCCTGGTTTCAGGTACTTGTTTGGTTGTTAGTTTGTTTTTCAGTAGCTTTTTCTCTGCAATCCATATCCTGTTGCTTGTTGTTTCTATTCTACGAATTCGCTACCAGGTGTGTTGTAGGAATGATGGACGTAAGGGCTATCAGTGAGTGATTCCTGCACAACTTTTACTTAGAAATTTGTACTGGTTTAGAGATTTCATCTCATAGCCTGGTGTTGTTGGTTGTGTGTCTGTACAGGCGCCTCGAAGATCATGCTGCTCGGTGAAGGCTTGGGGCAATGATACAGTAGAATTGCGGTTGCTTGCATGCAGAGAGGGTGAAACTCTCACAAGCAACCTCCATTGACATCCACCCCACAACCCATCACAAAAACATTATTTTTAGGGGAATGATAAAGCAATCCAAATTTTTATTAAAGCTATTCACCTATCATCACAATTTTGCACATGAATAGTACAAATCTTTTTCATCATTAAGACCATAATCTACATTTGGATAAATAGAATCATCATTCTAAATATAGTTTTCAATAGTTCTTAATAATTCCCAATAACTAGTAATAAAGTCTTTTTATTCTTCTTCCTACTTGTTTTATAAGTATGTGTCTTATAAGTACTTATAAGTATATACTTAATTCACTTCTTTATCATCTTATTCTAGTGTATATATTTTTAATAAAGAAGTGAAGTATATCTTATATCTTAATAGTATTGATGCATTTGTACATAATTAAGGCTATGTTGTATGCAAACGATGCTTTGACAAAAATCACATTGATTACAAGTGTGAGAAAGGAGAGATTTATTGTAATCAAAATCATCACTCATAAACAAAATAGTGCAAGTCATCTAACAAGATGTCCATTTGCGTTGTATGCTCATCATTTGCATAATAGTACTCAATGGCATTTGATTGTTTGAAATGCTTTTCATAACCATGGAGCTACCTCTTCTCTTTTAGGCTATTAATTTGGTCGTCGATTATAACCAACCAAAAAAGAACTAACTTTACAATTACTAGCCACATGTATTCTTGGAATAAAATGAGTTGCGTCAATAAAGTAGTAGATTTTTGGTTGTTACTAATTGCTCAATCGAGTCTTAAGATAAGAAAGTACCAAGTTTATATATAAAAATGTCCCTAAAGGAATAATCACATCAATACATAAGTTCTAATTATTAAAGAATATCCAAAATGTAATAAAAATATTCTAAATCTTTATATATCGTTAAGGTGAATTTTTCTTAAACTTCAATAGTTCAAATCTTACAATGAAACCATCTAAACAAACTAAAATTTTACATGAAGTGTTGATGTACTTTAAACAACTATTAAAACAAATTTCAACTGCAAATTTATTTCAAATCTTGAGATATTGCCAAAATCCTAATGATAGCTTTAAACCCTTACTTGCATATATTTACATGCAATTTTCTTTGTATCTTACAAACTAAGTACTTAAATATCAAAAAAATTGATATATAACTTCTTAACCTAATAATTCACACTTTTAAAAATTTTGAGCCAAAAATTCATTCAAAAACTCAAATTATAGCTTCAACCATTACTATCAACAAAATAGCTCAATTATTGCCTTTGAATTACATGTCTTGTCTTCGATGCCCTATAACTCCTTCAAATATAGCAATTATTTTATAAAAGACATAGATCTTAAAATTATCCTTGAGGCTACATCTCCCAATCTCCAAAAGCTGCAATATAACTTCTCGTATCCTCATAAGAGCAACAATATATCTTAAAAGACACCTTAACTTCAAATGGCTATAACTTCTTCACCCTAATTCCAAACTCTCTAATTTTTTTACACAAATTGTAGCCCAAGTCTTAAATCTTACAATCTTTACTTTTGATTCTCAAATGCCCCTTTTGAAGTCACTAAAATTCTTATTATGGCTGTAAGCAACTTGTTGAAAGTCTATTGGGCATGGCCTTTAACTAATAGGAATGAAGACCTTCACTCCTTGCCTTCAACTACCCATATCTTGCTTTCATCTCCCAAATAAGCTTCTTAATAGTTTGAATCTTTATCTTTGAGCTCTCATCTTTTCTAAAACTTTATACTAAATATCTAAATCCTATATAATTTAAACACTATAATCAAAATATATAAACTTCAAAATAAAATTTTTTACATCAATTTTCTTTAAATTAACTTATTAACTACTCTAATACACATCAAGACTTATAAATATATTATATATTTTAATTAATTTTTATATACTATAAGCAGTTGTAGTTTGATAATGTTCCATCAAAAAATATTATTTTTATCTTATATGAGAGTGATATTAATAGTAAAGTTATTGCTCAAATTGTTTATAATGAATAACAAAAATTACATCACATTGCTTTTGCTAGACAATCACCTATTATATGTATTATAAAAACTTTATAAGGTGCTAATTACTATTTTTCTTATCATTGTGATAAAATTACTTGCTTATTTTTTGTACATTTTAAATGTATTCAACTTACAAAAAGGTACCATTTTTCCATTGTCGTGGATTGCATATACAAAAAAAATAGATTTAAAATGTTAATATTACATGTTATAGGGATAACAAGTTTCAATACCTCATCTATCATTGATATTTTTTTTTTCCAAAAAGAAACAAAACTCTTCTTTTATTAGATGTTAATCCAACTTCAGCAAGTATATAGAAAAATTCGACACATTTACATAGGTTCTAAAAATAATTTATCATTAATAAATGCTATTTAATTAATATTTTTCACTTCAAACATATTACTTTGTATTTGGCATATACAAAAAGAATATGTTAGAAAATTGTAAAAAATACTTTTCAAACAAAAAAAAGATAGGATGGTCTTCATTCTTTGTAAATTGGACCATTGTGATTAGTGCATATTCTATAGAGATTTTTGATTAAGAGTGGACTAATCTTTATAAGAAACACATTCTTATTATTGCTCATGAAATTATTGAGAACTTAAAGAATAATTAGATATTACATAAGAAGAGATTTGTTAAAACTTTGGCAAATAATCTACTTCACCTCAAAAGTATTACTATATCACAAATAGAGGATCAACTTTCAACATTAAAATCCCACTTAAAAGTCTCTATTAAAGACCTTATAGAAGTTCAAATTTCTCTCTTATTTTTTTTGAAAATACAAGAGAATTGAAAGCTTAAGAAAGTTCAAGACAAATCCATATTGTTTATCAATACAATATTGGTTTCTTTATCAATGTTGTGAAACATATATCTTAACATGCTCTTAATCCTGTTCTTGAGAAATATAAACAAGCAAGAGCAAAAATTGATAAATACAATTTTTCTTATACAAGGACAATGACAAAGACATTAGATCTATTATATGAGCATCATATATGAATTTTATTGAGAAGAAAAGATGTTTTTATCAATTAGTAATTTTCATCATCAATATTACTTGGTAAATACTTATGACTAATTTATTCCAATATCACCTACAATTTGATTTTCTTCTAAAAGTTTACATCTATTTTATATTGCTATTAATCAAAATTTTGATGTTCTATTTCTTCACCAACAAAAAGAATCTATGAAAATAATTGATTGAACTTTCAACAATAATTATATAATTGAAAAAATTTCAAGTGATTTTCTCAAAGAATAGACCACAAAGAGTAAGAAATAGAATAAAAGGTGACATACATGCAAAACCATCAATACAACAATCTACAATACAATTGAAAATTATAGAAACAAAAACAAAGAAGTACTTTTACACCAACTACAAGTCAATGGGATATAATATCTCTACATGCCTTAGAAGGATAATCTTTCTCTCACAATTGTCTATAAGTAATTTATGGATAGAATTGAATTCAATAATATATTGATAAAATTATTAAAAAATTATTATAAACAGACATTTAAAAAATTTTAAATTCTTATCATTGTAAGTAATATTAATTATTAATTTACTTTTTATTAATAAATTAAAAATGATGTATTCAACTTTATTTTTTCATGAGCATTTATTAATATTTTAAACCAATGAAAAAATCCAAATTTTATTTAAATGATATTCAAATTTTATTTTAAAAAATTAAATTAAATTAAATTTGGCCACACAGAGGTTAACAAAACTTAAGAGTTTTTTATGATTTTATTCTATTAAATTAGTAACTACAATAGAAATTAATAATAATAGAATCTTATAAAGAAGATTCTTTTTCTAAAAAAAAAAAAAACTAACTATATCTTCATCTCAATCAACAGCATGGCAGTGACATAAAATTTTATTTGAAGTTGTTTCAAGGAGGCAACAAGTTCAATCTCATACTTAAAAAGAATATCTGATTTGGATTGCAATCATGATGAGTACAAAGAAATGGCTTCTTAAAAAGTACTACATTCCTTAATCAGATCCACAACATCATTTAATACACTATTGATGATAGAGCTAATCTCCACATTTGTAAAAAAAGTCACCATCACTCTCCATCATACACCATCCAAAATCTCACATATCTTTATATCTTCAGCAATCAACAAAGACTTCATAGCTATTCATGCATTCTCCGCTCAAGAATAAAACCTTCAAATTAACAACCTTGAAATCTCAAAATAAGGTCCTACTTTGTACCTTCTAATAAATAATATATGGATTAATTTATACAAATGTCCAAAACTAAACTTCCTTCTCTCCTTCTCTCTAATAAAACAAACACCTAAAATAATAATATATCATTGATATATATATTGATTCTAATAATTATCAATATTATTATGTAGAAATAAATAAAAATAGATTAATTTTATAATATCTTCTAGAAAAGCTTCTAAAAAGCTTTACAAACACAATTTTGACTTTACATGTGTTTGTAGTTGATTGATAGGTTGAAAACTTAGTCAACAAGTTAATCACATGTTAATCATGTTAATAGTTTGTAAAAAAAGCTAACTATATAATATATATATATAAAACTTACTTTAGAAGTTAAGATATATATCTTCCAAAGTTAACTTGTTGTCACTGACATACACATGTAAACCAATAATAACTTCTATGATTTAGATAATAGTAGGTAAAAGTAGGTTAATTCTATAATATCTTTTTTAGAATCTTTTTAGAAGCTTCATAGATACTACTTTGACTTTATAGGTGTCTTTAATTGACTTTTTAGATTAGAAATATGGTCAGAAAGTTGGCCATATACCACACATGTTGATAGCTTGAAGAACAAGTTAACTGTGTGGTCCATACATAGAAAACTTGCCTTGTAAGCTAAGGCATATGTCTTGCAAAGTCAACACATATTAAGGATCCTATAGAACATTGCCACATAGTTGCTAGTTAGATAGTATATATACAAGCAAGAATGAAGTCATCTTCACTCTTGTCAACTCCTTTCTTGCTTCTAGTATCAAGGACATATATTAGGAAGTTGAAGAAGATTCTAGAAGGTTCTAGAGAAGCTTTGTAGTTTGTAGAAGCTACTTGAGAAGTTTTTAAGCTCGTAGAAGCTGCTTGAGAAGCTTTCTAACTTACAGAAGCTATTTGAGAAGCTTCCTAACTTGTAGAAGTTGCTTGAAAAGCTTTCTAATTTGTGGAAGCTACTTGAGAAGCTTCATAGCTTGTAATATATATAAGAGCAAAGACTGAGGGGATCCTCAGTCTCGACAACACACCTCTTGGAGCTCTAGTTCACTTTTCTAATGTTGTTCTTATACTCATCTGATTAATTTAATTCTTGCTGATTCTTCTTGAGCTTCTTATTTAGATTTTTAGTGAATATTCTAAATTTGTGACAGTTTGTCAAAACTACACTCATCTTTCATATCAGAGCTAGTTCCTTCTTGTTAGAGTGTGGATTATCCATGTGCTTGAAAGTGCTAGCATTTTAGAGGTTGCGGATTACTCTCCTCTAAACTGATATTTCTTCTATTATAACATTGGAGTCTTATCTTTCTTGGAGAGAGTGGTTTATCCCTCTTCTTGAAGGTTTTAAGGCATTTTAGATGTTACAAAGTACCCTCTTCTAAACCTATACTGCCTTCTTATAGAGTCATTCTTTTCTTTCTCTTAGAATGGTTGGAGGTCAAGATATTAGTATGGCTAAAAGTTTGGAGTCCAAATTGAACGCCATTATCAATGTTCTTGCTACGTTATTACAAAGAATTGTAGAGATTGAAGGAATCATTGCAAGACTTCACAATGATGGAGCATCCAAGATGGTTTAATCCAGGATTCACTAGCCTCAAGCTTCAGCACCAAGAGAAGCATCTTTGCTTTTAGTTCAACAAGAATCGTTGGTCTTACAACAAAAAGAGCCCCAAATTAGCCTTTCAGATAAGTTTGATGGTATGCATTCCAAGTTTTGAGGTTTTATCAATCAAATTAGATTGATAACAGCTTTACAGTCTGAACACTATCTGACGGAGGAGTCATGTGTTGGACTAGTTAGAACTTTGCTCACAGGGCAAACTCTAATATGATTTGCTCCTTTCTGTGAGAAAAGATCGTTGTGTTTGTCGTTTTACTTATTCTACAATTCTTTTCAGAATAAACCTATATAGGAGAATTTGAATACAAATAAGACTAAGTACATGAGCTTACTTGTTAGGATCACGTGATTAACTGTATTCCAAACCACTAAAATACTAAGAAACACTACAATGCTTTCTTCTAGGAACAATATTCCTTCATCAACTGATAACAACAGTGTGCAACCTTGCACTCTTAAAAGACTGCTCAAAATTCATAAATTCTATCCAACACCTAGAATAATAGACTTCACTATAACCAATTTGGATTTACAGACTTTTTATAATCACAGACTTCCTCTGTCGAAACACACACATAACTCTCAATAAACAACAATCATAATCTTCCATTCATAATCAATCTTCTAATAACTTTTCATATAATTCAATCACATAATACTCCAATTACATAATCAATAACTCATAAATCAATCTCTGATTTATTCCACAGACTCACTTCTCAGTATTCAAAAATTATCCATTACTCTTCAACAACAAAGAAACAAAGAGGTAGCATCAAGCTTAACTCCGACTCATGACTATCTCAGTCTGACACCCCAACAAATTTCTACAATTCCTATATAATTGCTAATGATTTCTAAATCTTGACCATAATCCTATAATTAAGCACTTTTAATAACTAAATCAACCATCTATCCTCTTGAACTGACTATTCTACAGACTATTAACCTATTTTATCAATATCTTACAAAAATGAACTAATATCTATTCTACAATCGTCAATTTTGAACAACTTTGAAACTTTTTTGGAGGCATTTGCAGAAGCATTTGGTGAACACGACAAGGCTCGATAGGCTACAACAAAGATCAGGTCGCTACGACAAGGAGCATGCTCCGCATCAGTCTATGGATCAAATTTTAGATAATTAACCTGCGACATGAACTGGGATAAGGAAGCATTGATGAGTCAATTTTATTGGGGCTTGAGGGAAGATGTCAAGTTGTGATTCGGCTACTATATGAAAAAAATATAATTATGTACTTAATATATAATTTATAAAGTGACATGGTGAAAGCTGTAGAATAGATATTAATTTTTTTTTGAAAGATATTGGTAAAATATATTAATAATCCATATAATAGAAAATTCAAGAGGATGGATGAGTGATTTAATTATTAAAAGTGGTTAATTATAGAATTACAATTAGAATCTGGAGAATCAAGGGAAAGTATATAGGACTTGTAGAAGTTAATTAAGGTGCCATCGCTGTGATAGTTGTGAGCCGAGGTAAGCTTGGTGCTACTTCTTTTCTTTTATTTGTTATTTTCTTTAAATAAGAGGATTAAGAGTTTCTGAATATTGTGAAGTGAATTATGGAATGGAAATGTGATTGGTATTATTTGAGAAGAAGAAAGATTGAATGTTGAAATCTGATTGTAATTCAGCAGAGAGAATAAGTCTATGTTTGTGTGAAACACTCTAATGTGAATGGCAATTCTGTGTGAAGAATTCCAATGATTGGAATGAGGGTAATTGTGTGATGAAAGCTGTGAGGGCGCAGTATTACAGTTGGAGATTATGAGGGTGAATATATTGGTGGAAATAGCAGTTATTGGTATGATTGAATTGCTATAAGGAAGAGACCGATAAGATGAAGGAGGAGATTATAGTTTCCTTATGTGTTCAGATATTGGAAATAGAGACGATACATTTAGGAGGTAATTGATTGTGTGATCCTAACGTGAATGCTTAAGCAATTAGTCATTCTCCGTGTTCGAATCTCTCTACACGAGTTTATTCCCATTAGATTAATTTGAAATAAATAAAACGAGTAATCACATTTTGGTGCCACTACCTAGAAGTGATAATAGCTTTGAGTGTTAGGAATTAATTACCAAACGTATGAGAAAGTTGGTAATGGACGACGATTTCAGTAGTGTTTGAAGCAAGATTATGGTTAATAAAAATGAGAGCATTGCATCGAGGAAAATAAATCAGTTGAGAGAAAAATAGGGAAGAGCGCTGTCGTGTTGTGGTTCGGCTACTATATGAAAATAATGTAATTATGTACTTAATATATAATTTATTAAGTAACATGGTGAGAGCCATGTTAGTAGATTTTAGTTGGTTGTAGGATATAATTTGATTATTACTTTGAAAAAAGGTTGTTTAGAAAGATTACTATAGAATTTGTATAACTTTAATTTCCTTTTGATAGTGGCTTTTAAGATTGGTTTTGGTTGATAGTAACTTCTAAATATTTAGAGTCACCTTTATTAGACATTGGTGACATTTGAAAACTTATTTTGGTTCTTTTATTTGGTGTTTAGAGCATAAATTATGTAAATCTTATAAGAAAAAGGATTGAAGAAGGATTTTGGTAGCAAAGGGAGAAATTAGGGCACCAATATAGATGAATGGAGATGAAAAATAAAAATCTCCATTCCTATTGGTCAAAAATCATGACCAATGGGCTTTGAGGAGGCTGCCCGAGGCCATATTAGGAATTAGGGTTAGTTTCTCGAGGCCATTCGAACTTTGAAGGCTAGGGTCAGAAGGTTTAGATTTTTAGTTAAGGTTTTGGTGCAAGTTTTGTGTCATTTGGGGTTTTTATGAAGAAGTTATAGGCGCTCAAAGTTAAGGTGTTAGTTTTGGACCTACTGTCACTCTTTTGGGCATAACGCACGCATACGGATGGCAATTGAGGATCGGCGACCGCGACTGGAGAGAAAACTTTTGCGGCTATACTTTTCATACACTGCTTACTGGATTCCAAGTTGGGATGAAGGAGTTATTGGATTTTGAAGTCAGCACATGCAATCTAAGGGTAGTAAGTAAACCGATTTACTAGTGTTTGTCTCTTGAGCTATATCTTGAGCAATTTTGTAAGGTTTTGGATCAAAATTTCAAAGAATGTGTAATTTCATGTTAGTAAACTTTTTGCATAAGTTTTATGACATTTTGAGTTCGAATTTTTGAGATATAAGGAAAATTGTTTTTGGGTGCTTGTAAATTAGGGTTTGGAGTGTCTGCTAGGGTTTCTTAGATGCCAAAAGTTCGGGAGTGAAATTGCGGTTGGTTTTTTTTGTGGTAAGAGTTAAGGGTAAATTCTACCTATTTGTAAATTTGGAACAAACTGAACGGTTAGATCAATAGTTATGATTTTCTAAAGTTTGGGGCGAGAAAACCCTTCACGAAAAAAATATGTTTTGAAGGGATTTTGTTATATTTGGAGTTTTATACAAAAATTTAGGGGTTTTGGAAGCCAAGAAAAGAATCATACAAAGGTTTAAGGTACAATCTCTACAACTTGATACCCAATGTATTCCCAGATAGCAAATCACGCCATACGACAATGCAAGGAAGGAACTTGCTTAGAGAGGAGCAAGAACGTAATCTTAAAAGGAAGCATCGACAAAATTGGATTAAACCATGATTGCAAGCTTGTCGGTGCATCCGAACATATTAAGAACTGGACAGACTGTTAATTTTGCAGTCGTATGTACCGTTATTATGAAAAACTACCGAGAGCACTCGTGGGGAGCGCTACTAATAGTCTAGCATACCTCTCGAAGCCATTAACAAAAAGTGAGGAAGGCACAGAGGAATTAGGTATCCATTGGGTATTTTCTCAATTAGAGATACGTCCAATTCTAACAAGTCTAGTTCTGAAGATCGGCATAAATCACTTGTCAATAAAGACCAATTCAAAGTATATCAAAACCTATCATTTTTACCTCATATTCAACTACTAAAATTATTTGGGAATAATAATAGTCAATCGAGAAGGCCTGGAAGTCCAAAAAAGACTTTTGTGGGAGATAATTTTTATTTTAATAAGAAATTGAGCAGAACACCAGCATCTGTAATGGCTTCCGGAGGACAAGCAGTTCCAATTGCAGTTCAAATGGGTGCAGTAGGCGATCAAACGACTAGCGTCGCATCATTACCTACTTTTTGGGGTTTGCTAGGTGCAAATTCAGATCAACATTTTTCTCAATTCTTGATGGCGTGTGTACCCAATAATGGCAAAACTAAAGATATTTGATTAAGATGGCTGCCAGCGACATTGAAAGACACAGCATTTGAGTGGTATAACCGCCAACCTGTGGGACAATTTATCAATTGGGAGGCATTGAAAAATACATTTTTAGCCCATTTTCGACTAATTGGTTTTGAAGAACGTCTTGGAAAAAAATTAATGAACAGTAGAATGATACTAGAGGAAGCAGTATAGTCATATTATAGTCGCGTAGCAGATATACTTCAAAAATGGCCAAATAATCAAATGCCAGAATCGTTTGCGTTGTCCATATTGGTTAATTGAGTACACCCACCAGAATTGAAGATGTTTGTAAAGGAGGCCCAATGAGCCACCATTACATCATCTCTTGAGCGAGCAAAAGTATGAGAGGAATGTCACTATGATCAGAACTTAACAGTTGGAGCCACGATGATTCCATCTCAAGGAGGTTATCAAATGACAAATTGGAATGACACATCAGAAATTTATCCGGGAAGGAATGATTATGATACAATTCCATAGGAAATAGTAGATGCCGTTCCATTGCAAGTTGTACCACCATCATCATCACAACTGTATGCGCCCTATTTTGCATATCAAAAATCAACACCTACGAAGGAATTGCCAAATGCATTAGTATCTAGAGATCCTAATGAGTCCATGCTGTTAGCATTGATAAAAAAAATGGATGAAATGGCCATCAATATGGCCAATGATAAGGAGAAGAGGCATAACAAACCAATATGCGTCCCAATGTCAGATGCAGCAATTGTAAGGGGCAAGGTCATTTAGTAACAGAATGTCCTTCACCTCCCTAAATGATTGTACAATGTACCTTTTACGGAGGCAAGCACATTACCACCAACTGTTGGAATTTACGGAAGCAACAACAACTCAGTAACCAGATAATGACTCAACCAACTTCATGGAATATCAATCAAGTACAAACGAATAATAGGTTTGGTTGGAATAGAAATCAAGTGAATAAACAAAACAAGAAATGGGAATAATGAAGCAAACAGAGATGGTCAGATTGGCACATGCCAGAAGATGTGCAGGTTTGGAGGGGGTGGATGTCGTACTGTAAATGCTTACAGTATGTAAAAATTAGTTAAAACATATTATATGTTGATAAATCTAGATGTGTGTTAGAGTGGCTAGTAGATTAAATTAAAAAGAGTTGGTATAAGAAACTTTACTTTTTTTCTTTATTTCTTTTGATTTTGACATTAAATATATAAATATATATATATATATATATAGGACCTAAATGTTTAGTATGAAGCCTTGGGAGAAGGTAGAAGCCTAAAGATGAAGATTTAAACTAATAGGAGGTTAATTGGAAGAGATGAAACCAAGGCATGGTTAGATGAAGGTAGAAATAAGGATCTTCATTCCCATTGGTCGAAATCCATGCCTAATGGGCTTTTAGGAGGTTGCCCGCGACCTTGATAAGGGTTTCGGCGACTTCAAAGAGGCCATTAGGAAATCAAAGGAAAGGGTTGTAAAGTTTAGGGTTTTGGCTACAATTTTTGTGCAAATTTTATAGGATTTGGAGTTAGGGTGAATAAGTTATAGCCGTTTGAAGTTAAGGTGTCAATTTGAGACCTACTGTTACTCTTTTGAGTTTAAGAGGAGTCTTACGGAAGCTTTTGGAGATCGGAAGGTGCGGCTAGAAGAGCAACTGCAAGACATACATCTTTTGCGAAGAAAAATTTGCATTTGGAGTTTATGTGAAGGAGTTATAGGGAGTTAAAGACAGCGCATTCAAATCAAAGGCAGTAAGTGAACGGTTTTGTTCAAAGTAGTGTTAGGAGCCATAACTTGAGTTTTCGAAAGAAATTTTGGCTCAAACTTTGAAAAAATGTAAAACTTTGTGTTAAAAAGCTATCTATACAAGTTTCGTGGCATTTGGACTTATGGTTTGTGAGATATAAAGAAAATTGCACGTGGGTATATAAAGATTAGGGTTTGAAGCGACTGTTAGGGTTTTGAAGATATCTAAAGATCCGCGACGAATTTGTAGTTGAAATTTGTTGTACAAATTAATAACAACATATTAGTACTTCGTGTAAATTTTGATCTTGTTTGGACGGTTGGATCAAGAGTTATGAGGTGTTGAGGTTCGGGAGAATTTTCACACAAGGATATACAAGGTTTTAGAGTACTTCTACCATATTTTGGGTGTTGTTGGTTATTTAAGACTTAATTATTTGGTGTAATTGTCCCAAAAGGAGAATTTATATTTATAAAATTAGGATTTTCTTATTTTAAGCTTGATTGAGCAATTAGTGATAGCCAGAAGCCCAACGCTTTCTTGAGGCAAAACCTCTCTATCCCAACAACGTTATCGTATCCCATTTTCTTGGGCAAACCTTGGCTTTATCAAGCCAAAGCTAAAAACAATTGGGGCCGAAGCACATTGACAATTGGAAAAGGCCGGGATTAGATTATTCTACAGATGTATGCGGTACAATATCATGGAGAATCTCAATTGCCAGAATCAGAATTTACATCGAACAACGAGAGTCAATCGATTGAGAAAGTTGCCGATGCTATAGGTTCACCACAATTTGGAGTAGGACAAAACACTTCAACAGCAAAGGCAGGAATCTACCAATGTAGAGGTCTCGACGAATATTTACTGCATCAAGAAGATGCGACTAACTCGGATCATGTTATTACCGAATGGATGAACAATTTTGCAGTCAATAGAGTCAGCACATTGGAACCAGATTTGGGTGGTTCCTATATGTCGAATAATTCAAGATATTCAGATCAAGAGAAGATAATTAAATCAGAGGTTGTTCAAGACCTTGTGTGTTAATCTATTAACTTGGGCACCAACGAAATACCACAGCTAATTAAAATATATGCTGGTATTATAGATATAGAATTGGATGCTTGGAAACAGTTTTTTGTCTGTCACAAATCTACCTTTGCGTGGTCGTTTGTGGATATGAAAGGGATTCTAGTTGGCGTGTGTCAGCACCAGATTATTTTGGAGGAGGATGTTACGCTAATTCATCAAAGACAACACCGGCTTAATCTAAAATATTTCCTTTTAGTGAAAGAGGAATTGGATAAATTTCTTGACGTGGATTTTATTTATCTTGTTCTGCATAGTGAGTGGATTTCTCTAATCATGATGGTACCGAAAAAGAATGAAAAAATCCAAATTTGTCAGGATTTCCTAAAATTTAATACAGCCACTAAGAAAGATTACTTCCCATTACCTTTCACGGACAATATGGGTAACATGTTATCATTATCACCAAGTAGTAAAAGAATAGGAGTGGGGCACCAGTTAAAGGCCTTGTGTGGTATTATTTTGGGTTGACTAGAGTGCCATTTTCTTATATTTCTTGTATTTTTGAGAGTAGTAGTTTCAGTTAAGAGTTAACAGTGATGAGTCAGTCACAAGTGTCAATTGAAGATATTCCAGAATGGATGAGTCAATAGCAACAACAATTGGAACATCGGGATGTCCAAATCTTGAAACTGGATGCTCAAGTCCGTGTATTGGGTGAGTATAATGAAGATCTATCAAATCAATTGAGAAAAGAATCGATGGATTGGAGGAAGAAGAAGAAGATTTGCAATTGGAACCAGATTTGGTCGAACCTACATTGGATAATGCGGCAAATGATTAATTAGGTGGGCCAAAGGAACTAGTAACTTTGTAGAATTTTGTTAGATAATTTTTAGATAGGTATCAATTGAGTGTTTGCGAAGATGCTGCACAGATAGGAGTGAGCCTATGTAGAATAGATATTAATTCATTTTTTAAAGATATTAGTAAAATATCTTAAAAGTCCATATAATAGGAAATTCAAGAAGACAGATGAATGATTTAGTTATCAAAAGAAATTAATTACAGAATTACGATTAGAATCTGGAGAATGAGGAGAAAGTATATAGGAGTTGTAGAAATTAATTAAGGTGCCATCGTTGTGATAGTTGTGAGCCGGGGTAAGCTTGGTGCTACCTCTTTTTTTTTGTTTGTTATTTTCTTTAAATAAGAGGATTGAGAGTTTCTGAACATTGTGAAGTGAATTATGGAATGGAAATGTGATTGGTATTATTTGAGAAGAAGAAAGATTGAATGCTGAAATCTGATTGTAATTTTAGCAGAGAGAATGAATCTGTGTTTGAGTGAAACACTGTAATGTGAATGGCAGTTCTGTATGAAGAATTCTAATGATTGAAATGAGGGTAATTGTGTCTTGAAAGCTGTGAGGGCGTAGTATTACAGTTAGAGATTATGAGGACGAATATATTAGTAGAAATAGCAGTTATTGGTATGACTGAATTACTGTAAGGAAGAGACCGATAAGATGAAGGAGGAGATTATAGTATCCTTGTGTGTTCAGATATTGGAAATAGAGACGATACATTTAGGAGGTAATTGATTGTGTGATCCTAACGTGAATGCTTAAGCAATTAGTCATTCTCCGTATTTGAATCTCTCTATACGAGTTTATTCCTATTAGATTAATTTGGAATAAGTAAAACGAGCAATCACAAGAGCCATACTAGTAGATTATAGTTGGTTGTAGAATGTAATTTGATTATTACCTTAAAAAGAGGATATTTAATAAGATTACTATAGAATTTGTATAATTTTAATTTCCTTTTGATAGTAGCTTTTAAGATTGGTTTTGGTTGATAGTAACTTCTAAATATTTAGAATCACCTTTTTTAGATATTGGTGACCTTTGAAAACTACTTTTGGTTCTTTTATTTGGTGTTTAGAGCATAAATTATGTAAATCTTATAAGAAAAAGGATTGAAGAAGGATTTTGGTAGAAAAGGGAGTAATTAGGGCACCAATATAGATGAATGGAGATGAATAATGAAAATCTCCATTCCTATTGCTCAAAAATCATGACCAATGGGCTTTGAGGAGGCTGCCCGAGGCCATATTAGGAATTAGGATTAGTTTCTTGAGGCCATTCGAGTTTTGAAGTCAGCACATATTAGATTTTGAAGTCACCGCATGTAATCTAATGGTAGTAAGTAACTCGATTTGCTAGTGGTTGTCTCTTGAAAATCTAAACCCATTCACGTAGAAGTAATATATGGACGACTTTTATTGTCTGGTAATATCACCCATGAATCAAAATCTATAGATGTGACGTTTAAAGACCATAGTAGTTATATTATTTTTAATATTATTTGAATCCCATCAAACCTTGTTATTCTTGGTCTTTCTTGGTTAAAAATGTATAATCCATCTATAGATTGGAGGTTACGAAGGATGACATTTCCTATAGAACATTCCAAAAATAAGCTTGTTAGAAGATCTTGAATCAAAAAATCCTTATTTATTGGAGCAAGAGCGTTTGTAACATCGTCCAAGGAAGACACACCGTTTGTCATTTATGTGACTCCAACTAGCAGAGAGAAGATTTCGATAGCAAATATATTGGAGTAATATAAAGATTTTAAAGACCTGTTTCAAAAAAAGAATATCGACATGCTGTCAGAGCATCGACCAAACAATTGTGCCATAGACTTGTAGGAAGGAGCACAACCACCTTTTGGCCCAATCTACAATTTGTCGCAAATGGAGTTAGCAGAGTTGCGGAAGTACATTGACAAGAATGTAGTCAAGAACTTTATTCGTCATTCAAAGTTGCCAGTTGGGGCACTAATCTTATTTGTGAAGAAGAAAGATGGCTCGCTACAGATGTACGTGGATTATCAAGGTCTCAACAAGGTGACAAAAAAGAATCGTTATCCATTACCCTTGATATTAAGTCTTCTAGAGCAACTTGAGCGTGCTAAGTTCTTTACAAAGATTGATCTAAGGAGAGCTTACAACCTCGTACGAATGAAGGAAGGAGACAAATGGAAGATAGCTTTCTGTATAAGGTATGGACATTTTGAATATAATGTCATGCCTTTTGGTCTTACCAATGCTCTGGCGGTCTTTTAATACATGATAAATGACATCTTTCAGGAGCACCTTGATGAATTTGTTGTCATCTATCTAGATGATATTTTGATATTTTCTAAAAACATAGAAGAGCATAAAAAACATGTTTATTTGGCCCTTAAAAAATTCCATGAGCAAGGACTTTACGTTGTCGTATGGTGTGATTTACTATCAGGGAATACACTGGGTATCTAGCTATAGAGAATGTAGCTTAAACCCTTAGATTGCATGCACTGACTTCAAAATCCAATAACTCCTTCACTTCAACTTGGAATCCAATAAGCAATATATGAAAAGTGTAGCCACAAAAGTGCTCTCTCCAATCATAGTTGCCGATCCTCAATTGTTATATGTATGCGTGCATTATGTCAAAAAGAGTGGCAGTAGCTCCCAAATCAATACCTTAGTTTTGAACGCTTATATCTCCTTCATATAAATTCCAAACCATATAAAATTTATACCAAAATCATAGCCAAAAACCTAAACCTTATGAACTAAGCTTTCAAAATTCGAATGGCCTCGAGAAACTAATCCTAATTCCTAATATGGCCTCGGGCAGCCTCCTCAAAGCCCATTGGTCATGATTTTTGACCAATAGGAATGGAAATTTTCATTATTCATCTCCATTCATCTATATTGATACCCTAATTACTCCCTTTGCTACCAAAATCCTTCTTCAATCCTTTTTCTTATAAGATTTACATAATTTATGCTCTAAACATCAAATAAAAGAATCAAAAGAAGTTTTCAAAGGTCACCAATGTCTAACAAAGATGATTCTAAATATTTAGAAGTTAATATCAATCCAAACCAATTTTAAAAGCCATTATCAAACAAAAATTAAAATTATACAAATTCTATAGTAATCTTTTTAAACAACCTCTTTTCAAGATAATAATCAAATTATATTCTACAACCAACTAAAATCTATTAGTATGGCTCTCACCATGTTACTTTATAAATTATATATTAAGTACATAATTACATTATTTTCATACAGTAGCCGAATCACAACACGACATCTATCCCCTCTAAACTTGTGCATCCTCCGGTATGCACCAAAAAGAACCAAAGTTGTAGTCGGAGTCATATCACCTTTTCAGTATTGTCTTTTTTTTTTTTTTTTTTTTTTTTTTTTTTTTGATCCATGTCTTCCACTTCTTCATTTGTAAAGAAATATATATCTTTTTTAATACCTTCACAAATTTCTTATTGCATTAATCAATGCTGCATATCAATTTCGTCTTTGTATTTCCAGCTTATTTCTTCCAAAATCTTTTGAACATGTGTGCATATATATACTTGCTATTTAAGTATCTTTATCAAGTACATCTATTCTTTTTATATCTTTTTCAATTTTTTTCATAGCTCTTTGATCTCAATTTTGTAAGCCATTAAGTTGTGTATGTACAATATATCTATTCTTATATAATTTTACAACACCTGTATGAAAGATATTATTCTCTCCATGCAAAAATACTTTCTTTGATGTACCACTATATTTCCGCTCTATAGTGGTACCCTGCAAAAATCTGTAAATTCTTAACTAATCCTTGGTAATAAATTACTTCATAAATAATCTCGATTGCGCTCATAGTTTGCAAGTACTATTAGAAATTGCACTGTCCTTTTTCCGTCTTGACTTTTAATATGGGCACATGCTGATCCATCATCCAAATCCTTGGTCTCTATCCTCACAGCTATAATATATGGTTGACCAAGAATCACTGGGTTTGAAGTAGTATCTTCAACAAAAAAAATTTGTTCTGTGGTCACATCTTGAAGTTTTACCTTCATATTGGAGCAAGTACCATAAAGATCTCTTCATGTATTATTTGCTGCCCAAATCACTCATCCATGGTTAATATCAATGTGTGACCTTTCACGTTTATAGACTTCTTTTGACTTAATATTAATTTCAGATCCATGGTCAATAAGAGCAATTACTGGTTCTACCAAGTCTTCTATTTTTATTAAAGTCTTTGTGGTGGCTCTTGTCTAATGTCCCTTGGTATAGTGTCCAAGGCCGTTGTCATCATCCTTGTATTCATCCAAATCAAATTGTCCCTTTTTATTGATACAACATTCTGCCAATTCATATTCCTCTTCTTTAGTCAAGATTGTATCCAAAGTACAAGATACATCACATTCTCTTGTCAATTTCCTCTTTTGCTTAATGGTGTCTATGATGACTTCATGAAACTCTCTCTTTGCAATGCCTAAAATTTCTCATAGAATAAATTCAATTTTAGCATTCAATACTCTTTCTTCTAATATTCCTTTCAAATCTGTGGTTTCTCAATATCTGATTGAAGCTTATAAGTAACATGCTTATTCTTCATTTTGTCTTTATCAACCTTCATCCTTTCTTTCTATTTTTCTTTTGGCAGTGGTACATTTTCAAGGTGCGATGTCAATGGCCCAGCCTTAGATGGTCTATTAGCATGTGATATAGGTATTTTTTTTATTTTGTGTCATTTTTGCATGCCTATGAGATCTCTTCTTGTTTTTTGGCTTTCCAAAATTTTCTTTTATTTCATTTCTTTTCCTTTTCACATCCATCAGAGCTTCATGTTGGAACTTTGTCAAATAAACATGTAGAAACATAGTATCTATAGGATCATTCCATCTTGTGGCATTTCTAATTATTGTAGCTATATTAAGGAATTCATGCCTTATTATTTTTCCTTTATTCATATTGATAATAGTATGATTCCATAAATCCTTTGTGTTTATATGCTTGTCAATAACATCTTCTTTCTCCCTTACAACCTCAATGCCATAAGTAATAGCTTCTCTTCATACCATAGCCTGTTGAGATAAATGTTCTTCCAAAACCTTCTTCATCCTTCCTTTTCTAAAATTGGTTTTGAGAAACTCATCTATATCTCGCAACACAATTTTTCCATCCTTCCATAAAATTTCTCCTTTTCGTAGAATATTAGCAAAATCTCTATACTCCCTTTAAAGATGCTATATACTATCGCACCAAATACATCGTTGTATATATCTTGGCTTTGATACAGATTTGCTCTCAGATAATCCTTCTTTCTCTTCTAGCTTTGCCAGTTTGATTTATAAGTCTTTCATTCCTTTTACCAACTCATCAATTGCATCTTTTTGTGGTGCAACTGTAGACATAGGAATTGGAATAGTACTTATTGGTATAGCAGGTTCTGGCAATTGCCTACAAGATATTGTAGTTGGTGGAGGTCTAGTCTCTTGCCTTACTACCACCTTATCCCTTGGATATTCTCTTTTGGCAAGTATGCCCACAACTTCAAAGACTTTTTTCCAATCAATAGTAAGTCCGTTGTCCTTTGTATTATCCTCCAATAGTAATTCCAATTGCCTTTATAAATCATTGCCAGCTGATCGAAGAAATAACTCCATTTTATCATTTTCAAGTGTAAGCTTTTTCACTCGAGACAATTGAAGAAAGTGTCTTTTAAATTCTCAAAATAATTCTATTGCAACCAAATTCTTGTTGGATTTATTGACCCATTCCATAAACGATTTTCTTGTCATCCTTTCTACATCTTCCAAAGAATACTCTTCTTTTAGCTGAAGGATAAAATCCTCCCATTTTTCTCCATGAGTTTTAATAATTTTCTTTATATGCTCACAAAGCTCTAGTACAACTGCAAGCTCAAATGTAAGGATCATATCTTTCTCTGGTACTTTATTGAGCTCCATCTCTCGAGAATAATACTTAAGATACTTAGAAATATTTCTTCTATCAAATTGATGCAATAAACCAACAACAGATTACAAGGTTTTAGTAGCCATTGCCTCTTTGCATTCCACTGCTTGTTGTTATTGTATAAAAAGTGTAAATACTTAAAACATTTGAGTTGTAGCAGGATCAAGTTGCAATGGAGATTCCCTAGTGCAATTTCGCCTATTACTTCCTTGTCCTCTTTTCATAATAGAAAGTCAAAATATTTCTTCAAATTTCTCTATCCTAGAAATTTTCACGTCAAGTTCACAAGGTCTATCGTATGTCGTGATTTCCTATCAAGGAATACACTAGGTATCTAATTGTAGAGAGTGTAGCTTAAATCCTTAGATTACGTGTATTGACTTCAAAATCCAATAACTCCTTCACTTCAACTTAGAATCCAATAAGCAGTAGGTAAAAAGTGTAGCTGTAAAAGTACTCTCTCTAGTCGCGGTTGCCAATCCTCAATTGCTATCCGTAAGTGTGCGTTATGCCAAAAAGAGTGACAATAGCTTCTAAATCAAAATCTTAACTTTGAACGCTTGTATCTCCTTCATATAATCTCCAAACCATACAAAACTTGCATCAAAACCATAATCAAAAATCTAAACATTGTGACCCTAGCCTTCAAAACTCGAATGGCCTCGAGAAACTAATCCTAATCCCTAATATGGCCTCGGGCAGCCTCTTCAAAGCCCATTGGTCATGATTTTTGATCAATAGGAATCGAGATTTTCATTATTCATCTTCATTTATCTTTATTAGTGTCCTAATTACTCCCTTTGCTACCAAAATCCTTCTTCAATCCTTTTTCTTATAAGATTTACATAATTTATGCTCTAAACACCAAATAAAAGAACCAAAAGAAGTTTTCAAAGGTCACCAGTGTCTAACAAAGGTGATTCTAAATATTTAGAAGTTAATATCAATCCAAACCAATTTTAAAAGCTACTATCAAAAGAAAATTAAAATTATATAAATTCTATAGTAATCTTATTAAACAACCTCTTTTCAAGATAATAATCAAATTATATTCTACAACTAACTAAAATCTACTAGTATGGCTCTCAGCATGTTACTTTATAAATTATATATTAAGTACATAATTACATTATTTTCATATAGTAGCTGAACTACAACACGACAATGCCAAGTTAGAGAAGTGTTTGTTTAAACAAACTGAGATGGAATTTTTGGAATTCATCACAACTACGGAAGGCTAGAAGATGGAACCTAAGAAGGTGGAAGCAATTGTATCATGGAAAGTTCTAAAGACAGTTAGAGATGTACAATGTTTTTTTTATTTTTGCTAACTTCTATCCAATCTTCACTGAGAATTATTCTTAAGTTGTTGCTCCGCTCACTCAGTTGACATATAAAGACAAACTTAAATGAAGACCTCTAACGATAAAAGCATTTCAAGATCTTAAGACGGCATTTACTATGGCTCCAATCTTGGTAGATCTGGACTTTGCAAGGGCTTTCTATTTGGAGACCGATGCTTTAGATTTTGCCAAAGGAGGTGTTCTTTTGCAGATAGGCATAGATAAGAAGCTTCATCCGGTTGCATTCTACTCTCGAAAGTTTTCTGCTGCCAAGATCAACTATAAGATTCATGATATAGAACTTCTTGCAATAGTGGATTCTTTCTAAGAATGGCATCACTTTCTCGAAGGAGCTACGCATCCGGTGACCGTATACATGGATCACAAGAATTTGAAGTATTTCATGTCAGCTCAGATTTTGAATCGTCGTGAAGCTCGATGGAATATGTTGCTATCCAGGTTTGACTTTATTATTACTTATCGGCCTAGGAAGCAACAAAGACTATCCGATGTATTATCAAAGAAATTGTATTTAGCGCCAAAGGCTGGAGAAGCAGCGTATGATCAACAGTGTACAATATTGTTGAAGTCGAAAAAATTCAGGCTTTGCTCTGCTATAATATTAATTGATGCTGACTTCCTCAATCAGGTACATACTACAACCATTGAAGATTCTCTAGCCCTCGATATCATGCAACATGTCAATAATAACAAGTTCAAGATAGAAGGAGATCTTTTATACTTTGAAGAATAGTTGTATATTTCAAAAGGACCAATACGACTCCAAGTTCTCCAATCTTAACATGATTTTCCAGCTGCGAAATATTTTGGATTCAATAAGACCTTGGAACTTATTTCTCGAGATTTTTGGTGGCCCCAAATGTGGAAGGATGTCAAAGATTTTGTCTTCTCTTATGACATTTATTCAAGATCCAAGAATCCTCGGCATCTTCCTTATGGTCTTCTTCAACCTTTATCTATTCTACGTCGACCATGGTCTTCAATTTCCATGGACTTCATTATGGACCTATTACCATCAAATTCATTTGACATCAACTTTGTTGTAGTAGATCAGCTTACAAAGATGGCCTACTTTGTTCCTTGCAAGAAAACATCATCAAGCAAAGACATAGCAAGGCTCTTCTTTGATATTGTATATTGATATCATGGTTTATCAAATGATATTGTGTCAAATTGAGGAACCCAATTTGTATCAAAGTTTTGGAGATCTCTCTTTGAGATATTGAAGGTGGATATCAAGCTTTCTTCAACTTTCCATTCTCAAACTAATGGCCAAACAGAATAGGTGAATCAAACTTTGGAGTAGTATTTAACTATCATCAAGATGATTTGACCTATTATCAACTATCATCAAGATGATTGAACTATATATCTATTATTAACTAAGTTTATATATAATTATATCCTTCATGTATTGATTCAATAAACACCATTCTTTTCTAACTATGGATATCATCCGAAGCTTGATTTGTTGAGTTTGTCAACTAATAACAATCTGACAGTTGAAGGATTTGTGAAACAACTATTGAAGCTTCAAACTACGTTGAAGCTTCAATTGCAAACCGCCGAAGAAGCTTAAAAGACATTTGCAAAAAAAATTTGAAATCCGGTACTTACTTTCAAAATTAGAAATAAAATATAGATGCTTTGACGGAATATCAAAACTAAGTGGCCATGTGATAAGTTGGACTACTGGAGATTGAGACCATTTGTCATCTAGAAGCAAATCAATCTAATGGTGTACCGTCTAGGATAACCGGCTACTATGAAGGTACACCTAGTCTTTTATATTTTTTTATTGGAGCATTATTGAGAGTTGTCTTTCCCTAAAAGACTAGAATGTCCACTACCTAATATTGAAATTGAAAACCACAAGGAATATGAAGTGAAAAAGATACTAGATTCATGGCATAAGTGACGAAAATTCGAGTACCTAGTGCATTGGAGTGGCTATGATATCAATGAGTACATATAGAAACCAGCAAAAAATCTTATCAATGCATCGCAAAAAGTACAGGAGTTTCATCAATGTTATCTTTAAAAACCTAAGCCCTTTTGATGAAAGTTTTTCAATGAAGTCCCTTCTCCTTGAAGCCTCTTAGTCCTCGGCCTTATAAAGAAAGGAGAGAAGGAAGGTCTAAAAGACATAGTTAAAGACTATAAATCTGTAACCTAGGCCCATTCTTCCATGTTTAGTACTTATTTTTTTGGTCTGATATGGATCGCCAAGAGATAGATACCATACCAATCATGTCCTCTCAATTGAGTATCTTACAAAGATGATCCCAAGATGAAGAACTACCTGTATCATGAAGATGATGGAAGATACCTAGTAACAGGTCACTAGTGATTGTATTTGAAGTAGAACTTTTCTATGGTGATCTTCTCGAAGGGGTGTTTACAGGGCATTTTCACAATGAAGACACAGAAGTTCATGCCTGGTCAGAAATTGAAGGCATAAGACTCTATTATTGGTTATAAGGACCAATAAACTACTTACCATGTGAATAACAATAGGAATATATTGTTAACACTATGCGACAAATTTTCAACTTCTTACATTGGTACTGACTCATAATAGGAGTACTTCTCAGAGACCTCGAAACTAAAGGAGAGGATGATATTAAGGATATATACTAGGAAGTTGTAGAAGATTCTAGAAGGTTCTAAAGAAGCTTTGTAGTTTGTAGAAGATTTTAGAAGGTTTTAAAGAAGCTTTGTAGTTTGTAGAAGCTACTTGAGAAGTTTGCAAGCTCGTAGAAGCTGCTTGAAAAGCTTCCTAACTCGTAGAAGCTGCTTGAGAAGCTTTCTAGTTTATGAAAGCTACTTGAGAAGCTTCTTAGTTTGTAGTATATATAGGAGCTGAGATTGAGGGGATCCTCAATCTTGACAATACACTTCTTGGAGCTCTAGCTCACCTCTCTAGTATTGTTCTTGTACTCATCTGATTAATCTAGTTCTTGCCAATTCTTCTTGAGCTTCTTGTTAAGATTTTCAGTTAATATTCTAAATTCATGACATCTAGTCTACATCTAAGATTCTCTAATTTCCTTGTCATTTGGAAATAGCCATTCTAGGTTCTTTTTAATATATATACTATTTTATTTTTATTTTACCACTTTTCTTTTGATACAAATTTTCCAAATTTATGCATCTTCTTTTAGTTCATGTCCTTGAGAGATTGACAAGAGTATACTTATAATATTAAAGCTTTATCTTTTCTTGATTAAGAGTGGATTATTTCTTTTTCTTGATAAGACATAAGCATATTAGAAGTTGTGGATTACCATCTTCTAAACTAATATTCTTCTTATTATCTTTTTTGTTCTCAAGTCCCCTCTTCTATTTCTCTTAAGAAGTATTAGACATTTATTTTCTAATTATTATCATAGAAGAGCTTCTTGAAATAAAGAGTGCAATGGTATAAATGCAAGAGCATTTGAGAGAATTAATGCTTGCAATGCATCAACTCAGTTTACCATCAAAAGAAGCAACAAGAATAGTAGGAAGTGAAGACATAGATATGATTGGAGCTACTTCAATATTTGTACCCAATCATGTCCCTTCTCTTTTGATATGTTATTTTCCTTTGATCTTGTTTCTTTTATAGCAAAGATTTACTATTCTTCATCTTGGTTTTGATGGATGTCGTTGATGAAAGACTTCAACTTTTTTTATTGTATTTACAAGATTCTTTGATGGCTCCTATGTGTGTTCACTAATATCGTATCCATGCCAATGAACAAGATATTCCAACCTATTTTGGTGCCACCTTGAGTCTAACACTTCTTCCAAATCAAACTCTTGATTATTATCCACTTCTATAGAAGGAGGTGGCATTTCTCATCTTCCCAAGATATTTACTATCCTATATGGCTCTAGAAGAGACAAGTGAAATACAAGATTGATCTTCATAGATTTCAGTGTTGTATTACATTGTCATGTTGTAACATGAGTATACAGTGAAAATAAAAAGAAAGGGGAATTTTATTAATATTCAGTTACCTCGAATATTGGGAGCATTGACCAACTCTAGTGCAAATACTGAGTGGTCAGGTTCAGTCACTCCGTTACAGTCAGCCGGCGCATACTGAAATGCTCCATTCGATTCCAATAACGGGAGTCAGCAGGAAGAGAAGGACCAATTCACACGACGGGTTCGAAGAGCCAATTGGATCTAATTTCGAGAATCCAATCCGGGTCCTCTTATCCAATATGAGACCTGAATTGGCCGGTCAACCCAATTACGGGAAATCCAAGTCTTACTACGGGTCTTCGCCAATCCGACGCGAGGACCAATTTGACCCAATTACGGGAACATCCAGGTTACTACACGACTCTTATCCAATATGAGACCTGAATTGGTCGGGCGACTCAATGTGGTGCCGATTACGGGGTTCGATTCTGTTTCAGGCTGTCTTGTTTTCTGTGCCGTTTCAGGGAACGTTGTTTTCGGTAAATAGATTTCTTAAAAGTAAAAACGGAGGAGAAAGCTCTGACGGCGAGAGCCAATTTTGGATCCAAGCTTGACGGTGGGAGCCAATTCCGGATCTAAGACGGAAGATTGAAAAAATTTAGAGGATAAGATTAGGGGGGATATAGTTTTGAAAAAAAAAGTTTTTGAAGAAGGGAGGGGATTAGAGAGAGGAGCTTCATGCTTCGGGTCAGGGAAGGAAAGATAGAGAATTTGGATTTTTCTTCTTCGTAGAGTTTTGGGAAGGCTGAAGCGATCGCTGCTGAAGTCAGTATTGTAATGGTGAATCGGGATTTTTAATGAAGTGGGTTTGAATACTCTTGACTGTTTTGTGAAATCGAGTTACGTCTGTGATTGAAGGATTAAAAGGGCGTCTATAGGATTGAGTATGTAGAGTAAATGAAATTTATTGGGTTAATCTAACAAGACAATCAGTGGATACAAGATCGTAAGTACAAAGCGGTATTGAAGATTAACAGTTTGGGTTGTTCGGGGTTCTCTGTAACGTCTAGAGACCTACCGGCTGGGGCAAAAAGGACTTCGACAAGCAGTCGAAGAGCATCCGTATAGATTTACGGTACATTGTTGCAGTCGTTTATATTCTAGCAGTCAAAACTGATAGACTGCTTGACTATCGACGAATCTCCATACTACCTTCTACAACTAGACGCCCGACGCATTCTCGAGCAGGAAAGCACGTAATACGACAAAAAGTGGTGAACCCGACGTGAAAGCTTGAGGTGGAAGGTATTGGATTTCGGTTGATTTTATCTTTATTTTATAGAAAACGAAAATAAAAATTTGGAAGGATTTTTGGGAGGAGTTTCTGGTGGGGAGTCTTCTTAAGGACAAGGTATGCACATGGATCCGTCTATTGCTAGTTTGTTTCAAGGCTTCTCATTGTCAATGCAGCAACAACAAAGCAATGATCGAAAGGAAGCTTTGGCAACCAAAGCATTGCAAGCAGTGGTCAATAAAATTGATCAATTTGATGGGAGGAATATTTCAAGGTATTTAAGATGTTATGTTCGTGAAATGGAATTAAATCGGGTTTCTGAGAAGAAAATGGTTGCACTATTTGGACTTGCCACGATACCAGAGATAAGAGACCACATTACATCGATTATGGATCGTTATGGGAATTCATGGGAGGATTTTTCACATGCATTGAAAGACGAATATTTCTTGGAAGATGCTGATCGCGTTACTAAGAAGCTGTTTCTGGGATGGATTGAACGGCCCAATAAGAATTTACAAGCAACAGAGCTACTAAGGGAATTTGAGAGGTAGTACTCTCAATTATCGAAGGTAGAAAAATTGACATTGGAGCCGAACAAAGTTGATCTATTTCTTCAAGTTGCTGATAGAAAATTGCAAGAGAAATTAGAACCCCTTCTTGAAGACAAAGAAGAAGATGAAGGATTGACAACGAAGTGGAAGAACGTTAAAGATGCGGTGGGGTTGCTTACAAAAAAAGAAAGGAGGAAGGATAGGAGCAATATTCTGAAAACAGTACAAGCACCCAAAGCTCCAGTACGTACAACACCACCAACAATGCCTACAGTTCAACCTTCGACATCCTTGTCAAAGAAAGCAGATATGGGTATGGAAGAAATTATACGAGGAATGCAAGATCTTCAAATCAAATTGCTAAGACTTGAAGAGAATACTTCTATAAATAATTCGAAGAATGTTTCAAAACAAGGATATGTACAAAGATGCATTTGGTGTGATGATGCTTCACACACTAGAAAAGATTGCAATGAATTTAATAATATGATACGGCAGGGAATTATTTGCTGGAAAGATGGGAAGATAGTATTGAAAGATAGGGAGGATCTTCTTCAAACCAATTTTGGCAAGGGAAGAATGAGAGCATTGGATCAAGATTACTTAAAAGAGCATGAAACAGTAGCACGAGAAAGTGCAAGTTATGGTGCTAGAGTAGATGATGAAATTGGTGGAAGTACGGAAACTAGTGAGTTTTGGGCTTCTGCCATTTTTACAATGTAAGAAGGGAAATTACCTCGAGAAGCACTATTGAGAACTGCAGCTACAATACAAGGTAGAACAGGTTGGGAGGATCCTGTTGAGTCTCTTTCAATTCATGCATATATTGCTAAGAGCCAACATGAAGCTTTGATGGAAGAAAAAAGACGAGGAAATTTTGATGATACTAGAGAAGGAAATTCTTTTAAGAGGCAAACTCGAGGAGACAAGGCTCGGGAGGCAGCTTCACAAGAATTACCTGTAAAGGATACCTCAACATCATTGGGAGAAAAAACAATGGAGACAAAAGATAAGGGCAAATCAATTGCTTATAAGCTACTTTCTGACATTGAAGCGGCAACAAATTTGAAAGGGGTGTTGGAAGAACGTATATTAAACGCTAAGGTGGAATTCACATTGAAAGAAGTCTTGGGAATTGCAAAGAAGGAATTTCATGATGTTATCATTGACAACATTAAGCGAAAGAGGTAATTGATGGGTGAAACTGGAATGAGTCATGTTATTGATGTAAGAATATATAAAGATGAAGAAGAGGTTGATATTGGTTACAAGCAACCAACAAATGAAAAGAATGGGTATAATCAGCGAGTACGTTTCGAAGATTCTAGTGACAAGGAAATGGAAACTTTGAGCCATTATACTCGAAAGCATTGAGCAAGGGCAACTACTGAGGTATTGGTGAAGGTAGGAGATATAGAAGAACCAATAGTTGCTTTGGTCGACTATGGTTTTGAAATAAATCTCATGTCTAAAGCTCTTTATAAGAAGCAAAAATGGCCAATTGATATGGAACATGGATGGGCAATACGAGCAGCTAATAACACACGAGGCGAATTATATGGAGCTTGTCCAGATGTCAAAATTCGGATTAGGGATGTTGCGACGGAGCAATATTTCTTCGTTCAAGATACAACGTCTTATCTGTTGATTTTAGGACAACCTTATATCATGGCAACACGGATGGAAACAAAAGTACTTGACGATGGTTCTGCTTATGCAAGGGTACGGAGCGAAGATGGGAGGAAAGCTGTACAATTTCTAACAGTACCTCCTAACCATGAACGGAATCGAGATAGGTTGAAGGAGAAACCATTGCCAAAGATTGTTGAAGAATTTAAGGATTTTGGAGAGGTACCACTGTAAAGCGAGATTATGGAGGTACAAAAGAGGAGGTACTCTCGCGAGATGAAGGTACCTTTGATGCGAGTTTTATTGGTATATTGGAGAATGGAAATATTATGTATAAGAAAGTTGATGATTTTAAAAGAAAAGAAAGAAAAAGATTATATAATATTGAAGGACAATTACGCAAGATAGGTGCATTGCAAGATGATGAGAGGATTTTGGGTGTTTATGAAGAAAATGGACTGGAAGATTCATTGGAATTGATTACATCTATTGGGTTAGGGGATAATGATAAGATTGTTGATATTCATTCGAGAGAGGTTTATACCATGCTTGAATCTTTTCAAGCACCAGAAATCACAGTAGAGTCGAGATATAAAAAGGTAGATAAGAAGGTGAAGCCTGTTGCCGGACCATTACCAGAGGATTTTAAAGAACAAATGGGAGAAGCATCAAAAGAAGCAAGTTTAAGAGATCCAATGAGTATTGGACATCAATTTATTGAAGAGACTTTTGAAGAATTGAAGATTGGTTCTGATGGTTCTTTATTGCCGGAGGAAATTACTTGCTTCAAAAAAATGTTGGCTAAACAAGGTAGATCGTTGGCTAAACAGGGAACGTTGTTTTTGGTAAATGGATTTCTTAAAAGTAAAAACGGAGGAGAAAGCTCTGATGGCGAGAGCCAATTTCGGATCTAAGCTTGACGGTGGGAGCCAATTCCGGATCTAAGACGGAAAATTGAAGAAATTCAGAGGATAAGGTTAAGGGGGATATAGTTTTGAAAAAAAAAGTTTTTGAAGAAGGGAGGAGATTAGAGAGAGGAGCTTCATGCTTCGGGTCGGGGAAGGAAAGACAGAGAATTTGGATTTTTCTTCTACGTAGAGTTTTGGGAAGGCTGAGGCAATCGTTGTTGAAGTCAGTATTGTAATGGTGAATCGGGATTTTTAATGAAGTGGGTTTGAATACTCTTGACTGTTTTGTGAAATCGAGTTACGTCTGTGATTGAAGGATTAAAAAGGCGTCTATAGGATTGAGTATGCAGAGTGAATGAAATTTATTGGGTTAATCTAACAAGACAGTTAGTGGATACAAGATCGTAAGTACAAAGCGGTATTGAAGATTAACAGTTTGGATTGTTCGGGGTTCTCTGTAATGTCTAGGGACCTACAGGCTGGGGCAAAAAGGACTTCGACAAGCAGTCGAAGAGCATCCGTATAGATTTACGATACATTGTTGAAGTCGTTTATATTCCAGCAGTCAAAACTGATAGACTGCTTGATTATCGACGAATCTCCATACTACCTTCTACAGCTAGACGCCCGGCGCGTTCTCGAGCAGGAAAGCACGTAATACGACAACGTGCTATCTTGCTTGAGAATGCACCAGGCGTTTGGTTGTGGAAGATAAAACAATGTTTTATAAGTATCCAAGTAGTCTAGTGGGTTTCAACCATCTAAATACAAATTATTTTGGATTTCAATGTAAAAGCTTAATCTCAATACAAAGTACTTAAAAACACTATTTTTAATAACTTCAAGATATTATAAGTACAATTTTTTTTTATTTGTTAGTTTTATTTTATTTTATTTTTATTAGTATTATTTTTTATTTTATTTTATTTTATTTTATTTTTATTAATATTATTTTTTATTTTATTTTGTTTTATTTTATTTTATCTTATTTATTTATTTATTATTATTTTTAAATTTTAAATTTTAAATCTTATTCCTAAACAAAGAGCTTTGACAAGCTGTAATTTTCAATCTGACCGTCCAATTGTCGTAAAAATTCTACCACTAGTGTCTTTACAAATCTTCTAAATGCTTAAGAAGTTTCAATCCAATCTAACTTATAGATTGTAAGAAAATACCGTAAATCCACATTGATGTCCCTTCACCACCACCTAGAAAGTTGATGATGAACTTTGAGTTGCAATTTCACCTTCTCCAATTGTTAATTCTCATTCAAACCTTGTGTGTAACTCTGTCTTTAAGTCTTCAACTTACCACGCTAAAATTCACCTTATTCCAGCTGATAGATCTTCAGATATTATAGAAATCCTAAACAACTCCAGTATGCCAACTTCTGATACCTTTTTACACTAATGATCAAAAATCCTTTATCCGTACCATTAAATTAATACAGATTTTTGCATGCACTTGGCATACTCAACCATCTAAACATTTCTAAAATTTCAACTGCAGATGTCTCTCCAAATTCACAAAACAGTCAAGAGTACTAGCCTTAATTTTATTGTAAAAAACCCAATTCACCAATACAAACACTAACTTTGAACAACGATTACAAAGTCCTTCTAAAATCCTATGAAACTAAGTCCTATATCTTTTGAAGGAGCTTGAAGCTAACTCTTTGATTCCAAAATCCCGATCTCTCAATGCCATCTTCTTTTTCCTCTCTTTTCTTTTAACTTCGTGAGGTCCCCTATTCTTCCACCCTAGACTCCGAATTGGAACTAGAGTCCGCACTTCCATGGAATTTCCGCCTCTAAAAGGATCTTTCCATGGAAAGAACATTTCTCCAAAATGGCATAAAGAACGGTGTCATGTTGTGGTTCGGCTACTATATAAAAATAATGTAATTATATACTTAATATATAATTTATTAAGTAACATGGTAAGAGCCATGTAAGTAGATTTTAGTTGGTTGTAGAATATAATTTGATTATTACCTTAAAAAGATGTTACTTAATAAGATTACTATAGAATTTGTATAACTTTAATTTTCTTTTGATAGTAGCTTTTAAGATTGGTTTTGGTTGATAGTAACTTCTAAATATTTAGAATCACCTTTGTTAGATATTGGTGACCTTTGAAAACTTCTTTTGGTTCTTTTATTTGGTGTTTAGAGCATAAATTATGTAAATCTTTTAAGAAAAAGGATTGAAGAAGGATTTTGGTAGGAAAGGGAGTAATTAGGGCACCAATATAGATGAATGGAGATGAATAATGAAAATCTCCATTCCTATTGGTCAAAAATCATAACCAATGGGCTTTGAGGAGGCTGCCCGAGGCCATATTAGGGATTAGGGTTAGTTTCTCGAGGCCATTCGAACTTTGAAGGCTGAGGTCAGAAGGTTTAGGGTTTTGGATATGGTTTTGGTGCAAGTTTTGTGTCATTTGGGGTTTTTTTGAAGAAGTTATAGGCGCTCTAAGTTAAGGTGTTAGTTTTGGACCTATTGTCACTCTTTGGGGCATTGCGCATGCATACAGATAGCAAACGAGGATCGGCGATTGGAATTGGAGAGAGCACTTTTTTGGCTACAATTTATGCCTACTGTTTGTCAAATTCCAAGCTTTGATAAAGGAGATATTGGCAGTTGAAGTCAGCACTTGGAATCTAAGGGTAGTAAGTAGCCCGATTTACTTGTACTTGTGATTTAAGCTATATCTTAGACAATTTGATGAGGTTTTGACTCAAAATTTCTAAGATTGTGTATAATCTTATTATAAAGCTTTCTATATAATTTTTGTGGAATTTTGAATTTGAATTTTTGAGTTATAGGGAAAATAGTTTTTGGGTGCTTTTAAGTTAGGGTTTTGTACACCTATTAGGGTTTCTAAGATGCTGAAAGATCGGTGATAGATGTATAGTTCATTTTTGTTGTGATAAGGGTTAAGAATATCATCTACCTTATGTAGAAATTTGAAACAAATTGAACGGTTGGATCAAGTTATATGAGATCCTAAAGTCTGATGTAAAAAGGTCTTTCCGAGAAGAAAAATGTTTTGAAGGATTTTAATATATTTTGAGTTTTTATACAAAGCAAAGAGGATTTATGGGAGCTAAGGTATAATATACAAGTGAAACCTAAACTCTCTATAGCTAGATACCTGATGTATTTCCAGATAGCAAATCATGCCATAGGACAACGGAACAGCTTAAAATAGAACCGAATCCTCCATAATCGAGACCTCATTGGGTTTCTCAACCGAATCAGGTCTCATATTGGATAAGAGGCCCGTAATAAGACTTGGATTGGATGTCTCCATAATTAGGTCAAATTGGCCCTTTGCATCAGGCTCACCCAAATGTTGAATTGATCCTTTCTCCTTTTGTCAACTCTTGGTAAAAACGACTTGGACACATTCCACCTGATTTATTGGAGTATCTTGAGCACCTTGATTTATCTCATCATTTTTTTTTTTTTTCTTGACTTTAGATCTGTTGATCCAGATTATTGAAATTGAATGGAGCATTACATTGCTGATAAGTATGCCCCGACTGCTTGCAATTTCCATACACTAGCACGTAATTGTCACTGGCTCTGGGATTGGGACATTCACTTGCATAATGATCAATCTATTTGCAACGGAAACAACAAAGTGGTCTTCTTGCACCCCCCATCATGCATATTGGGTGTCTCCATCGATATATACCTACTAGGCTTGTTCTATGTAGGATTAGAAAATGTTCCTAGTTATCCCATTGGTACGAAAGGTACTTGGTTCAATGATGCCGGTGGAGCATATTACTAATATCACATACGGTGGTATAGCTTGCAATGGAGTGACATTAACTCGTCCATGAATATTGGCATTGGAATTGGCCACTGTTTCTAACATCTAAGATAACTAAATATTAATAAAATCTTTTTCATTTATATTTTGACCATATAGTCGTGTTACAACATGACAGTGGTAGATGTAATCGATAGGCAACATGATTGATTTGTTCTCAAATAGAAAAAGGTTCAAGCCTACAATAATCTAATTTATCACAAGGACAAGTAGTCTTGATATTACAATGAAGTAATCATACCTTATCACTCATATTATATTTTGGTTGCTCTTTGCAATAAGCATCTTTATTGGTCTTTTGTCGTTCTTGAGCTTCCTTTAATTATATCTTCATTGTTGTATGTAGCTCTGACAAGTGATTTTCTCAATCTTCTGTCGTAGGATTATCAACTTTTAAAAATTCAAAAGTAACAAGCATGGATGATAACCATAATTGGAAAAAAAAAGGTCTTTGTTGAGTAGAAGAATGTATCAAATTATTATATGCAAAATTTGCCAATGGTAAAAGAGTTGTCCAATCATTTTGATGATAGTTGATGGTACATCTCAAATACTGCTCCAAAACTTGATTTATCCATTCTGTTTGTCCATCAGTTTGAGGATGAAAAGATGAAGAAAGTTTTATAACCACCTTTTGAATCTTGAATAGGATTCTCCAAAATCTTGATACAAATTGAGTCCCCCTATTCGATATAATATCCTTTGATAATCCATGATAGCGATAGATATTATGAATGAAAAGCTTAGCTTTTTCTTCACTTGTGATAGATTCCTTACATGGTACAAAATGTGCCATCTTGGTTAAATGATCTACTATCACCAATATAGAGTCATAAAAACTTGAGATTAGAAGATCCAAGATGAAATCCATAGAAATAGAAGACCATGATTGTTCTGGAATAGGTAATGGCTGAAGAAGTCCGTAAGATCAATGACAGGGAGTTTTTGAACTTGAGCAAACATCACAAGATTGTACAAAGTCTTTAACTGCCTTCGACATTTGCGGCCACCAAAAATCCTTAGATATTAGTTCCAAAGTTTTATTGTATCCAAAGTGTCCTACTTTTGGAAAGTCATGATGAGCTTGAAGAACACATAATCGGGCTTCAATTTTTGGAACATATAGGCGTCCTTCAAAATATAATAGATTATTCTTAAATTCAAACTTGGAAGTATCATGGGACTTAGAAGAAGTATCCTTGATATCCCAAATAAGAAAATCAGAGGACATGCTTGATTGAATTTGCTTCACAAATATTGAATCTACAGTCAATGTTGATTTTATAGCTTAAAGATAAAAATGCTCAGGCTTCAAGAGAATTGATCTTTGTTGATCAAAAGATGCATCTCCTTCTGTTGGTGCAAGATAAGAACATCTAGAAAGAGCATCCAATAGACCTTGTTATTTTTCGGGTTGATAAGTGATCTTGAAATTGAATCTAGATAAAACATGCTCCAACAGGCTTAACGACAATTCAAGACACGTGCTAACATGAAGTACTCAAGGTTCTTATGGTATGTATATACGATAAGTGGACTTGAGGTACTTTTTAGATAATGACGCCATTCTTGAAATGAATCCATGATTGCAAGGAGCTCTTTGTCATGGATCTCATAATTAATCTCAACTGCTGAAAATTTCCTCGAATGAAAAGCTATTGGATGGAGTTTGTCATCTATTCCCATTTGTGATAATATAACACCTATAGCAAAATCTGATGCATCTGTTTCTATAAAAAATATCTTGGAGAAGTCAATGGAATATGAGATTGGTGCAGAAATAAATTCCTTCTTTAAAACATCAAATGATGCTTTTGCTTCTTTATTCCATTCAAGTTTGTCTTTACAAGTCAAACGTATAAGTGGAGCTATAACTTAAGAAAAATTCTTGATGAAGATTTGATAATAATTAACAAAGCCCAAAAAGTATTGTACATTTCATATTGTTTTTGGAATCTTATAATCTATGATAGTTTGAACCTTCTTGGGATCCATCATAAGGCCTTTATTGGAAATGATGTATCCTAAGAAGTCAACTTGAGTAGTGTAGAATATACACTTTTTCAATTTGGCATATAATCTTGCATCTCTAAGTTTTTGTAATATGCGACGAACATGAAGCTCATATTCTTCTGTGTTCTTAGAGTAGATTAGAATGTCGTCTAAATAATAAACAACAAAATCATCTAAAAAATCACGAAAAATATCATTCATAAGATGTTGAAAAGCGGCTGGTATATTTGTGAGTCCAAAAGACATGATATTATATTCAAAATATCCATACTTAGTTCAAAAAGTGGTCTTCTATTCATCTCCTTCTTTGATACAAACTAAGTTGTATGCTCCTCATAGATTTATTTTGATATAGATCTCTACTTGATTGAGTTGGTCAAGAAGTTTTGAAATCAAAGGTATAGGATGCCTATTTTTGATGGTGATCTTGTTGAGTCCTTGATAATCCAGACACATTCGTAGAGATTCGTCTTTCTTCTTTACAAATAAGAAAGAAGCCCCGACTTGAAATTTAGAATGGCGTATAAAGTTTTTTGCCAAATTCTCATCAATATACTCCTTTAATGCAACGAATTCATTCTGCGATAAGCTATAGATTGGTCCAAATGGTGGTTGAGCTCTTTCTTGCAGATCAATTGAACAATCATAAGGTCGATGCTCGAGAAGAATATCTACATTTTTTTTTCAAAAACATCTTGAAATTCTTGATATTGCTTAGGAATACCACTCGACTTTGTTTCACCATTAGAAATAGATGTAGCATATATAGCAAAAGATGATCCTTCTTTTGTAGTATGCATGAAAGCTTTTATACCTATTAATAAAGGTTTTGATGTACTGAACTTACATACTTCTAATTTGCTAATGCGATCTTAGATTATACTATCAAGAAAGTTAAAATTACAAGAAATCTAATTTATTTGAGGATTATATTTTTCTAGCCATGATAATCCTAAAATAATCGGATTAGAGGGAGATTTTATTACATTAAATACTACTAAGCTGTTATAATCTTTAATTACTATATCTAAAGGAATAGTTTCATGGGTAATATTTTCAAAAGACAACAAACGACCATGTATGATTTCTACATGTATGGATTTAATTGTCTTCACTAAAGGTATTTTTTGATTTTTGGCAAAATCTTCATCTATAAAACATGTTGAGGCTCCTGAATCTAACATGGCAAAGACTTTGTGATTATTAGGTCTTAAATATACTTCTATTATAAAAAAAGGTGAGGGATTTGAGGAGAAGATAGGACCTTTACTAAGTGTTGCACATGATTTCAGCTGCAAGATTCCTATTATAGTTGGAGAAACTCGTTTTCTGACACACTATCTTCTTTGGTAATTATGCTCCTCATTTTGTAATTGTGTTGTTTCTTTAAATAATATTGAGTAGTGTGCTTAGCTTCTCCACAATATAAACATAATCCCTCTTGGCGACGTCGAGTCTTTTCCTGCTTCGTGAGAGATTTAATATGTATCATATTAATTTGCATTGGTTTCAGCTTTGACAAATACGTTTCAAAAAACTTGGAAGATGCCACCAATACTTGACTTATCTCTCTCCAACTAAATCTTTGTTCTTGATGCCTTTCAAATAAATGATTTTTACATGCAATGGCTTGAATAATAAATTGTTCTAAAGATTCTACTTTTGGCATTGTTAATAACAAATCTTTAACACTATCTTTCAATCCATATCGAAATTGGTTGATAAGTGCTTTATCGTTCTAGTCCATGTCGCAAGCAAGATTTTGGAATTCAGTAGTATAGGTAGTGGCTGATCATAATCATTGCCATAAAGATAGAAGCTTGATTTCTGTTACTCGTTCTTGATTACTTTCTCTGAATGTGGCTGTAAACACTTCTAGAAATGAATTCAAATCGTAAAGGAGTCTTGAATCTTTTTCCATTAAAGGTACAAACCAAGAGAGAGTACTTTCTAATAGTAGTGCGTCTATAAATCCGACTTGGATAAATCCATCAGGATATTGGAAAGGGTGCAACCTTAGATAGAGCTTGACTTGTTGCAAAAATCTTTGAAATTTTGATCTTTTTCCATCAAACTTCTTAGGCATACTAATCCTTGTCCATGTCATACTTATAACAACAAAATTTCTTGGATTTGATTGTGATGTTGATCTACTTACTTCTTTCAACTGCACAACTTCTTGTCTCAAACTCTGAACTTCTTCCATAGGCGTAGGCATAGTACTTCCATGATTCATGTTCGAAATATGTGAGATTTCTACTCTTAGAATGTTGACAAGCTCATGAAGATCTGCTATAGTTACAAATCTATTCTCACTTCCATTGAGAGTAGCATCCATAATCTTTTCTTAAATAGATAACTCAAGCAAATTCAAAAGTTAAATAAGAGGAGCGTAATCCGTAACCTCTAAAAAAAAATTCCACAAAGAGGAATAATCCACTTTCTTTAAAGAAAAGATCAGTGTTAGAAAACAAGATTTTTTATTTAAAGATGGATAGTTTGTAACCTTCAAAATATAATAATAGAAGTAGAGTAATCCACTCACTTCTAGAACAAGACAGAAACAATATATTAGCACTCTTGTCAAACTGTCAAGGATATGAATCTCGAAGAAAGAAATCCTCAATACACTCTTCTATCACTGAAGAAAACTAAAAAGGTACTCAAAAGGTGATGTAATATTAACTAGAATGGCTATTGCCAAAAAAAATAAAAAGACTAGAAAGTCTTGAAACAAGACTAAGACTTGAAAGGCATTGACAAGAGTGAAGTCTTCTTCACTCTTGCTTCCATATATACTATATAACTAAGAGCCACGTGGCAATGTCCTATAGGACCTCCAACATGTGTTGACTTTGCTAGCCACATGTCTTATCTTACAAGGCAAGTTATCTATGTATGCACCATGTAGTTGGCTTGTTCTACAAGCTACTATATGGAGGTAACTTGTTCCACAAGCTACCCATACATGGTTAGCTTTTTGGCCAAGTTTCTAACCTACGAATATATTTAAAGTCAAAACCACATCCATCTAGGAAGCTTCTCTAGAAGACTTTATGAAATTATTCTATTTTATCCCTTCTACTTAATCATATAAGTAATTATTGAGGTGAATATATATGTTTGTGACAGCTTTTCATTGATGACATCCATTTAAATCAACATAAAGAATAGTAAGTCTTTGCTATAAAAGAAACAAGGTCCAAGAAAGATTGTATTCTATTTTCTATCTTTTTTATAACTTTTGTGTATTTGTAACGCTAAGGAGATGGAAAACCATTAACAAGTAGAATCAACTCAAGAATTTTTATTTATGGACTTACTAGATGAAACATTGTAATTGTCACAACCTTCAAGATGATATAATTGAGATAAAGATCTTTAAGAATGACATGTCTTAGATGGCAAGATATAATGTGTTTGGTATCAAGACCTTGGAAGAGACTCTCGATGTTTGGTGATTTTATTAGAAGTAGGAAAAACTCTTAAAAATATTTCAAATATTTTATTTGAAGGAAGTTACGAAGGCCTACACAATGATCAAATAATTGGATGGTCTTCCCACCCTGGCATGGAACTTTGTCGATGGTTGAAAGGCCATATCAATTATCTTTGAAGAAAATAAAGATCAAAGTATGTCGCAAATACAATTTGCTCCATCTTAAACTTCTTCAACATGTGATCACCACTCCTCATGGAACTCGTGCCTAGAAGGGGGAATAATGTCATAGACATATATTTACTGTAATTATTATCTAAGTGATATAAATAGGTAAAAATAGATTAATTTTATAATATCTTTTAGAGTAGCTTCTTAAAAGCTTCATAGTTGCTGCTTTGACTTTACATGTATTTATACTTAATTAGTAGGTTAGAAACTTAGTCAAAAAATTAATTACATACTATACATGTTGGTAGCTTATAGAACAAGCTAACTATGTGGCACCTACATAGATAACTTATTTTGTAAGTTAAGATACGTGTTGTGCTAAGTCAATATCTTTTTGGAGGTCCTATAGAATATCGCCATGTAGCTCCTAGATAGATAATATATATAGAGGTAAGAATAAAGTCTTCTTCACTCTTGTCAATTCCTTTCTTGCTTCTAGTCTAGTTTCAAGGATCTCTAATTTTCTTATCTTTTGACAATAGCTATTCTAATTTCTTTTTTAATATACATATTTAGCTATTTCTATTTTTTTATCTTTCTTTGAAAAAAGTCTCACTTATTTCTTTATTTTTATCAAGTTCTTATCCTTGACAGATTGACAAGACTGCACTTATAATATCAAAGCTTTGTCTAATCTTGATTAAGAGTGGATCATTCTTTTTTCTTGATAAGACATAAGCATATTAGAAGTTGCTGATTATTCTCTTCTAAACTGATATTATTCTTACTATTTTCTTTGTTCTCAAGTCCTCTCTTCTATTTTTCTTAAGCGATATTAGATATCTTCTCTTTTTTAAGTGTTCTCATAGTAGAACTTGCTAAAATAAAGAGTGCAATGGCACAAATGCAAGAGCAATTGAGAGAGTTAATACTTGCGATACATTAATTCAATTTATCAACACAAGGAGCAACAAGATTGGCGAGAAGTGAAGATATAGAAATGATTGGAGCTGCTTCAACATGTGTATCAAATCATGTCCCTTCTCTTATGGTGGATCACCCTTCCATTATTAGAGAACCAAGAATTACTCTACTCAAGAAGTTTGATGATACCAAATCAAAGTTTAGAAGATTTATCAATCAAGTACAACTTGTGATTGAACTTCAACTCCAAAGTTATCCAATTCCAAGATTGCAAGTTAGATTCATTGGTATGCTTCTTTCAAGTTCAGAATTATCATGGTTTTCATCTTTTTTTGAATGATGAAATCTAATATTGGATAATCTAGAGATTTTTTTGGTGGAGTTTTGATCCATGTATGGAGAATATGATGTAATTCGTGTCACAACCAAGAAGATCCATACTTTGAGACAAGGCAATCGATCAGTAATGTTGTATGCTTTAAAATTTTGATAAATTACAATTGATAATAAGTGAGATGATGCTGATCTTATCAGCCAATTTTTCTATAGATTACAATATGACGTAAAAAAATTAATGCTCAACTTACCTGATCCTCAAACATTGAGTCAAGCAATTGACTTTGTTGTGAAGTGCAAAAATCATCTTTTTGAATTTCGATTTGAGAATAAAATAAGTGGACCTCAACGTTATTATAATTCAATGGCAACACCAACATCGCTTCAACACATACATTTGAAAGTAGAAGATATACAAATTGATGCGATACATTATCGTATTATGTGCTATCTTACTTAAAAATGCATCAGACGTCTGGCTATAGAAGATAAAACAATGATTTATAAGTATCCAAGTAGTCTAGTGGATTTCAACCATTTAAATACAAACTATTTTGGATTTCAATGTAAAAACTTAATCCTAATACAAAATACTTAGAAATACTATTTTTAATAACTTCAAGCTATTATAAGTACAATTTTTTTTTTACTTTTTTATTTTTTATTTTTTTTATTAGTATTATTTTTTTATTTTATTTTAATTTTTAATTTTTAATTTTTTAATTTTTAAATCCTAATCCTAGACAGGGAGCTTTGGCAAGCTATAATTCTCAATCTGGTCGTCTGATTGTTATAAAACTTCTACCACTAGTATCTTTGCAAGTCTTCTAAATGCTTAAGAAGTTTCAATCCAATCTAACTTACTGATTGCAAGAAAATGTCATAAATCCACACTGATGTCCCTTCACTGTCGCCTAAAAAGTTGATGATAAACCTTAACTTGTAATTTTTCCTTCTCCAATTGTTAATTCTCATTCAAACCTTGTGTGCAACTCTGCCTTGAAGTCCTCGACTTACTACGCCAAAATTCACCTTATTCTAATTGATAGATCTCCAGATATTACAGAAACTCTAAACAACCTCAATTTGCCAACTTTTGATACCTTTTTATACTAATGATCAAATATCCTCTATTTGTATTATTAGATTCATACAAATTATTGCATACACTTGGCATACTCAACCATCTACACACCTCTAAAATTTCAATTGTAGATGTCTCTCTAATTTTGCAAAACAGTCAAGAGTACTAGCCTTAACTTTATTGCAAAAAAAAACCAAATCACAATACAAACACTGACTTTGAGTAACGATTACAAAAGTCCTCCTAAAATCCTATGAAAAATCCCAAATCTTACACCTTTGCTAGAAGCTTGAAGCTAGCTCTCTACCCCCCTGAAAATCCCGATCTCCAAAATATATCCCTCTTCTTTTTTATTTTTTGAGTTTAACTCCATGAGATCTGATATTCTTCCATCCTAGACTTGGAATTGGAATAGCAGACCACGCTTCCATGGAATTTCTGCCTCTAAGAGGATCTTTCCATGGAAAGGACGTTTCTCCGAAATGACATAGAGAACGGAACAGCTTAAAATGGAACCGAATCCTCCGTAATCGAGACCTCATTGGGTTGCTCAACTGAGTCAGGTCTCATACTAGATAAGAGGCCCGTAATAGGATCTGGATTGGATGTCCTTGTAATTGGATCAAATTGGTCCTTTGCATCAGGCTCACCCAAATGTTGAATTGGTCCTTTCTCATTTTGTCGACTCCTAGTAAGAACGGCTTGGACACATTCCACCCGATTTACTGGAGTATCTTGAGGACCTCGATTAATTTCATTAATTTTTTTTTTCTTAGCTTTGGATCTGCTGATCCTAATTATTGAAATTGAATGGAGCATTACATTGTTGATAAGTATGCCTCGACTGCTTGCAATTTCCACATACTAGCGCATAATTATCATCGGCTCTGGGATTGGAACATTCACTAGCATAATGACCAATCTGTCTGCAACGGAAACAACAAAGTGGTCTTCTTACACTCCCATCATGCATATTGGGTGTCTCCATTGGTATATACCTACTAGGCTTATTCTATGTAAAGTTAGAAAATGTTCCTGGTTGTCCCATTGGTATGGAGGATATTTGATTCGATGACGCCAGTGGAGCATATTGTTGATGTCACTTAGTAGTATAGCTTGGAATGAGGTGACATTAACTAGTCCCTAAATATTGGCACTAGAATTGGTCACTATTTTTAACATCCAAGATGACTAAATATTAATAAAATCTTTTTTATTTATATTTTCACCATATAGTCATATTACAATATGACATCCACCCCCTCTGAACCCGTACATCCTCTGGTATGTACTAAATAACCTACTTGTTGTTTGATTCATAATATGTTCTCTACCCCTTCGTCCAAATTTTCTTTATCACTTTTGTTATCCAAGTTAAATTCATCTTCTTGTTGAGGAATATCTAAGTCCTCACCAAGGTTTTTTATATTTATTTTTGTATATATTTGTTTAAATATTTTTACTCCCTTCCTTGCAATTGGTATTTTTAACCTTATTCCATCTAATTCCAACAATGAGTAAGTTGCATTATGATGAAGAGTTGTTACTACATACGGTCCAAACCATCGTTTAGAAAAATTTCCTTAAAGTACTATATTGATTATCCAAGCTACTATTATAGACCAAAATCCAATCCCCTTCTTCAATTATTTTAGGCCTCAATCGATGCTACTTATCGAATCGTGCCTTGTTTTGTAACCTCACTCTTTTTAACCTTCCTAATGCTATTTGCACATCTTCCAATCTTTGCTCTAATTGTTGAATTCTAATAGCTAGAAGTTTTTCTCTTGTCAATCCATCTTACTATGGTAGCACACTCCAAGTAGATACTTTTTCTTCAATTGGCATAATTGATTTTTGACCTGTCATAAGCTAAATATGCATATATCCCGTTACTAAGCTATGAGTTGTTCGATCAGCCCATAATGTAAATGTCAAAAGTCGTGACCATTCTCTAATCTTCCCATTACAAGCTTTAACTAATGCTTTCACAATCGATGGATGACTATATTTACTTTTTATATTTCCTTCAAGATTATAAGCAATAGTTAGTAATAGTTTAATTTCACATCTTTCAAAGAATTCATGAGCTTTTTATGCATTTAATTCTCTATGATCTACAGTGATTTTTCCTATACATCCATAGCGGTAAATAACATCTTCAAGCAAAAATCTATAAATTCCTTCCATAGATTTTGTTCTCAATACTGTTCCTTCTACTTGATTTGATAAATCTTCATGAGCTAAGATTAAATATCTCAATTGCCATAACCCAATTGGCATAATAACCAAATCAACAATCTATTTTAAATGAATAGCTAGAGGATATGTAGGATGAAGACCATCTCGATGTTGTATATTAGAATATGCTTGACAAATTTTACATGACTCTACAAATAAGAGCACATCTTGATACATATTTTTCCACCAATATTGTTCTTTAAGTTTAGAAAAAGTAGTCCAAATTCCTCTATGTCTTGCCCATAAACTATCATGAAACTCTTTTAATAATTTTTGCCTATCACTCTTTGTGGCATTCCAATCCCTTTCTTTGGTCTCTTCTATAAGAATCCTTCTTGAAGCAAAAATCCATATGCCTTTTTTCTTATTTATTTAAATTTTTTTATAGACCAACTTTCTTGCTTAGTCAAGATATTCAAGTAATGACCAATATCTAATAATTCTCCTTTATAAAATTCTTCAAGAAATAGCTTGTCTTCTTTGTTAAGATTTGATATTGAATAGAATTTTGATCCAACATCATCAATATCTTCAACCATTTCGTCTTCTCTTTCATATCTTGCTCAAGATATTATGTCTGCTATGAAATTATTTTTTTCAGCAACATGCTTAAATTCTAGATTTAATGACTTAATATAAACAATCCATCTTAGCATTACAATATCTGGCATTGAACAATTAATAAACATTCCAAGTAATGGCAAGCAATTTGTTTCAATTACTACTGTTGCACCAATCAAATAATTTGTTTTAGCTTTCATAGCCAAAACAACTCCCCAAAGTTTTCTTTTGACTTGTGAATATGCACGTTGATGAGTACTTAAAACTTTAGCTCTAAATCAAACTGCAAATCTATTTCCACTTAAATCATCTTGATCCACAATCCATCCAATAGCAATAGGACTAGTATCCACAGTAAGAATTACTTGTTTATTATAGTCATAATCAATTCTTCTTAAAATTGGAGTTGACACCAATAACATCTTTAGCTTCTGCATTACTTTAGTATGCTTTCTTTTCCATTTAAATTAATAAGCCTTACATAATAATTCATACAATAGATCTGCTACATGAGCATAATAAGGAATCCATATACGATAAAATACACAAGCTCCTAAAAACCTGCATACTTCTGTTAAAGAGTCACATGAATCCTTCATCCTCCCAATTGCATCAACTTTGCTTGGATCTGGCTTTCTTCCATAAAATCCACACAAATACTTAATAATAAAAACTTTCTACATTCCAAATGTAGAATTTGCTCCTAAAAGTGTAAGATGAACCTCTTCAAGTCAAGTTAAAATCTTTTTACAATCTTGTATATGATCAATAACATATTTGCGACACCCTCTCTCATCTAAAGTTTCACCTTTTTTTTCCTTCTTTACATCCTTTAATAGGAACATCATCTAAAAAAGACATAGTATTTTTAGGAATGAAGTCCCTTAGTACCTTGTTCATTCCATTCATCATATATGCAATTGAGTCAGTAGCACCTTGTGGGAGAGTAGATATTTTAAGTTCTCATTGTTGTTAGATCTCTACTCCCATGCGCAAGTTGAAATTGATCATAATCTAAATATAAATCATCTATTGAATAAATTATCCTTCCCGCAAATGCTTCTGTAAACTCATCTACTAAAGGTCCTATTCTTGCATTTCTTATAGTTACTGCATTCATTGGCTACTTATCTTGAATAAGACATAACGATCCATTTTTCTTAGGCACTGTAAACCAATGACTAGAATATAGAACAAAAAAAAGCTCCAAAATTTTCATTCGCATCTTTTCTTTCAATAATTCTACCAATTTAGATAAATGGGCCCTCGGCATGGGAATTGGCCTTAAGTTCCAATGCACATGAGGTATTGTAAAGATAACTATAGGAGCAATAACATTAGGATCTACACATCCTATTTCACGAGATCCAAAGGTAAATGATTTATCTCTTTTAGTAAGCACTTTTTTAAAATATTCAATTTCTGTTGGAAATAAAGAACCATCACATCTAATCTTCAATTCTTCAAAAATCTCCTTTGTAAACTGATGTCCAATATTCTTTGGATCCCTTAAACTCTCTTCTTTTGATGCTTCTTCCATTTGTTCCTTAAAATCTTCAAGTAAAGGTCCGGCAACAGGTTATATCTTTTTATCTATTGTTTTATATTTTGTCTCTACAATAACTTCTGGTCCTTGAAAAGATTCAGGTATAATAAAAACCTCCTTTGAATGAATTTCCACAATCTTATCATTATCTCCTAATCCAATAGATGTAATTAATTCTAAAGAATCTTCCAATCTATTTTCTTCATAAACACCTAAAATCCTCTCATCATCTTCTAATTTTTCAAACTTGCGTAATTTCCTTTCAATACTATATAATTTTTTTTTTCTTTTCTTTTAAAATCATCAACTTTCTTATACATGATATTTCTATTCTCAAAAATACCAATAAAACTCGTATCAAAGGTACCTTCAACTCGCGAGAGTATCTCCTCTTTTGTACCTCCATAATCTTGCTTTATAGTGGTACTTCTCCAAAATCCTTAAATTCTTCAACAACCCTTGGCAATGGTTTCTTTCTCAACCTATTTCAACTTTATTCATTATTAGGAGGTAATGTTAGAAATTATATGGCTTTCCTTCCATCTTCACTATGTACTCGTGTATAAGCAGAACCATTGTTAAGTACTTTTGTTTCCATCCATGTTGCTGTAATATAAGGTTGTCTTAAAATCAATGGATAAGATGTTGTATCTTGAACAAAGAAATGTTGTTTTGTCACAACATCTCTAATCTAAATTTTGACATCTAGACAAGCTCTATATAATTCGCCTAGTGTTATTAGCTACTCGTATTGTCCATCCATATTCCATATCAATTGGCCATTTTTGCTTCTTATAAAGATCCTTAGACATAAGATTAATTTCAGAACCATGGTCAACTAAAGCAACAATTGGTTCTTCTATATCTCCTACTTTTATCAATACTTCAATAGTTGCCCTTGTCCAATGCTTTCGAGTATAATGGCTTGAAGCTTCCATTTCCTTATCACTATAATCTTCAAAATGTACTTGTTGATTATACCCATTCTTTTCATTTGTTGATTGCTTGTAACCATTATCAACCTCTTCTTCATCTTTATATAATCTTCCATCAATAGCATGATTCATTCTAGCTTCACCCATTAATTACCTCTTTTGCTTAATGTTGTCAATGATAACATCATGAAACTCCTACTTGGCAATTTCCAAAATTTCTTTCAATATGAATTCCACCTTAACATTTAATATAGGTTCTTCGAGCATCCCTTTTAAATTTATTGCCGCTTTAATATCTGAAAGTAGCTTATAAATAATTGATTTATTCTTATCTTTTGTCTCTTTTGTTTTTTCTTCCAATGATGCTCAAGTATCCCTTATAGGCAATTCTTGTGAAGCCACCTCACGAGCCTTCTCTCCTCGAGTTTGCCTCTTAGAAGAATTTCCTTCTCTTGTATCATCAAAATTTCCTCGTCTCTTTTCTTCCATCAAAGCTTCATGTTGGTTCTTAGCAATATATGCATGAACTGAAAGAGACTCAACAGGATCTTTTCAATTTGTTTCACCTCGTATTATAGCTGCAGTCCTTAATAACACTTCCCTAGGTATTTTTCCTTTTTACATTGTAGAAATGGTAGAAGCCCAAAATTCACTAATTTCTATACTTCCACCAAAGTCATCATCTAGTCTAGCACCATAACTTGCATTCTCTCGTATTGCTATTCCATGTTCTATTAAATAATCTTGAATCAATGCTCTCATACCTCCCTTATAAAAATTGGTTTGAAGGAGATCCTCTGTATCTTTTAATGCAATCTTTTCATCTTTCCAAGAAATAACTCTTTATTATACCATATTATTAAATTCATTGCAATCCTTTCTAGTATGTAAAGTGTCATCACACCAGATACATCTTTGTACATATCCTTGTTTTGAAACATTCTTCAATTTGTTTGTAGAAGTATTTTCTTCAAGTCTTGCTAATTTGATTTGAAGATCTTGCATTCCATATATAATTTCTTCAATCTCCATATTTCCTTTCTTCGATAAAGATGTTGAAGGTTGAACAGTAGGCATTGTTGGTCAAGTTGTATGTACTGGAATTTTAGGTGCTTACACTAGTTTTGGAATATTACTCCTATCCTTCCTCTATTCTCTTTTTGCATGCAAATCCACCATATTTTCAACATTTTTCTACTTTTTTGTCAATCCTTCATCTTCTTCTTTATCTTCAAGAAGCAACTCTAATTTTTCTTATAATTCTCTATCAGTAGCTTGAAGAAATAATTCAACCTTGTTCGGTTCTAATGTCAATTTTTCTACCTTCGATAATTGAGAATACTACCTTTCAAATTCCCTTAGTAGCTTTGTTGCTTGCGAATTTTTATTAGGCCACTCAATCCATTCTAGAAATAGCTTCTTAGTAACATGATTAGTGTCCTCCAAGAAATATTCATCTTTTAATGCATGTGAAAAAATCTCCCATGAATTTCCATAATGCTCCATAATTGAGGTAATATATTCTCTTATCTCTGGTATCGTGGCTAGTCCAAATAATTCAACCATCTTCTTCTCAGAAACATGATTTAATTCCATTTCCTGAATATAACATCTTGAGTACTTTGAAATATCCCTTCCATCAAATTGATCAATTTTATTGACCACTACTTGCAATGCTTTACTTACTAAAGCTTCTTTTTGGGATCATTACTTTATTGTTGCTGCATAGATAATGATAAGGCTTGAAATATACTAGCAACGGATGGATCCATGTACATATCCTGTCCTTTAGAAGAAACTCCACCACAAGCTCTACTTAAAGCTTCCTCAAAATTTTTATTCTCATTCTCCATAAAATAAAAATAAAAATAAACAAATTCCAATACCTCCCACCTCAAGCGTTTCATGTTGGGTTCACCACTTATATTGTATTATGTACTATCTTACTTGAGAATGTACCGAGCATCTGGCTGTGGAAGATAAAACAATGTTTTACAAGTATCTAAGTAGTCTAGTAGATTTCAACCATCTAAATACAAATTATTTTGGATTTCAATATAATAGCTTAATCCCAATACAAAGTGCTTAGAAACATTATTTTTAATAACTTCAAACTACTATAAGCACAAATTATTTTTTTACTTTGTAAATTTTATTTTATTTTTTTATTAGTATTATTATTATTTTTTTAATTTTTAATTTTTAATTTTTAATTTTTAAATTTTTAAATCCTAATCCTAGACAGGGAGCTTTGGCAAGCTTTAATTCTCAATCTGACCGTCCGATTGTTATAAAACTTCTACCACTAGTGTCTTTGCAAGTCTTCTAAATGTTCAACAAGTTTCAATCCAATCTAACTTATAAATTGCAAGAAAACGCCGTAAATCTACACTGATGTCCCTTCACCGCGACCTAGAAAATTGATGATGAAGTTTGAATTGAAATTTCTCCTTCTTCAACTGTTAATTCTCATTTAAACTTTGTATATAGCTCCGCCTTTAAGTCTTCAACTTACTACATCTAAATTTACCTTATTTTAGTTGGTAGATCTCCAGATATTATAAAAACCTTAAACAACCCCAATCTACTAACTTTTGATATCTTTTTACACTAATGATTAAATATCCTCTATCCGTACCATTAGATTTATACAAATTGTTACATGCACTTGGCATACTCAACCATCTACACACCTCTAAAATTTCAACCACAGATGTCTATCTAATTTTATAAAACAGTCAAGAGTACTAGCCTTAACTTTATTGCAAAAAAATCCAAATCACAATACGAACACTGACTTTCAGCAATGATTGCAAAAGTCCTCCCAAAATCCTATAAAAAATCCCAAATCTTACACCTTTTCTAGAAGCTTGAAGCTAGCTCTCCGCCCCCCCTCCCCTAAAAATCTCAATCCCCGAAATATATTCCTCTTTTTTTTTGTTTTTTGAGATTAACTCCGTGAGGTCCAATATTCTCCCGCCCTAGATTTGGAATTGGAATAACACATCGCGCTTCCATGGAATTCCTACCTCTAAGAAGCTCTTTCCATGGAAAGGATATTTCTCTGAAATGGCATAGAAAATGGAACAGCTTGAAATGGAATCGAAGCCACCGTAATCAAGACCTCATTGGATTGTTCAACCGAGTCAGGTCTCATATTGGATAAGAGGCCCATAACAGGACCTAGATTGGATGTCGCCGTAATTGGATCAAATTGGCCTTTTACATCAAACTCACCCAAATATTCAATTGGTCATTTTCTCTTTTATCAACTCTTGGTAAAAATGGCTTGGATACATTCCACCCGATTACCAGAGTATTTTGAGGACCTCGATTTATCTCATCAATTTTTTTTTTTCTTGGCTTTAGATCTGCTGATCTCGATTATTGAAATTGAACAGAGCATTACATTATTGATAAGTATGTCCCAACTGCTTGCAACTTCCACACACTGGCACGTAATCATCACTGACTCTGGGATTGGAACATTCACTAGTATAATGACCAATCTGTCTGCAACAGAAACAACGAAGTGGTCTTCTTGCACCTCCATCAGGCATATTGGGTGTCTCCACTAGTATATACCTATTAGGCTTATTCCATGTAACGTTGTCGTGTTGTAACACGAGTATACCGTGAAAATATAAAGAAAGGGGACTTTTATTAATGTTCAGTTACCTCGAATATTGGGAGCAACAACCAATTCCAATGCAAATATTGAGAGGCCAGGTTTAGTCACCCCGTTACAGTCAGCCGGGGCATATTGAAATGCTCCGTTCAAGTCCAATAGTAGGAGTCAACAGAATTAAAAAGACTAAATCGATGACTGAGTGAGCCAATCTGACGCGAAGAACCAATTTGACCCAATTACGGGAACATCCAGGTTTTACTACGGGCCTCTTAGCCAATCTAATGCGAAGGACCAATTTCACCCAATTACGAAAACATCCAGGTCTTACTATAGGCCTCTTAGCCAATCTGGCGTGAAGGACCAATTTGACCCAATTATGGAAACATCTAGGTCTTACTATGGGCCTCTTAGCCAATATGAGATCTGAATTGGTCGGGCGACTCAATGTGGTTCCGATTACGGGGGTTTTGATTCCGCTTCAGGCTGTCCTGTTATCTGTGCCATTTCAGGGAATGTTGTTTCCGGAAAAAGAACCTTTTAAAAGGCAAAAAAATAGAGGAGAAAGCTCTGACGGCGGAGCCAATTCTGAATCCAAGATGAAAGATTAAAGAAATTCAGAGGCTAGGGTTTGAAAGAGAGAGAATTAGGGTTAAAGGGGAGGATAGGTTAAGAAATAAAAGAGAGAATAAGGGCTTTTTTTTTTAAGGTTGAGAGAGCTAGCTTCATGCTTCAGAGGGAGAAAAAAGATAGAGAAATGGGATTTTTTTTCTTCATAGGATTTTGGGAAGACTGAGGCAATCGTTGCTGAATAGTAAATATGTTGTACTGGTGAATTGGGGTTTTAATGAAGTGGGTGTGATTACTCTTGACTGTTTTGTGAAATCAAAGTTATGTCTGTGACTGAAGAATTAAAAAGGTGTCTATAGGATTGAGTATGCAAAGTGAATGAAAATTTTTGGGTTAATCTAATAAAACAGTCAGTGGATACAAGGTCGTGAGTATAAAGCAGTGTCGTCTTGTGGTTCGGCTACTATATGAAAATAATGTAATTATGTACTTAATATATAATTTATTAAGTAACATGGTGAGAGCCATGTTAGTAGATTTTAGTTGGTTGTAGGATATAATTTGATTATTACTTTTAGAAGAGGTTGTTTAGAAAGATTACTATAGAATTTGTATAACTTTAATTTCTTTTTGATAATGGCTTTTAAGATTGGTTTTGATTGATAGTAACTTCTAAATATTTAGAGTCACCTTTATTAGACATTGGTGACATTTGAAAACTTATTTTGGTTCTTTTATTTGGTGTTTAGAGCATACATTATGTAAATCTTATAAGAAAAAGGATTGAAGAAGAATTTTGGTAGCAAAGGGAGGAATTAGGACACCAATATAGATGAATGGAGATGAAAAATAAAAATCTCTATTCCTATTGGTCAAAAATCATGACCAATGGGCTTTGAGGAGGCTGTCTGAGGCCATATTAGGGATTAGGGTTAGTTTCTCGAGCCAATTCGAACTTTGAAGGCTAGGGTCAGAAGGTTTAGGTTTTTAGTTAAGGTTTTGGTGCAAGTTTTGTGTCATTTGGGATTTTTATGAAGAAGTTATAGGCGCTCAAAGTTAAGGTATTAGTTTTGGACCTACTGTTACTCTTTTGGGCATAACGCACGCATACGGATGGCAATTGAGGATCGGCGACCGCGACTGGAGAGAAAACTTTTGCGGCTATACTTTTCATACACTGCTTACTGGATTCCAAGTTGGGATGAAGGAGTTATTGGATTTTGAAGTCAGCACATGCAATCTAAGGGTAGTAAGTAAACCGATTTACTAGTGTTTGTCTCTTGAGCTATATCTTGAGCAATTTTGTAAGGTTTTGGCTCAAAATTTCAAGGAATATGTAATTTCATGTTAGTAAACTTTGTGCAATAGTTTTATGACATTTCGAGTTCGAATTTTTGAGATATAAGGAAAATTGTTTTCGGGTGCTTGTAAATTAGGGTTTGGAGTGTCTGCTAGGGTTTCTTAGATGCCAAAAGTTCGGGAGTGAATTTGTAGTTGGTTTGTTTTTTGGTACAAGTTAAGGGTAAATTCTACCTATTTTGTAAATTTGAAACAAACTGAACGGTTAGATCAATAGTTATGATTTTCTAAAGTTCGGGGCAAAAAAACCCTTCGCGGGAAAAATATGTTTTGAAGGGATTTTGTTATATTTGGAGTTTTATACAAAAATAAAAGAGTTTTGGAAGCCAAGAAAAGAATCATATAAAGGTTTAAGGTATACTCTCTACAGCTAGATACCCAGTGTATTCCCAGATAGCAAATCACGCCATAAGACAGTGGTATCGGAGATTAACAGATTGAGTTGTTCTGGGTTCTCTATAACGTCTAGAGACCTACCGACTGGGGCAAAAAGGACTTTGGCAAGCAGTCGAAGGACATCCATATAGATTTATGGTATATTCTTACAATTGTTTATATTCCAACAGTCAAAAATTGATAGACTGCTTGAATATTAGCAAATCTCCATACTACCTTCTATAGCCAAACGCCTGGCGCATTCTCGAGTAGGAAAGCACGTAATATGACAACGTTAGAAAATGATCCTGGTTGTCTCGTTAGTACGGAGGGTACTTGGTTCAATGGCGCCGATGGAGCATATTGCTGATGTCACGTACGGTGGTATAGCTTGGAATGAGATGACATTAACTGGCCTTTGAATATTGGCACTGGAATTGGCCACTGTTTCTAACATCCTAGATAATTAAATATTAATAAAATCTTTTTCATTTATATTTTCACCATATAGTCATGTTATAATACGACAACATTTTAAACTTCTTATTGAGCAAGAAAAGATTGGTCGTTGTCAAGAAGGATTGTACATATATTAAGGAGAATCTAAGTTTATTGCTCAACATTACCCAAAGAAGCAACGCAAGCATAAAATGAGGAGTTTGGTATTGTATTATATATTGTCATATTACGTGAGGTTGTATTTTATTAGTATCCAAGAAATCCTAATAGGTTTCACTCATATAAGAAGAATATAATATAAATTTGAATTCAAAAGTGCTAAAAAATATTCTTTTTAGTAGCCTTCACCATATATAAATCCCAATTACCTTGTTACTTTCATATTTAAATAATTTAGATTTTTCTTATGAGCTCCAATCTTAATTAGTAAGCTTTAATAAGCTGTAATATCCAATGTAATCTTCTACTTAATGTAAAATATTTCATGCAATTGTCAATGTAAGTCTTCTATATGCTTAAGAAATTTTCACTTCAATTCAACATACAGATTGTGAAAAAACCTCCAAAAATTGCACTGATGCCACTTAGCCTCCAATTTGAAAAGTGAAGCAAAAATCTTGGTAGTAATTTCTTTTTTTTTCAACTGTTAACTTTGATTCAAAATTGGTGTGCAGCTTGATCTTCAAGTCTTGTAATACTATGCAAATTTCACCTTAATCCAACTAATAGATCTCTAGATATCATAGAAACCCTATTCAACTTCAAACTTCCAACTTCCAAAATCCTCTTGTATTAAAAACCAGATATCTCTAAATTCCACCATCAGATTATCACAAAATTTTGTATATACTTAATACACTCAATAATCCAAAAAATATCAAATTTTCAACTCTGGATTTTACACCAATTATACAAACTAGCCAAAATTACTAGCCCTAACTAAATTATATAAAACTTAAATCACCAATACAAACCTTGACTTTGAACAACAATTGCTAAGTCTTCAAAAACCTTTCAAAAAAAATCCTTATTCCTTTAAAAAGAACTTCAAGCTAACTCTTAAACCCTATCCTTTGATCTTTGAATGAATCCCTAATTTACCCTAAGCCATCGTTTTAGTGGCCAAAGGTCTAATTTCGACCCTATCTCACAAACAGTCAATCCTTAGATATCAATTTATTCTATCCTAAGGATTTTTTAGCTCAATTCTATTTTCAACTTAACTTTAGTACCAACTATACTAATTATTTACTTCTTCTAACTTGATTTTATCAATTTATGTTCTTTCTAAGGTAGTAGAAGAGTCTCTACAACCTAGAAAGTAAAATTATTAACTAGCCTTTAACCTACTGATTATTAAAATAAAAAAATAACCTAAGAAGCTTTTATAAAAACCATGTTTAGATACCTCAAATTATAATTGAACTAAGATAATTAAATATTAATTAGAAATTTAATTTTGATTATTATTTCACTATATAGTCGTATTACATCACAAAAATGGGTAATAAAGAAGATAGTATGTCAAAAAATGAGTTTCTCTAGTTACAATAGGAACAGTGCAGTTATAACCTTGTACAACACCTAATAAAGGTCCTATTCTCTCTTCAAAATCTTTTCCTTATTTTACAATAAATATTATTTTAGGACCTAAACATCACAAAGCCTCTGCCTTGCTAGATTTAGGAGCCTCAACATGTTTCTTAGATGAAGAATTTGGTAAAAGATATTGCATACTTTTAGTGAAGAAAACTAAATATGTTCATATAAAAGTCATAGATGGTTGTCCGTTGTGTTCAGGAGATGTTTCTTATGAAATCTTTCCTGTAGAAGTAGCAACTAATGATCATAGTACCTTTGTAATATTTAATATCATTAGATCTCTTTTTAATTCAATCATTTTAGGTTTATCATGGCTAAAAAAATATAATCCAAAAATAGATTAGACTTCTCGTAGTCTTGAATTTTTTGAAAGTATAACTAAAAGTATAATTAATCAAGTAAAAAGTCATAAGTCTAGTACAATTAAACTTATATTTGCAGGTGCATGAACTTTCTTACATGCTGCAAAAGAAGGATCACCTTGTGTCATTTATGCCGCATCTATTTCTATTGGTGGAAAGACTTCAAGTGGCATTTCAAGCCAATATCAAGATTTACAAGATGTATTTGAGAAGAAGAATGCAGATACTCTTTCGAAACATCGTTTCTATGACTGCTCAATTGACCTTCAAGAAGGAAGACAACCGCCATTTGGACCAATCTACAATTTATCACAAAATGAGTTGGCTGAATTCAAGGGATATATTGAAGAGAATCTAGCCAAGAACTTCATACACCATTTCAACTTTCCAGCAGGAGCTCTAATTTTATTTGTAAAGAAAAAAAATGAATCATTATGGATGTGTGTTGATTATTGAGGACTCAACAAAATCACCATCAAGAATAGGTACCCGCTATCTTTGATATCTATGCTCCTTTATTAGTTGAATCAAGCTAAGATCTATATAAAAATAGATCTACAAAGAGCATACAATCTGGTACACATCAAAGAAGGAAATGAATAGAAGATTACATTTCAAATAAAGTATGAATATTTTGAATACAACATCATGTCTTTTGGACTTACAAATGCACCAGTAGCATTCTAATATCTAATGAATGATGTCTTTTGAGAGTTTTTAGATGATTTTATTGTGTGTTACCTAGACGACATCTTAATCTATTTTAAAAATTAAGAAGAACATGAACTTCATGTTTGTCGTATGTTATAAAAACTAAGAGATGCAGGATTCTATACCAAGATAGAAAAGTGTGTATTTCATACTATTCAAGTTGATTTCTTAGGATAAATCATTTTAAATGATGGACTTATGATGGATCGTAAGAAAGTTCAAGCTATTATGGATTGGAAGATCTCAAAAATAATAAGAGATGTCTAATATTTTTTGGAATTTGCTAACTATCATTGGATCTTCATCAAAGACTTCTTTTAAGTTGTAGATCCACTTATACACTTGACTTGTAAAGACAAACTTTAATAGAATCAAGAAACGGAAGTAGCATTTGAAGCTTTGAAGACAACCTTTGTTTCTACACCAATCTTGTATCACGTCGATTTTTCTAAGTCATTTTTTATGGAAACAGATGTATCAAACTTTGCTTTGAATGTCGTATTGTCACAAATAGAAATAGGTGATAAACTTCATCTAATAGCTTTTTCATTCCAAAAAATTTTCAGCAGTCGAGATCAACTACGAGATCTATGACAAAGACCTTCTTGCAATTGTGGATTTGTTTCAAGAATGGTGCCATTATCTAGAAGGTGCTCATAGTCCAGTCATTATATATACAGATCACAAGAACCTTGAATATTTTATGTTAGCACATATTTTGAATTGTCACCAAGCCCGTTGGAGTATATCTTTGTCAAGATTCAAATTCAAGATTACTTATTATGAGAAAACAACAAGGTTTGTCAAATACACTCTCTAGATGATCTTACCTTGCATCAAAAGAAGGAGATACTACTTTTGATCACCAATGAATAATTCTCTTGAAGCCAAAGTATGTCCATTTTTAAGCAATAAAATTAATACTAACTGTTGATTCAACTTTCATTAAGCAAGTTCAATAAAGTATGTCTTCTGATCCTCTTATTCGTGATATTAAGGAAAATCCTTCAAAGTCTCATGATACTTTTAGGTTTGAATTTAAGAAAAATCTACTATATTTTAAAAAATACCTATATGTTCTAGAAGGTGAAACTCGTTTACATGTTCATCAAGCTCATCATGACTTTTCAGCAGTAGGATATTTTGGATACAATAAAATTTTGGAACTAATATCCAGGGATTTTTGGTGGCCTCAAATATAGAAGGCATTCAAAGATTTTGTACAATCTTGTGATGTTTGCTCAAGATCAAAAACTCCTCGTCATCGATCTTATGGACTTTTTCAGCCATTATCCATTCCAGACAACCATGGTCTTCTATTTCTATGGATTTCATCACAGATCTTTCAATCTCAAATTCTTATAACTCTATATTAGTAATAGTAGATCATTTTACTAAGATGGCTTATTTTTTTACCATGTACAAAATCTATCACAACTGAAGAAATAGCTAAGCTCTTTCTTAATAATATCTTTCACTATCATGGATTATCTAAGGATATTATATCAGATAACAGAACTCAATTTGTATCAAGATTTTAGTAGATTCTTTTCAAGATTCTAAAAGTAGATATAAAACTATCTTCAATATTCCATCCTCAAGTTGATGGACAAACGGAGCATATTAATCAAGTTTTGAAGCAGTATTTAAGATGTACCATCAACTACCAACAAGATGATTGGACAACTCTTTTACCATTGGTAGATTTTGCTTATAATAACAGGATAAATTCTTCTATAAAATAAACATCTTTCTTTGCTAATTATAGTTATCATCTACAACTTGATACTTTTGACTTTTCAAAAGTTGATAATCCTACCATGAAAGATTTGACAAATCATTTGTCAGAGCTATATGCAACAATAAAGGTGCAGTTAAAAGAAGCTCAAGAATAAGAAAAGATCAATGCAAATGTCTATCAAAAGGAACAACTACCATTCTACATGGGTGACAAGGTATGATTACTTTGTTGTAATATCAAGACCACTCGTCATTGTGGAAAGTTGGACTATCAAAGGCTTGGACCATTTTCTGTTTCTGCACAAATCAATCCAGTTGCATATCGTTTATACCTACCAGAGTCAATGAAAATCCATCCAGTATTCCACATGTCTCTTTTTAAACAATACAAGATAATGGACATACCAAGAAGAAGACAAGCTCCACCTCCTCCTATAAAAGTGGACAATAATGAAGAGTTTGAAGTAGAAGAAGTCTTAGATTCAATGCAACATCAAAATAAATTAGAATATCTTATCCATTGGTGCGGATATAATATTAATGAATGCACATGGCAGCCAGTAAAGAATCTTGTAAATACAAAAAAAATGGTGGAGGCTTTTCATCAACAACATCCATCAAAATCAAGATAAAAACCTTCCTTATAAAAGAAACAAGATCTAATCAAGATAACATTCTACTTTCAATCCTTGTTTGTAGCTTCTTTGTAGTTGTGGCACTAAAGAGATAGAGAACCAACAACTAGTGGATTTGACTCAAGAGCCTTTGTTTGCTGATCTACCGAACAAGACATTATGATTGTCACACCCTTCAAGATGACGCAATTGAGATGAAGATCTTTAAGAACGACATATTCTTCCTCGAATAGATGGCGAGATATAATGCATTTGATATCACGACCTTGGAAAGGACTCTGGATGTTTGGTATTTTTACTAAAGGTAGGAACAACTCCTGATGGCATTCCAAATATTTTATTTGAAGGAAGTTATAAAGGCCTTAACAATGATCAAATAATTGGATGGTATTTCCACCGTAGTATGGGACACTTTTGATGGTTGAGAGGCCCTATCAATCATCTTCAAATAAAACAAAGATCAGAGTATGTGGCAAATATAATTTGTCGCATTTTATACATTGTCAACATGTGATCACCGCTCTTTGTAGTACTCATCCTTAGAAGGGGGGATAATGTCACAGACATATATTTACTGTAATTATTATCTAGATCATGTGAATAGATAGAAGTAGGTAAAAGTAGATTGATTTTATAATATCTTTCAGAGAAGCTTCCTAAAAGCTTCATAGATGCTACTCTGACTTTTCATATATTTATACTTGATTGGTAGGTTAGAAACTTGGTCAACAAGTTAACCATGTACCATACATGATGGTAGCTTGTGAAATAAGCTGAGTATGTGGCATCTACATAGAAAACTTACCTTGCAAGTTAAGATATATATTGTGCAAAGTCAACACATTTTTGGAGGTCCTATAGAACGTCGCCATGTAGCTCCTAGATAGATAGTATATATAGAGGCAAGAGTGAAGCCTTCTTCACTCTTGTCAAGTCCTTTCTTGCTTCTAGTCTAGTTTCAAGGGTCTTTAGTTTTCTTGTCTTTTGGCAATAGCCATTACAGTTTCTTTCTTAATATACATATTTAGCTATTTCTATTTGGTCATCTTTCTTTGAAAAAAGTCTCACTTTTTAATTTTTTTTTATCAAATTCTTGTCCTTGAAAAAACCTATGACTCAATAAGAAGTGGAATTAAGGGATCGACAAACATTAGAGAAGGCAATTAGGATTGTAGAGAGAGTCAATATTATAAATTTCAGAAATTATGGAATATAACTTATACGAAAAAATCTTATGCCACTATCTAATACTATGGTATAATAACCAATGCCAATAAAAATTGATGCCTTGTAAAGACTAATGATATCATAGAGATGATAAATATTGATATACAAGGAATTAAATTATTATTGTTGAGAGTCAGACCATCTAATCAAAAATTATCTCAAACATCAAAATTTAGATAGCAACAAATCAAGATAGATTTATAATTTCAAGACCCACGTGGATAATAAAAAATTAAAGCAAAGAATCAAGGTTGTCCAATAAAAGTACTCACGGCTAGTATTGGAGATAACTGTTGTCTCTGAGAGACAAACAACATGACTTTGGACAACTATCAGAATGGTTAATTGGTGTATCTAGCGGATTGATTTAGATGACAACTATGTCGAGTGCTTATAGATTATGGTTTTAAAAAAAATTACATCTCAATTGAGATTACTAATTGATTTGGAATTAAAACTAAGGTGATCAAAAGAAAAAAGTATATATCTAATTGATAATTAAGAGAACATCCTAAATAAGATATATAAGAAAGAAACCTTGAGGTTAAATGATACTTATGCCTTGAAAGAGAAATTTAAAGTAATAAAGCTTAGATATGACATTGTCTTTGGTATGCCATAGCTACAGGTAGGAAATAAGTAAGTTGATTAACTAGCAATGATGATCTCCTTCAAAGACAATAGATGCAAGGTGATTCTTTGTACTTCTTCATTGAGTGAGATAACAAAATGATTTGCAAATAAAAACTTATTTGTATGTATGTCTTTATAAAGAAGCAAATATAACATAAGTAACTAATATATGGTAATTTCAAATCTTGCTTTAGTGATAGGAAAGACAATCAAAAGAGTAGAACAAGCAGAGTAATTGATATATGAATATTAAGATATTTTTTGAAGTGACTTACTTAGTAGCATCTCGTTGATCAAGGTACCTCCTTTCTAATATAATTATTGCATGGAGCCAAACCAATAAGTTGGCCAATTTATTCTTAATACCAAATCAACTTGAAGAGTTACAAAACATATTGAAAGATTTCTTAGAAAAGAGCCTTCTTCAAGAAAGTACATTGCCATAGGAAGCACTTGTAATCTTTGCATCAAAAAGGTGGTGGACTTTGACTTTGTATCGATTATCAAGGCCTCAATAAACAGACTCTTAAGAATACATATCCACTTTCATGCGTGGATGGTCTTTTTGACCAACTTCAAGGTACAATCATTTTTAGTAAATTAGACCTTTGTAGTGGCTATTATCAAACACCTATTACAAAGGAGGATATAAAAAAGACGGTATTTTATATGCACTATAGATATTTTGAATAGCTTATTATACCTTTTGACTTCAGCAATGCTCTAGCCTACTTCATAAGTTATATATATTGACTATTTTAAGACTTTTAGGATAAATATATAGTTTTTTTTATTGATGATATCTTAGTTTATAGTAAAACCTCTAAAAAATATGAAAAACCTAAAAAAATGTTGCATCGGCTACAAGATAGTTGTTTTTATTGGAAGTAATCAGAGTGTGAATTTTGAAAGTCGAAAGTCACTTTTTTAGGGTATGTAGTGTCTTTCGAGGGAATACATATGGAATAAGATAAGATAAAAGGAGTAGAACATTGGCCAACCTTCAAGGATGTTTTTGAAGTCTGTTCATTCTTAGGCTTTGCTAGATATTATTATTATTTTGTTCAATAATTTTTATACATTACTATCTCATTGATAAGCCAATTATAGAAATTAGAATAAAAAAGTGCCTTTGATAGTTGAAGAAGGTACTCATTATTGCTTCAATATTGCTACAAATGTCATATAGTGTGATTTATAATCTAAGAATACATGAGATATCTAGTATTAGAAAATTTATTTTTAACTTATTGGCTAAGTTCTAATAAGTAATTTATTCTATCTTTAACTTATATACAAATTCTTAGCTCCTAAAACCTCTTTTCTTTAAATAAAATATTCAAATTGTAGCAAAACTCTTCAAAACATATTTTTCTCGCACATGATTTTTTTTTTCTAATTTTGAGAAATTTATATCTTTTGATCCAATTTTTCATTTTTTCTTAAATTTTTAGATAATATAGTACTTATTTTTAAGTTTTACCACAAAAAAAATGAAACAATAAATTTACTACAAATATTTTGGCAACTTAGAAATCCTAGCACGTGTTCTAAATCTTAATCCATAAGCATCCAAGTACTATTTTTTTATACCTTAAAAATCCAAAACTCAATAACTAAAAAACTAATGCATAAAGTTTGAAAAAATAATTATAAAAATTTTGGAAAATTTTGAGCCATAATCTCATCAAATTGCTCAAGATATAGCTCAAAAGACAACCACTAATGAATCAAATTACTTACTATCCTTATATTTAAAAGAGTGATTTTAAATTCTAATATCTTCTCTATTCTAACTTAAAATTCATTAATCAATATATAAAAAGTATAGCTAAAAAAGTATTCTCTTTAATTCTAATTTCTAATCCTTCATTACTTTTTAAACACCTACATTGTCATATTATGTATTGTCTTGCTTGAAAATGTACCGAGCACATAACTGTAGAAGGTAAGATTGTGTTTCACAAACATTCAAGAAATTCTAATAGGTTTCATTCATATGAAAAGAATATAATTCAAATTCTAATTCAAAAGTGTTAAAAAACACTCTTCTTTATAGCTTCAATCACACATAAACCTCAATTACCTTGTTACTTTCATATTTAAGTACTATAGATTTTTCTTGTAAGTTCCAAAACTAACTAGTAAGCTTTGATAAGCTATAACTTCTAATTTGACTATCCACTTGATGTGAAATTTTTCATATAATTTTTAATATAAGTCTATTACATGTTTAAGAATTTTTATCTCAATACAACTTACAAATTGTGAAAAAACCTCTAAAAACTGCACTAATATCACTCGGCTGCCAACTTGAAAGGTGAAGCAAAAGTTCTAGTAGTGATTTCTCCTTCTCCAACTATTAACTTTGATTCAAAATTGGTATGCAACTTGATCTTCAAGTCTTTCAATACCATACCAAATTTTACCTTGATCCAACTAATAAATCTTCAGATATCATAGAAATCCTATCCAATCCCAAACTACCAATTTCTGATATGTTCTTGTACCAAAATCTAGATATCTTCCAATTTCACCATTGAATTATGACAAAATTTAATGTACACTTAGAACATCTAATTATTCAAGCACTATCTGACATCTATTTTATGAAATAGCTGAGAGTATTAGTCCTAATTTCATTACATAAATCCCAAGTTGTCAATACAAATCTTAACTTTTAACAACAATTGCTAATTTTTTCCAAATCTTACGAAAACCAATCTTATGTCTTTGAAACAAGCTCTAACCTAGCTCTCAAAATCTAATCTTTGACCTTCAAATGAATTCCTATTTTACCCTAGGCACTCATTTTAGTGGCCAAAGATCTAATTTCAACCATGTCTCACAAACGGTCAACCCCTAGGTATTAATCTAACATATCCAAAGGATTTTTTAGTCCAATCTTACCCTCAACTTAACTCTAGTATCAAGTATTATAATTATTTATTTCTTTTAACTTGATTTTATCAATTTATGGTCTTTGTAAGTTAATAAAAGATTTTGTACATCTAGAAGATAAAATTACTAATTAACTGTCAATCTACTAATTATATAGATAAGAAAATAATCAAAGAGGTTTTTATAAAAGCCATGTTTAGATACCTCAAATTATTATCGAACCAAGATAATTAGATATTAATTAGAAATTTAATTTTTATTATAATTTTATTATATAATCATATTACATGATGACATCTAACTCTTCTTAATTTGCGCATCCTCCAACATGTGCCAAATGAACCATATGTCATAATTGGTATTACACCATCTCTTTATTTTTTTCATCAAATCCTTCATTTTAATTTTTACCATCCACTTCAAAATAATTGTCTTCTTTAAAAATATTGATATCTTCAGCTTGATCTTCTATATTGATTTCTCTATCTCATCTTTTGAAAATCTTCACTCCTTTCCTAGCAATAGGTATCTTCAACCTCGTACCATCTAACTCTCTTCATAAATATGTAGTATTATCATGAACCATTACTATCACATATGATACAAACCAATGTTTTGAAAACTTTTGTGGAACACTATGTTGATTATACAGACTACTATCATAAACAAATACCCAATCATCTTCTTCAATTACTCTAGGCCTTAATCAATGTTGCTTATCAAATTAAGTCTTATCTTCTAATATTGCCTTTTATAACCTTTCTAATGCTAGTCCTACATCTTTCAATCTTTGTTCAAGTTGTCAAATTTTAATAGCTAACAATTCCTCCCTTGTCAATCCATCTTTCTATGGTAGCATATTCTAAGTTGGCACATATTTTTCAATTGGCATAATTAGTTTTTGACTTGTCATAAGTTCCATTGATATATATCTTGTCACTAAAGTGTGTGTTATTCAATCAGTCCATAATGTATAAGATAGAACTCAAGGCCATTCTCTTATTCTTCCATTATAAGCTTTAATTAAGGCTTTTATAATTGGTGGATGTCCACGTTCACTCTTTGCAATTCCCTCTCGATTATAAGTAATAGTCAATGATAATTTAATCCCACATCTCTTAAAAAATTCATGAGCTTTATATGCATCTAATTCTCTATGATCTGTAGTAATATTTTCCATACATCTATAGTAACAATGTTAGGGACATATTCCTTAGAACTTTCTAGAAGAGAAGCCTCTGGAACCTTTTAGAGAGAAGTTTCTAGAAGCTTCTAGAAAGGAAGTCTCTGAAACCTTATAGAAGAGAAGTTTCTAGAAGCTTCTAGAAAGGAAGCCTCTGGAACTTTCTAGAAGCTTCCTAGTTAATAGAAGTAGTTCGAGAAGTTTCTAGAACCTTCTAGAAAGGAAGCCTCTGGAACCTTCTAGAAGCTTCCTAGTTAATAGAAGTAGCTCGAGAAGCTTCCTAAGTAGGAGTATATATAGGGATCGAGGCTGAAGAGTTCTTCAGTCTCAAAAACACATCTCTTGGAGTTCTAGTTCACCTTTCTGGTGTTGTTCTTATACTCATCTATTTAATCTAGTTCTGCTACTTCTTCTTGAATTTCTTGTTAGATTTCAAGTCTGTATTTTGTGTCCGTGACAGTTTGTCGAGATTGCACTAACTTGAGATATCAGAGCTAGTTCTTTCTTAGTAGAGTGTGGATTACCCCTCTACTTGAAGGTATACTAGCATTTTAGAGGTTGCGGATTACCCTCCTCTAAACTGATACTTCTTCTGTTACAATATTGGAGTCTTATTCTTCTTGGAGAGAGTGGATTATCCCTCTTCTTGAAATTCTTAAGGCATTTTATAGGTTGTGGTTTACCCTCCTATAAACCAATATTGCCTCTTGTAGAGTCATTTTTGTCCTTTTTTAGAATGGCCGGAGGTCAAGACATTAGTATGACAGAAAGTTCGGAGTCTAAGTTAGATGCTATTATGAATGCCCTCGCTACGTTATCACAAAGAACTGCAGAGATTGAAGGAGTGGTAGCAAGGCTTCGTAATGATGGAGTATCTTGGATAGCACAATCTAAACTGCACCAGCCTAAAACTTCTGCACTTGGAGAAACAAATTTACCTCACGTTCGACAAGAACCACTAGTTCTACAACATAAGGAGCCTCGAGTTAGCCTTCCAGATAAGTTCGATGGAACACGTTCCAAGTTTCGAGGATTTGTCAATCAAATCAGGTTGATAACAGTTTTACAGTCCAAACGATATCCAACGGAGGAGTCACGTGTTGAGCTTGTTAGAACCTTACTTACGGAATAAGCCCTATCATGGTTTGCTCCTTTGTTTGAGAAACGATCATCCATATTAAACAACTTCGAAACCTTTTTGGAAGCATTTATGGAAGCATTTGGTAAACACGATAAGGTTCGATGGGCTACAACAAAGATCCGGTCGCTACGACAGGGGATGCGTTCTACATCAGTCTATGCTTCGGATTTCAGGCAATTAATATGCGACATCAATTGGGATGAAGAAGCGTTGATGAGTCAATTCTATTGGAGTTTAAGAGATGATGTGAAGGATTTGCTGTTAACTCTTCTTGATCCACGAATGCTCAATGAAGCCATTAGCTAAGCTGTGAAGTGCAATAATCGCCTATTCTAACGTCGCCAAGACCAACGCTCAAGACAACATACAATTCGCCATGCTCCAACTATGTCGGCAAGCAGTGTGAATTCGCATTCAGAGATGGAAGACATGCAAATTGATGTGGTACATGTCAAATCTCTTACTATAGAAGAAAAAAAGTGACATATGGAGGAAAATTTATGCTTGTATTGCGGTGGAGAAGGCCACAAAGTCGAAAACTGCCCCAAAAAGCAAAATCGAGGCATAATCAAGACTAGGGGAGTATTCGTTCAGGAAAACGAGGATGCCAAGCCACAGTAGGAACCGTGCGGCTGGACAATGAAATATCCCAACAACAATCAGGTTCCTTTCTTTCTGCCCAACCTGCACTTTGTTTTACAATCCCTCTGTTTATCGGCCCTCAAAAATTGAGAACCTTAGCACTATTAGACTCAAGAGCATCTGCTTGTTTTTTAGACGAAGAATTTACAAAGCGTCATAAGATCCCTTTAGTACAAAAATCAAAACCTGTTCATGTTGAGGTCATAGATGGGCGATCTTTATTGTCTGGTAGCATCACCCATGAATCAAAACTTGTAGAAGTAACGTTTAAAGACCATAGTAGTCATATTATTTTTAATATTATTAGAACTCCATCAAATCCTATTATTCTTGGTCTTTCTTGGTTGGAAAAACATAATCCATTGATAGATTGGAGGTTGCGGAAGATGACTTTTCTCACAAAATCATCCAAGAAAAAACCTAGTAAAAAACCTCGAAAAAAGAAATCCTTATTCATTAGAGCAAGAGCGTTTATAAGATCATCTAAGGAAGGCACTCCATTTGTCATTTATGCGGCTCCAACTACCGAGGAGAAGATCTCAACAGCAAGTATACCGGAGCAATATAAGGATTTTGAAGACGTGTTTCAAAAGAAGAACGTCGACATACTACCGGAACACCGACCATATGATTGTGCCATAGACTTGCAAGAAGGAGCACAACCACCTTTTGGCCCAATCTACAATTTATCGCAAATGGAGTTGGCAGAGTTACGAAAGTACATCGACAAGAATCTAGCCAAGAACTTCATTCGTCATTCAAAATCATCAGCTGGAGCACCCATCTTATTTGTGAAGAAGAAAGATGGATCATTACGGATGTGTGTGGACTATCGAGGCTTCAACAAGGTAACAAAGAAAAATCGTTACCCATTATCCTTGATTTCTAGTCTCTTAGAATAACTTGGACGTGCGAAGATCTTTACAAAAATTGATCTAAGGAGAGCTTATAATCTCGTACGAATCAAGGAAGGAGATGAGTGGAAGACAGCATTCCGTACAAGGTATGGTCATTTCGAGTATAATATCATGTCTTTTGGTCTTACCAATGCTCCTGCAGTTTTTCAACATATGATGAATGACATCTTTCGAGAACACCTCGACGATTTTGTTGTCATCTACTTGGACGATATTCTAATATTCTCTAAAAACGAGGAAGAGCATGAGAAGCATGTTCGTTTGGTCTTAGAGAAACTACGCAAGCGAGGCCTATATGCCAAATTAGAAAAGTATTTATTTCACCAGACTGAGATGGAGTTTTTGGGGTTCATTGCGACTACAGAAGGTTTGAAGATGGACCCCAAGAAAGTAGAAGCAATCATGTCTTGAGAGGTTCCAAAGACGGTTAGAGACGTACAATGCTTTCTTGGTTTTGCTAACTTCTATCGGATCTTCATCAAGAATTATTCTCAAGTTGCTGCTCCTCTCACTCGATTAACATGCAAAGATAAGTTGGAATGGGGACCTTTGGCGGAGAAGGCATTTCAAGACTTGAAGACAGCATTTACTACAGCTCCAATTTTGGTACATCCAGACTTTACAAAGGCCTTCTATTTAGAGACTGATGCTTCAGATTTTGCTTTGGGAGCTGTGCTTTCACAAATGAGTGAAGACAAGAAGCTCCATCCAGTTGCATTCTATTCTCGGAAGTTCTCTACTGCTGAAATCAATTATGAGATCCACGATAAGAACTTCTTGCTATAGTAGATTCTTTCTAAGAATGGCGTCACTTTTTTGAAGGAGCTGTACATCCAGTGACCGTATATACGGATCACAAGAATTTGGAGTATTTCATGACGGCTCGAGTTTTAAATCGGCGTCAAGCTCGGTGGAATATGTTGCTATCTAGATTCAATTTTATTATCACTTATCGACCTGGAAAGCAGCAAGGACTATCCGATGCTTTATCAAGGAGATCGTATCTTGCACCAAAGGTTGGAGAAGCAGCGTTTGATCAACAATGTACAACGTTATTGAAGCCAGAGAGATTTCAACTTTGTGCTACTATTATATCATTTGATGCTGACTTCCTAAACCAGGTACGTGCTATGACCATTAAAGATTCAGTAGCCATTGATATCAAGCAACGTACCAATGACGACAAGTTCAAGGTGGAGGGAGATCTTTTATACTTTGAAGAGCGATTGTACATTCCAAAAGGACAAGCACGACTCCGAGTTCTTCAATCTTGCCATGATTTTCCAACTGCGGGACATTTTGGATTCAACAAGACCTTGGAGCTTATTTCCCGAGATTTTTGGTGGCCCCAAATGTGGAAGGATGTGAAAGATTTTGTCCTCTCCTGTGATATCTGTTCAAGATCCAAGAATCCTCGGCATCGCCCTTATGGACTTCTTCAGCCATTGTCAATTCCACATCGACCATGGTCTTCAATTTCTATGGACTTCATCACGGACTTGCCATCATCAAACTCATTTGACAACATCTTTGTCGTGGTAGATCGGCTTACGAAGATGGCATACTTTGTTCCTTATAAGAAGACATCGTCCAGTGAAGTCACAGCAAGACTCTTTCTCGATAATGTGTATCGATATCATGGACTACCAGATGATATCATATCAGATCGAGGTACCCAGTTCGTGTCAAAGTTTTGGAGATCTCTCTTTGGAATATTGAAGGTGGATATCAAGCTTTCTTCAACTTTTCATCCTCAAACTGATGGCCAAACGGAACGGGTGAACCAAGTCTTGGAGCAGTACTTACGATGCAGCATCAACTATCAGCAAGACGATTGGACTGCATATCTACCGCTAGCTGAGTTTGCATATAACAACACCCTCCATGCATCGACTCAACAAACACCATTCTTTTCCAACTATGGGTATCATCCGAAGCTTGATTTATTGAGTCCGTCAACAAATAACAATCCAGCAGCTGAAGGATTTGCGAAGCAACTATCAGAGCTTCAAACTATGTTGAAGCTTCAATTACAATCCGCTCAAGAATCTTATAAGACGTCTGTAGATAGATTTCGGAATCCAACACCTACTTTCAAAGTTGGAGACAAAGCCTGGCTTCTTCGACAAAATATCAAGACCAAGTGACCATGTGATAAGTTGGACTATCGAAGATTGGGACCATTTATCATCCAGAAGCAAATTAATCCAGTGGCATACCGGCTGGAGTTATCGGCTTCTATGAAGGTACATCCAGTCTTTCATGTTTCTCTGTTGGAACCTTATCGAGAGTCATCTTTTCCTGGAAGAGTGCAATGTCCGCCACCTAATATTGAAATCGAGAACCATGAAGAATACGAGGTTGAAAAGGTATTGGATTCACGGCGAAGGTGGAGAAAGTTAGAATATCTTGTTCATTGGTGCAGCTATGACATTAATGAGCGAACATGGGAGTCAGCTGAAAATCTTGCGAATGCGCCATAAAAGGTATAGGAGTTTCATCAACGACATCCTAATAAACTTAAATCAATTCGATGATAGCTTCTTTCTGAAGCTTGTTCTCCCAACAATATAAGAAAAGGGGAGAGCACCACCAAAATTCGTAGTTGATGTAGTTATTTTCTCCAAGATAGATCGTAGTTTGGTCTTTTGATATGGATAGCCAAGAGAACGATACTATGCCAGTCAGAGTATCGCAATCGAGTAGCTCACGAAGGTGACCTCGAGATGAAGAACTGCATGTACCACGACGACGACGGAGGATACCGAGTAACCGATCACTGGTGATCGTATTTGAGATCCAGCTTGCTTACGATGGTCAGCCAGTAGGCGTGTTTGTAGGACAATTTCACAATGAGGACATGGAAGTTCATGCTTGGTCAGAAATCGAAGGCGTGGGCCACTACCGTTGGCTTCAAGGGTCGATGAACCACTTGCCTCGTGAACAACAGTTGGTGTTCATAGCAGAAGTTATGCGACAGATCTTCATTTTCTTGCGTTGGTACTGATCAACAACATTGCTTCTCAGAGACCTCGAAGCTAAAGGAGGGGGTGATGTTAGGGACATATTCTTTAGAACTTTCTAGAAGAAAAGCCTCTGGAACCTTTTAGAGAGAAGTTTCTAAAAGCTTCTAGAAAGGAAGTCTCTAAAACCTTATAGAAGAGAAGTTTCTAGAAGCTTCTAGAAAGGAAGCCCCTGGAACTTTTTAGAAGCTTCCTAGTTAATAGAAGTAGCTCGAGAAGTTTCTAGAACCTTCTAGAAAAGAAGCCTCTGAAACCTTCTAGAAGCTTCCTAGTTAATAAAAGTAGCTCGAGAAGCTTCCTAAGTAGGAGTATATATAGGGATCGAGGCTGAAGAGTTCTTCAGTCTCGACAACACATCTCTTGGAGTTCTAGTTCACCTTTCTGGTGTTGTTCTTGTACTCATCTGTTTAATCTAGTTCTGCCACTTCTTCTTGAACTTCTTGTTAGATTTCAAGTCTGTATTTTGTGTCCGTGACAAACAAATAACATCCTCAAGTAAAAACTTACAAATTTCCTTTGTGGATTTTGTTCTTAGTACCTTGCCTTCTACTTGGTTTGATAAATCTTCACAAGCCAAAAGTAAATATCTCATTTGCCATAGTCTTATTGGCATAATAACCAAATCCACAATCCATTTAAAATGAATAGCCAAAGGATATGTCAAATGTAATCCATCTTGATGTTGTATATTTGAATACATTTGAAAAGTTACACAAGATTCTATAAATGAAGCTACATCTCATTACATATTCTTCCACCAATATCGTTCCTTCAATTTAGCAAAAATAGCCCAAATTCCTCTATGTCCCACCTATAGACTATCATGAAATTCCTTAAGTAGTCTTTGTTGATCTTTCTTAGTACCTACTACTCATTGTGGCATTCCAATATTTAATTTTGGTATCTTCCATAGAAATACTCCTTGTAATATAAACCTATATGTTTTTTTCCTAATTTATTTAAAATTTTTAACTGACTAATTGGTTAATATACTCAAATAATGTCCAATATCCAATAACTCTTCTTCATAATTTTTTTCATTAAATGGCTTATCTCTCTTCTTTAATTGTACAACCAAATAAAATTTTGTACCCACATCATCAATATCTTCAATCATTTCATCTTTTCTATCATATATTGCTCAAAATAACATATTTACTATCAAATTAACTTTCCCTATAATATGCCTAAATTTTGGATTTAATGATTTGATATAAGCAATATATTTTAACATTGTAATATCTGGTATTGTATAATTGGTAATCATTCCAAGTAAAGGCAAACAATTCGTTTCAATTACTACCATAATCCCAATCAAATAATCTTTTTCAGCTTTCATAGCTAAAATAACTCTCCATAGTTCCCTTTTCACCTATGAATATACACATTGGCAAGTATTTAAAACCTTAGCTCTAAATTGTACTGCAAATTTGTGTCTATTTGAATCATCTTGATCTACAGCCTATCAAATGGAAATCAAACTAGTATCCACTATAAGAATCACTAGTCTATTGTATTTATAATCAATTTTTCTCAATATTGGAGGTGATGTTAATAAATTCTTCAATCTTTATACTGCTTTAATATGCTTTTCTTCCCATTTAAATTGATAGCCCTTGCATAACAATTCATATAATGGATCTACTATGTGAGCATAATGAAGAATCCAAATACGATAAAATACACATGCACCTAAAAACCTACGAACCTCTGTTAAAGGATTATAATCCTCTTTTATTCTTCTAATTGCATCAAGCTTAATTGGATCTAATTTTTTTCCATAAAATCTACATAAATGTCCAACAATTACAACCTCTTATACTCCAAATATAGATTTTGTATCCGATAATGTAAGATGAACTTCTCCAATCAAAGTCAGTATTATTTTATAATCTTATACATGATCAGTAACATACTTACGACACCTCTTCTTATCTAAAATTTCATCCTTGTCTTCTTCTTTGTATCTCTTTATAAGAACATCATCTAGAGAAGGCATATTCTTTTAAAGAATAAAATCTCTCAATACCTTATTCATCTCATTCATCATATGTGCAATTGAGTTAATTGCACTTTAAGGAAGAATACACATTCTAACTAATTCAAGTAGTGTTCTTATTGTTGTCATATCTCTACTCCTTTCTACAAGTTAAAATTGGTCATAGCTCAAATACAAATCATCCATTGAATAGATCACCCTTCTTACAAATACCTCAGCAAATTCATATATTATAGGCCCAATTCTTACATTCTTGATAATTATTACATTCATTAATTGCATATCTTAAATAAATTATAATGATCCATTTTTCTTAAGCACTGTAAATCATTGAGTAGAATATTGTACAAATAAGGGCTTCAAAATCTTCATCTTTATCTTTTCTTTTAATAATCCTATGAAGCATGGTGAATGTGCCCTTGATACTAGGATTGGCCTTAAATTCTAAGATACATGTGGTATAGTGAAAATAACCATAGGCATTATAAGATTTAAATCTACATATTTAATTTCATAAGATTCAAAGGCAAATGATCTACCTTGTTTTGCCAACATCTCTTTGAAGAAAAAAAATTCTTCTAATAATAAAGAACCATCAAAACCAATCTTTAGTTCCTCAAAAGTCTCTTTAATAAACTTATGTCTAATATTCCTTAGATCCCTCAAGCTTCATTCTCTTGATGCTTCTTTCATTTGTTCTTTAGAATATTTTGGCTAAGGTCCAACAAGAAGTTTAACCTTCTTATCTACTGTCTTATATTTTGTCTCAACTAAAACCTCTGATACTTGAAAAGATTCAATCATATCATAAACTATTCTTGAATGAATTGATACAACTTTATCATAGTTACCTAATCCAATAGATGCAATGAATTTGAAAGAATCTTCCAATCCATTTTTTTCATAAATATGAGTAATCTTTTCATTATCTTTTAATATTTCTAATTCACACAATTATTTTCAATAATATACAATTTTTTTTTCTTTTTAAGTTATTAATCCTTTTATATATAATACTTCTATTTTTAAAAATATCAATAAATCCTCCATCAAAGGCACCTACATCTTGTGAGAGTATCTCTCTTTCTGTACCTCTATAATCTCACTTTATAGCAGTATTTCCAAAAAATCCTTGAATTCTTCAACAACCCTTGGCAATAGATTTTTTCTCAATTTGTCTCGATTCTGCTCATGACTTGCAGGCACAATCAAAAACTATATTGTCTTTCTCCCATCCTCACTACAAATTCATACATAAGTTGAATCAACATCAAATACCATTGTTTCTATCCGAGTTGCAATAATATATGGTTGTTCCAAAATAAGATGATAAGACATTGTATCTTAAACGAAGAAATTTTGCTCTATTGCAACATCACTAATCCAAATTTTTATATCTACGTAAGCACCATATAACTCACCTTATGTATTATTGGCTGCTCATATTGTCCATCCATATTCCATATCAATTAGCCACCTTTGCTTCATATAAAGATCCTTAGACATGAGGTTTACCTTTGAATTGTAGTCAATCAAAGCAACAACTTACTCATCTATATCTCCAAGCTTCACTAATGCCACTCTAGTTGCTCTAATCCAATGCTTCTAAGTATAGTAACTTAAAATCTTTCTATCTTTATTACCTTGATCATCAAAACGTTGTCAAGGTAGAGAGAATTTGCCTCAGGAAAGCACTGGACTCCTGGCTGCCACTAATTGCTCAATTAAGTCTTGAGATAAGAAAGAACAAGTTTTTTATATATATAATATTTTTAAGAGAAATTAAACCAAATTTATAAGTCTTAAGTTCCCAAAAATACCCAAAATATGATAAAAAAAAACTCTAAATCCTTATATATCTTTATAGAGTATTATTTTCAAACTTCAAAAACTCATATCTTTCAATCGGACCGTTCAAACACACTTAAATTTTATATGAAGTACCGATATATTTCTAACAACTACCACAACAAATTTCAACTATAAATCCATTGAAAATCTTAAGATACCATCAAAATTCTAACAAAAGCTTCAAATCCTAGTTTTTTATACACCCTTATATAAATTTCTTCATATCTCACAAATTATACATCCAAATGCCATAAAATTTATATATATATATATAGTTTTTAACACAATTATCTATCTTTTCAAAAATATTTGAGCTAAAAATTCTTCCAAAAACTCAAGATATGGCTCCAATCATTACTATGAACAAAATCACTTACTTACTACCTTTGATTTGAATGTACTAAATTCAACCTTCTATAAATTCTTCACTTTTACTCCAAATTCATCAAATAGTATATAAAAAATATAATCAAAGAAGTGCTCTCTCCAATCCCAATTACTGATCATTTGTTTTTCTTTGTAAATATATGTTATGTCCCAAAAAGTGATAGTAGATATGAAATTGATACCTTAACTTTGAGCATCAATAACACCTCCATAAAAAACTCTAAATTACATAAAATTTGTACCTAATCTGTATCCAAAAATTTAAACTTTGTGACCTTAGCTTCAAAAGCTTGAATGACCTTCAAAAAAAAATCCTAATTCCTAATAAAGCCTAGGGTAGCCTTCTTGAAGACCATTGGGCATGGCCTTCGACCAATAGGAATGAAGATATCCATTCCTTGCCTTCATACACCCATGTCTTGCTTTCATCCCTCCCAATAAGTCTCCTACTAATTAAGATTTTCATCTTTAGGCTCTAATCTCCTCTCAAGACTTCATACTAAAGATTTAGGTCCTATAATTTTTTTAAATACTATAATCAAAATAGATAAAATTAAAAATAAATTTTTTTATAGCGACTTCTTTAAATTAATCTATTAACCATTCTAACATACACCAAGACTTATGAACATATTATATATTCTAAGTAGTTTTTATATATTGTAAGTAATTACAGTATGAAAATATATTCTTTGATTATGTCTCCTACCTTGACTTATTGATTGTTTGTAATAATTTTTAAATATATCTTCTTCACCTTCATATATGTATACATCAATAGTATGATTCAATCCAGTTTTTCCTATTAATTGCCTCTTTTGTTTAATATTTTCAATAATGACATCATGAAATTCTTTCTTGGTAATTCCTTAAATCTCTTTTAATATAAATTCAACCTTAGGATTAAACACGTATTCCTCAAGTACTCTCTTTAAATCTGTTGTTGCTTCAATATCAGAGAATAGTTTATAAGTTGTCAATTTATTTTTATATTTTATCTCTTTTACTTTTTCTTTTAATATTATTGAAATATCTTTTATAGGCAATACTTGTAAAGCCGCTATACAAGCCTTATCTCTTTGAGATTATCTCTTAGAAGAATTTCCTTCTCTTGTATCATCAAAATTTCTTTTAGTCTTTTCTTCTATTAAAGCTTCATGTTGGCTTTTAATAATATATGCATGTACTAACAAAGCTTCTATGAGATCCTCCCGATCCATAGTACCACAAATTGTGGCAGTATTTTTCAATAAAGCTTATGATGGCATCTTCTCTTTTTACATTGTAAAAATAGTAAAAGATCAAAGTCTATTTGGTTGAATATTTCCAACAAAATTCTATTTGCCATCATTATCCACTTTAGTTCCATAACTTGAAGCTTTTATTGTTGCAATTCCATGTATTATCAAATAATCTTTAATCAATGCTATCATGTATCCTTTATCAAAGTTGGTTTGGAAAAGTTCACCAATATTCTTCATTGTAATTTTTCCATCTTTTCAATAAACAATACCTTGTTCTATCATCTCATTGAATTCACTACAATTTTTTTAAGAATGAGAATCATCATCACATCAAATACATCTTTGCACATATCTTTGTTTAAAAGTAGACTTTAAACTTTTGTAGAAGTACTACTCTTTGAGTACCAATCTTATCTTTTCTCTTTTTTTTTAAGCAAGTAATCCAATAGTATCTTCAATAGCCTTCCACTTTGTTGTTAATCCTTCATCCTCTTCCTTGTCTTCAAGAAGAATCTCTAACTTTGCTTGTAATTCTTCATTAGTAGCTTAAAGAAATAATTCAACCTTCTTTCATCTCAATGTTAATTTTTCTATTTTTGACAATCAAAAAAATTACCTTTCAAATTCTTTTAATAATTTTGTAGCTTACAAATTTTTGTTAGGTTGTTTGATCCATTCCAAGAATGATTTCTTTGTAATTTGATCAATATCCTCCAAAAAATATTCATCCTTCAATACATGAAAAAATACCTCCTATGAACTTTCAAATTGCTCCATAATAGACCTTATATGCTCTCTTATCTTTGATATCATAGCAAGCTCAAATAATTAAAGCATCTTGTTCTCAAAAACATAATTTAATTCTATTTTCTACATATAATATGTCAAATATTTAGAAATATTTCTCCCATCAAATTGGTCAATCTTGTTAAATACCACTTGCAATGTTTTGGTTGCCAAAGCTTCTTTTTCATCATGGCCTCATTGCTGTTGCATAAGTAATGTAAAGGCTTGAAATATTTTTTCACTATTTGCATCAAATTACATACCTTGTTTAAGAGTAAAAAATCTACTTGAAGCTCCACTTGAAGATCCACTTGTAGCTCCACTCAAATTTCCATTGAAGACACCATATTCAATCTTCTTGTCTTCTAATGCTATCAACTCCAAATAACTATAAATATGATCCAATACCTTTCACATCCAATTCACCACTTATATCATATTATGTATTGTCTTGCTTGAAAATGTACCGAGCACATAACTATAGAAGGTGAGGTTGTGTTTCACAAACATTCAAGAAATTCTAATAGGTTTCATTCATATGAAAAGAATATAATTCAAATTCTAATTCAAAAGTGTTAAAAAACACTCTTTTTTATAGCTTCAATCACACATAAACCTCAATTACCTTGTTACTTTCATATTTAAGTACTTTAGATTTTTCTTGTAAGTTCCAAAACTAACTAGTAAGCTTTGATAAGCTATAACTTCTAATTTGACTATCCACTTGATGTGAAATTTTTCATATAATTTTCAATGTAAGTCTATTACATGTTTAAGAATTTTTATCTCAATACAACTTACAAATTGTGAAAAAACCTCTAAAAACTGCACTAATATCACTCGGCTGCCAACTTGAAAGATGAAGCAAAAGTTCTAGTAGTGATTTCTCCTTCTCCAACTATTAACTTTGATTCAAAATTGGTATGCAACTTGATCTTCAAGTCCTTCAATACCATACCAAATTTTACCTTGATCCAACTAATAAATCTTCAGATATCATAGAAATCCTATCCAATCCCAAACTACCAATTTCTGATATGTTCTTGTACCAAAATCTAGATATCTTCCAATTTCACCATTGAATTATGACAAAATTTTATGTATACTTAGAACACCTAATTATTCAAGCACTATCTGACATCTATTTTATGAAATAGCTGAGAGTATTAGTCCTAATTTTATTGCATAAATCCCAAGTTGTCAATACAAACCTTAACTTTTAACAACAATTGCTAATTTTTTCCAAATCTTACGAAAACCAATCTTATGTCTTTGAAACAAGCTCTAACCTAGCTCTCAAAATCTAATCTTTGACCTTCAAATGAATTCCTATTTTACCCTAGGCACTCATTTTAGTGGCCAAAGATCTGATTTCAACCATGTCTCACAAACGGTCAACCCCTAGGTATTAATCTAACATATCCAAAGGATTTTTTAGTCCAATCTTACCCTCAACTTAACTCTAGTATCAAGTATTGTAATTATTTATTTCTTTTAACTTGATTTTATCAATTTATGGTCTTTGTAAGTTAATAAAAGATTTTATACATCTAGAAGATAAAATTACTAATTAACCGTCAATCTACTAATTATTAAGATAAGAAAATAATCAAAGAGGTTTTTATAAAAGCCATGTTTAGATACCTCAAATTATTATCAAACCAAGATAATTAGATATTAATTGGAAATTTAATTTTTATTATAGTTTCACTTTATAGTCGTATAATACATTGGACATGATTTTTGGCAATTAGGAATGGAGATTTTCATCACCTATCTCCATATATCTATATAGATATCCTAAGTATTCTTTTTGCTACCAAGATTCCTCTCCAACTCTTTTTCTAATAAGATTTATGTAATATATGCTCTAAATATTAAATAAAAAAAAAAAAAAATAAGACTTCAAGGATCACTAATGTCTAACAAAAGTGACCAAATATGTAAAAGTTACTATCAATCAAAATTAATCTTAAAAGTAATTATCAAAAGAAAATAGAATTTCCTAAATTTTAATAGTAGTTCTTTTAAATAATTTCTTTTTAAAATAGTAATCTAACTACATTCTATAATTAATTAAAATCTATTAACATGGCTCTTATCATGTTATTTAGTAAATTATATATTTAAAATAGATAGATATATATATATATATATATATATATATATATATATATTCTAGTAAATATCTATATGATTAGGTAGAAATAGATAAAAGTAGATTAATTTCATAATATCTTTTAGAGAAGCTTTTTAGAAGCTTAATAGATGTTTTCTTGACTTTATATATATTTGAAATTGATTAGTAGGTTAGAAACTTGGTCAGTAAGTTAACCATGTATTAGTAGCTTATAAAATAAATTAATAATGTGGTGCATATATAGAAAACCTGACTTACATGTTAAGAGATGTATCTTGCAAAGTCAATATGTTTTCGTGGTCTTATAGGACATTGCTATATAGCTCTTAGTTAAGAGTATATATGGAGGTAAGAGTGAAGCCTTCTTCACTATTATCAACATCTTTCTAATCTTTAGTCTTATTTGAAGACTTTTTGGTCTTTTTATATTTGATAATAGCCATTTTAGTTCAATATTATATCATCTATGAATGATTGTTTAGTTCTTTTTAGTGATATAAGAGTGTCTTGAGGATTTTCTTTCTTTGAAATTTATATTTTTGATAATTTGACAAGAGTACTAACTTACTATTTTTGTCTTATTTTCGAAGTGAGTACATTATCTCACTTCTATTATTGTATTTTGAAGGTTGTAGACTATCTACCTTTAAACAAATAAATCTTATTTTCTATCACTAATCTTTTCTTTAAAGAGAGTGGATTATCCTCTTTGTAGAAATTTTTATTTGGTATTAGAGGTTACAGATTACTTTCCTTTAATTTAATTTTTTGAATTTGTTTCACTTATCTACAGAAGAAAAGATTATGGATGTTGCTCTCAATGGAAGTGAAAATAGATTTGCATCTATTATAGATCTTCATGAGCTTGATATCACTCTAAGAGTTAAATTTTCATATATTTCTAATATAAATCATGGAAATACTATGCCTATATCTATGGAAGAAGTTCAGAGTATGCAGCAAGAAGTTAAATAATTGAAAGAAGCAAGTAAATCAACCTCACAATCAAATTTAGAAATTTTTACTTTTGTAAGTATAATAAGAACAAAGATTAGTATACTTGAGAAGTTTGATGGAAGAAGATCAAAATTTTAAGGATTTTTGCAATAAATCAAGCTCTATTTAAAGTTGACTTCTTTCCAATACCTTGATGGATTTACTCAAGTTAGATTCATAGGCACACTTCTATAAGAACTGCTCTCTTTTGGTTTCTATTTTTAATAGAAAATTTTTTGTAACTGCTTTATGATTTGAATACATTCTTAAAAATCTTTATGACCACATTCAAAGAAAGTGATTAAGAAAGAATTGTAGAGACTAAGCTCTTAACTTACCGGCAAAGTTTATAGTCAGCTACCATATATACTGTTGAATTTCAAAATCTAAATTGCAACGTGGATTGAAAAATAAAATAATGATGGCAGCTTCCAAGTTTTCAAAAACTTATTCATCAAAGCCAAAACCAATGTAAATTGATATGATACATTTTAAACTCATCACAAAGCAAGAAAAAACTTGAAAATGTCAAAAAAACTTATGCTTATATTGTAGAAAAGCTAAACTTACTGGTCAATATTATTCAAAAAAACAACGTAATGACAAATTGAGAAGAATGGTTGCCAAAGAAGATGAAGTGATGAAAAAAAAAAATTCCAACTATAATAGGAACCATGCAATTAGAATCTTGCATAATTTCTAGTAAAGATCTTATATTCTCGTCAAATCTATCACCTTATTTTATAATAGAAGTTTATTTAGGACCAAAAAATTATAATGTCTTAGATTTTTTAGATTCAAGAGCCTCAACTTATTTTATAGACAATGATTTTGTCAAAAAATAAGAAATATTGTTAATCAAAAAAATTAAACCTATACATATAAAAGTTATAGATGGTTGTTTGCTATCTACTAAAGAGGTTATACATGAGACTGTTTCTTTAGATGTAGCAATTAAAGATCATGATAGCATAATAAGATTTAATATAATAAGATCTCTATTCAATCTAGTTATTTTAGGATTATCTTAGTTAAAAAAATATAATCCTCAAATAGATTGAATTTTTTGTAACTTTAATTTTTTTAATAATTTAATCTAAAATCCTATTAGTCAAGTAGAAATACAAAAGTCTAATACATCCAAACTCTTATTGGTAGGTGCAAAAGCTTTTATGTATGTTGCAAAAGAAAGGTTATCTTTTACTTTATATCCCATGCTCATTACTAATGGTAAAAAGATGTCAAGTAGTATTCCTAGTCAATATCAAGATTTCCAATACGTTTTTGGAAAAGAAAAAAATGTTGATATTCTTTTAGAGCATTGTCTTTATGATTGTTCCATTGATCTTTATGAAGAGACTCAACCACCATTTAGACTAATATATAGCCTATCACAAAATGAATTGGTTGCATTCAAGGAGTACATTGATGAAAATTTGACTAATATTTTTTAAAATGTCATTCTAAATTTCTAATAGAGCTTATTTCTTATTTATGAAGAAAAAAGATGAAACTCTTCAGATGTATGTGGACTATTAAAGATTCAAGAAGATCACCATCAAGAATAAGTATCCTCTATCTTTGATTTCAGGGCTTTTTGATTAATTAAATCAAGCAAAGATCTATACAAAAATAGATCTATAAAGAACATATAATCTGATACATATTAAAAAAAATGATGAATAAAAACTACATTTCAAACTATGTATAGGTATTTTGAATATAATATCATATCTTTTGGATTCATGAATGCACTAGTTATTTTTTAACATCTAATGAATAATGTCTTTTATGAGTTTTTTGATATTTTTGTCATCTATTATTTAGACAACATCTTAATCTACTGTAAGAATAATAATGAGCATGAAATTCATGTTCATTGTTTATTACAAAAACTTAGAGAAGTAAGATTATATGCAAAGTTAGAAAAGTATGTATTCCACACTACTTAAGTTGACTTCTTAGGATACATCATTTCTAATGAAGGATTAATGATGGATCCATAAAGATCTAGACTATCATTGATTAAAAGATTCCAAGAACTCTAAATAATATGCAATGCTTTTTGGGCTTTGTCAATTATTATAGGATCTTTATCAAGAATATTTTTCAAGTTGTAATGTTACTTACATGTTTGACTTATAAAAACAAACTTGAGTGGAATAAAGAAGCAAAAGCATCATTTGATGCTTTAAAAAAGGAGTTTATTTTTGTACCAATTTTATATTATGTTGACTTCTCCCAGGCATTTTTTTATAGAAACAGATGCATCAAACTTTGCTTTCGGTGTAGTATTATCACAAATGGAAGCAAATGATAAATTCCATCTCGTAGCTTACCATTCCAAAAATATTTGAGCAACCAAGTTTAATTATAAGATCCACAACAGAGAACTCTTTGTAATCATGGATTCATTTCAAGAATAGCATCATTATTTAGAAGGTACCTTGAATCTATTCATTGTATATACAGATCACAAAAACCTCAAGTATGTTATATTGGCACATGTTTTAAACCATTGCTAAGCTTGTTAGAGCATGTCGTTATTGAGATTTAATTTCAAGATCACTTATTGACTCAAAAGACAATAAGATTTATCAAATGCCCTTCTAGATGTTTTTATTTTATACCAAAAGAAAGAAATGTGTTTTTTGATCAAAAAAGAATTATTTTCTTGAAGCCAAAATATTTTCACCTTCAAGCAACAAAATCAACATTAATTTTTTATTAAACTTTTGTCAAGAAAATTCAATCAAGTATGTCCTTTGATCCTCTTATTCAAGATATCAAGAATAATTCTTCTAAGTCTAACAATACTTTCAAGTTTGAGTTCAAGAACAACCTACTCTATTTCAAGGGACAATTATACATTCTAAAAAGTGAGGCACAATTATGTGTTCTTCAAACTTATTATGACTTATCAGCAGTTGGATATTTTGGATACAATAAGATTTTGGAGCTAATATCAAGAGATTCTTAGTGGCTTCAAATGTAGAAGGCAATCAAAGACTTTTTATAATTATGTGATATTTGTTCAAGATCCAAAATTCCTTGGCATCAACCTCATGGACTTCTTTAGCCATTATCTATTCTAAAGCAATTATAGTCTTTTGTTTCTATAGATTTTATCACGGATCTTTTAATCTCAGGTTTGTATGATTCTATATTTGTGGTAGTAGATTATTTTACTAACTTCAAGTCAGACATAACATCCTTATATCTGAATAGCTAGAACGAGAAAAGACTCTGAAACGAATCTCAAGGATATGATTTTAGACAAGTTTGGATTGTGATGTTGAAGTCTTTGTATACTCCTGCGAATCATATAAACATAACAAAGCATGCAATGTAGCGTCTCTTAGACTATTACAGCCAATTCTACTAACTACAGTATGTTAGGAGTAGGTGACTATAGATCTTATTATATGTTTGTTGCAGATGCCTCATAATCATACTGTAATTATCATCTTTGTAGATTAACTCTTGAAGCAACTTCACTTGGCCATGGTACACTCAAATATTGATGTCTCAATGCTTGCATGAGTCTTCTTTGATATCATCCAATCTTCTATATTTTGCAATTAAAAGGATTTCATACCAAGCCAAAGTGCTTTCCAAATTGACATCAACCACCACCACTACTAAATGTAATTGATGACCAAAGAATATGAAGTAGACAGCATTTTGGAGTATTTCTACTTTTATTGTGGCAACGGACATCCATAACTTCAATACAAAGTTCTTTGGAAAGGTTATCCTATTCATGATGTAATATAAAAACTTATACAAAATCTCACCCATTGCTAAAAAATAATTTTGAGATACCATCGAGAGCAAAATGACGATGTTTTATATTAGTAGATGGGAATTAACTATAACAAGGTATAAATAAGAGAATTTTATAAATAAATAGAACCATGGAAGTTTTTAGAATTAAAGTTAGATTAATAGACCATGTAGGATCTATTGTGGAACATTCTAGAAAGAATTTAGAATAGTTATTTTGGTAGGATCCATCATAGAACCTTCTACAAAAGGCTTAAGACAGTTATCTAGGTGGAATCCATTATGGAACTTTTTAAAAAAGAAATTTAAGGCGGTTATCTAAGTGAGATCCACCACCTAGGAACATTCTAGAAAGTCTAGGGTGGTAGGATAAGGTATAAATAGGAATAATCGAGACCTTTTTGGATATCTGGTCAGGTATGGCTTCAAATCCTTTCTCTTAGTAAAGTTTGGTTTTGCATCGTTTTATTCAATTTTTTTCTATTTTATTTCGATTTGCTCAGTTTATCTTTTTTGTCCTATTCTGTTTAGTTCCATTCAATTTTGTTCTAGTCTATTTTATCTTATTTTGTAATGAGGTTTTATGTTATTGAGAAATAGAAGGATATTGAATTTGTGAGATAGTCTGATCTTGTGTCACTTTGGCTTTTCATCCTCAAATTAATAAGCAAATAAAACAAGTAAATCAAGTTTTGGAACAATACTTGAGGTGTACCATCAACTATCTTCAAGATGATTGGACAATTTTTTTTACCATTGGTAGAATATGTATATATTAATTTGGTATATTTTTTTATTCAATAAATACCTTTCTTTGCTAATTATGGTTTTTATCCACTTTTCAAAAGTTGTTTATCCTATGGCAAAAGATTTGGCAAATTATTTATCAATGCTACATGCAACAATGAAGGTACAGTTAAAAAGAGCTTAAGAACGACAAAAAATTAATGCAAATGCTTATTACAAAGAATAACCATAATTTAACATAAGTGATAAGATATGGTTACTTTGTCGCAATATCAAGACTACTTGTTCTTATGACAAGTTAGACTATCATAGGCTTGGACCTTTTCTTATTAACAAATAAATCAATCTTGTTGCTTATTCATTATATTTATCGAAGTCAATGAAGATCTACCTTATATTTCACATGTTTCTTCTTGAGCCATATAAGATAATGAATACCTTGAGAAAAAGATAAAATCCACCTCTTCTTATAAAAATAGATAATAATGAAGAATTTGAGATAGAAAAAGTCTTAGATTCAAGGCAGTGCCATAATAGATTGGAATATCTTGTTCATTAGCATGAATATGATATTAGTGAATACACATAGAAGTCAACAAAGAATCTTGCAAATGCAATAAAGAGAATTGAAGCTTTTCATCAATGACATCCATCAAAATCAAAATAAAGAATAAAAGAATTTTTCTATAAAAAAAAAAAACAAGATCCAAGGAAGATAACACTCTACCTTCTATCTTTTTCTAAAGCTTCTATATATTTGTGATACTAAAGAGATGGAGAATCAACAACTAGTAAATTCAACTTGAGAGCTTTTATTTGCAGACTTATTAAACAAGACATTACAATTGTCACAACTTCAAGATGACAAAATCAAGATGAAGATCCTCAAAAATGACATGTCTTTCTTCAAATAGATGGAAGATACAATGTATTTGATATCATGACCTAAGAAGAGACTTTTGATGTTTGGTGATTTTATTAGAGGTAAGAATAATTCTTGATGGTGTTACAAATGTTTTATTTGAAAGAAGTTATAAAGGCCTCAACAATGATCAAATAATAGGGTGGTCTTCTTATTCTAGTATGAAACACTATCAATGGCTAAGAAGACCTATCAACCATTTTCAAAGAGAACAAAGATCAAAGTATGTAGCAAATACAATTTGTAGCATCTTGGATTTTTTCAACATATGAAGACCATTCGTCATCAAATTCACCCCTAGAAGAGGAGATAATATCATTGATATACATAGATACTCTAATAAATATCTATATGATTAGGTAGAAGTAAGCAAAAGTAAATTAATTTCATAATATCTTTTAGAAAAGCTTTTTAGAAGCTTTATAAATATTACTTTAATTTTATGTATTTGTAGTTGATTGGTAGGTTAAAAACTTGGTCAACAAGTTAATTACATATTAGTAGGTTGCGATGTTATATTGTGATTTGGCTACTATGTGAAAATAATATGATTACATATTTAATATATAATATAGTAGATAACATGGTGAGAGCCATATCAGTGAATATTTATTGGTTATAGGATTTGAATAGATTACTATTCCAAAAAGAAGTTATTTAAAAGGGCTTCTATTAGAATTTATATAACTATATTTTCTTTTGATAGTGACTTTTGAAGTTGGTTTTATTGGTAGTAAATTTTATACATTTAGAGTCACCTTTGTTAGACATTTATGATTCTTGAAGTCTTATTTTGTTTCTTTTAATTGATGTTTAGTACATATATTATGTAGAACTTATAAGAAAAAAGATTGGAGTGGATTTTGGTAGTAAAAAGAAAAGTTAGGGCATCCATATGGATAAATAGAAATAGATGATAAAAATCTCCATTCCTATTGGCTAAAAATCATACCCAATGGACTTCAAAGAGGCTACTTAAGGTCTTATTAGAGATTAGGATTACTCTTTTGAGGTCATTTGAGCTTTTGGAGGGTAAAGTCAGTAAGTTGAGGATTTCGGCTATAGTTTTGGTGTAAATTTTGTATAATTCAGAGTTTATATGAAAGACATATGAGTACTCAAAGTTAAAGTATTGATTTTGTATCTATTATCATTCTTTTGGAAATACGGCACGTGTACAGAAAGCAATAAAGGATTGACAATTAAGATTGGATAAAATATTTTCTTGGCTATATTTTTGGTATATTATTTGATAGATTCTAAGTTAAAATAAAAGAGATATTAGAGGTTAAAATTAGCACTTACTAATCTAAAGGTAGTAGGTGACCCAATTCACTAGTGGTTATATTTTGAATTATATCTTGAATACTTTGAAGAGATTTTAATTCAAAATTTCTAAAAATTTATAAAGTCATGTTAATAAACTTTTTGCATAAATTTTTTAGTATTTAAATTTTGGATTTTTGAGATATGAAGAAAATAGTGCTTAGGTACTTGTAAGTTAGGATTTATAGCACTTGCTAGGATTTTTTAGATGCCAAAAGATCAGTAGTAATTTTATGGTTTATTTATTTTTTAATAAAGCTTAAAGATAATAGCTAAATTATATAAAAATTTGAAAGAAACTAAATAATTGAATCAAAAGATATGAATTTTTAAAATTTAGGAAAAAGAAATCCTTTGCAAGAAAAATATATTTTGAAGGATTTTTCTATAATTTGGATATTTTATATAAAGTAAAGAGGTTTTAAGAGCCAAGACTTCGTATATAAATTAAAAGTGGAATGAATCACTTATTGGAGTTTAGCCAATAAGTTAAAATTGAACTCTCTATACCTAGATATCTTGTGTATTTTCAGATTGCAAATCACACTATATGACAATAGAACAAGCTAGCAATGTGGCACATATATAAAAAACTTGATTTGTAAGTTAAAATATGTGTCTTATAAAGTCAATATGTTTTGGAGGTCCTATAGGACATCGCCACGTTGTCGGGATAGAAAGAGTTTGCCTCAAGAAAACGCTGGGCTTCTGGCTATCACTAATTATTCAATCAAGCTTGAAAATAAGGGAAGCTCTAAGTTTATATATAATCTTTCTCTTTTTGATTAATTACACCAAATAAAAAATCCTCAAGTAACCCACAACTTCCAAAATATGATAAAATCTTCTAAATCCTTGTTTATTCTTATGTAGAGATTTTTCCATACTTCAATACCTCATATCTCTTAATCCGACCGTCTAAACAAACTCTAATTTTACATGAGGTACTGATTTATTCTTATTAACTTCTAAGAACATTTTCAACCGCAAACTCATTACAGATCTTGAGATATCTTGAAATTCCTAACAGCCGCTTCAAACCCTTGTCTTTATACATCTACATGCAATTTTCTTCATATCTCACAAAATATAAGCTCAAATGCCACGAAATTTATATATATAGCTTCTTAACACAAAATTTTACATTCTTCAAAAAGTTTGAGCCAAAAATTCGTCCGAAAACTCAAGTTATGGCTCCAACCATTACTACAAACAAACCCGCTTACTTACTGCTTTTGATTTGGAAGCGTCACCTTCAACTCCTTACAACTCCTTCATATGAACTCCAAAAGCAATAATTTGTTAGTAAAAGATGTAGGCCTTGAAATCTCCGTTCCAGTCGCACCTTCCGATCTTCAAAAGCTGCTGTAAAACTCCTCGTACTCTCAAAAGAGTAACAGTATATCTTAAATAAACACCTTAACTTCAAACGGTTATAACTTTTTCACCTTAACTCCAAATCTTCTAATTTTTGTACACAAATTGTTCTCCAAACCCTAAACTTTACAATCCTAGCTTCTAATCTCCGAATTCCCCCTTTGAAGTCGCCAAAATCCTTCTTAAGGTCATGGGCATCCTCCTCAAAGCCCATTGGACATGGTATTCGACCAATAGGGATGAAGTTCCCCATTTCTTGCCTTCATTCGACCATGCCTTGCTTTCATCCCTCCCAATTAGCTTCCTACTAGTTTAGATTTTCATCTTTAGGTTTCCACCTTTTCCTAAGGTTTCATACTAAACATTTAGGTCCTATATATATATATATATATATATATTAATGTCAAAATCAAAAGAAATAAAGAAACAAAGTAAAGTTTCTTATTCCAACTCTTTTTAATTTAATCTACTAGTCACTCTAACACACATCTAGATTTATCAATATATAATATGTTTTAACTAATTTTTATATATTGTAAGCATTTACAGTACGATAATGTAACTCCTAATTAAAAGTATATATAGAGGCAAGAATGAAGCTTTTTTCACTCTTGTCAATACCTTTCTAGTCTTTAGTCTTGTTTCAAGACTTTTTAGTCTTTTTATTTTTGGCAATAGCCATTTTAGTTCAATATTATATTATTATGAGTGATTTTTTAGTTCTTTTTAGTGATACAAGAGTATATTGAGGATTTTCTTTCTTTGAGATTCATGTTCTTGACAATATCAATCATATAAATATAATGTTTTCACATAGTAGCCAAACCACAATATGACACTATATAAATCCAACCTTCCTTGTATACTTGACATTGATGCTTTCAACTTTGCTATTGTAGCAGTATTTTAATAAGACTTTGATAAGAGCCTTCAATTAATAGCATATAAATCATACAAGCTCAAAAGAGCAAAGCACAATTATTCTACATATGATCAAGAGCAATTAGAGATTGTATATGCTACAAAAGTATAACAATACTATTTTTTAGAGAAGCCATTAGTTGTTTGAATTGACCATTAATCCTTGCTATATAATTTACATTTAGAAAATATGAAATCATAATATCATTGTTAGAAAGAATAGTTGCAACTTTTTGACAATCAGCTTGAGTATAAGGAAGGGCAATAATATATTGTACTAAATAATTTATTATAGAGATTAGACTTGAAGGCCAAATCAAAGCACAAAGCATAAGTTGCTACAATTAGTAGTGTCATTTCAAACCTAATCAAAGAGGCCAAATAAAAATAAGCTATAAATTAGGATATTTATTTTAAGATGGTAAGCAATTAGCTAAAAATGAGCAATGTATAGTATCAAGATTACAATCTTAATAATGGCTTGTTCTATTTCAAAAAATAGATTTATGTACTTCATAACGATATATTCAAGATGTCCATACTTCAAGAAAGACATGACATTCTAATATTTAGACATCTAAGGTGTAAAAAGATTCTAAAACAAATCTCAAGGATATGATTTTAGATAAGTTTAAATTATGATTTTTGAGTGTTTACATACTCTTATGAATCAAGTCAATATAAAAAAGTATGCAACACAAAATCTCTTTGACTATTGCAGCCAATTTCACCACATACGACACGTTGAGAATAAGTGATCATAGACTTTATTACATCTTTGTCACAAATGCATCATAATTACATTACAATTGATGTCTTGCTTTGTAGACTGACTTTTAAAGCAACTTCACATAGCTATGGTACAATCTAATATTAATGCCTTAATACTCACATGGCTCTTCTTTGATATTAACTTTTGTCATTATAGATTACATCATATCATAGTTTCAAATTGAGATTCACATTTTATGAGGAGTTTTTTGTTAGCTTATTTTAAGCTATTGGATACATGATTTGCTATGTCCATAATCTTCCATCTTCAAATAGATAGACAAATGGAGCATACAAATCAGACCTTGGAAGATATGCTATGTTTATTTGTAGCATTTCACTATAATGATTTGGATGAATATTTGATGTCTTTGGAGTTTACTTACAATGATATTATTTAAGCAAGTATCCATCATTTACCATTCTTCTTTAAAACCACTTGGCATTTAATTATGCCAACAACTTTCCATTGTCCCATCAACATCAATCCAAGTCCATAAGTTGGTATCTTGATAGCTTGGATCTTTTCACATTTTTGTAGTGATTTCTAATATTATATATTGTCTCAAGCTTCTGCCACGTATTTGGATCCATCCAATCTTCCATGTTTTACAGCTCAAGGAATTTTATACTAAATCAAGGTATTTTTTGGATTGATACCACTACTATTTATTATAATTGATGATTAACAAGAATATGATTTAGATAATATTTTGAAGTATTGCTACCTTTGTCGTAGTAATAGACATTTGCAACTTCAATATAAGATCTTTTTGAAAGGCTATCCCATCTATGATGCAACGTAGAAACTTGTACAAAATTTCACTTATTTTCAAGAAACAATCTGAAAGTACCATTGGAAGCAAAACAAAGATTTTTTTCATTAATGGAAGGAGATTAACTATAATCGAACATGGATAAGATAATTATATTATTGACATATAAAAATAGATAATTAAAGCTATTTTTAAAAAAAATTAGAAGTTTTTAGAATTAGACCTAGATTAGTGGTCCATGTAGGATCTACTATAAAATATCCTAGAAGAACTAAAGGTAATTATCTAAATAGGATCTATCTCTAGAATCTTCTAGAAAGGTAGTTATCTTAGTAGAATCTATCATTAGGGACATTCTAAAAAGTATAAATAAGGCTAACTAAGACCATTTAGGATATTTAGTTACGTATGACTTTAGACTTTTTTTTTTAGTAACTTTTGGTTTATATTTTTTATTCTGTTCTATTCTATTTTCTTTTGCTTTGTTTTGTTCTATTTCTTTTTGCTATATTTTGTCTTTCATGCTCTATTTTATTTAATTTTATTCAATTTTATTGTGGTCTATTTTTTCCTACTTTGTGATGGAATTTATGTTTCTATAGATTAAAAGGGTTTTTTAATCTTTAAGAGAATTCAGTCTTGTTTCATGGATTTTTTTTTTTTTTATCTTGATTTTGAAAGTTATCATTGATAAAAAGTCTCAACTTTCTTTATTTCATTTATAAGATTCTTTGTTAGCTTCCATATATATTTACTAATATTATATCTATACCAATAAATAAGATATTTGAACTTATTTTAAAGTTGCTTTGAATTTAAATTTCTTCTACTTCAAACTCTTTATTATTATTCACTTCTATAGAAAGAAGTGGCATTTGTCTTCTTTTTAAGATATAACTGTCTTATATGGTTCAAAAAGAGATATGTAGAATATAAGATGGATATTAATAGATTCTAATAAATATAATTAATAAGCAACAAGATTGACTTATTCACAAACAAGATAAAATTCAAGCCTGTGATAGTCCAACTTATCATAAGAATAAGTAATCTTGATATTATGATAAAAAAATTATACCTTATTATTTACATTAAATTATATTTATTTTTTATGATAGGTATTTCTATTAAACTTTTATTATTCTTGAGTTTCTTTTAATTATGCCTTTATTATTGTATATAGCTTCAATAAACAATTTGCCAAATCTTTCATCAAAAGATTATTAACTTTTAAAAAGTCAAAAGTATTAAACCATGGATGATAAATATAATTAAAAAATAAAATAAAATAAAATAAAATAGTAGAAGAATGTAACAAATCATTGTATGCAAACTCTGCCAATGACAAAAGAGTTGTCCAATCATGTTAATGATAGTTGATGGCATATTTCAAATATTGCTCTGAAACTTAAGTCACATATTTTATTTGCCTATTAGTTTAAGGTCATAGGCAGTTTTATATCCACCCTGAGTATCTTAAAAAGGATTCTTCAAAATCTTGATACAAATTATATCCCTCTATTTGATATAATATCCTTTGGTAATCCATGATAGTAATAGATATTATCAAAGAAAAGCTTAGCTTTTTCTTCACCTAAAATATATTTTATACATGATATAAAATATGCCTTTTTAAAAAAGCAATCCACAATCATGAATGTAGAATCATATGAATTTGAATTTAAAAGATTTATAATGATATCCATAGAAATAAAAAATTATGATTGTTCTAATATAAGCAATGATTGAAGAAATCTATAGAATCAATGAAAAGGATTCTTTCACAGCTTTTCACATTTGTGGCCACCAAAAATCTCTAAATATAAGGTTCAAAGTTTTATTTTATCCAAACTATCCTATCATTAGAAAGTCGTGACATGCTTAAAAAATACATAAATATGCTTCTCCTTTTGGAACATATAGGTAACTTTCAAAATAGAATAGGTTATTTTTAAACTCAAACTTAAAAGTATTATGAAAATTAAAAAAAAGATTCTTGATATCATAAAGAAGAGGATTAAAAGATATATTTAATTGAATTTACTTGAAAAAGGTTGAATCAACAATCAATGTTAATTTTATTACTATTAGGGACATAGTCCTTAAAACCTTCTAGAGACAAGTTTCTAGAACCTTCTAGAAGCTTCCTAGTTGGTAGAAGTTGCTTGAGGAGCTTCCAAAATAGGAGTATATATTGGAATCGAGGTTGAAGAGTTCTTCAGTCTCGATAACACATCGCTTGGAGCTCTAGCTCACCTCTCTGGTGTTGTTCTTGTATTCATCTGATTAATCTAGTTCTTGCCAGTTCTTCTTGAACTTCTTGTTAGATCTCGAGTCTGTATTTCTGTGTCTGTGACAGTTTGTCAAGACTTCACTCACCTCAGATATCAGAGCTAGTTTCTTCTTCGTTAGAGTGTGGATTACCCCTCTGCTTGGAAGTGTACTAGCATTTTAGAGGTTGCGGATTATCCTCCTCTAAACTGATACTTCTTTTGTTACAATATTGGAGTCTTATTCTTCTTAGAGAGAGTGGATTATCTCTTTTTTTGAAGCTCTTAAGGCATTTTAGAGGTTGCGGAGTACCCTCCTCTAAACCAATATTGTCTTCTTATAGAGTCATTTCTGTCCTTCTCTTAGAATGGCCGGAGGCCAAGACATTAGTATGATGGAAAGTTTGGAGTCCAAGTTGGATGCTATCATGAATGCCCTTGCTACGTTATCGCAAAGAAATGTAGAGATTGAAGGAGTCGTGGCAAGGCTTCATAATGATGGAGCATTTGGGATGGTACAATCTAGGTTGCACCAACCTCAAACTTCTGTACTTTGAGAAGCAACTTTGCCTCAAGTTCGACAAGCACCGCTGGTTCTACAACATAAGGAGCCTCGAGTTAGCCTTTCGGGCAAGTTCAATAGTACGCTTTCCAAATTTCAAGGATTCATCAACCAAATCAAGTTGATAACAATTTTACAGCCCAAATGCTATCCAACGGAGGAGTCACGTGTTAGGCTTGTTGGAACCTTACTTACAGGGCAAGCTCTATCATGGTTTGTTCCTTTGTTTGAGAAATGATTGTCCATACTAAACAACTTTGAAACCTTTTTGGAGGCATTTGCAGAAGCATTTGGTGAACACGACAAGGTTCGATGGGTTACAACAAAGATTCGGTCACTACGATAAAAGATGCGCTCTACATCAGTCTATGCATCGGACTTCAAGCAATTAGCATGTGACATCAATTGGGACGAAGAAGCGTTGATGAGTCAATTCTATTGGGGTTTAAGAGACGATGTGAAGGATTTGATGTTAACTCTTCTTGATCTGCAAACACTCAACGAAGCTACTAGTCAAGCTGTGAAGTACGATAATCGCCTATTCCAACGCCGCCAAGACCAACGTTCAAGACAACATATGGTTCGCTACACTCCAACTATGTCGGCAAGCAGTGTGAATTCACATTCAGAGGTAGAGGACATACAAATTGATGCGGTACGTATCAAATCTCTTACTCTAGAAGAAAAAAAGCGGTGTATAGAGGAAGGTCTATGTTTGTATTGCGGTGAAGAAGGCCACAAAGTTGGAAACTGTCCCAAGAAGCAAAATCGATGTATTGTCAAGACTAGGGGCGCGTTTGTTCAGAAAAACGAGGATGCCCAGCCACAATAGGAATCGTGTTGCTGGACAGTGAAATATCGCAACAACAACTAGGTTCCTTTCTTTCCGCTCAACTTGCCCTTTGCTTTACAATCCCTTTGCTTATTGGCCCTCAGAAACTGAGAACCTTAGCATTATTAGATTCAGGAGCATCTGCTTGTTTCTTAGACGAAAAATTTGCGAAGTGTCATAAGATTCCTTTAGTACAAAAATCCAAACATGTTCACGTTGAGATCATAGATGGGTGACCTTTATTGTCTGGTAGTATCACCCATGAATCAGAACCTATAGAAGTGACGTTTAAGGACCATAGTAGTCATATTATTTTCAATATTATTAGAACCCCATCAAATCCTATTATTCTTGGTCTTTCTTGGTTAGAAAAGCATAACCCATCCATAGATTGGAAGTTGCGGAAGATGACCTTTCCCACAAAACTATCCAAGAGTAAGCCTAGTAGAAAACCCCGAATAGAGAAATCTTCATTCATTGGAGCAAGAGCATTTATAAGATCGTCCAAGGAAGGCACATCGTTTGTCATTTATGTGGCTCCAACTACTGGGGAGAAGATCTCGACAACAAGTATAGCTGAGCAATATAAGGATTTTAAAGACGTGTTTCAAAAGAAGAATGCCGACATGCTACCGGAACACAGACCATATGATTGTGCGATACACTTGCAAGAAGGAGCACAACCACCTTTTGGCCCAATCTACAATCTATCGCAGATGGAGTTGGCGGAGTTGCGAAAGTACATTGACGAGAATCTAGCCAAGAACTTCATCCGTCATTCAAAATCGTCAACTGGAGCACCCATCTTATTTGTGAAGAAGAAAGATAGCTCATTGTAGATGTGCATGGACTATCGAGGCCTCAACAAGGTAACAAAGAAGAATCGTTATCCGTTACCTTTGATTTCTGGTCTCTTAGAACAACTTGGACTTACAAGGATCTTTACAAAAATTGATCTAAGGGGAGCTTATAACCTCGTACAAATCAAGGAAGGAGATGAGTGGAAGACAGCATTCCGTATAAGGTATGGCCATTTTGAATGTAATGTCATGCTCTTTGGTCTTACCAATGCTCCAGCGATCTTTCAACATATGATGAATGACATTTTTCGAGAGCACCTTGACGATTTTGTTGTCATCTATTTGGATGATATTTTGATATTCTCCAAAAATGAGGAAGAGCATGAAAAGCATGTTGGTTTGGTCTTGGAGAAACTATGCGAGCGAGGACTATATGCCAAGTTGGAGAAGTATTTATTTCACCAAATAGAAATGGAGTTTTTATAGTTCGTTGCGACTACAGAAGGCTTGAAGATGGAGCCCAAGAAGGTGGAAGCAATCGTGTCCTGGGAGGTTTTGAAGACGGTTAGAGACGTACAATGCTTTCTTGGTTTTACCAACTTCTATCAGATCTTCATCAAGAATTACTCTCAAGTTGTTACTCCTCTCACTCAATTGACATGCAAGGATAAGCTGGAATGGAGACCTCTAGCGGAGAAGGCGTTTCAAGACCTAAAGACCGCATTTACTACGGCTCCAATCTTGGTACATCTAGACTTTACAAAGGCCTTTTATTTAGAAACTGATGCTTCGGATTTTACTTTGGGAGCTCTACTTTCACAAATGAGAGAAGACAAGAAGCTCCATCAGGTTGCATTCTATTCTCGAAAGTTCTCTACTGTTGAAATCAATTATGAGATCTACGATAAGGAACTTCTTGTTATAGTGGATTCTTTCCAAGAATGGCGTCACTTTCTTGAAGGAGCTCCACACCCAATGACCGTATACACAGATCACAAGAATTTAGAGTATTTCATGTCGACTCAAGTTTTAAATCGACGTCAAGCTCGGTGGAGTATGTCGCTATCTAGGTTTGATTTTGTTATCACTTATCGACTTGCAAAGCAGTAAGGACTATCTGATGCCTTATCGAGGAGATCGTATCTTGTACCAAAGGCTGGAGAAGCAGCGTTTGATCAACAATGTACGATGTTGTTGAAGCGAGAGTAATTTTGGCTTTGCGCTACTATTGTGCCAATTGATACTGACTTCCTGAATCAGGTACGTGCCGTGACCATTGAAGATTCAGTAGCCATTGATATCAAGGAGCGTGCCAATGATGACAAGTTCAAGGTGGAGGGAGATCTTTTATACTTTGAAGAGCGGTTGTATATCCCAAAAGGACCAGCACGACTCCGAGCTCTTCAATCTCGCCACAATTTTCCAACTGCGGGACATTTTAGATTCAATAAGACCTTGGAGCTTATTTCTCAAGATTTTTGGTGGCTCCAAATGTGGAAGGATGTGAAAGATTTTGTCCTCTCCTACGACATCTGTTCAAGATCCAAGAATCCTCGGCATCGCCCTTATGGACTCCTTCAGCTATTGCCGATTCCATGTCGACCATGATCTTCAGTTTCCATGGACTTCATCACGGACATGCCATCATCGATCTCATTTGACAACATCTTTGTTGTGGTAGATCGGCTTACGAAGATGGCACACTTTGTTCCTTGTAAGAAGACATCGTCCAGTGAAGTCACAGCAAGACTCTTTCTCGATAATGTGTATCGATATCATGGACTACCAGTTGATATCATATCAGATCGAGGTACCCAGTTCGTGTCAAAGTTTTGGAGATCTCTCTTTGGAATATTGAAGGTGGATATCAAGCTTTCTTCAGCTTTTCATCCTCAAACTGATGGCCAAACGGAACGGGTGAACCAAGTCTTGGAGCAGTACTTACGATGCAGCATCAACTATCAGGAAGACGATTGGACTGCATATCTACCGCTAGCTGAGTTTGCATATAACAACACCCTCCATGCATTGACTCAACAAACACCATTCTTTTCCAACTATGGGTATCATCCGAAGCTTGATTTATTGAGTCCGTCAACAAATAACAATCCAGCAGCTGAAGGATTTGCGAAGCAACTATCAGAGCTTCAAACTATGTTGAAGCTTCAATTACAATCCGCTCAAGAATCCTATAAGACGTCTGCAGATAGATTTCGGAATCCAACACCTACTTTCAAAGTTGGAGACAAAGCCTGGCTTCTTCGATGAAATATCAAGACCAAGCGACCATGTGATAAGTTAGACTATCGAAGATTGGGACCATTTATCATCCAAAAGCAAATTAATCCAGTGGCATACCGGCTGGAGTTACCGGCTTCTATGAAGGTACATCCAGTCTTTCATGTTTCTCTGTTGGAGCCTTATCGAGAGTCATCTTTTTCTGGAAGAGTGCAATGTCTACCACCTAATATTGAGATTGAGAACCATGAGGAATATGAGGTTGAAAAGATGCTAGATTTACGGCGAAGGTGGGACAAGTTGGAGTATCTTGTTCATTGGTGCGGCTACGATATTAATGAGCGAACATGGGAGCCAACTGAAAATCTCACCAATGCGCCACAAAAGGTACAGGAGTTTCATCAACAATATCCTCATAAACCTAAGCCGGTTCGACGATAGCTTCATTCTGAAGCTTGTTCACCCAAGAATATAAGAAAGGAGAACAGCACCACCAAAATTCGTAGTTGATGTAGTTATTTTCTCCAAGATAAAGTAGAATTTTTTCAGTAGCCATAGTTTGGTCTTCTGATATGGATAACCAAGAGATAGATACTATGCCAATCAGATTATCTCAACCAACTAGCTCACGAAGGTAACCCTGAGATGAAGAACTGCCTACACCATGACGACGACGGAGGATACCGAGTAACCGATCATTGGTGATTGTATTTGAGTTCGAGCCTGCTTACGATGGTCAGCCAGAAGGCGTATTTATAGGAAAATTTCACAATGAGGACATAGAAGTTCATGCTTGGTCAGAAGTCGAAGGCGTAGGCCACTACCATTGACTTCAAGGGCCAATGAACCACTTGCCTCGTGAACAACAATTGGAGTTCATAGCAGACATTATGCGACAGATCTTCATTTTCTTGCGTTGGTACTGATTAACAACAACATTGCTTCTCAGAGACCTTGAAGCTAAAGGAGGGGGTGATGTTAGGGACATAGTCCTTAGAACCTTCTAGAGACAAGTTTCTAGAACCTTCTAGAAGCAAGTCTCTGGAACCTTCTAAAAGCTTCTTAGTTGATGGAAATTGCTTGGGAAGCTTCCTAGTTGGTAGAAGATGTTAAGGACATAGTCCTTAGAACCTTCTAGAGACAAGTTTCTAGAACCTTCTAGAAGCAAGTCTTTGGAACCTTTTAGAAGCTTCTTAGTTGGTAGAAGTTGCTTGAGGAGCTTCCAAAATAAGAGTATATATTGGAATTGAGACTGAAGAATTCTTCAGTCTTGACAACACATCTCTTGGAGCTCTAGCTCACCTCTCTGGTGTTGTTCTTGTATTCATCTAATTAATCTAGTTCTTGCCAATTCTTCTTGAACTTCTTGTTAGATCTGGAGTCTGTATTTCTGTGTCCGTGACAATTACTCAATAATAAAATTATTCAAGCTTCAAGACAATCATTTTTTGTTGATTAAAAGTTATATTTTTTTCTATTGATATAAGATAAGAATGTCTAAAAAATGAATTTAATTAACCTTGTTATTTTTTAAGTTGATATGTGATTATAAAATCAAATCTTATTAATAATATGCTTTAATGAGCCTAGCAAGGATTCAACACCTATGCTAACATGAAGTACTTAAGATTTTTGTGATCTATATATATAATAATTAGATTAAAAGCACATTTTATATAATGATACTATTCTTGAAAAGAATCCTTAATTACAAGAAGTTTTTTATTGTGGATTTTATAATTGATCTTTGTTGCTAAAAATTTCTTATAATAAAAAGCTACTTGATGGAGTTTTTTATTTTTTCCTATTTATGATAATACTATAACTAAGACAAAATCTAATGTATTTGTTTTCATAAAAAATATCTTAGAGAAGTCAATGCAATATAAAATTGATGCAAAAGTAAATTCTTTATTTAAAGCATCAAACAATACTTTTGATTCTTCATTTCACTTAAATTTGTTTTTACAAGTTAAATGTATAAGTGGAGCTATAACTTGAAAAAAAAAATTAATGAAGATCTCGTTGTTGTATAGCATAATTTATAATATGAGAATACATTGGGTACCTAGCTATAGAGAGTTTAGCTTTGGCTTATATATGATGTCTTAGCTTCCAAAAATCTCTTTATTTTGTAGAAAAGCTCAAATTATAACAAAATCCTTCAAAATATTTTTTTCCTACAAAAGATATTTGTACCTTTAACTTTGGACATCATATCTCTTTATCCAACTATTCAACTTTTTTCAAATTTATATATAATATAGATTTTATCTTTAAGCTTCACTATAAAAAAAATAAATTATAAATCTATTACCGATCTTTTGGCATCTTAGAAATCCTAAAAGGTGCTCTAAATCCTAATCTACAAGCACTTGAATACTATTTTCTTCATATCTCAAAAATCCAAATATCTAAATGCCACAAAATTTATATATAAAATTTAGATGCATGAAAATACACATTTTTGGAAATTTTAAGATAAAATCTTATCAAATTACTCAAGATATAGTTCAAAACACAACTATTAGCAAATTGGATTATTTACTACTCTTTAGATTCCAAGCATTGACTTCAACTTCTAATGTCTCCTTCATTCTAACCTAAAATTTATTAAACAATACATATAAAGTGTAGCCAAAAAAGTATTCTTTCTAATCTTTATTATCTATCCTCTATTGCTCTCTCTATGTATGTGTTATATCCAAATGAGTGACAATAGGTACAAAATCAATACTTTGACTTTGAGTGCTCATATGTCTTTCATATAAAATTTGAATCATACAAAATTTGTACCAAAACTATAGCCAAAATCCTCAACTTGCTGACTTCAGCCTCCAAAAGCTCAAATGACCTTGAAAGAATAGTCCTAATCTCTAACAAGGCCTCAAGCAACCTCCTAAAAGTCCATTGGATATGATTTTTAATCAATAGGAATGGAGATTTTTATCATCCATCTCTATTTATCCATATGAATGCCCTAACTTCTTTTTTTGCTACCAAAATCCCTCTCTAATCCTTTTTTTTATAAATTCTATATAATATCTGTTCTAAATATCAATTAAAAAAAAATAAAATAGACTTCAAAAATCACAAATTTCTAATAAAGGTGATTCTAAATATATAAAATTTATTCTAAATAAAACCAACTTCAAAAGTTACTATAAAAAGAAAATATAGTTATATAAATTCTAATAAAAGTCCTTTTAAATAACTTCTTTTTGGAGTAGTAACCTATCCACATCTTATAACTATTGAGCTTAAGTTATTGTAAAAATCTTCAAAATTTTGATCTTGTTCTATTAGACTTCTCAGGTATATTATCATAGATATACATATATATTTCAATAGTTAGATAAAAATAGATAAAAATAGATAAAAATAGATTAATTTTATAATATCTTCTATAAAAATTTTTTAAAAGCTTCATAGACATGATTTTGTCTTTACTCATATTTGAAGTTGATTAATAGCTTAAAAACCTAGTCAACAAGTTAATTATATATTACATATATTGATAGCTTGTAGAACAAGCTAACTATATAGCATTCATATAAAAATCTAGCTTTGTAAATTTAAATATGTATCTTATACAATCAACGCGTGTTGGAAATCCTATAAGATATTGTCACATAATTTTTATATAGATAGTATATATAGATGCAATAGTAAAGCCTTCTTTACTCTTGTCAATGCCTTTCTAATCTTTAGTCTTATTTTAAGACTATCTAATCTTATTGTCTTTAGTAATGGCCATTCTAATTTAATATACTATCATCTTTGAGTGACTCTTTAATCTTTTCAAATGATAAAAGAGTATATTGAATTTTTTTTCTTTGAGATTTATAACTTTAACACAATTCAACAAAAATAATCCAACAAACAAAATCTAACAAAGTGGCATGTACTAATATAGCATATTCACGACCATTCTAAGTTTAATAAGGAGCTCCAACAAAACCAAATATACCACTTCCAAGAAGCATGCACTAGAAATTCATCACTACAATGATAATACTACTTTTGAAATACCACAACCACTACTACTAAGATTGAAAAGTAAAAAATTCCAAAGAAAAAGTATAAGAAGATGAAGAAGTAATAGTGGCACAACTTAAACAAAAACCAAACAAAAAATATAATAATAAAATTTATTTTTATCTTTTATTTTTGATACTACATCTATGAATAATATTAATTGTCATTGTTGTCTATATTAAATTAGCAATTATATGCTATATATGACTATAATCCAAAAATAAAATTGAAATCAAATACAAAATTATATCTTCTATATAAAACAAAATAAATTAATATATAATAGAATGTGTCTAGATTCCACAACTCAATCTTTAACGACTCACCAATAAATTTATCTATCTATTCATCTATCTTTGTGATATTGTAATGTGATTTTTTATAATATGTAAAATTTAATTAAAATAGTTAATATATTTATAAATATTTATATACTTTATAGTAGTTAGTAGGTTAATTTTAAAAGAATTGATGTAAAAAAAATTATTTTGAGATTTATCTATATTGATTATAGTATTTAAAATATATAGGATATAGATATCTAATATAAAAATTAAAGAGAAGATTAAGGCTCAAAGATGAAGATCCAAACCTTTAAGAAGCTTATTTAGAGGAATGAAGGCAATGTATAGATGGATGAAGGCTTAAAGTAAAGATCTTTATCCCTATTGGTCGAAGGCCATACCCAATGGGCACTCAGCAAGCTGTCTGCGACCATAACAAGGATTTTGGCAACTTCAACAGCAGCATTTTGAGAATCAAAAGCAAGGATTGTAAGGTTTAAGATTAGAAATACAATTATTTTTCAAATTTTAGAGGATTTGGAGTTAAGATGATGAAGTTATAACCATTTGAAGTTAAGGTATCTTTTAAGATATATTATTGTTGTTTTGAAGATATAAGGAGTTTATGATAGTTTTTGGTGATCGGGAGGTACGGCCATAAAGTTGATTTCAAGATCTACATCTTTTGTGAAAGAATTTCTGCCTTTGAAGTTTGTATAAAGAAGTTATAGAGTGTTGAAGACAGCAAATATAATTCAAAGGCAGTAAATAAGCCATTTTATTGATAGTAATGGTTGGAGTCATATCTTGAGTTTTCAAAAGAATTTTTGGCTAAAAATTTCCAAAAGTGTATGATATTAAGTTAAAAAATTATATATTAAGATTTTATGGTATTTAACTACTTATTTTGTGAGATATGAAGAAATTTGCACATGGATATATGTAAGCAAGAGTTTGAAGCTACTATTAGAGATTTGGCGATATCTCAAGATTCATAATGAATTTATAATTGAAATTTGTTGTGGTAGTTGTCAAATATACATCAATACATCATGTAAAATTTGGATTTGTTTGGATGGTCCAATTGTGAGATATAACCAGTTGAAGTTTGGAGAAAAATTACCTTAAGGATATATAAATTTTTATAATATTTTTATTATATTTTTGGTGATCTTTGGTACTTAAGGCTTATATATTGATGTAATTGCCTCCATAGGGATAATTTTATATATAAATTTGGTGTTTTTTTTTATTTAGAGGCTTAATTGAGCATTTAATGACAGCTAGAAGCCCAGCGCTTTTTTAAAGCAAATTTTTTCTACCCCAATAGCAATAGATACAAAATCAAGAAGATAACCAATAAGAGTGAGGGCAACAATGAAGAAGATAGCAATGCAAAGAAAAAATGATAGTAAGAAGAGATAGAATGCATGGACAAAGAAAGCAAAGTGATTCTTCTTATAAAGGAAGGGGAGGCCAACTCCACCCTCATCTCAACAGAGAACAAGGCAATGAGATATATTTGTGGAAGATTCTTTTCTTTTTAAAACAAATAATAAAGGTTCTATAATTAAAGATTACACCGGCTATCACTATTGACAGTGGTATTGAAGATTAGATTATCATGATTGTACATGAATATACTTTCTTTTGATTAATTATAGATTTAGTGGTAATAAAATGAATCTAGAGGTAATTATTTTTTTCATAATTGTAATAATGGATGGATCATTTTATCATTTTTTTATTTTTATTTTTTATTTTTTTATAAAGACATAATCAATAGTGGATCTTTTTATATTTTAAGCCCATTTTGAAAGAATGTGGTCTATAAGATTTGTAAAAGTCTCATACTTGGAAAAAAAATTATTATTATTATTATTATTATTATTATTACAAATGATACATGATATGAATCAAATCATTTCTTTAATTATAATTCTAAATAAAATATTTTATATCTTGATTTTTAAAATTAAAAATTAAAATATGAGTAATTTTATAGATTTTTTCTATTACTTTTAAAATATTTGTAAAAAACTATTTCTTGAGGTGAATCTCAAACAAATTCTAAAGAACAATATCATTCACACTATATAAGGGAAAAAATGTGTTTCACCTCATTTTTTTTCTCGTAAATTTTAAACTAATTTTTTTTAATTGTAAAACCAATTAAGAGAGACTTTTTATTTTAATTAACTATAAGTTTTGAAAGTAGGCACCTCTTTTTTTTTCTTCTAAAAATAAAGACTTTCTAACTATTTTAAATTATATAATAAAAGTTATTGAACTAAAAACGAATTTGATATATATATATATATATGAGTAATTATATATATATTGGTTATCTTCTTGAAAAGAGATGTAAATTTATTTATGTAACAATAGAATGAATTGTTACATTTAGAGAATAGTTTATTAACTTCAAACATTTTATCCAATCTTATATATATATAGACACAAGACAATTTGATTGTACCAATTTGGATATTAAGTAGTGTTAGTTTTTTTTATTGAGAGCATCATTGTGAAAATTTGGATATTCAATATATCAACATGTGTAGTTTTCAGCATTATTAAACTACAAAAATATATGTTTTAAGATCAAATCATATTTTATATTATATTTTTTATTTGAACATTTTAAATTATTTTTTTACATAAATATAAAAAATATATATAATAATTTTTTATTAAATGGTTTAAAATAACACATCTTCAATTCACAACCAAATTTTAGAATAGATGTTTTAAGCAAATAAGCTAAGATGAGTGCCACAATATTTTGAATTAAAAAACAAGAAAAACTCCATGCACTGAAATTAACACTCTTATAACCAAAATCATTATAAATTATACATAAAGTACAATAATCAGTTATTACTTCAAAATTAAACGCTTAGGACGATCACCTTTTAAAAAGGGAACCTCAAATGAAATGCGATCCTAGATATTGAAGCATCTTGACAGAAATCATCCGTCGTATGCAATACGGTTGGGGATGCGGTGGATGAGGGTCAAGTGGCAATAAACGATGGCAAGTATCGGCAAGGGATGCCGGGACCGGCAATGGACGTCGGAACAGGCAGAGACCGAGATGGGTGCGGGGGAATTGCGCTCCGTCCCTCCCTCCCTCCCTCCCTTGCTCTGTGAAGATCGTGGCTGATGGCACCGATGATACAAGGCAGTCAGGTGCGCGGATCAGTACTGTGACGGAAAAGCATGGATATGGTGACAACGAAGAAGAAGAGGCAGAGGAGGAGGAGGAGTAGGAGGAGACGAGGCCAGGAACTTTCATAGTTGTGCATTTGCTGTTGTGCATTGTGCTCCATGATTTCTACGTCAATCCATGGAATTATCGCCCTTAATGCGTTGTTCATCGAAGGGTCCTCAGATGTCACTCTGTAGCAACAGCAGAAGCAGCGTCATCTAATTTTCTCCGCTGCGAACGAACCTTGATTCTAGGCCTCGTTTTTGTGTGTTTCTTTTATAGTTTATTGATTTTGGAATTGGATGTGGAGGTGATGAGTTGGCGGTGTGGTATAGACCCTGGACGGTGGGCTGGAAAGGTTTTGCACCGTTGTGAAACATCCGCAAGTGATGAGGAGGAGTACGGGAATAGGAATCATGAGCTTGTGGTGATCGGGAACGGATTCTGATCGAGACCAGGGGAGTGTTGCGGCGTGGTGATCAGGGTGGCATTGCCATGAACGATCTTCTCGCGGTATGTTATGGAAGGATTTTTGTTTGATGACCAGGGAAGGTTGAATCGCATGTGAGGAGCTTGTGTTGTGAACTTTGAATGTTCTTGGGAGAGGGGGTGGCGTTTCAGTGGCGGAGGGCATGCCAGCCATCGTTATGAAGAAGTAATGAGGGTTTTTGATGATGTTGCTATGCGATATCATCACATTATATTGACGTTTTTAGGCATTTGTAAACCTTTTGGGGATTGCACAGCAATTTCATGGAGTGAATTCAGAGCCCTGTGGTGTACAGTAACCAAAGTTTTTTATGGAACTGCAATGAATTAGGATATTTTATTGCGAGGGGTGCGATTGGAGGATCTTGAAGTCTTGTGAGAATTCGTGGAACTTCCCATTTGCACGTGGATGTGTGTTGTCCTCACTTAGGTCACGGTCTTTTCTGTGCTGAAGGCATTACAAATTTCATGTACGTAATAGGTGAAGGAGGAAAGGAAGGATGTTACTTGTTTTTTTCTGGAGGTTATTGCGCGGCTAGATTCGAATCTGGATTAGTGATTTTCCACCTAGGGCTCGTTGGTCAGAAATTTTTAACGGTTCAGAGAGAGGTGAAATGACTTTGTACAGAGACTATAGTTGTTGTCGTGCCAATGAGTTGCAGTCAATTACCCTTCTTCCTGTCAAGCTGTAAACTCTGTATACTGCATACTCTTGAAGATGTTGCGTATCACAGATGAATTTGTGCGAATGTGCAGGATAAAGATTCATCCGCTAATGAGAAAGAGGAGGATCTTGAGGCGGGACCTTCACCTGTCCCAGAGGCTGGCCAAGACTTGTCATTATTCTTCCAGGAGGTTTTATTCTGGCCAATTTCTTACTCTCTTCGCCTATTCTTAATTTTTTGGTCTGTATCTTCAAACCTAATTTGACTCTTTCAAGTCATGACACTTTTAATAATTGGGGATTCGGAATCGGAATTAGGTCAACGACATCAAAAGCTCGATGGCCGAGATCCGGAAGAGGTTTCAGAAGTTGCAGGTCTATTGGATATTGTACCTTCTCCATACAACTTATGCCATGTTTGAGTGTATAGTGCTTTGGTTCTCGAAAATGTTCCTAAACCTAATTTTTATTTCCATCTTACAGAATACGAATGAAGAATCCAAGTCTGTGACAAAAGCTGCAAATATGACAGGTTAAAGAGTTTCATTAGGCCCCTTCATACTGTATGTGCTGAATCCATCTGCTTCTGCTCTATGTAATTTCCCGCATTGTTGTGGCTTACTGGGATGCACGACAAATGAAATCAACGCAATGGTAATAGTTTTTTTTGTCAGTCTACAGTTGAAGTTGTTCCCAAAATGGTCTTGGACATAATTAGGAAGGACCTTTGTTCTATTGTGTAGCTCTTAAGGAAAAAATGGAGCATGACCTTGATGAGATCAGCAAGGTTGCTCAAGGTTTAAAGGGTAAAATAGAGGCGATGGACAAAGCGGTACTAAAATAATTGCGTCCATTGCGTACTTATTAGCAATCGTCTATTATTTGATTTGTGTGTTATGTTCTCACATCAAGGGGTTTTTGCGCCCCCTGTTTGCGCACATTTTGTGGGGAGTGGATGGTTAATACTGTTAGTCATTAAAATTTGCATAAAATCACTCAATAAGAGGACTCGAAAAGGTTTTGGGTTGGAATATAGGAAGAGTACTGAGATACTCCTTCTGCAATACGCCTTCTTCTCAATGAGTTGGTAGTCTCTATACAAACGAATGTTATTATACCTAAACTTGTTTGGCTGACCTGTCATTGATGCAGCTTTCTTATCTACTGACTGTTGCGCAGAATCTTGTAAATCGTAAAATTAAGGGCTGTCATGAAGGTTCAAGTACTGATCGGACACGGATGGCTATAACCTCGTAAGCAATCTTGTGGCATCGTAACATGTGTAGTATATGATGTTTTTTTGTAGCAAGATATTCACCTCGTGCAAGAGTCCTAAAGCTAATAAGTAGTTCTTTATAGAATCTAATAGGACTGAGTGTAATTAAACCAACGAACCTTTATTTATTTTTAAATCTTTGAATCTACAAGGATCTTATTTTATGTTTTGGTTATATTGCACTTTTATTTAGATCGATAAGCTTAATTCTTTCAATTCTCTTGATTGGTTGAAGTATTGTTGACATTCTTCCCTGCAATTCAGTACCTTGAAGAAGAAGCTGAAGGAGCTCATGGTCGATTTTCAGGTGCGTTGTAAAGAAACTCATCACACGAGCGGTTTTTCAAGTGACAGGCTACTGTTAATGGTACCCGCGTCATGGTTGCACTTGATCGTTTCTGTTATGAAGTCTATGACATTGAATGGCTTGCTGTGGGTTGGACCACCTTCATCGAAGATTGTTGAACTGTAGGCAATAAGGCGGAAGTTTCAGGTCGAGTATCGAGAGGTGGTTGAAAGACGTGTTTTCACTGGTGAGAAATGGTCCAAACGTAAACTTTCGTCATTGTTACTCTTGCCCTTACGCTTAGCTTACACATGCTATGCTAAATGTAAGGTGATGTTGTATGCGGAATGACTAAGGAAGTACCATGTGCAATATTATGCCTCACTTTTGTTCCGTATTGTGAGCAGTTACGGGACAAAAGGTTGATGAATCAGTAAGTCTGTCAAATCACTTGTGAAGTGCAATTTTCAATTCTACTTTATAATAATTTGACAGATTCTAGTCAGGTCGGAACGCTGGTTCTATTTCCTTTGATCGATTTTTGAAAAAACATTTAAAACCAACAATTTCCATGTGTATGAACAGCCTCTTCTATTCACCAGTAGTCAAAGTTGTGGCTCTTTCTATTTATCTTTGTTGCTGTGCTTTACAGGTGATTGAACGCCTAATTGACTCAGGAGATGGTGATCAGATTTTTCAGAAGGCCATCCAAGAGCAGGGACGAGGTCAAGTATGTTATGTTTTTTTTAAACTACTCCTCGAGTTCAATCCGATCATCGGAAATTCATTTTACAATAATTAGAATGCAGTACTAGTAAAGACTCCTTCAGCTTTTCTGAGAATTTCTTAGACCATGTATGCAAAGAGACGATGTAGATTAGACACCCTAGGGACTCAACATTCTGTTTAATATGTGCTCAATTGCTTATACCCCGACGATGTCTTCAGTACCAACTCAAGTTCGGAAACTTTTTGTGTCACTTTATGGGCTTGAAAGTCGTTTTGTGCAGATACTAGACACAGTAGCGGAGATCCAAGAGCGGCATGATGCAGTTAGGGATATAGAAAAGAAACTTTTGGAACTTCATCAGGTCTTTCACTTGATATTTCAATTGTCGTACTTATCGTGGTGCCAATCTCATTCTTGTATTGATGTATTTATACCATTTTGAATTCTCGTTAGACCGTCCATGTGTTTCCTGATCTGAAATCTTAGAACGCAATATCAATTTGCCCTTATTCAAGCACAGCTCGCAATCTTCTTGTTCCTGTCTGTAGTTTGTATGGTTTTTCAACGAAAGTGGCTAAAGAAAGTTTTCCTGCAAATGCTCTTTCTCAACAAAATGTTATTCTATATACTTTTCTTTTTGGACTAAAAACTGTCACCTTAGTATGGTTCATGGGGATGCTTAAATTTCTTCTAAAGTAAGAAAATCACATTAATCTGTATCGTTGGCAGATTTTTCTTGACATGGCAGTGCTTGTTGAAGCACAAGGCGACCTTCTTGACAATATTGAAACGCAGGTTTGCTTCTTCTCTTTACTTTTGTTCATGTAATAGACATCTTTTGATGATTGCCGATGCAAGATCAGGAACATGTGACTAAATATCCACTGCTTGCATTTCTGATGAGTCACTTGTTTTATTAGACATGTGTCTGTACCTAGTCCCTTAACTGCGCATGTTTTCTGAAATTACTCTTTTTTTGTGTTTCATTGTTCTTCCAATTCTTCTGTTTCATGTGGCCTGGAGTTGTAGGTTGGCAAAGCAGTCGACCATATCGCTTCGGGGACTACAGCTCTGCAGAAAGCGAAGTCCTTGCAAAGAGGAACTCGCAAGTGCATGTGTATTGGCATTGTTGTGCTGCTTGTCACAATTGTTATTATCATCGTTTCTGTAATCCAACCTTGGAAAAATGCTGTATAGTGAAAATTTTAAAAACAAAAGTAATTTTTTTTAAAATTAAAAATTAAAAATTAAAAAGAGAAAAAAAAATACATCTACAGTAGGATTCACACGTTTCAGATGAGCTTCCAGCTGCGTTCGTATGTCAAAACAGTTGCAGGGAGAAAGGGAACGCCACTTTAATGAAGATCTCAACATCGTCACCTCGTCTAGGACCATTCTTACACATCTCGTAAGTTGCACTGAAGTACAGTTCACACATCGCCAATTACAGATGCTGTTGAGACATCTGTCTGATGCCATAAAGAAAACTAGGTCCACAGTGTCGTAGTGAAATAGTCTGCCGAGAAACTGTCGGAACCACAGTTTCCGGAAGAATTATCACATCTGGGCGAAATAATGAGTCAACAAAACATGATTTTCATCTAAACTAACTTCAGTCTGAAAATTGGCATGGATTATAATCGAGAATCACCATGCACACTACCACGGCTAAATGAACTTGAGTGGGCTATATCATTAAACCTACACCTGCAAAACCGCTGCATCTAAATCATGAACACTAATGGTTGTTGTACAGTAGCCCTCACTGGCCTGTAGAGATGGCCCATCAAAGCCTTAAACTATAACTTCTAATCAATTGGCTGATGCCCCAGCTGGTAACGTCTTTGTAACACGTGTTGTGCCGTTTGTCGACCCAGACAACATTGCCATGCGTGAGTATGGTACAAGCTCAAAAGGATCCTCTTCAAACACTCCACCAGTTTCTTCTGTTATCCGAGCCAGGTCCTTCGTTGTAACACAATCATACTGAAGTAAATGTTCTACGACAGCACTAAGCGTTCGTTGATTTCTGTGAAGAATGTTGTAACACCTCTCAGTGGCGATGAGGTATAACTTCTGTATCGCAGATTTAACCTCTTCCTCATGCTTGTCACCCATGGCAATTGAGGTACGGGAATCAACCTTGGCGTAGACAAGCGGGCTATCCTCAGGACCCCATCCAAATTGCATCACCATCTCAGCTGCAATTCCCTCAGCATTCTCCAACTCTCCTTTAGATAAATTGTTATTTTCACCGAAGGGAAGAAGCAAACGTCCGGCGACATATGAGCCGAAACACAACACCAAGCTTTTCTCGTAGTAAGACCGCGTCATAGTACCTGTTTCTTGATACCCTGCTTCCAACTGTTTGGTTAACTTGGTGAAAGCTATTCCTTCCCAAGAAGTAGGGTCAAGCCATGCCTGATCCAGACGATCGAAACTAGGAAGAAGGAATGCAGTCAAAGCTCGGCCAGCAGCCCAGACTGCATGGGGGAACTTATACTCTCGTGACCAAATGACAGGAGGATTCTCTAATTCGATTCCGGGTCGCGTCTCATTAAATACATCCATCGTTTCGACTGCAGTCTCAAGATCTTCCTTAGACAATCGAAGACCCAGCCAATCGATAAGATCTTCATTCCACTTCATCACCAGCTTTGACTTCTTGAACCACATAGGCATAATTTGATTAAAGGTGGCAAGCCACCCAGCAACGCTGTTAATTTCATCATCATCGACAGTCTTCAACCCCACTGCGTTTGCCTCCAAAGCTCGAGGTACACACTTCAGCTGGGCAGGTGTAAGACCCGCTGTTTTATCTGCTACCTCGGCCCAATCTACAAAACCTACGTGTTTTGGGTCCATAGTGTCAGTAGCTACTTTCCGCAGAATCTGCTCTCGTTCGGTTACATTAGGCGTTGGAAGCTGAATGGTTCGATCCATACGACCTGGTCTTCGCAGAGCTTCATCAATAGCATAGGGCCTACTAGTGGTTGCTATAAGTACAACCCCCTCCTGGGTTTCGAAGCCATCAAGTTCAACGAGGAGTTGGTTGATCAGAGACTCATGATCTTGTTTTCTAGTGTCGGATGTTGCTCCTCGGACCCCTGCAAAATGATCAAAATCATCCATGAAAATAATCAACGGGGATACCTCCCGTGCAGTTTTGAACAGTTCACGAACGTTGGATGCTCCTTGCCCCACCCAGGCTCCCCCTTCTAGCTCAGCACCTTGAAGCTCCACCATAGGCACCTTCGCTTCAGCTGCAATCGCAAAAGCTAATGTAGTTTTTCCTGTTCCTGGTCCACCAACGATAAGTACTCCTCTAGGAGGTCTAGCTCCCATTTCCTGAAAAATCCTAGGGTTCCGTAAAAAGCTGATGACTTCATTGATTTCTTCTTTAACAGCATCAATACCTGCAAAGTCCTTTAGTCTAACCTGAGGATGCTTTACTCTCTTCATGTTATCGAATACGCTCTTGATAGGATCTATCTCATCCTTCTTAGATTCCCGGTTGATCTCCTTCTCAAGTTCTTCTTGTTTCTTTTCCTTCCACTGAGCTTCATTCATGGATAGCTTACGGGGAGTGAACGGCGCCAGTAGGAGTCCGCCAACAATAGTCACAAAGAAATAAAGAGGAATACCTACGACGTAAGTACGAAGAGGGAGTGAGATCCACCATGCTGGAGAGCCGGTACCTTCAGCGTAACGCGCATCGGTTTTCTTTTGAGCTTCCTGTTGCCACATCATAATATCAGTAGGCTCAGCTGCTTCAGCCCCTTCAGGCAAGTCGAACCCCAGAGCAACTTGTGCCCGTTGTGGCAGAACTGTTTGGATTACTGGAAAGCCAAATCGAACCATTAACTCCTCAAACGTTTCACTCAGTGTCTTGAAGTAATAGGGTCTAATAGAGGTCAAAAGAGGTGAGTTCCATATGTCCTCGAGCACCCACCACGTAACCTTGAAAGGCAACTGAAAGAGATCCCACACTGGCCATTCTTTCAGCGGTATCCACATGAACTCAGTACTTACTGGAATTCCGTCAAGAGTCAGCTTTATATACAAGGAATCAAACCCCCCTGCTTCTTGAAGCTGAGCATCAATAGCTGGAATATCTACAAAATACTCATGATCGTCGCCTTTTAACGTCACATGCATGACCCCCCGGTCATGACGTACACGAGCTTTGGCAACTAGTTTCCTCGTGACGGCATGAGAAACCGCCATCGGAGAAATTTCCCAACGTTGTTCCCTTTTATTAAACCAGGTCTCTGCTACTACTCTGTCTCTTGCAATTAGGATCTGTGCCTGCGTCTGCTTGACATACTCTCGACCTTCCTCCGGATTATCTAGCAAATGTTGCTTGATGCTTTCCTTGCTCTCATCCCGCCAGGCCCTCCAACCCATGGCCCACTCCAACTGGGTTGCTAATGCTCGACTGTCGTCACCGAATTCAGAAAGATCTTCATCGAACTCCGAAGAGGAAACATCCATACTTGAGACATCGACAGGGACTCTCACATGGCTAATGTCCTCATCTTCACCTTTGCCCAACCGCTGTCTGACTAGACTTTCGTACTTCGCATTCAACTCGACTGTTTTTTCCAGTTCCTTCTTAATTTTACCAATAAACTCTTGTGACTCGGCATCAACTTCAAATTTCGACATCTGATTTTCTCGGTCCACACCAAGGGCAAGGGGTAATAATACCTGCTTACCATGTGCCTCACCTGCCAGCTCCAAGTCTTTAGCAACTCTCGAAATCTCGGCATCACCTACACCTACACTAACGCCGGACTGCCTTTGAAGCCATCGCTCGTATATGCTCGCCAATTCGGTTATAGCGTGACCTTCAATTCTAGGAATATCATCCAAAAGCGCTTTCTCAACCCACATTTGCTTCTCCAGCATCTCCTTCTCCAAATCTGACACCTTCTGCCAGAGCTCACCGCAACGTGCCTCTGAATTTTTAACTGATGATTCTAGAGCCTCTCTACGCTCCCAGCTCTCGTCGTCGAATTCATCATCCAACTTCTGTAATTGTGCTTTCGCGGACAAATACTCTTTTTCCATGTTCTCAGCCCCCTCAGCGATGATACCTCGCTCTTTCTTGAGCTGGTCGATGGTGGAATCCAGCTCTAAAATCTTCTCCCATTGCAGCTGACGGCCACTAGTGTATGTCCCACGCACTGCCTCTTCAAGCTTTCGAAGGAAGATCCCCCGCTTGGCAGGTTCAAGTTCAGCCTGTTCTCCCAAGGCTTCAAGCTCCTCAAGCTTCGGGTCAATTTTAAGAGCAGCTCGTAATTGCCGCTCTCTCTCAAGCTTCTCCAACTCTTCCTGCCTTTGAAACTGCTTAACTTCAGCTTCACTATACTCATCATCACTTTCCTCTTGTTCCTCTTCGTCCAGTTCAACGCCAGGCACCTCTACATCATTACGGGTAGCAACAGTGGGAGCTGCAATGGCAACCCCCGAGAGAACTTTTGGCCCAAACCCTACTGCTGTGATTACCATCCCCAACGCCAATGCCTTTCCCATATTTCCAGCAATCTGCGAAATGATTTCTATGAATAATCTGCGTTTATAATGGTCCGTATAGTCTTCACTATTATGAAGAAGTCTCGCCTGCCCATCTTCCAAACTACCGTTGTCATTACAACACACAAGCTCACGTGAACCATATGCTATAGGCTCGCATTCTCTGGATATGTACCGATGATTGGAGCATCCAAGAACGGAAGAACTCGAAGAAGAAGAAGAAAAAGACGACGATGAGGTCTCTCCAGAAGTCCGAGCATCCAAACCCCGAACCAAATTTTTGTCAATATCGTTCGAGGAGCAAACAACTCTTACTGGATTTCCCACCCTAAAAGGAGCTGTTAATCCACGCACGCCGACTCCAAAAGCCTTATTTTGCCACAAAGGCAATCCTTCTAATACCCAATCCCCCCGCTGCGACCTTAACCTACGCCTACCGCTCTCACTCCACGACGAATGCCTGCGAGCATTCCGTACACCTTCAGGGCTGGTGCAAACTACGCTCCTAAGCTCGCATTTCAATTTCACACCCAGCTCATCGACAAGTGAGCTCGTCCTCCACTTCGACCTCCTCGAACTCCTCAAACTCCCACAGAAGCTCCATAGCGACGCGGCAGTGATAGAGGGGTGAAGCGTACTCATCCCTGCAGACTCACTCCAACCCCTCCCACACTGCCTCCGCTCCTCAAAAACTCCCCCGACTTACAAGTATCAACAATTCGCCACCGCAAACATCTTCAACCAGCTCAATCAATCCCACAAACACAATCTCACCACCATGTCCTGCGAACTCTGAGCCTGACAAGCTCGATTGAGCAATCCACTGAGCAGAGAATTGGGCATCACCCCCCAGCGTGAGACATCGAATGCGTCGAGAAGACGATCAGGATGCGTGAAACATGACGCCCTATCAAGAAGGAGCATCAAGCGGGAGAGACTGCCAGCAGCGGAAGATTAGTGGATATGGGGGTAATTTCGAGAGCTGGATGGGAGCTATGGTTCGTTTTGCGAGAATGCGAAATCGCTAAAACCCTAACACCCTCCCAGTCCCCGTGTGAAAAGGGTATAAAAACGGGACCTCAGTTCGCCAATCATTGGCCCTGGATGAGGATAGGGAGACTCTGCTTCACACCTCGGTTACGATCTGAAGAACCGGTTCAGTACCTCGGCCAGGACCTGGAGCTTCCTTTTAAGCATTGACGGCTCAGTTGATGTTGGTATGCTGCATCCGATTTTGACCTTTCCAATCCTCAGCTTGTGATTGACCAAAATCATTGACAATTCAGAGTTTGATGATGAAAATAATAACCATACTTGAAATATCAACTCTCCTTGTTGAGAATGTTTAGAAAAACACAAGAGTAATAGTAAGTCATACACACACACAAGAGTAGTAGTAAGTCATATACACAAGAGTAGTAGTAAGTCATATACACAAGAGGGTTTCTAAGGAAAAAGAGCTTCACACATAAAAATCTATTCATTTGGTTGTGTCTCATATACAAGAAGAAAAAAGATGAGAGGATAAATAGTACTTCTCTACTAGACTCTAAATATTGTAGCTATGGTATTTATTATAGTCTACAATAAATATTATGGAGAGTGCTGGCTACATTTAATGATCTCAATACTCCTCCTCGCTCATCATAATATTTACATAATATAAAATTTATATAGAATTATGATTTATACTTTTCTGTGATCTTGCAAGATCAACAATTGTTGCCTCATTAAAACCTTATCTACGAAAACCTTATTTTATTTAAGGACAAAATCATAAATGAAGGAAAAAGAGTACAACATCATTTTCTTTAATAATTTAAAGAGCTCATTAACTTTCTTATTCAAGAAGAGCAAGTCGCCGCATACCAATGCCATAAGTAAGTCGACGATGGTTGCTTAATGGGAGAGCTTTGATGAAGAGATCAGCAAGGTTATTTGTAGATTCAATTTTCTTAATTATAAGTGCTTGATCAATAATCAAGTCATGGATATAACTAAAATACTTTGGATCAATATACTTTATCCTATCACTTTTAATGAAACCAACTTGCATTTGTGCAATACAAGTACTATTATCTTCATGCAAGATAGTTGGAGAATCATCATATGAAAATCCACGAGTTGTTTGAATGAATTTATCAATTGATCGCAACCAAATACATTCTCAAGATGCTTCATGTAAGGCAATAATTTCTGCATGGTTGGATGAAGTTGTAGTTATTGTTTGTTTCACTAATTTCCATGATATTGCAGCTCCATGTCTTAAGAATACATATCATATATGAGATTTAGTAGTTGCAATATCAGATTTATATCCTGCATCACAATATCCAACCAATTTTGGATCTGCGGATTGTGTGTAGTATAATCCCAAGTCTTCAGTACCTTTTAAATAACATAATAAATGTTTGATGCCATTCCAATGTCGTAGTGTTGGACGTTGTCGTATTGCAACACAACTATATGGTGAAAATATAAATCGAAAAGATTTATTAATATTTAATCATCTTAGATGTTAGAAACAATGGCCAATTCCAATGCCAATATTCAGGGGCCAGTTAATATCACCCCATTACAAGCTATACCACCGAACATAACAACAGCGTATGCTACACCGGCATCATTGAACCAAATACCCTCCATACTAACGGGACGACGAAGAATATTTTCTAACCCTACATGGAACAAGCCTAGTAGGTATATATCGATGGAGACATCCAATATGCTTGATGGGACTGCAAGAAGACCACTTTGTTGTTTCCATTGTAGACAAATTAGTCATTATGCTAGTGAATGTCCCAATCCTAAAGCTAGTGACAATTACGCGCCAGTGTGTGGGAATAGCAAGCAGTCAGGGCATACTTGTCAGTAATGTAATGCTCCATTCAATTTCAATAATCGGAATCAGCAGATCCAAAGCCAGGGAAAAATTGAAGGGATAAATTGAGGTCTTTAAGATTCTCTAGTAAATCAGGTGGAATAAGTCCGAGCTGTTCTTACCACGAGTCGACAAAAGGAGAAAGGACCATTTCAATATTTAGGTGAGTCTGATGTGAAGGGCCAATTTGGCCCAATTACGCGGACATCCAATCCAGATCTTGGTATGGGCCTCTTATCCAGTATAAAACCTGACTCGATTCAGCAACCCAATGAGGTCCCGAATACAGAGGCTTCAGTTCCATTTCAAGCTGTTCCATTCTCTATGCCGTTTTGAAGAAACGTTTTTTCTATGAAAAGATCCTCTTAGAGGCGGGAATTCCATAGAGACAAGTCTGTTGTTCCAATTTGGAGTCTAGGGCGGAAGAATAGGGGACCTCACGAAGTTAAAGGAGAGGAGAGGAAAAGGAAGGGGGCATTTTAGAGATCAAGATTTTGGAGTCGGAGAGCTAACTTCAAGCTCCTTCAAAAGGTGTAGAATTGGATTTCATAGGATTTAGGAAGACTTTGTAATCGTTGCTCAAAGTCAATGTTTGTATTGGTGAATTGGATTCATAGGGTTTGAGAGGACTTGCAGTCATTACTGAAAGTCAGTGTTTGTATTCGTGAATTGGATTTTTGTAATAAAGTAATGACTAGTACTCTTGACTGTTTTGTGAAATTAGAGAGACATTTGTGGTTGAAATTTTAGAGGTGTTTAGATGGTTGAGTATGCCAAGTGCATGCAAAAATTTGTGTTAATCTAACAATATGGATAGAGGATATTTGATCATTAGTGTAAAGAGGTATCAAAAGTTGGTATATTAAGATTGTTTAGGATTTTGTAATATCTAGAGATCTATCAGCTAGAATAAGGTGAATTTTGACATGATAAGTCGAGGAATTAAAGGCGGAGCTGCACACAAAGTTGAATGAGAATTAATGATTAGAGAGGAAAAATTATAAGTTACAGTTCGTCAACAACTTCTAAGTGGGGGTCAAGGATCATCAAGGTGGATTTATGGCATTTTCTTGTAATTTTTTGTATTTAGATGGTTGAAATCCACTAGACTACTCAGATACTCACAAAACATCGTTTTATCTTCCACAGCCAGACGCCCGGTGCGTTCTCAAGTAAGACAACATATAATACGATAACGTGCATTATGTCTTGCAAGAATACTAATTGCAAATGCAATATTTGGTCTTGTAGATGTAGCTAAATATAAAAGTGCTCCAACCGTTGCGAGGTATGGATATTAGTCTCCCAATATTTCCTCCTTCTCCTCATATCGACGATATGGATCATGACCATCACAACCACGTCCAACCATTGCTGTGGACAATGGATAAGCATCAATCATATTAAATCTTTCCAAGATTCGTCTAATATACGTGAGTTGGTAGAAAAAAATGCTACCATCTGTTAGATGCATAATCTGAAGACCAATGCAAAAAGTTGTTTTTTCTAGCATTTTCATCTCAAATTCATGTATATGTAGGTTTGTAAATATTTGAAGAGTCAAAATCTATTCATCTGGTTGTGTCTCGTATACAAGAAGAGAAAAGAGGAGAAGATAAACAATACTTCTCTACTAGACTCCAAATACTGTAGCTACAGTATTTACTATAGTCTACAGTAAATATTATGGAGAGTGTCGACTACATTTAATGATCTCAAGACTCCTATCCTCTTTCTTCTTCTTTTTAGTGATGGGTTTTTTTTTGTTTTAATTCTTATTTTAATATTGAAACTTGCCCCTTGGTTATTGTTATATTGAATGAGGTTGAGATTTTATCATAAAGAATGAAAATTATCAATCAATTTGGTCTAATTAAAATTTATATATTTTATTTATTTAGTTATTATATATTTTCAGTATATATATATATATATATATATATATATATAAAATAGTTTTTGAGGTCTTGTTTGTCTTACGGTTTGTATGAATTTGGGAGTGGTATTTTAAATAAAGTCATCCAGGTGTAGTAAAGAGCAATACAATATAGATAAACACAAAGATATATGGATATCTTGACTTACTAAGGCATCCTTTCATTGAGAGTAAGCCATTTTGATTTCAGTACATGTATACACATAGACACCTCTTACTTTAGCATTGCATGCTCTTTCTTTGCTTTGAAAATTATATGTTGAAATGAGATTTTGGTGTGTATAATACAATATTGAATGACAATTCAAATAATGTGACCAATGATTATTCAAGCATGTTTCACTAATACCTTTAAAAAAACTAAATAAATAATAAAAAATATATCATATATTTACATATATATTTTTTAAAAATAATATACATATAAATTATCTATATATAAATATATATATATATATATATATATACATTAAAAGTACATATAATTATAAAAATTTAGTTTTTGAAATATTATGGTTTTGGTTGGTGGAATATTTTATAATTTTTTATGAATGTAAATATGTATATATATATTTATATATACATCCACAATCATTTACCAAAATGTTCTTTAATAACCATAGTTTCTTAAGACATTTTTCAATCTCAGTTATTGTAATCCATTTCAATAAAGTAAATTACTATTTATATTTTTATTACTATATATATATATATATATATATATATATATATATACAAACATTTTGTTAAAAATGTATGCTAAATATCAATTTTATGAACACACTATAAACTTTATTATTAAAAGAAATAATTGAATTAATATATTTTGTATAAATTTACTTTAAAATATATATACGGTGTTCAAATATTTAAACCTATTTTTACTTAAATATTTATTTTGATACTTCCAAAAAAAAGAACCTTAAAGAACTAAATTTTCATATATATATATATATATATATATATATTTGTATATATATTTTTGATTTTTTTGATTTTTAATGATTAATTTATAATCCAATTTAATAAATTTTCATACTTTAAGATATGTTTCACTTTAACTTAGTAATACAAAAAAAGCATACCATTAAAAAAAATTAAAATAACATAAAATTGTTTGATGATAATACAACAACAACTACAAAAAATAAAAAAATAAATTGAAAATTGAAAACAACTTAATTACAAAAAATAAGGACATATATCTTCTACATTAAAGTAGCAACTTAAAATTCTTCATGTTTTTAATTTTTTTATATATATAAAGAATTATAATTAGTATTAAAAGTGTCAAGTTTTTGATATTAAGCTATCAATTTAGCATCTTCTTTGTTAAAACATTGCCAAAATTGAAATCCAAGCAAAGGGCTTAAATATTCTCCATGTCATATCCTTCAAGTAAACCCCTTCTTGACTTTATACATTCGTACATACACACATACATGAATATATGTGTATGCACATGCAGTTTGTTACAATAACTTATGTTTACCAATCTTCTCCTTCCTTGTTTTTAAAATTTTAAAATTTATTTATCTTTGTATAGTTGAAAGATTATAAATACATTTTACACATTTCAGTTGCAAATCCACAGTGTCAAGAGACAATTACTGTTCTCCAAAATATACTATTCTCATTTCTTCCAACTTAAAAGAAAAATACAGACTCTCCAATTGATTCAAAATAGTACCATGAGAAGGGAAGCACTCCAAATTAATAAAATGAGAAAGGTAGAAAAGTACTTATAAAAACAATTCAACCTGGGCATTAAACTGGTCCGCGGAGTCTGTTTTATCAAAGCCAGATATGCCTGCCTGGCTTGCAACGAATGAAGAGTGGACCGCTCAATAAATACACTTACGGTTTCCCCTTCATCCACGGAAACTTACACTCCAGCCAGCCACACGTCACCGAAGCAGAGCCCAGTGATATACCGTGCACCCCATCCCCGCCTGCGATCCACATCACTGACGAACAGATACAGTCATCCATAAGTTGATGTTTCGCGTCCTCGGGCTTCTCCGAATGCGGCACTTGTAGCCATTCTCAACGCAATTGCCAGCGAGCCTGCTCCACATTCACCGAAGGCCCATTTGCCTTTGAGTCTCCGGCCGGTTACTTGCAGATGCTGTCTCCCTTTCTCTCTCTCGAGTTTTGGCTGCATCGTTTGGTTTGCCCCTCTCCGGCTGTTTCTGGTGCTCGCGTTTTGTTGCAATAAGAAACATTGGGAGAGGTCGAAGAAGCACGGCGTGAGCAGAGTGTGGGAGAGTGCAGTAGGTTAGGGTTACAGGTAGAAGAAGGCTATCGCGGCAGGTTGTCGGGACTCTTTGATCGGCATTTGACAGGAGGCTCTGCGTTTGTCCCGGCGATGTAGAATGGTGGAGCTGGGGGACAATATCGTCCCGGGACGGACATGTGGCGCGCAAGAGTGCTCCATATGATTTAAGCGTGAGGAAGATTGAGTCGTTGGGATCCCAGCGCGAGGGTTTCTTAGGTGCCACATGAGATTGGGGAGAGCTGTGTACGCATAATTGAGTTGCGCATAGTGTGCAGGGTCGCTGATACCCACGGCGGTGGCTTTTGTTGCGTCGAATTGAGGTTTGGAGCATCCAGGTTGCAAAGCTTGGAATACAAGTTGTCGGGTTGGGTGTGAGGGACATGTGGAACGAGGAGGTGGTTAGGGTTACGGATTAGAGGATTAGTAGTGGTAGCGAGGTAGTACTTGGGGCTGCAGACCTGAAACTGAATTTGTGTGTGGGCAGTAATCATCCTTGAGAGGGAGCAATCGATCAGATGACGTCTCTGGGCGGCACTTATTGGTGTCACCAGTGCACCCGGACGGTGATCCCCAGAAACAGAGATGAGTTGACTTGCCCCTCTTGCAACGACGGTTTTCTGGAGGAGATCGACAACCCCGAGGGAGGTGAGAGTAATGAATTTATGGGGCTGGGTGGCATGCACGACGCGTTTGGATTCGCAGGTGGCGATGTGGATTTGGGGGAGCGCGCGGACGCACCAGGCGGGGTGTCAGCCGGATTTCGGCGGTACCAGCCGGAGTCTCGAGGGATGCCATTTCCGGGACGGAGCGGGCACCCCGCGGTGCTGCAGCTGCTGGAGGCGATGTCGGCAGTGTTGCAGCAAATTCAGCCTACACAGGGTGGGCAGGAGCCCGGTGAGGTGGACTTGGGCGGGGGTGGGATTCGGGCAAGGGGGCAAGGCGGGATTGTGGAAGATGGTACTGGGGGGTTCAATTCGATGTTGATGCTGCAAGGACAGATGCAAAATTTCCTCGGGGGCGGGGGCAACGTGGAGGTGTTTTTCGACAATGGGACGGGAATTCCTCGGAGGCTTCCTGGGAATTTCGGGGATTACTTTCTTGGCCCTGGGCTGGATCAGTTGATCCAGCAGCTGGCAGAAAATGATCCGAACCGGCATGGGGCGCCTCCGGCGTCGAAGAGCGCCGTGGAGGCGATGCCAACGATTCAGATATCTCAAGAGCATCTGGGTACGGATGCTGCGCAATGCGCGGTGTGCAAGGACGAATTCGAACTGGGAGCATCGGTTCGGCAGATGCCGTGTAGGCACATGTACCATGCGGATTGCATACTGCCGTGGTTGGCACAACACAATTCATGTCCAGTGTGTCGGTACGAGATGCCGACGGATGACCAGGAGTACAACCAGAGCCGGGCTTCGGGACAGTCGAACCCAACGCCGACAGCAAGCACCTACCCGATGACTACGAACCCGGGTATGGACGGAGGGGGTAGGGACGGAGGGGGTACGTCCGGGGGTTTCACGTTTTGGGGTTCTCAGGGGCTAGAGAGACAGCCCAGCGTGGAGACATCGAGCGGCGGCAGTCGAGACTTGGGATCTAGTGCACCTACGAGGTCTGGCAGCGGGGCTCAAGCGAGTAGCGGTTCAGCAGCGGCAGCTCCTGCGAGCGGCGGAGGCATCGCGAGGCGGATCTCTTTACATTTACCGTGGTTTCGCGCAGCGACATCTCCTGCACCAGCGCCTGCACCACCAGAGTCTTCCGGGACGGGTGGAGGTGGAAATCGAAATCAGGGTTCTGGAAACCGGAATAATGGTGGGGATGAACACATGGAGCCACACCCAGAGTTGGACTGAGGTTCACATGCTCCTGCTGATGCTGAGTTTGCCGTCAGTGATAGGAGCCTTGTAGTGTTGTTTCAGTTGTGGTGCTGGTTTCCAGCATCAAGTCATTTAAAGTGCTTATGATCGTGTTGAGGTTCGCCGTCTGTATTATTTTCTCCGCAGGATGAGTACTTGGGAGCTACTACTGCTAGATATTTTGTAATGCCGAAGGCTCGTAGAATGCTGTCACATATTATTTGAATCTGTACTGATTTGCGAAGGTAGCAGTCTCTTGCGGGAGCTGGGTAACTTCTATGCTTGAAATGAGAATGAAGTGTGAGCTGAAAGTTGTGCAGATGTAGCTGGTATGATGTAGAGGGTGGTTCTTGTCTGCTGTGTACTTGTCTTTCATTTCGTGGTGACGCAGACGTGCATGGTTGGCGAGCATCAAATTCGGCTTGATGCTATCATTTTATTTATTTATTATTTTACTCTGCGGCTCAAATTATGCATTGTGCGGGTAGTGTTCGTTCGCGCGACAGCTTAGTCATTTTGAAACCTGGAGTGGCTGTATGCGCCATAGAGGGCTTTCTGAGATTTAGCTTTTACTCTCTGATGGCAGATGCACTCCCCCTTTTTGTCTTCAGATTAGAACGTTTTAGGGTTTGCCTTGTCAGGTATTATCTTTACTTCAGCTTCTTGCTGTAGTACAGTGTAATCTTGGATCAATTTGGTAAATATAAATGACTGCTTTTGACCGTAATCGATATATTTGGAATATATGCATTCATGGTTATGTTGAATTTTGTATTTTCAATTTCCGAGAATGAGTTAGATAGTCAACTTCGTCGATTTCACAGTTTTCTGTCAGTTGATGTTCTGGATACAAATGTTATGGTCTTCCTGATTTTGTAATCCTAAGTCTTGATTATTACCTTACTCCTGGTAGTGTGGTTTTCTCATTTGTGTAGAATTTTTTTATCGTTTTTATAAGTTATTTTGCAATTCTAAAGTAGCTATCTCTGCATGTTGGAGTGGGTTGTCCATATATACAATCTTCAATTCGATACGTTTACTCAGACGGTGATTTTTTGGTCACTAAGTTTGGCTGCGCTATTACTTAACTTTTTATGATTTCTGCTCTCAGGTTTGAAGGTGAAATACTGAAACTGAATTCCACTATTTTGTACATCAACAAACAAGGGATTAGTTGAGATTTTCTTCAACTTAGTTACCAACCATATAATCAACAGCATATAACTAGGTATCAGGTCTTCTGTTTTCTTTTGTTGTGCTATAATGACTGATTGGCTAACTTTATTCTATAAAGATGGATTATTAAGTTTTGTAGGTTTTGGTATCTATTTTGTACATATAAATTATACCATTATATACATATGTGTATATATATCAAGAGAGACAGAAGCTAAAGCAACACTTCCATATTGTTAATGCATCACTTAACCTGACACTCGAAGGTGGGCACATGATTGTTGTAGACATCACTACCATTTTATCCATATTCCTCTTTCAATTCTTGGACAAATACAACAATGTTCAATTTGTATAAATATATATGTCCAATTTGTATAAATATACATTCTTTTATTCCTTATTTTCTATTATGTGAGATATTGCATTAATATTATGGGATGTTGTTTTAGCAACTTTCTTATATATATATATATATATATATATTTGTAATTTTTATATGTTAATGTAATGATAAATATTAATATAAAAAATTTTACATGTTTATATGATTAAAATCAATAGATTTTATGATTGTAATATTGGTGTTATATATATATATATATATATATATATAACAATGTTAAATAAATCCAAATTTTTATTAAATCAACTCATCTATCTTAATTATTATAATAAAATAAAATGATCTTTAGATTTATTTTTCCATTATTGGATCTACAACCAATAAAAATCAACAACATTCATCATAATTACCATATTTTTTAGTAAAGATGGGTTGATTTAATAAACGAATGGATCTATTTAATATCCTATTAAAGATTTGAATTTCAAAGAACTAAAAGATCAATAAATCCTTGTGTCACTCAAACATAACACAAAATCATTCAAAAGTGGTATAATATTAAATTAGAATGGCTAATGCCAAAGGCAAAAAGACTAAAAAATCTTGAAACAAGACTAAAGACTAGAAAGGCATTGACAATAGTGAAGTAAGCTTCACTCTTGGTTAAGTTTCTAACCTACCAATCAATTATAAACATGTATAAAGTAAAATATGCATCTATGAAGCTTTTAAGGAGCTGTGCCACAAAATAATATCAAATCTACCTATATTTATTTTTTGCTTCATATATATATATATATATATATATATATATATATATATTTTTTTATATGTGTGTGTGTGTAAAAATTTATGTTATTAAACATAAAAAATTATGATCTTTCAATTTTTTAAGTAAAAAATCAATAAATTTTATTATTATTAAAATATATTATTATTAAATATATTATCAAGAGGTGAATTTTTTGCTCTCATAATTGGATAATTTGCTTCTATTATTAGTAAAAATAATGGTATTAATAGAATTTTTTAAAACTTGTGAATCTTTTAAAAATTCACAGCAAAGACAAAAGACACAAGAAGAAGCAATCTCATGCGCACAACAAGAAGATGAAGCAAGGAAATGTAAAAGAGTGGAAAAAATTAATGAAGAAACAGAGAAACTTCTTTATGAATATCATAATGAAAGAGAAATATTAGAAGGTCATTATAATGTTAGAAATATAGATGTTTAATGTCTGCATTGCAAAGTATTATATTGGATGGATAAATAAACCATGCCATGAACAAAATTAAATCCACAATTTGATACATATTGTTTTTATGGAAAAGTTGAGCCTTTGCTTCTTAAAGTTCTTCTATTGTTAATTAGACAATTATTTAATGGACAAGATGAACAAAGTAAGGAATTTCAAAAGACTATTCAATAATATAATAATGCAAATATATTTGCATCTATTGGTACAAAAGTCAACAATTTTTTCTTGTAAGGATATGGTTCATATAGTTTTTCTATACTTAGAAAGCTTTGATATCAAATAATTATTCTTTTATCAAGATAAGGTATAGACATAAGTTATATGCAACTTTATATTTATAATCCCAATATTATATATGAAGTTAAGATGGTTTATAATACAAATTTATCAACCCAAATAATTTAGGAGCTTCAAGAATGTTTGAAAGAACAGTACATATTTTTTTCACTTTATCAACAAGCTCCTGTAACAATGTCTAAGCAAGGAAAAAAAAAGAAAAATGGAATGATATACATGTATATCTTTACTTTAGTAAAGATAGTAGCAAAAGATATTATAATCTTTTAATTTCTAATGAAGTGGCTATTGTTATGCCAAGCAATGGAACAAAGACAAAATGGATGAAAGATAAAATTATTTGATAGAGAGAGTGCATTGTAATAAATTCATGAAAGACATCTTACATATTTGTCACTTGATTATGTTATTTTTTTACCTACATAGAAAACTTGGATGGCATGACCAAATGAGACATAGAGATATGAATGGTAATAAAGATGATGGTAAAAATATGAAAATTATTTGTACTATTTTAATGGAATTTTATTCATATTTATTTTTTTATAATGTAATAAGTATTCAATTAATTTATAAGGTAGAAAGTTTCTATAAGAATTTACTTTGGATGCTTGGGCATCAACAAAGAAAAATTAATTGATATGCTTTAGTATGAATGAAGCTAAGTTGCGTTATCATATTACGTGAAGTCTTACTTGAGAATGTATTAGACACTTGGCTATAGAAGATAAATTGGAAATTGCGACAGTAAGGTCCTAATAACTTTGATAAAATCCTAAATAAATTCCAATCAAATATTAAAAATCTTAATCAAAACCTCAATCAAATCCAAAATGAGTTTTAAAAATATTAGAAACTTAAAAAAATCATAAATAAAGCTTAATAAAATATTAATAAAATATTAAAGAAATAATAAAGAAATAATAATGAAATATTAAAAATAAAATTTTAAAGTAAATCCTAAGTAAATCCTAAATTAATCCTTCTATAATTCTATATCAAATTAAAATCTTTAGAATTAATAATTCAATTGTAGATTTTGATTCAAATTTTGTATTTATTTTTGTTATTTAGTTGGAAACAAGTGCAAATTTTTTGAAGAAGATCAAATTTACCAAATAAATGATAAACCTCATAATCCTTTCAAATATTGGAAGGTCTCCTTTTCCAACCTTAATGTTGATTTTTTAATGCCAATATCTCTTCATATTCTTGTCCAATGGCTTTCAAAATTTGTATAGCTATTAGAATTCAGTTTACTACTAGTATGAAAAATATTATCTCAATCCAATTAACGGATTGCTACAAATCTTAGGAATCCTCACTAATCTTATAAACTCCAATTTTCAAGATCTCAATACTTTTAAAATTCAATATCCTTCAAATAAATCATTTGATCAAGCTTAAACTTATGGCACATATTCAACACAATTATGGGCATACAACTAATTTTTTTCACTTGTAGGATATTTATCAATCATACAATATTTTCTAAAGTATAATTTCCTTATATTTCTAAAAAATCCAAAGTCATCCCAAAACAACCTTGACTTTTTCAAAGCCAAAATAAAGTTATTATAAACTCAAATCACTCAAAATCAATGTCCAAAGATCCTTGTTTTAATTTTCTTTCAAATACTACTCTCTAATTTTTCAAAGAATCCTATAATTACCATAAATAAGTAGTTTTGTGCCTCAAGATCTGATTTCAGTTTTGGTTCATAATTCGTCCTTTTTGGATATTAATATTTGATTTTTTAATATAATTTTTGCTACAAACTATTCTTAACTCTTTTTAAAAAAAAATTATTTTAATTTATTTTAAATCTACTTTTTTTTGCTTTATTTATGGCTATATAAAATAAATATAAGTATGAATATATATATATATATATATATATATATATACTAAAAAGTAAATTTTATACAAAAAGCTTTTACCACCTTCTTATTTTTCACTCGTATTTTGCTACTATATCTTTTAACTAAGTTCTTCTATAATAGAACCTATATTTTTATCTTTTATTATATAATTATATTATAATACAATAAAGTATAAATATATATTAAAGATTGTCAATTTTTTTTGGAGATGTGCAAAATCAAGAAGTTGACATGCAAAAACTAAAGTGGAAGATAATTCTTTCATTGTTTCATATTAGAAGTATAGAAACCTGTTTGAATTTTTTAAAGATTCTATGGCTATTACTTGATACTTTCAACATTAAGATATATTTGGCATAATGATTGGAAGTTTGTAATGGCTAAAAATTTCAAGTCCACTTCTTCTAAGACTAAGGCTCAAGAATTGTTCCAACTTAATAGCAAGAGTATTTAAGCTCAAGTATCATGCATTGATTGAAGATACTTATAAGTATCACATTTTAGAACATGCACTTACAAAAATGTATACTATTGAATTTAAAAAACTAGATCTTTTGCACATGTACTTCTTACCTTTTTTAAAAAAAATAAATAAAGTAAAAGATCTGGCTAATGTTGATAGTATCATTTATGCAAAGTTTCTTATTAAGAAAGAAGATCCATTGTTATTTGAGATAATTAATACTTGTATAGTTTATGATTCATATAGGCCTCAAAATATATAAGTTTTTATGCATAATGGATGAAACATAGTGAAAGAGATATTAAAAAATAAATCAAAAAATAACATCAATAAATAGTGATGGCTATTTTTAATATTATAAAAAGAATGATAAAAGAAATTTTAATATTGATAATTATGTTATATACAATTGAAATATTATTCTATATAATTTTAATTTTAGTAGAAAATATAATTATCATATTAATATTAAAATTTTTACTTCAATTTGTACTATAAAATATATTCATAAATATATCTATAAATAATATGATTTATAATAATATAAATTAAAAATAAAGAAGATCAAATCAAACAATATATTAGAGTTCCAAAAAAAATTTGACATTTTTTTAGAATTAAAATATATGAAAAAATTTCAAATGTGGTTCAATAGGCATTATATCTTCTTAGAGCATATCAAGTAATTTTTAATCCAAATGATAATTCAATTAAAGTATTAGTCCATGGAGTGTGGCAAAAAATAACTTTGATGGTATTTTTTGAATTATGTGAATTTAGGAATATTATCCAATAATACAAGTATAATTTTTTTTAATATTTTATGTAAAATAAGATCTCAAAAAAATAGATAGTAAGACAATTTGAATTTGTAAATAGAAGATTAAATTTTTTTCATCCTACCACAAGAAAAAGGTTTTATATTTAGCTTCTTTTAATAGTAGTATATGGGCCACACTTATTTAAAAATTTGCATAAAATAAATAGAGTATTTTAGCCAAATTTTAAGAGTGTCTACTTAGAATTGAGATAATTAGAGGATAACAAAGACTAAAATCAATGTTACAAGATGCCTTTATAATAAAAACAAAAAAAATTAAGAGTATTGTTGACTATTATTTTTCTTCAATATTCACATATATATCTAAATAAGCTATGAGATAAGTTCAAAGATTTTTTTTTGTGATGATGCATTGTCAAGGACATGAATCTTGAAGAAAGAAATCCTTGATACACTCTTGTATCACTGAAAAAAACAAAAAAGTCATTCAAAGATGATATAGTATTGAACTAAAATGGCTAATGCCAAAAATAAAGAGACTAGAAAATCTTGAAACAAGACTAAGAACTACAAAGGCATTGATAAGAGTGAAGAAGGCTTCACTCTTGCATCTATATATATTCTCATATAGAAACTACGTAGCAATGTCCTATAAGACCTCCAAAACATATTGATTTTGTAAGACATGTATCTTAACTTGCAAGATAAGTTTTTTATATTTATGCCACATAATTGACTTATCTATAAGCTATTAATATGTGATTAACTTTTTGACCAAGTTTCTAACCTATCAATCAACTATAAACACATGTAAAGTCAAAACAATGTCAATGAAGCTTCAAAAAAGCTTTTCTAGAAGATATTATGAAATTAATCTACTTTTATCTATTTTAATTTACTTCTATCTAATCATATAGGTATTTACTAGAGTACATATGTATATATGTGATATTATCTCCTCTTCTAGGAATGAGTTCTATGAAGAGTAGTCATCATGTATTGATGAATACCAAAATATGGAAAATAATATTTATCACATATTTTGATCTTTATTTTTTTTAAAGATAGTTAATAGGTCCTCTTAGCTATTGATAGTATCGCATATCAAGGTGAAAAGACAATCCTATTATTTGGTCATTGTTGAGGCATTTGTAACTTCCTTCAAATAAAATATTTGGAATACCGTCAAGAGTTGTCCCTATCCTTAATAAAATCACCAAAAATTGGAAGTCTCTTTCAAAGTCGTGATATTAAACATATTATATCTTGCCATTTATTCTAGGAAAGATATGTCATTCTTGAGGATCTTCATTTTCATTATGTCATCTAGAAGATTGTAACAATTACAATGTCTCATCTAGTAAGTTAGCAAGTGAAAGATCTTGAATTGAATCTACTAATTGTTGAGTTTTCATCTTCTTAGCATTGCAATCACACAGAAGCTACAAACAATGATAGAAGGTAGAATGATATCTTCTTTGAATCTTGTTTCTTTTATAGCAAAGATTTGCTATTCTTTATCTTGATTTTAATAGATTTTGTTAATGAAAAGCCTCAACTCTCTTTACTGCATTTACAAGATTCTTTGTTGGCTCCTATGTGTGTTCACTAATATCATATTTGTACTAATGAAGAAGATATTTCAATCTATTTTGGTACGACTTTGAATCTAAGACTTCTTCTACCTTGAATTCTTGATTATTATATATTCCTATAAGAAGAGGTGGCATTTATCTTCTTTTTGAGATATTTACTATTTCATATGGCTCAAGAAGAAACATGTAAAATAAATGATGGATCTTCATAGACTTTGATAGATATAATCAATAAGTAATAAAATTGACTTGTTCACAAATACAAAAAGGTTGAAGTCTATGATAGTCCAACTTGTCATAAAGACAAGAAGTCTTGATATTGTGACAAAGTAACCATACCTTGTCATCTACGTTAAATTGTGGTTGTTTCTTGTAATAGGCATCTAGATTAATTTTTTGTCATTCTTGAGTTCTCTTTAAATGTGTTTTCATTGTTGCATGTAGCTTTGACTAACGATTTTCCAATTTTTTTGTCATAGGATTATCAACTTTTAAAAAGTCAAAAGTATCAAGTTGTGGATAATAAGCATAGTTGGCAAAGATATGTATTTTTTAAATAGAAGAATGTACCAAATTATTATATGCAAACTCTGCTAATAGTAAAAGAGTTTTCCAATCATCTTCATGATAGTGGATGGTATACCTAAAATAATACTCTAAAACTTGTTTCATCCATTCCATTTGCATATCAGTTTAAAGATAATAAGCCAAAGAGAGCTTTATATCTACTTTTAAAATCTCAAAAAGATTCTTAAAAATCTTGATATGAATTGAATCCCTCTATTTAATATAATATCTTTAGGCAATCTATGACAATAATAGATGTTGTTAAAAAAAAAACTTAGATGTTTGTTCACCTATGATAGATATTATATATTGTACAAAATGTATCATCTTATGTGAGTGTAAATTTCACTTCTCAGCCCCAATTACAAGATGGCCTCAATTAAGAGTTGCTTATAATTGGTGATGTGAAGTGAAGTAAGCAATTGGTAAAAGACCAAGGAGGAACAACCACAATACAAGTAAAAGAGATGAAATCAAGTAATCACAACATCTAAAACAAAATCACAGTCTATTCACTGAAATTTCATCTAGTAAAAAGTAAAATTAAAAATTAAAAAATATATTTTTAGATATATAATTTTTTTATCTTTCCAATGACATAAAAATCATGTAATTCCAAGTTACTATGAGTAAGTTATGATAGATTAAAGATATAATGTAAATAATAGAAAAGTTAAGTGAATAATTTTTACCTCAAGGATAACTTGCTTAAGAAATCAGGAGTTCGAGCCTCACCAAGGCTCACAAGTAGTGTATATTCCCCCCTCAAGAGGCCTTGAGGCCTTAGTCTTATCTTCCTACCTATAACTAAGGTGCTACAACCCATTCAGGAATTGTGCACCTTTCTTCCTACAAGGACTACACTAGCTGCTGGTCATCCTATTTTCTACTAGTAAAACTACTTTTTTTGCATTTTTGACTTCACCATGGTATTCAAAAACACCCAATTAGCCTAGATACCTTGCATAGTCTTCAAATCTTACTTCATTTCTTCATAATGGCTCTCAAGGTGATAAAACTCAATTTTACCAAAGTCTTGAAATTTTCTCTAAAAATTCATAAAATTTTGAAAAATAAATTCTAAATAAATTCTAAAAAATCCTATAATATTTCTATAATACTAATATCCATATGAGGCTATATTTTCCTATCTTGATGATTTTTTATAGTAATAAAATCAATTTAAATCCACTAAAAATCTTATTTTTATATAATTAACTAAAAAGACATAAAGCTCTTTTTCATGCTTTTTCTAACTACTAACTAATCATTGATAGGATTTTATAAGTAATACATGTAGATAGGAGCCAATGAAGATATTGGTTTCAATAACTAACTCTTAATATTTAACAATAAGAAAAATACTAAACTAACTAAGATAATTGCCTCCAAGACTTATTAAGACTCCATTTTTATAAATTTTCTTCTAATAATACTTTTGTAACTTATAAATACTTCTAAATTATAATAAATACTCAAATAGTAAAAAAAAAAAAACTCTCTACTCTTAATATTTGTATAATTGAATGACTTAAAACTATGTTTTTAACTAATCTACTAATTAAGATCAATTTGTGGGACTCACATCTTAGTAAAATAATCTACTACAAAAAATATAGAATCATACAAAGATGAGAGAAAAAGGTCCGTGATAAAATCTATAAAAATAGTATCATATTATATAAAGCCTTGCTTGAGAATGCACCGAGCACCTAGCTGTAGAAGGTAGAAGGAGTATTGCAACAATAAGATTCTAATTTTAATAGAATCCTAAATAACTTCAATTAGATCTTAACAATGCTAATTAAGCTTTAATCAATCCAAAGAAACTTCAAAAAAATTACAAAAGAAGCATGAACAAATTTTAAAGAAATTTAAATGAAATATTATAATAAAATCTAAAATATATTTTAAATAAATTACAACAAATCTTACTTTAATCCTTGTTAAAATTCTAATAGTCCTTACTTAAATCCTAAATCAAATCCTAAATAAATCCTAAATCCTAACCAATTCATACATCCTAAATCAAATCCTAATCAAATTAACCTAATCTTGGAGTAGTTTAGAACCTCAATATCTATCAATTATACCATTGAACTTGCTTAAGATTTTATACACCTTTCAACAACTAAGTTGACAATAAGCACACAAAGTTTGAAGAAGATTGAACTTACTAAATAAAAGATCAATCCTAAATTCCACTCGAGTTTTAACTGGCCTCCTATTCCAATCTGAATGTTGAACTTTCAATGTCAATATTTCCTTCTTGAATCATTTAATTGCTTCTAAAATATACTTAAACTATGAAAAATCAAGTCCAATTTTTACAAAAAAAAAGTTCACTTCAATCCCATGAATAGATTGCTAAAGATTTTAAAAATATTCACTAATCTTCAAATTTATAAGACCTCAACCTACAAAAACCTTCACATACTTTGATCTAACTATTTGATTGATCTTAAAATCTTCATACATATTAAAAACTAGAATACCAATATATTGTCCAAAATTCATCCATATATACACCATAGAGCTAAATAAACCTTCAATTTTGTAAACATAAATTTATTTTTTAAAATCTAATCCAACCAAGAACATTATTAACTTTAAAAATCTTCTAAAAATTAAGTATTAATTCAATTAACATAAAATCAATGCTTAAAAACTGAAAACTAATAAAGCAATTTTTAAGCATTGATTTTATGTCAATTGAGTTAATACTTAATTCCATTCTTTGATCTATCAAAGAACCCTAAAATTACCATAGGTATGTAGTTTTGCACCTTAAGATCTGATTTCAATCTAGATTGACAACTGGTCCTCTTTGGGTATCAATATTTGATAATTTGAGGTAATTTTTGCTTGAATCTATTGATGAATCTCTTTTAAATATGTCTATATTAATTACTTATTTCATTTACTTTGATTTGAGGCATTTATGCTCTTTTAAAGCAAATAGAAGTCCCTTATCTAAAAGGTAGTTTTAAGACTAAACTTTTTATTATCTTTCTATCATTTATCTTTATTTTTCTATCACATCTTTCTACTATGCTCTTCTATAACAACATCTATATTTTTTTTTCACCATGTAATTATACTAATATACAACAATGAAAGACCATGATTATTTTGGAATAGATAATGGTTGAAAAAATCCATAAGGTAGATGGGAAGGAATTTGGGATCTTAAATAAATATTACATGAATTTACACATTCTTTGATTGCCTTTTATATTTGAAGCTACCAAAAATCTCTTGATATTAGCTCTAAAGTCTTGTTGTATCTAAAATGTCTGACTACTAGAATGTCATGAAAAGTTTGAAGAACATACAATTGTGCCTCGCCTCTTGGAATATATAATGGTCCCTTGAAATACAATAGATTGTTCTTGAATTTGAACCTGAAAGTATCATGAGACTTAAAAAAATTATTATTGATATCATGGACAAGAAGATCAGAGGACATACTTCATTGAATTTGCTTGTTAAATATTGAATCAACAATCAATATTACTTTTATTGCTCAAAAATAAAAATGCTCTGACTTTAAGAAAAAATTTCTTTGTTAATCAAAAGATGCATCTCTTTCTTTTGGTACAAAATAAAAATATCTAAAAATAATGTCAGACAAAATTTATTATTTTTTGAATCAATAAATGATCTTGAAATCAAATCTTGATAAAAATATGCTCCATTAAGCTTGGCAACAATTTAAAATATATACTAATATAAAGTACTTGAGGTTCTTTGATTTATATACATGGTGACTAGACTAGAGGTGTCTTCTAGATAATGATGTACTTCTTAAAATGAATCTATAATTTCAAGGAGTTCTTTCTTGTGGATCTCATAATTAATCTTAGGTGCTAAATTTTTTTTAGAATAGAAATCTCTTTGATAGAATTTTTCATTTGCTTCCATTTATGACAATACTACACCCAAGGCAAAGTTTGATGCATCTATTTTCTTAAAAAATACCTTAGAGAAGTCAACACAATATAAGATTGGTGTAAAAATAAATCCTTTTTTTAAAGCATCAAACAATGGTTTAGCTTCTTTCTTCCATTCAAATTTTCTTTTACAAGTCAAACGTATAATTGAAGTTGCAACCTGAAAAAAATTCTTGATAAAAATCCAATAGTAATTGGCAAAGCTCAAAAAATATTATACATCTATTATTGTTCTTAGAATCTTCCAATCTATGATAATTTGGACCTTCTTCACATCCATCATTAGCTCTTTGTTAGAAACGATATATCTATCAAAGACATGAACTAAAAGATAATGCATAAACTTCAAAAATTTGTGTCAAAAGAGAAGTAAAAAAATAGAAATAAAATATTATGTATATTAAAAAGAAAGTGGAATGGCTATTGCCAAAAAAAAAAGAAACTAGAGACTCTTGAATCTAGACTAAAAATAAGAAAGAAGTTGACAAGAGTGAAGAAGACTTCATTCTTGCTACTATATATATTATCTAACTAGGAGCTACATGGCAATATTCTATAGGACCTCTAATATGTGTTGACTTTGTAGGACACATGTCTTAGCTTACAAGACAAGTTTACTATGTAAGTATCCAAAATGTCCAATTGCTAGAAAATCATGGCATGCTTGAAGAACACGTTGTCGTATTGTAACACAACTATATGGTGAAAGATGATAATATGGATCTTATTATAGAAGAGCCAAGTTAAAAGAAAAGGTAGAAAAATATGGATAAAAGATAGGAAGGTAGTAAAACTTTTAATAATAATGTTGCCCTTTTAGAAAAAATAGCTTCTATTTACTTTGTAGGGCCAAAAATAAGGCAAAATAAGATAGATTGGAAAAATAAATGATAAAAACATCTTTGAGAGGAAGTTGAGAGTAAATTCTAGTAAAAATTACTTAAAAAAAAACTAGATGTTGATACCTGGAGAGGGCCGGTTATGAACTAGGGTCGAAATCAGACCCTGAGTCACAAAACTGAGTCTCGATGATGACTCCAGGACTCTTTGGCAAATCGAAGAGTGAGATTTGATAGAAGATTAGATAGGGTTTCTATGGGCATTGATTTTGGATGATTTAGAGTTTTAATGACTTTGTAAGAGCTTTGCAAAGTCAAGGTTTGTTTCAGATGACTTGGGTTTTATGAAATAAAATAGGGTTTATGTTTTGGATGATTTCAAGAGTTTTGTAGTAGATCTATGGATGAAATTTTATGGATTTATGGTTATAGTTGTTTTCAATATGTTTTGTGAATTTGAGCTCGATCTAACGATTGAATTGAAGGATATTGAGGTTTAAGTGGATCAAGGTCTCAAAAAATAGAATTTTAGGTCTAGTGAGGGTTTTTAAGATTTTTTGCAATCCACTACTTAGATTGGAGTGAAACGTATGTGAGAGGTTATAAGACTTATTTTCCTATGTACATGAGAATTTTGAGATCAATCGAACGGTGCAAAGGAGAGATATTGGCTCTAGAAGATTGGCATCAAGATTGGAGAAGGAAGCCTGCCAATACCCGAGCACATTTTTGAAGCTATCATCAATTTGTTAACTCCGATCCTTTTCAATTTTTTTGTGCTTGTTTTTAACTTAATTTTTAAGAAGTATGCAAAATTTGAGTTAGGATCAATGGTTTATTCATTAGTTATTGAGGTTTAGATGTGTTATAGGAATTACTAGGATTTGGTTTAGAGTTTGGTTAGAGTTTGGTTTAGGGTTTAGGATTTGGATTAGGGTTTGATTTCGGATTTAGGGTTTGATTAGAATTTGATTTAGGATTTAGGATTTGATTAGGATTTGGTTTAGGATTTAGGGTTTGTATTAGGATTTGGTTTAGGATTTGGTTAGGATTTGATTAGGATTTGGTTTAGGATTTAGTTGAGGTTTGGTTTAAGGTTTGTTTAGGGTTTGATTTAGGGTTTGATTTAGGGTTTCATTAGGATTTAGGATTTGGATTAGAGTTTGGTTAGGATTTGATTTAAGATTTAGAATTTGGTTTAGGATTTGGTTAGGATTTGGTTTAGGATTTGGTTGGGATTTGGTTTAAGATTTGTTTAGGATTTGATTTAGGGTTTAGGATTTTATTAGGATTTAAGATTTAATTAGTTTTGGCCTAAAGTTTGAATAAAGTTCAATAGGATTTTAACTAGAATTAAATTAAGATTGAATTGAGATATATTTGAGTGATATTTGTGATCCTTCTAATATTTCTTTAAGAATTCTTATTGTTTGTTTGAAATTTCTTTGAGGTTTTTTTTTTAATTTGATTAAGCTTGCTTAGCATTATTATGGTTTAATTAGAGCATTGTTAGTATTCTATTAAAGTTAAGATTTTTTTATTGCAATTTCCATTCTTCCTTCCACAGTCAAGTGCCCAGAGCATTCTCAAGCAAGACTTCACGTATTATGACAATGTAAACATGCTTCTCCTTATGGAACATATAGGCATCCTTCAAAATAGAGTAGGTTGTTTTTGAATTCAAATTTGGAAGCATCATGAGACTTGGAAGAAAGATTCTTGATATTGTAAACAAAAAAATCAGAAGACATACTTGATTGAATTTGTTTGACAAAGGTTGAATCCACATTCAATATTGATTTCATTTCTTGAAGATGAAAATGCTTCAACTTTAAGAGAATCATTCTTTGTTGATCAAAAGATACATCTCTTTCTTTTGGTGCAAGATAAGAATATCTAGAAAGTATGTCTAATAAACCTTCTTATTTTCTAAGTCAATATGTGATTTTAAAGTCAAATCTTAATAAAGACATGCTTTAACAAGCTTGGCGACAATTCAAAATACATATTGACATGAAGTATTTAAATTTCTTGTGATTTGTATATATGGTATCATGTTGTAGTTCGGCTACTATATAAAAATATTATATTTATATGTTTGATATATAATTTACTAAGTAACATGATAAGAGCCATGTTAATAAATTTTAGTTGGTTATAGAATGGAGTTAGATTTCTATCCTAAAAGGAGGTTGTTTAAAAAAACTACTATTAGAATTTATATAAATTTATTTTCTTTTGATAGTGACTTTTGAAGTTAATTATATTGATAGTAACTTTTATACATTTAGAATCACCCTTGTTAAACATTGGTGACCCTTGAAGTCTTACTTTGGTTCTTTTATTTGATATTTAGGGCATATATTATATAAATCTTATTAGAAAAAAGATTAGAGAAGGATCTTAGAAAAAAAAGAAAAAAGAAAATAAAAAAATAAAGCATTTATATGAATGAATGGAAATAGATGATAAAAACCTCTATTCCTATTGGCCAAAAATCATGCCTAATGGGCTTCAAGGAGACTGAATGAGGCCTTATTAGGGATTAGGATTATCTTTTGAGAGACATTTGATTTTTAGAAGCCAAGATCAGCAAGTTTTGATTTTTGGCTATGATTTTGGTAAAAAAGTTGGATGATTTGGAGTTTACATGAAAGAAATATGGATGCTCAAAATTAAGGTGTTGATTTTGCACCTATTGTCATTTGTTTGGGCATAACACTTACTTGCAGAAAAAAAAAATGATTGGCGATTGAAATTGGAGAGAGGACTTTTTTGACTAAACTTTTGGCATACTATTTGATAGATCCTAAGTTGGGATACATGAGATATTAGAGGTTGAAGTCAGCACTTGCAAATCTAAGGGTAGTAAGTGATCTAATTTACTAGTGGTTGTATTTTAAGCTATATCTTGAGAAATCTGATGAAATTTTGACTCAAAATTTCTAAAAATATATATAGTCATCTAAGTAAACTTTTTACATAAATTTTGTGCCATTTAAATTTTGGATTTTTGAGATATGAAAAAAATAGTACTTAGGTACTTGTAAGTTAAGATTTAGAGGACCTGCTTCGATTTCTAAGATGCCAAAAGATCAATAGGAATTTTATTATTCATTTTTTTGTACTAAAGATTAATAGTATATAAATTAAAGGTGAAATAAATCACTTATTAAACCTTAGCCAATAAGTTAAAACTAAACTCTCTATACCTAGATATCTCATATAATCCCAGATTGCAAATCACGCCATACGACAATAGTGACTAGACTGGAAGTGCCTGTTTAATAATGATACTATTCTTAAAAATAATCTATAATTGTAAGAATTTTTTTATTGTCAATTTCATTATTAATCTTGATTGTTGAAACTTTTTAGAATAAAAAACTATAAGGTGAAGTTTATCATCGGTTCCTATTTATGATAGCATAGTATCCAAAACAAAGTCTAATGCATCTGTTTTCATAAAGAATGCGTTAGAAAAGTCAATACAATACAACATTGATATAAAAATAAAGGCCGTCTTTAAAACTTCAAATGCTAATTTTGCTTCTTGATTCTACTAAAATTTATCTTTACAAGTCAAACATATAAGTAGAACTACTATTTATGAAAAGTCCTTGATAGAGATCCAATAGTAGTTGACAAATTCCAAAAAACATTTGACATCTTCTAGTATTTTTGGAATCTTTCAATCCATAATAGTTTGAACTTTTTTAGGATCCATCATAAGTCTATCATTTGAAATGATGTAACCTACAAATTCAACTTGAGTAGTATGAAGTATATACTTTTCTATCTTGGTATAAAATCTTGCATCTTTTAATTTTTGTAATATACGATGAACATGAAGTTCATATTTTTTTATATTTTTAGAATCGATTAAGATATCATATAAATAATAGACAAAAAAATCATCCAAATCTCTCAAAAAATATTATTCATAAGATGTTAAAAAGCTATTGGTGTATTTGTAAGTCCAAAAGGCATGGCATTATATTCAAAATATCCGTACTTAGTTCAAAATGTAGTCTTCCATTTATCTCTTTTTTTGATGCATACCAAATTGTATACTCTCTTTAGATCTATTTTTGTATAGATCTTAGCTTGATTCAACTAACCAAAAAGTTTAGATATTAAAGGTAGTAGGTACGTATTCTTAATAATGATCTTGTAGAATCCTTGATAATCAACACATATTTGTAATGATTCATTTTTTTTCTTTACAAATAGAATTGGAGCTCTTGCTGGAGATTTGGAATGGCGTATGAAGTTCTTGGCTAGATTTTCTTCAATATACTCCTTAAATTCAACCAACTCATTTTGTGATAAATTTTAGATTGGTCCAAATGATAATTGTGCTCCTTCTTGAAGGTCAATTGAATAGTTATAGGAATAATATTCTAAAAGAGTATTTATATTTTTTTTCAAATACATCTTGAAATTCTTGATAGTGATTTAGAATGCCACTTAAAATCTTTGCACCATTAGAAAAAAGTATGGCATAAATGATACAAGGTGATCATTCTTTTGCAGCATACAAGAAAGCTCTTGCATTTACAAACACAAGTTTAATTGTATTAGACTTGTAATTTTTTACTTAATTAACCACACTCTTAGTTATACTTTTAGAAAAGTTGAGAGTATAAGAAATCTAATCTACTTGAGGATTACATTTTTCTAACTATGATGAGTTTAAAATGATTGGATTAGACGAAGATCTGATGATATTAAATACCACAAAGCTATTATGACCATTAATTATTACTTCTATAGGAAAGGTTTTGTGAGTAACATCTCTAAAAAATAATGGACGACTATCTATGACTTCTACATGAATAAGTTTAGTTTTCCTATTTAAAGATATGTTAAGTCGTTTAGTAAATTCTTCATCTAAGAAACACACTGAGGGTCTTGAATCTAATAAGGTAGAAGCTTTTTAATATATAGGTCCTAAAATAATATTTAATATAAAATAAAAAGAGGGTTCTAAAGAGAGAATAAGACCTTTATTAAGTATTATACAAGGTTTCAGCCACATAATTCCTATTATAGTTGGACAAACTTATTTTTTGATATATTATCTTTTTTGATATTTACACTCATTTTATAATTGCGTCACTTCTTTGAATAATGTTGAGTACTAAGCTAAGGTTCTCAACAATATAAGTATAATCCTTCTTGATAGCAAGAAGTCTTTTTTTTCTTAGTAAGAGGTTTAAAGCAAACTGCATCTATTTGCATATGCTCTACTTTCAAATATATGTGTTAACAAGGTGTTGGTATTGCCATTGAATTATTTTAACATTGAGATCTACTTGTCTAATTCTCAAATCAAAATTTAAAAAATTGTCAAACTTCATAGCAAAATCAATCACTTGTTTTAATGCTTGAAGATCACATAAGTTGAGCATCAATTTCTGTATCTAATATTGTAATCCATAGAAAAATTGGCTAATAAATGCATCACCATTCTACTTAATATTAGTTGCAAGTTATCAAAATTGTAAAGCATTTAATGTTACAAATAGATTGTCCTCTCATAAAATATAGATCTTATTGATTGTAATACAAATTGCATCATATTCTCTATATACGGATTAAAACTCTACCAAAAAAGCCTCAAAATTATTTAATATTGGATCTTATCATTTAAGAAAAGATAAAAATCATTATAATGCTGAATTTGAAAGAAGTATATTAATGAATCTAACTTGTGATCCTAAAGTTGGATAACTTTGAGGTTGAAGTTCAATCACAAGTTGTACTTTATTGGTAAATCTTTAAAACTTGGATCTTATGCCATCAAACTTCTCAAATAGGTGTCAAAGACATGAACTAAAAGATGATGTATAAACTAATGAAATACGTGTCAAAGAAAGAATGACAAAATAGAAATAAAGAAGTATGCTGTTGTGTTGTAGTTTGGCTACTATATGAAAATAATGTAATTATATACTTAATATATAATTTACTAAGTAACATGGTGAGAGCCATATTAGTAGATTTTAGTTGGTTATAGAATATAATTTGATTATTACCTTAAAAAGATGTTATTTAAAAAGATTACTATAAAATTTATATAACTTTAATTTCTTTTGATAGTGGCTTTTAAGATTGGTTTTGATTGATAGTAACTTCTAAATATTTAGGGTCACCTTTGTTAGACATTGGTGACCTTTAAAAACTTATTTTGATTTTTTTATTTGATATTTAGAGCATAAATTATATAAATATTATAAGAAAATTGATTGAAGAAGGGTTTTGGTAGCAAAGGGAGTAATTAGGGCACCAATATAGATGAATGGAGATGAATGATGAAAATCTCTATTCCTATTGGTCAAAAATCATGACCAATAGGCTTCGAGGAGGCGGCCCGAGGCCATAGTAGAGATTAGGATTAATTTTTTGGGGCCATTTGAGCTTTGAAGGCTAGAATCAGCAAGTTTAGGTTTTTGACTATGATTTTGGTTCAAATCTTGTATTATTTGGAGTTTATATGAAGGAGATATAGGCACTCAAAGTTAAGGTGTTGATTTGAGAGCTACTGTCATTCTTTTTGACATAATACACGCACACGGAGGGTAATTGAAGATCGGCGACCACGACTGAAGAGAGCACTTTTGCAACTATACTTTTTGCATACTGCTTGCTAGATTCCAAGTTAAAGTAAAAGAGATATTGGATTTTGAAGTCAGTGCATGTAATCTAAGGTAGTAAGTGATCCGATTTACTAGTGGTTGTGTCTCGAGCTATATCTTGAGCAATTTGACAATTTTTTGGCTCAAAATTTTAGAAAATGTGTATATTCATATTAATAAACTTTTTACATAAGTTTAATAGTATTTTAATATTGGATTCTTGAGATATTAAGAAAATAGTGCTCAGGTGCTTATAAATTAGGGTTTAGAGCATTTTCTAGGATTTCTTAGATGCCAAAAGATCAAGAATGAATTTGTGGTTGGTATTTTTTGTGGTAAAAATTAAGGGTCAATTCTACCTACTTTATAAAATTGAAAAAAACTGAAAAGCTAGATCAAGAGTATGAATTTCTAAAGTTTACAAAGAAAAAATCCTTCGTGGAAAAAATTTGTTTTGAAGGGATTTTGTTATATTTTGAGTTTTATGTAAATCAAAGGGATTTTGGAAGCTAAGACAAGTTTCATATAAAGGTTTAAGCTAAACTCCCTACAACTAGATACTTAGTATATTTCCAGATAGCAAATCATGTTATATGATAATGTATATTAAAAGAAACTAGAAACGCTTATTGCCATAAGACAAAAAAACTTGAGACTCTTGAAACTAGAGTAGAAGCAAGAAAGGAGTTGAAAAGAGTGCAAAGGGCTCTACTTTTGTTTCTCTATATACTATCTAACTAGGAGCTACGTGGCAATGTTGTATAAGACCTCTAATATGTGTTGACTTTGTAGAACACATGCCTTGACTTATAAGGCAAGTTTTTCTACGTGTGAGCCACATTGTTAGTTTGGTCTTCAAGCTAACAACATGTGTGGTACATGACCAACTTTTTGATCATGTTTCTAATCCAAAAAATCAATTAAAGACATCTATAAAGTCAAAATAGCATCTATAAAGCTACTAGGAAGCTTCTATAGAAGTTATTATAGATTTAACTTGCTTTTATCTACTTCTATTTACTTCTACCTATTTATATAGGTAATTATTGGTTTACATGCATATGTCCATGATATTAGGATAATTTTTGGTTCTCTAGTATTGAAAGGATGTTCCACCATACGAGAAGGGATGTAATTTAGTTTAGATGTTGAAGTGGCTCCAATCATGTCTATATCTTTACTTCCTATTATTTTTGTTGCTCTAGGTGGTGATAAATTGAATTAATGCATCACAAGCATCAACTCTCTTAATTGCTTTTATATTTGTATCATTGCTCTCTTCATTTTAAGAAGCTTTGCCACTAAAAAAAATTGTCTAATATTGCTCAAGACAAGCAGAAGGAAGGACTTGATAACAAAGAAGATATTAAGAATAATAATAGTTTAGAAGAGGGTAATCCACAACTTCTAATATGCTTATCTTTTATCAAGAAAAAGAGGTAATCCATTCTTTATGAAGAAAAGACAAAGTTCTAATATTATAAGTATACTCTTGTCAATGTATCAAGGATATGAATTAGAAGGAGATGTATAAACTTGGAAATTTTGTATTGAAAGAGAAGTGATAAAATAAAAATAAAATAGTATATATATTAAAAAGACATTAAAATGGCTATTGCTAAAAAAAAATAAAAAATTAGAGACTCTTGAATCTACACTAGAAGCAAGAAAGAAGTTGATAAGAGTGAAGATGGCTTTACTCTTTCCTCTATATATACTATCTAACCAAGAGATACATGAGAATATTATATAAAATCTTTAATATGTGTTAACTTTGCAAGACAAATGCTTTAGCTTATAAAGCAAGTTTTTTATGTGTGTGCCATATAGTTAGCTTGTTTTTTAAGCTACTAACATTTGTGGCACATGACTAACTTGTTGACGATGTTTTTAACCTTAAAAGATAATTATAGATACCTATAAAGTCAAAGCAGTATCTATGAAGCTTCTAAAAAGCCTCTAAAGAAGATATTATGGAATTAATTTATTTTTACTTATTTCTATCTAATCATATAGGTAATTATTAGTTTACATATGTATATTCGTAATAGTATCTTGAGAAATCAACTTGAATAGTATAGAATATATATTTTTTTAACTTGGCATATAATCTTACATCTCTAAGCTTCTATAACACATAACAAATACAAACTTCATACTCTTCTATATTCTTAGAGTAGATTAAGATGTCATCCAAATAACAGATGACAAAATCATCAAAAAACTCACAAAAGACATCATTCATTAGATGTTGAAAAGCAATTGGTACATTTGTGAATCCAAAAGATATGAAATTATATTCAAAATATCTATACTTGATTCAAAACATAGTTTTTTATTCATTTCTTTCTTTAATGTATATCAGATTATATGTTCTTTATAGATCTATTTTTGTATAGATCTTTGCTTAATTGAATTGATCAAGAAGTCCTGAAATCAAAGGTAAAAGATACTTATTCTTGATAGTGATCTTATTGAGTCCTTAATAGTCTATACACATCTATAGAGATCTATCTTTTTTCTTCACAAATATAATAAAAGCTTTGGCTAGAAATTTAGAATGGCATATGAAATTCTTAGCCAAGTTTTTATCAATATACTCTTCAAATGTAGCCAATATATTTTATGATAGGCTATATATTGGTCCAAATAGTGGTTGAGCTCCTTCGTGAAGATCAATAGAATAATCATAAGGATAATGCTTTGAAAGAATATCTATATTTGTCTTATCAAAAATATCTTGAAAATCTTGATATTGGTTAAGAATATTACTCAAAATCTTTCCACCATCAAAAATAGATGTGGCATATATAGTAAAAGATGACTCTTTTTTTGTGGCATGCATAAAAGCTCTTGTACCTACCAATGAGGGCTTTGATATGTTAGACTTATATATTTCTATTTAACTAACAGGATTTGGAATTAAACTACCAAAGAAATTAAGGTTATAAGAAATTCAATCTATTTGAGGATTATACTTTTTTAATTAAAATGATGCTAAAATAATTGGATTAAATAAAAATCTTATTACATTAAATATTACTATGCTATTATGATCTTTAATTTCTATATTTAAAAGAATAATTTTATATGTTATATCTCCAAAAGATATCAAATGATTATCTATGACTTCTATATGTATGGATTTATTTTTCTGGACTTATAATATCTCTTATTTTTTGACACAATCTTTGTTTATAAAATAGGTTGAGGCTCCTAAATCTAATAAAGCTAAGATTTTGTGATTTTTTGGTTCTAAATAAATTGCTATTGTATAATAAGATGAAAGATCTAAAGAGAGAATAAGACCTTTACTAGGAGTTACATAAGATTCCAATCACAAAATATCTATTGTAATTGGAGATACTCATTTTTTGATACATCATCTTCTTTGGTAACTATGCTTTTCATTTTGTAGTTGCATTATTTCTTGAGACAATATTGAGCAATGTATTTAGCTTCTCTATAATATATACATAAGCCCTCTTGATGTTGTTAAGTCTTTTTCTACTTTGTTAGGGATTTAAAACATATCATATCAATTTGAATTAGTTTTAGCCTTGATAAATAAGTTTTTGAAAACTTAAGAGTTTTTGTCATTATTTGATTTTTTCTTCTCAAGTCAAGTCTTTGTTCTTGACGTCTTTTAAATAACCAATTGTTGCATGTAATGGCTTGAGCTATAAATTATTTTAAAGCTTCTACCTTTAGTATTGTCAATAACAAATCTTTGATATTATCCTTCAATCCATATCAAAATTAATTGGTAAGTGCTTTATCATTTTAGTCCATGTTACAAGCAAGGTTTTAGAATTCAATAGCATATATAGTGGCTAATTGTGATTCTTTCTATAGAGATAAGAGCTTCATCTTTGTTATTCTTTTTGAATCACTTTTTTCAAATATAATCATAAAAACTTCTAAGAATGAATTTAAATCATAAAAGAATTATAAATCTTTTTCTATTAAAGGTCCAAACCAAGAAAAGAACTTCTTAAAAAAAATGCACCTATAAATTGGACTTGAATAAATCCATCAAGATATTGGAAGTAGTGCAAGCTTAAATAGAGCTTGACTTATTACAATAATCTTCAAAATTTTGATCTTGTTCTATTAAACTTCTCAGGCATACTAATCCTTATTTCTATTATACTTGAAAAAACAAAACTTTCTAGATTTGGTTGTGAGGTCGATCTACTTGCTTCCTTCATTTGCACAATTTCTTGCCGCAAACTTTAAACTTCTTCTATAGATATAGGAATAGTACCTCTATGATTTACATTGAAAATACATGAGATTTTAACTCTTAGAGTATTGACAAGCTCATGAAGATTTGCAATAGTTGCAAAACTATTCTCATTTCCGTTGAGAATAGCATCCATAATTTTTTCTTTCATGGATAATTCAAATAAATTCAAAAAATTAAATTAGAAGAAGATAATTTGCAACCTCTAATATCAAATGGAAATTTCTATAAAGAAGAATAATCCACTCTCTTTAAAAAAAAAATTAGTATAGAAAAAGAGATTGTTTATTTAAAGATGGATAATCCATTGTTGTAGTAGAAAGTAGAATAACATGTAAAAATAAGATAAAATTTTATGAGAGTTTGGATTTTAATTTAAAAAATAAAATAATAATTTTAATAATAATAAGATAAAATAAAATATTTATCTAATATAATTAAGTTTCTAGTTTAAGTTTAATATTTAAAGATAGAAGTTGTAGGATTTATTAGTAAGAAGTTTAAAAAGGCTTTAGGATCAAAGGTATAGTATTTTAACTCCTAGACCATTCCATGTGGATAAATAAGATAAGTAACAAAAGTCTTTATTTCTATTGGTTGAAAGACATGGTCAATGAACTTTGAGATGTTAGATAAAACTATATTGGAGTTTGGAACTACTTTAAGGCGGTCCATTCAAAGCAAGGAAGACCATTCTAGGGAAGACAATCCATTCAAAGCATTGAGGCTGGATTTGAAAAGCTTGTATTTTGTACCAAAATTTGGATGAAAAAAATGTATATTTTGAAGTAGTAATGAAAGAATTATGATTCTTTGAAGTTAGGATGTATTTTTGGTATCTACTATTACTCTTTTAAGTATATAGAGAGTTGTAGGAAAGCTTTGAGGAATCAAAAAAAGAGAATAAAAAGCTAACCTAAAGAACTAAATTTTATATGAAAACATTGATATATTCCAATCTAAAACAAAGGAAAGATAGTTTTTGGAAGTTAGTGTTAAAAACTAGAATTTGTAAGTTAGTTGTTTTTAATGGAGGTTTTGATTTTTGCCATAACTTGAGTTTTTGGATTAAATTTTAGCTAAACCTTTTTACAAATATAGATGAATATGTTGAAAAGTTGCACATAAAAAGTTCATGATATTTGAGTTTTGGATTTTTAAGATATGAAGCAATTAGTATATAGATACCTAAAAATTGACATGTTTAATATCTACTAGAAATTAAGCAATATCTAAAGACTTTTAATGAATTTATAGTTGATTTTTTGTATAAAGATACTCAAAGATATAAATTAACTTGTAGAAAATTTTGAATCCAATTAGAAGGTTAGATTAGAAGTTATTGAGTGATACATACACAAAAAAGATTTCTATAGGAATAGAAGTGATTTTAGAATATCTAGTCACATCTTAGATATTCTTGTACATCTTATACTTGTATATTTAATGTAATTATCTTCTTGAAGACAAGCTATAAATCATATTTGTTTTTTATAATCTAGCAATTTATTTGAGCATTTAATAGCAACCAAAGGTCTAGCACTTTCTTAAAGTAACTCTCTCTACTACGACACCGCAACTTCTAAAAAATAACAATAGAAGTAGAATAATCCACTCACTTCTAAAAAAAATAAAAACAATAAGTAAGCACTTTAGTCAAACTTTCAAGGACATGAATCTCAAAAAAAAAAAAAATCTTCAATACATTCTTGTATCATTAAGAAAAACTAAAAAGTCATTCAAAGATGATATAGTAATGAACTAAAATGGCTATTGTCAAAAACAAAAAGAATTATAAATCTTTAAATTAGATTAAGAACTAAAAAAGCATTGACAAGAGTAAAGAAGGCTTCACTCTTATCTCAATATATACTCTTAACTAGGAACTATGTAGCAATGTCCTATAGAACCTCCCAAACATGTTGACTTTATAAGATACATATCTTAACTAGGAAGGCAAGTTTTCTATGTGTACGACACATGGTTAGCTTATTCTCTAAGCTAACAATATGTGGTTAATTTTTTGACTAAGTTTCCAAACTATCAATCAACTACAAACACATGTAAAGTCAAAACACCATCTATGAAGCTTTTTTAGAAGATATTATGAAATTTATCTATTTTTATCTATTTTTACTTACTTCTATTTAATTATATAGGTATTTATTAGAATATGTATGTATATCCGTGACATGCATCTTATTAACTAATTCAAATTTATTGAATTGAGAAGCCAATAAAAACAAAGATATTAAATTATGATTTTTTAAAAATAAATTTTTTTAAGAATCAAACAAAATATTTATTAATTTTCCATTGATACCATTGTACAAAAAAAATTAGAATAAACATGCTACAAATCGAATGTTTATAGAATATGTTGCATAAAATAATAATGAACTAAAATAAATAGTAAAAAAATATTGTTGTAGGTAAAAATATAATCAAAAACTTATTTCTAATTAATATTCAATCATCTTAGTTCAAAAATAATTCAAGATATTTAAAAATGGCTTTTATGAATTCTTCTTAGTTTATTTTTATGTCTTAATAGCTAGTAGATTAAAAGTTGGTTAGTAATTTTACCTTCTAGGTTGTAGAAATTCTTTTATTCTCTTAAAAAAATCATAAATTAATAAAATTAGATTAGAAGAGATAAATAATTAGCATAGTTGATATTAGGATTAAATTGAAGGTAAGACTGGGCTAAAAACCTCCTTAGATGGGTTAGATTGATATCTGAGGATTGATCATTTGTGGAACAGGATTGAAATTAGACCTTTAGCTATTAAATTAAGTACTAAGGACAAAATAGAAGAAAATTTGAAGATTGACAATTAGAATTTGGAAGCTAGCTTCAAGTTGATTCCAAAAGAATAAGGCTTATTTTACAAGAGTTTAAAATGGCTTTACAATTGTTGTTCAAAATTAGGATTTATATCAATGATTTGAGATTTATGCAATATAATTAGGACTAGTATTCTTAGGTAGTTTGTATAATTGGTATTACATCTATAGTTCAAAATTTGAGAATTTTTAGTTGATTGGATGTACTAAGTGTATATAAATTTTTTTATCAATTTAACAATAGAATTAAAAGATATCTAGGTTTTGATACAAGAAGGTATTAAAAATTTCAAGTTTAGGGTTGGATAGGATTTCTATGATATCTAAAGATCTACTTGTCAAATTAAGATAAAATTTGGCATAGAAGTAGAAGACTTTAAGATCAAGCTACACATCAATTTTGAATTGAAGTTAATAATTTGAAAAGAAGAAATTGCTATTGAAACATTTGCATCAACTTTAAAGTTGATAGCAAAGTGACATCAATGTGGTTTTTGGACTTTTTTTCACAATTTGAAAGTTGAATTGGGCTGAATTTTCTTTAAGCATGTAAAAGACTTATTGTGGTATTTATTTGTAAAATTTTGCACCAAGTACATGGTTAAATTAAGAGTTATAGTTCACCAAAGCTCATTGATTAGGATTAAGGCTTATAAGGAGAAATTGAAATTACCTAATTTTGAAAGTAATAAGGCAATTGGAATTTATGTATGATTTAGGTCACTAAGAAGAGTGTTTTAGATTACTTTATACTAGCTTTAAGTACTTTTGAATTAAAATTCGAATTTCATTCTTCTTATATAGATAAAACCTACTAAGATTTCTTAGATATTTGTAAGACAACACGTATTACAACATAAGTGGTGAATCTGATGTGAAAGTTTGAGGTAGAAGGTGTTGGATTGTATTTGTAGTTATTTAAAATTGATGGTAGAAGAAGATAAGAAGGTTGAATATGGAATTTTTGATGGAGCTTTGGATGGAGCTTCAAGTAGATCTTCAAGTGGAGCTTCAAATGGATTTTCTATTGGTGAATAAGGTATGTACATGGATCCAATTATTGCAATTATGTTTCAAGTTTTTTATTATTTATGTAGTAGTATCAAAGCAACGATTGTAAAGAAGCTTTGGCAACCAAAGTATTATAAACAGTGGTCAATAGAATTGACCAATTTGATAGAATGCATATTTTAAAGTACTTAAGATGTTATATATGGAAAATAGAATTGAATTGAATTCTTAAAAAATAATGATTAAATTATTTAGACTTGCTATAATATCAAAGATAAGAGAACATGTTACACCAATTATGAAGCATTATGAAAATTTATGGGAGATATTTTTACATAGATTAAAAGATGAATATTTCTTAAAAGATACTAATTGTCTTACTAAGAAATTATTTCTAGAATGGATTGAACGGCCTAACAAGAATTTATAAGTAACAGAGCTATTGAGGGAGTTTGAAAGATAATATTTTCAATTATCAAAAGTGGAGAAGTTAACATTGGAGCCAAATAAAGTTGAGTTATTTCTTCTAGCTGCTAATAGAGAATTATAAGAAAAATTAGAGTTGTTTCTTGAAGGTAAAAAAGAAGATAAAAGATTGACAATAAAATAGAAAAATATGAAAGATGTGGTGGATTTAATTACAAAACAAGAAAAAAACAAAAAAAAACAAAAAAAAACAAAAAAAAAAAAAAAAATGTTGAAATTCAAGGAATTGAATAAGTACCTAAAACTCAAATACCTACTTCATGATTGATAGTACCTATGGTCCAACCTCCAAGGACTACATCAAAGAAAGAAGATATGGAACTTAAAGAAATTATATATGAGATGCGAGATCTTCAAATCAAACTTGCAAGGCTTGAGGAGAAGTCTTCTACAAACAATTCAAAGACTACTTCTTAATAAGGATACATACAAAGATGTATTTGGTGTGATGATATTTTTCATTCTAAAAAAGATTGCAGTGAATTCAATGAGACAATACAAAAGGCATTATTTTTTGGAAAGATGGAAAGGTAGGATTGAAAGTTATTGTTGATCTTCTTCAAATCAACTTTAATAAGGGAGGTATGAAAGTATTAATTAAGAATTACTTAGCTGTATATGGTCTTGCGACAATTGAAGCTATAAATTGTGGTACTAAAATAGATAATGACTTTGATCAAAGTATAAAGACAAGAAAATTTTGAACTTCTATCATTTCTATGATGCAAAAAGGAAAAATGCCTTAGAAAATATTATTGAAAAGTGCAGCTATAATACATGGTATAATAGGTTGAGATGATTTTGTAGAGGCTCTTTTGATTCATGCATATATTGCTAAGAACCAACATGAAGTTTTAATGGAAGAAAAGAAAAGAATTTTGTTTTGATGATACAAGAGAAGAAAATTCTTCTAAGAGACAAACTCGAGGAGACAAGGCTCTTGAAATGGCTTCACAAGAATTAATAATAGAAGATACTTCAACAATATCAAAAAAAAAAAAATCAAAAGATATAAGAGACAAAGATAAGTCAAAAACTTACAAACTACTATATGATATTGAAGCAGCAACAAATTTAAAAGGTGTCCTTAAAGAACATGTACTCAATGCTAAGATTGAGTTTACATTGGAGGAGATTTTAGAAATTACCAAGAAAGAATTTTATGATGTCATTATTGATAGTATTGAGCAGAAGAAGTAATTAATAGATGAAGCTAGATTGAATCATGATATTAATATAACCATATGTGAGGATGAAGAAGATGAACTTGATAATTATTGCAAACAATCAACAAATAAAGAGAGGAGTCATAATCAAAAGATATATCTTCATCATCAAAGTAATAAAAAAAAAAATAAGCTATTATATTCGAAAGCATTGAGTAAGGACAACTATAAAAGTATTAGTTAAGGTAGGGAACATAAAAAAATCAATTTTTACTTTAGTTGATTATGGTTCTAAAATAAATCTTATGTCTAAGGAAATTTTTAAGTAGTAGAGGTGGCCAATTGATGTAGACCATGGATGGATAATATAAACAGCTAATAATACAAGAGGTGAATTATACAGAACTTGCCCAAATGTTAAAATTTGGATTGAAGATGAGGCAATAGAACAATATTTTTTTATTCAAGATACAATGTTTTAACCATTGATTTTATGACAATCTTATATTATGGCAATACAGGTAGAAACAAAAGTGTTTGATGCTGGTTTTGCCTATATAAAGATATGTAGTAAAGATGAAAGAAAAGTAATACAATTTCTATTATGCTTCCTAATTATGAACAAAATCAAGATAGATTGAAAGAGAAGCCATTGCCTAGAGTTGTTGAAGAATTTAAGGATTTTGGAGAATATCACTACAAAGCAGAATTATAGAAGTATAAAAGAAAAAAAAAAAAAAAAAAAAAAAAAAAAAATGTTGTAATGCCAATTATGACATATGGTTTATTTGGCACATACCAGAGGATGCGCAAGTTCAAAGGAAGTGGATGTCATGTTATAACACAACTATATGATAAAAATATAATCAAAAAATAATTTCTAATTAATATTTAATTATCTTGATTCAATAATAATTCAAGATATTTAAACATGGCTTTTATAAATACTTCTTAATTTATATTCTTATCTTAATAGCTAATAGATTAAAAATTGGTTAGTAATTTTGTCTTCTAGTCTATAAAAAGTCTTTTATTACCCTAGAAAGGCCATAAAATTGATAAATCAAATTAAAAGAGATAAATAATTAACATAGTTAATACTAGTATTAAATTGAAGGTAAGATTGGGCTAAAAACTTTCTTGGATAGGTTAGATTGATATCCCAATTCATTTGCAAATAAGACAACATGTATTGTGACATCAATGAGCTTGATTTTCAATAAGCTCAAAGAAAATCTATAACTTCTTGAAAAAAATCTATTTTTATATCTTGATTTTTCCATAGCCCCTTATCTCCATCTTTAAGATGTATATAAAATCTTGATTCCCAAAAATCCCTTTATTTTTCATAAAATACCAAAATTATAATAAAACCCTTTTAAAATATTTTTCTTCCACAAAGGATTTTTTTTCCATAAACTTTAGAAATCCATATCTCTTGATTCAACCATTCAATTTTTCTAAAATTTCTAGATGATGTAGAATTTATCCTTAAGCTTTATTAATGAAAAAGTGAGTTTTAAATCTACAAAAAAAAAATTGTATTTTAGAAATCCTAGCAAGTGCTCCAAACTCTAATTTATAAGCATCCAAATATTATTTTTTTGATATTTTAAAATTAAAAAATTCAAATGCCATAAAATTTATTTATAAAATATAATAATATGATAATATACATTTTTAGAATTTTTGAGCTAAAATCTTATCAAATTATTTAAGATATAGCTCAAAATAAAAACACTAGTAAATTGTATGACCTATTGCATTTAGATTGCAAGTACTAACTTCAACTTCCTATATCTCCTTCATCCTAGCTTAGAATTTATCAAGAAATATGTAAAAATTGTATTAAAAAAAAGTGTTCTCTTTAATTCCGATTACTAATATTTCATTACTTCATTTATGTTTGTGTTATGTCTAAAAAAATGATAGTAGGTACAAAACTAGTACCTTAATTTTGAGTGCCTATATTTCTTTTATAAAAATTCCAAATTATACAAAATTTATACCAAAATTATAGTCAAAATCCAAAACTTCTAGATTTTAGCCTCTCAAGTTCAAATGGCCTTAAAAGAGTAATCCTAATTTCTAATAAGGCCATAGGAAGCTTCTTTAAAGTCCATTAGATATGAATTTTGGCCAATAAGAATGGAAATTTTGATCATCCATCTCCATTCATCCATATGATTGGCCTAACTACTCTTTTTATATTGAAATCCTTCTCCAATTCTTTTTTTAATAAGTTTTGTATAGTATGCGTCCTAAACATCAAATAAAAAAATAAAATAAGATTTTAAGAGTTATTAATATCTAATAAAGATGATTATAAATATATAAAATTATTATCATCATAAAATCAACTTCAATAATAGTTCTTTTAAACTAACCACTTCAAAATAATAAGTGTAATCAATTAAAATCTAATAATATGGCTTTTATTATATTATATAGTAAATTATATATTCAATATATATATATATATATGTATTATTTTTACATGATAGCCAAACCACAACATAATAGCATGTATCAAAGTTGAATGATAAATGACACTAACAAATTACTTGGTAAAATTATTATTTTCTTTAATAAAATATTTTAGTAAATTCTTCATATTGTTGTTTAAGGTCCAAGAGCATAGATTATTGATACTTCTTTGCAATAATAAAAAAAACTCTCATATTAAAGTATACAAGATGACAAAAAAATATATATTTCAAAGATATATTTGATAAAAATTGATTATTTGCTAAAGATCTTTTGAAGGTATACATTGTATAAGATTATTACTTATAAAAATTATTTTATATGATATAATATTTATAATTAATATATCCTAGAATGGTTTCGATTTTCAAATTAAAAATAGATCAAAAATTATGGATCTATTGAATAATATAATGATTCTTTTAAAACATATAAAAATAAGTTTGTATCAAAGACATGAACCTCAAATAACTAAAATATTAATATACTTTTATATTACTCAAAAGATTGGAAAATCACTCAAAGATAAGATAATATAATATTAAGCTAGAATGGCTATTGTCAAAGACAAGAAGACTAAAAAGTCTTGAAATAAGACTAACGACTAAAAAGGCATTGACAAGAATAAAAAAGGCTTCACTCTTGCCACTATATATACTCTTAACTAAGAACTACATGGCAATGCCTTATAAGACCTCCAAAACATGTTGACTTTGTAAGATACATATCTTAATTTATAATGTAATTTTTTTATATGTGAGCTATATAATTAACTTATTCTATAAGCTACCAACATGTGGTTAATTTATTGACTAAGTTTCTAACCTATTAATTAACTGTAAAGACATATAAAGTTAAAGCAGTATTTATAAAGCTTCTAAAAAGCTTCTTTAGAAAATATTATGAATCTAAGACTTCTTCCACCTTCAACTCTTGATTATTATCTACTTCTATAGGCAAAGGTGGAATTTATCTTTTTTCCAAATTATTCATTATCTTATATGGCTCAAGAAAATATACATAGAATATATAAAGGATCTTCATAAACTCTGGTAGATATAATCAATAAGCAATAGAATTGACTTCTTCATAAATAGAAAAAATTCCAAGCCAACAATAGTGCAACTTATTACAATGATAAGTAGTCTTGATATTACAATGAAATAGCCATATCTTATCACCCACATTGAATTGTGGTTGTTCTGTGCAATAAGCATCCCCATTGATCTTTTGTTGTTCTTGAGCTTCTTTTAAGTGCATCTTTATTGTTGCATATTGCTCTAACAAATGACTCATCAAATCTTTTGCTACATGATTATTAATTTTTGAAAAGTCAAAAATATCAAATCATAGATAATAATCATAATTGACAAAGAAAGATATTTATTGAATAGAATAAAGTATCAAATTAATATACTAAAATTTTGCCAATAATAAAAAAGTTTTCTAATCATTTTAATGATAATTAATAGTATACCTCAAATATTGGTCTAGAACTTGATTCACTTATTCTGTTTGTATATTAATTTGAAGATGAAAAGCCAAAAATAGCTTTATATCTATTTTTAAGATCTTTAAAAGGATTCTCCAAAATCTTGATATAAATTGAGCTTCCCTATCCAATATAATATTTTTGAGTAATCCATGATATTGATAGATGTTGTTAAAAAAAAGCTTAGCTATTTTTTTTACTTCTGATAGATTTTGTATATAATAGAAAATATACCATTTTTATAAAATGATCTACAATCACAAATATAGAATCATACAAACTTGAGACTATAAGATCTATAATAAAATTCAAAGAAACAAAAGATTATGATTTTATAGAATAGATAATAGCTGGAGAATTTTATAAGGTCAATGATAAGGAGTTTTTTATCTTAAACAAATATCACAAGATTATACAAAGTCTTTAACTACTTTTGAAATTTGAAGCCATCAAAAATTTCTTGATATTAATTCCAAAGTCTTATTATATCCAAAATATTTGGCTGCTTAAAAGTCATGATGAGCTTGAAGAATATGTAATTATATTTTATTTTTTGGAATATATAATAGCTCTTTAAAATAAAATACGTTATTCTTGAATTTAAACTTAGAAGTATCATGAGATTTAGAAGAATTATTTTTTGATATCTTCAACAAGAAGATCAAAAGACATACTTAATTGAATTTGCTTGACAAATGTTGAATCAACAATCAATATTGATTTTATTGCTTGAAGATGAAAATACTCTAGCTTCAAAAGAACTATTCTTTATTTATGAAAAGTTATATTTTTTTTCTTTTGGTGTAAGATAAGAACATCTAAAAAAGGTATTTGAAGAACCTTATTATTTTTTGGATTAATAAATAATCTTAAAATAAAATTTTGATAAAGACATGCTCCAACATGCTTTGCAATGATTTAAAACATATGCTGACTTGAAATACTTAAGGTTCTTTCCATTCATATATACAGTGACTGGATTAGAGATATCTTTTAAATAAAAATGCTATTCTTGAAATAAATCTATGATTATAAGAAGCTCTTTATCATAGATTTCATAGTTAATCTTAGCTATCAAAAAAAATTTGGAATAAAAATCTATTAGTGTTATATTATGTGAATTCTTGCTTGAGAATACATGAGATACCTCATTGTGGAAGATAAAGTTGTACTTGATAAATATTCAGAAAGCTTAATAGGTTTAAACCATCTAAATATAAAGTAATTCGAATTTTAATTTAAAAGTATATAAAACTAATGCAAAGTGCTCAAAAATACTCTTCTTAATAACTTCAATTATATACAAATTCTTATTGCCTTATTACTTTCATAATTAGGCAATGTTGATTTTTTCTTGTAAGTTCTAATCCTATTTACTGAATTTAGCAAGCTATAACTCCTAATTTGATCATCTATTTGGAGCAAAATTTTGAATACAAATGCCATTATAAGTCTTCTACATGCTTAGAAAAATTCAGTCCAATCCAACTTACAAATAATGAGAAAAAGTCCAAAAATTGTATTGATGACACTTGGCCACAAACTTGAAAGTTGATGTTATTGTTCTAATACCAATTTCTCTTTTTTCAACTAGTAACTTCAATTCAAAATTAGTATATAGCTTAATCATGAAATTTTCTATAATGATGCAAAATTTCACCTTGATTTGATAAGTAGAACTTTAGATATTATAGAAACCCTATCCAATCTCAAACTGCCAACTTTAAATATCCTCTTGTACTAAAACCTAGATATCTCTCAATTGCATTATTAAATTAACAAAAAAAATTACATACATTTAGTACACCTAATTATCTAAGTATTATCAAATTTTGAACTATAGATGTGATACCAATTGCATGAACTAGCCTAGAGTGCTAGCTCTAATTGTATTGCATAAATCCCAAATCACCAATACAAACCCTGATTTTGAACAGCAATTGCAAAGTCATATCAAACCCTTTGAAAACAAGCCTTATACTTCTGGAATTAACTTAAAGCTAGCTCTCAAATCCTAATTGTCAATCTTCAAATGTCTCCCTACTTTATCTTAGGCATTTGTTTTAATAGCTAGAGGTCTGATATTGACCTTGTCTCATAAACAATTGATCCTTGAGTATCAATCTAACCTATTCTAGGAGATTTTAGCCCAATCCTACCTTCAATTTAATCCTAATATCAACCATGCTAATTTTTACCTATTTTAGTTTGATTTTATCAATTTATGGCCTTTTAAAGGTAGTAAAAGAGTTTCTACAGCCTAGATGGTAAAATTACTGACCAATCTTTAATCTAGTAGCTATTAAGATAAGAAAATAAACTAAAAGGCTTTATAAAAGTCATGTTTAAATATCTTGAATTGTTATTGAACCAAGATAATTAGATATCAATTAGAAATTTATTTTTGATCATATTTTTACCATATAGTTGTATTACAACTTGAAATTAGGTGGAGCTTGTCTTTTGCTCCCATTTCTAACAAAACAACATCCATGGCAAAGTCTAATGCATCTATTTCCATAAAGAATGCCTTCAAAAAGTTGATACAATATAAGATTGATGCAAAATTAAATGTAGTCTTTAAAGCTTCAAAAAGATGTTTTAGCTTCTTTGTTCCACTTAAGTTTGTTTTTACATATTAGATGTATAAGAGAGGTTGCAACTTGAAAAAAGTTCTTAATGAAGATTTGGTAATAATTGGCAAATTTTAAAAAATATTGTACATTATTTTTGTGATTTCAAAACTTACTCTAGGTAGAATTTAGGTGTCTAATGTTGTTTGTTATTCTAATAATTAATAATTTCTAATATTTAATACTTTTATGTTTTATAAAATATGATATTTATTAATAAAATGATAATTTTATATATACATATATTTATATCTATATATAAATAGATATATATATATAATATAGTAATTAAAATAATTTAAAGTTAAAATCATTAAATAAATAAATATATATATATATTTTAATAATTTTAAGTTTTATAAAATTAAAAATATTTATGTATTATATCTTATTATTCATAATATAATTTAATAAATAATATTAAGAAACAAAAGCCAAAGTTATTCTATCATAACATAGCAAAATAATCTCGTGGTCATGCTAATATTGGAAAGTTTAAATTTATTGAATAAGTATTACTTTATACAAGAGTTAATGATAGAAAAGTCGTTATAGTTTTATTTTTATTTGTTGGACTTGTAAGTTTCAATTTATTCATATAACTTTAAGAGACTTTTTGAGACTTTACAAATACTTTTCACAAGTCTTTTAATCCAAGTTTTTATAAAAAGTTGATTATTGCAATTTGTATAAATAAATTATTCAAAAAATAAAAATAGACAGTATATTTTTTTTTATATTTGATGATTAGTGTATATATAAATAATACTAAAAACTTAAAAATATTAGTTAAACAAACTCTTTTGAATGTATTCAATAAAAAGTCATATCCAAAATGTTGAATATGTTTTAAAGAACAAAGTGTTGAGAATGTGAGATATAACATTAGAAGATACACTAATCTACTATGCATAATCTATTGCACTTTTTTCTTGTATTTCCACTGTATTTTAAAAAAAAACATACTTTTTTCACAGGTTGATGTAATGAACACTCATCGACCTAAAAAACACACCATTGTATCAACTCACTACAATGATAGGCCCAGACATTAGTGTTGCAACCCCTGGATCCACTGGGACCTATTCAGCATACATTATTAGGCCCGAAGCTTCTTGCACTCACATTAAAGCAATCATGTATGGAAACACTCTCTTATCCTTGTGCAACTTTGCAGCAAAATAAACAGAACAATTATACTGAGGTAAAAGAATAAAATTCAAAACAGAACTGAACAGGACATCATGTTTACAACCTCAAAAGGGAGCCATAGATTCAAGCTTCACAGTTCCTGACACCGCCTCTTCAATTCTGTGCCCAGAAATAATACTGAAGCGTAACTTCAAATCAACCACTAGAGTTGATTCTGTGTTTCTGAGAGGGATGTTGTAGATCTGTATATATGCTGGATGGTGGTGAAAATGGCGAAGAGCTGCTTTGGTTGATGGTGAAGGCATGTGGAAGACTGTCGAGGAGTTTCTCTCACACGGATGGAGTAATATCAAGTACTGGAGGTGGCGGTGACCATCAGTGTTTTGAAGGTGAGCTTGTGTTTGTCAGGCAGTACCCGAACCCCAGGTTTGCTATTCTCCATAACGCGACACACTGTAGTCTGTGGGTGAGAGCTTCATGTTTTTTCACAACTCAAGGCTGCTCCCTCCACTCATCGCTGCTTCAATCGCCATACTTGTGTACATTGTCCGTTCTCGGCAGACCTATTGCTGCAATTTTTTTGTCGTTGATAGTGAGTTTGCTCATATATTCTTGGCGTGCTTGCTATGGTGCTGTTTCGTTTTCTTCCCTGGTAGTGGACTGGGGTAACAGGTCTAAATCTGACACTGCTCACTGAAACCGTGCATATGATGCTGGTTGTTTCTTGGAGGGTGTTGTGTTTGAATGTTTTATGTGACAAATTTTGTCCAAAGGCGAAAGATTTCCTCGGGGTTTTCGTTCTTGGAGCTCGGCTGTGTCGATGGTGGGTGTGTTGGACTACGTGCATGCTTGAAGGGGGTGCGATGTGGGTGCTATAGTTTCTTTGCTTCGAGGTTTTGTGGGTGGTGTAATTAGGAAAGATGAAGTTTAAGTGGATCCCACGTTAGGTGGTAGCTGCATAAAGGAACTCATGTCCTCCATTGCCGATCTTGATATTGGAGACTGTAGCAGACTGATGAACGAGGGAACAAAGCTCTAGTCTTTAAGTATTTTTTGTGATAATTCTTTTACCAACTGAGGTGGACAGAGGCTCCACGCAGCCTTTAACACACTTTGTTTCTACGAGCCGATATTATTATTTTTATTCTTCTTGCCGGATTGATCCTTTTAAGACCATTTATTTGAGTTTGCTTTAGCCTTGGTACAAGATTTCAGCTGGTTGGGTGTTTTACGTGAAGCTAAAATTTGTGTTTGTGTGCGGATGCAGAGTGGTTGAAGGAGTCCGGACCTGCAAGATTAACACTGCAGCCACAGCTTGTCCAAGATGGGTTCCGCCAGTATCATAGTCATCGGCGCCAGTACTGTGTTCTATCTAATTTCCTTCGGTCTCGCCCTCGGAGCTATGGCGAGACGAAGCCAGGTTGCCATTCCTTTATCTCTCAATCGACTTATTAGTCATAAAAGTTCAAATCTTCCTACATTAGTAGACCTTTCTGCAATTTTTATTTAATTATTTTAGAATTTCTCCTGTGTTGGTCCCTCCATCATGTCTCCAAACTGCTGTTACAACCTGAGTCTTAATTTTCCTGAAATTGCAGTCTTTGCATGCCAAGATATTGCGAGGACGTTGGTAATCTTCCCTCTGACGTACCTAAATCAATTACTTATAGATCGTGTTGAGGAGTAACGATATAATGTGATGGAAGGTTTATTTGTTCTCAGGGGGATCTCACGGTAGTTGATGAGGATCTAGGCACCTTGAAATGCCAGTACACCACAGACATCGCAACTGGATTCGCTGCTGGCTCTTTCGTTTTCCTGCTGGTCGCCCAGGTGTTAGTCATGATTGTCACAAAGTGTCTTTGCTGTGGGAGTGGCTACAAACCAGGAGGTGCCCGCTTATTGGGCGTTATATTGTTTATCTTCTCATGGTGAACTACTCTTACACTTCGTCTCTTTCTTTGGTGTTTGTACGTTATGCTTTCTCAGCATCTCTGTGAACCCGGTTCATTATATGTACCTGATTGACGGGCGATTGGTGTGTTTTAGAATACCATAAGTAACTCGAAAGAATCGAGGCTGCAAGTGTCCAGATTTGTTAATATTCTTGACATGAATTAACCTCTGGTCGACGTGTTTTGTAGGATCGCTTTCATAATCGCCTCGTCAGCTCTTCTCGCAGGAGCAAGCCAGAACAAAATCCAAACCAAGCGCCTGTACGATCCAAGCGAGGGTAATATTACTTGCAAGGAAGTTCAAAAGAGCTTGTTCGCAGCGGCGTCTGCCTTTACTTTCATCACCATGGTGATGACGGAGATTTACTATGTTGTCATTTCGGGAGCTCGAGAGGATAAAACATCGTTTGGTCCATCCGTGGGCATGTCTGCCTACACTTGAAAGCTCTGGATCTGTAGAATCCTAGAGCTCAATCAATTTTTTGCTTCAATTCCCTCATTTCTACAGCTTCTTGGGAAGTAAGAATGTGTATTTGAGCTGGTGAGGATGGAGGTGTACCTCATACCTTCATGAATTAACTGGACTTCAACCAACATACTGCTCTCTTCCTTTTCTTTCGCTCATTAATCACAGGAAAACATTCAATGTCCCTCAATAGACATATCTATTTGGAGATGGTTCAATGCTTGACTTCTTGAACATTCATATGTGTTTAAACATGTCTTTGCTGAACAATGTAGTCTTTTTTCTAAATTGAATCAACCATTTGTAATATGGGCATATACCCAGCTAGATTACTGCTAGCTTTTCAGTGTTGACCGGAAGGCATACGTCTTGTTGCTGCTAGTTTCCATTTGTCCTGGTTTGAGGAAGGAAATCCCTTGCTATTTCGCTTTCTGCCATGGACAATGTAGTAAATTAAGTGTAACATCCTCCATGGGCAACCAGAGCGTAGCGTAGTTTTCGGAGCGTAGCATCGAGCTATGAGATTTTGACCAGTCAGAGACATTTGTTGTTATCGAATTAACTTCAACCAGCAAATCATCAAAGTTCAAGCAGTTCTAAGATTTGTTACCAAAGCTTTGGTCGATGTCATGTAAGCACAATGGCTATCTTCATTGTGTTAACACGAAAGTCCAGGAAGGCAGTCTCCGTTGCCCGAACTTGGACATAGAGCATTGAATCGACAGGTACCAAGACGGTATCTCGGTTCTTTTTTCTCATATGGCCCAGTACCAGAGTACTTTTTCGATACAAGTGCATTATGCGAGCAGCTACAGTCATTTTGCAGGAAAAAGTAGACTGTAATGGAGTACTCAAAGTTGGGAACAATAATGCAAACTCTTATAGATTTACGACCGACACAATTGCAAATATTTTTAATCTTGTGAGCTGATTAAATTGAAAGGAGTCATTGTGTCATCTGAAGTTGAAGCTCAATGAATAGGTTGAACGACATTACATCTCACGTTTCATGGTTGAATGCGTGGAGATTATTAGAAATTGTGAGGGCATTCTTCGGTGGCTGATTTTGATGGTGTGCCTCTGGGCTCCTGCCTTACAATAGTTGTACCCATTAATCATTTTTTGCTAGAGTATGTGAAAAATCCCCCAAGTGTAAGCTCTTTATTATTGATGTTTTTATTTAGCCACATTACCAAGTATTGAAAATTAATCAACTAGTTAAGGATAAGCTAGGAATAAGAGATTATATCACTTCTATAACAAGAAATGTAACTTACATTGTACAAAAAATAGGTTTAGAATGTAAGTTTTCATCTAGTAGACATAATTTTGTAATATAAAAATTATACTTTGCAACATAATTTTTTAAGTAAATAATTTAGATTTGATATATATATATATATATATATATATATAAAGACAGAGACTTTTTTTCTAATTAAAAGTCATAAAAAAATCTAATGAATTTGTATAAAAAATAAATTTCTTATAAAAGTACTTTAATTTTTTTTTAAATATTTTTTATTTTTTATAAAATTAAAAATTATTCAATGTCTTATTATTATAATAAAATCCTATAGATAACAATATTTTTATCAAAAACAAGAAAATAAATAAATTATATGTGTTTTTCTTTTCTTAGTTTCTTAACAATCCAAATACACATCTTTTTAGCCTTATTGTCAAACTCCTTTATTTTATCTTCAAGTAAAAAAAAATACAATATAATAAATAAATAAAATTAAAAATCATCCAAGATTTCGATTTTTTTAAAAAATACATAAATATATCACAAGAAATTAACATGTGTAAGTTTTTTTTAGTCTAAACCTTAAACTTAGATTTATATTTCGAATAGTGCATGTTAAAGCAAGTAGTATCAAAGAATATACATATTGCTCCAAACATAACTTTCATTATGTGTAATACTATTTGAAAGTTTTTTAAGTATATATATTCAAGAAACTATAATTTGATCACATAAGAGTTGTATAGCAATAATAAAAGAAAAAAAATCAAAGAGATTTCATTGTAGAATGTGAAAAATTCTAGTGAATTCAGAACTTGAGATTGATGCAGTTGAATGAATGTTGCAGTTTTAAATGAATGTTGCAGTCATTTAACGTCAGAATCGACACCTGTTCAATATTCTATTCCGTTCGCGACCACCCATCCATCCAAAAATGCATCCATCCAAAAATGCATCCATCCATCACATAATACATTCATCCACGACCTGGAAGTTGGGGGGTCCTCGAGCAGAGAGAGTCATATAGTTCTTCTTCCACATCCGGTGAAGGTTTAGGGTTTCGCAGTTTAGGTGCAAATTTTGCAGGTCGTCGTCCCGATCCCCTGCCATAGCCAGGGAGCACGACCATCGTCATTGTGAAGATGACGTTCTTCCATTTCTTCAACTGCGCCGCTCTCACGTTCGGTCCTCACGCCATTTACTACAAGGCTACTCCACTGTCGGAGTATGACACCCTTGGCACTTGCATCAAAGCTGCGATCGTGTATTTAGTAACCACCCTGGTGAAGCTCATCTGCCAGGCAACGTTTCTGCAAGTCAGCGAGCACGATGACTTCGATCTGGGTCAGGAGCTTCTTAAGGGCCTCATTGGGTTTCTGGATGTGGGTGGGTTGTATTACGCTCTCACCCAGGTGAGCCACAGGAGCATCTCCCAAGACCATAAGTTCCAGGCGGTTGGATTGGGCTGGGCGTTCGCTGATGCGTTGTTGCACAGATTGGCGCCATTGTGGGTCGGTGCCAAAGGGCTGGAGTTTACGTGGGAGCACCTACTGCAAGGGTTGGAGTCCAATGCTAATTTGGTCTTGACTGTGTCTCTTGCCGCGCTGGGATCGCTCATGTGGTTGAGGAAGAACAAGCCATCGGCTCTGGTACCGGTCATTTACACAACCGCGGGGGTCGTTGCGGCAATGCCGTCCATCACCAACTACTTGCGGAAGGGTTTGGCTTGGGAATTTTCAAATGTTGTAAGCTTTGAGTTATTGGCATCCCTCGTGATGTCCTTCATCACTTGGCGTCTGTTCTGTGCTTGCCAAAGACCGGCTCAATAGTTTGTAAGAAGCTTCACTCAACTTACATGTTTTTGGTTAATCACATGTTTAGATCGATTGCATTTCCGAATGCCAGAAACTCCACCTTGAAGGCCCTTTGTCAGGACAGTCCCTATGATCTTTATACATCTGATTCTTGGTATTGCCCGCACTCTGCGGTTTGCGCTTCGAGCTGGAAGGGTCGCATAGCGAGCTGGAATGTTTGGGCACAGGTGGTTGTATGTTACAGAAGCTTGGAGCTCCTTTTATAATTGAGAAATCACTTACTGAAAAAAAAATTTCCAGTGGGATGATTCTTGGTCTACCTGAGTTCAACTCTTAAATACTATCCTTAATTTTACGAGCTTGTTGATCTCGCCCTTTTTCATTCAACGAGTCAAATGCGGTTTTATGAGATTTCCTGTCATTGCGCACCGGAGTGCTCAACAATACCTCGAAGTGGGAGTACATTTATGGAGGAGTTAGTAAAACCGTCGCAGCTGAGTTTGGTGTGTTGATTTTAACTTATACGTCTCAAAGAGGTGATAAATTATGTGTTGTGCAGAGAAAATGGTTGAAATGATGCTTTGATCGCGCCTAGAGAAGCAGGTTAAAGTTCTAGGATCTTAGTTTATGCCCTCACTGATCTTCGAGTTTGAACTGTTCTCTTCACAATTCGTTTCAGCTTTATTTATCCAATTTTTTCTGGATTGTTTGTATTGTGGTATTTTGCAACTGTTGTGTCTTGATTTGGTGGCAACTGAGTAATTGGTATTATGATGAACTTTGTAAAGCTCTTGTTCTGCAAGCTGAAAGAATCAATGTTACGAACCTTCCTAGCGGAACATTTTCTGTTCTGCTCCTCGCACATACTTCCATCTCATGGTTAACACAGTAATCTATGTAATTCTACCAAACTTTGAATCGGATGTTGTCAGTATGAAGAAGTCAATGTCCAAATCGAATATTTGGGGATCGTTCAAGCTGTCAAAGGAAATTGTGGTTTTATAGATGCGTAACATCCGGACAGGGGACTAATAAATGCCACTTGTTCCGATTGTATCCACGAAAGGTTCTGTATCATGGACAGTAACATAAGGGGAACTCAAATTCTTATCTTCGGATAGATAACCATACCGTTGCAGTCAACTGCAAAACGTCCCCTCCACTGTTAAGTTCACCACTCGCAGAGCAATAAATAGGAAATTAAACATAAAAAATAAGAAAGTAGCGTACAAGAATTGTTTCCTTATTTAGAGGCTGGCAAGGCAATGATGGATTAGCAAACAATCACTGTGCAATAATTTTCTTTCACTCCAGCAACCAAACCTAGACTGCGAGACTATGTAATCCTTCTGAAGCTTGGGAGATCTCAGCATGGTTGGAGTCAGGTGTGGAGTTAGTGGCTGAATGATTTCTAGCTGTTACAGATGTAGGCGCCCCATTGATGTATGAATCCATCTGACCCGAGGCAGCTAAAATTAGACCTGCAAATACAGCCCATAAATCTGGTTACCGGGTGTTCAAACTGCAGATCGGCATTGCAAATTAATTCCTCGGAAAGCGAATCATGAAGTATGTTTAAAACTACATTTCATAGGAAACAATATTCTCAAAGTATGTAGGAGTAGTTGAACACTGTCCAATCTGATCCATGGACGATTCGACTATAATCAAGAAAAGAGACAACACACCCTCACCTAGGAATACTGCAGAAGGTTTTCCAGGTCTTGACTTAAATTCTGGATGAAATTGCACACCCACGTAATAGGGGTGTCCTCGCAACTCCAAAACCTGCACAGTGATACGATCACACGAAACCATGAAGTGAGAACATGCTTGTTTTGATTTCCAGTCGTAAGCATTGAAGCTATCATCAAATAATTTGTCATTGCTACAGCGTGCAATTGAAACAGCAGTGGAATCGATGTTACCTCCATCCTACGCCCTGTTTCATCCTTGCCAACAAAGCGCAGTCCTACCGCTTCTAAACTCTCCACCAACTCAGGATTCACCTGCCAAAATAAAAACAGACTAGTTAGTAGAGTGGAAGACATAACACACAATATCTGGGGAGCCTGACATGCCAGCACTGAGATTCAATAATGAATGATTACCTCATAACGATGCCTATGCCGCTCATCCAAAAATGAATCCTTTTGATACCTACAAAACATACGCAAAACCAACATTTCAGGCTGAGCATAAATAGAAAATGCCGCTACAAAGAAACATGTAACAGATCCGACCTCAATCGAACATAAAAACAGAGGAACATGTCTGAAAAACTTAGCACACAGAACCTTATTTCCCAGTTAAGCTTTCCACATTTAACACATTTATCTGTTTTTAACATATGGTGCCACGAAGACAGTGCTGGAGAGACTAAAAGCTTTCCACACTTACAATTTGGCAGTTATGCAATCAGCCGTTTGTAACAGTGTCTTCCGAGCTCCTAGTCTCATAGTGCCACCCATGTGCGTTTTAGAGACCTTAACAAAACCACAAATTTTAAGTCGTTAAAGAAAAATTAGGCTTTTTGAAACAAGAGCTTGTTCACCAGAAAGGAACGGTTGAATAATCCAGTAACTTCAGCAGGCGATATAGGTAGAGCTCATTATAAGAGAACGAAAATTGTTCAAAACTATGACTGAACCACAAACAAAACCTCTGCATTGGTAACGGCGAGGAGATTCCAACCTCTGGCATAAAAACAACACATGGATGCGGTGTGGCAGAGTCGAACTCAGTGCTATTAGCGTCCTTCAGTCCAAGGACCTACCAATCATAAACAAGTTCCGGTGTAAGAAATACTTCTCAAAAGGCAAGTTGTGAATTATCCACAACTTCTAAGCGCGTAAACCACAAAAACCATATCTTAAAATTTTCTTTTTCAAAAAATAGTCCCAAAGGTGCTAAGTAATGTTTTCATGTTGAAAACATTTGCCATTAACATGCGGGTGCAAGGAAATTAGGTTGCCTACATTCCTGGCAAACTCCACGACAGCAAGCTGCATCCCAAGGCAAATTCCCAAGTAAGGAACCCGATTTGTACGAGCATAAGTGGCGGCTAGTATCTTTCCTTGCACTCCTCGATCACCAAATCCACCAGGTACAAGCACACCATGAGAATTCTGCGCAAGGCGACAGAAAATCTAATCAGTAAACAACCTTAAAGTAATTTAATCCAACCTAAACACTTCTGCAGACAACTCTATGTGTTGAAGAAAATATGCTAAAAAACCAAATAAAACAATCTGACAGAATGACATAAACAAGCCAAAGAGGGTACCTTCAAGGTATTCCAAGCAGAATCGTATGCTTCTGGTGTCTGCACCCGCACAAAGGAAGCATTCAGTCGTCACAATACAAGCGCAGTTGAATCAAGGACAAAAGACCATGCATGCTAAGCCCAGCAGTAACAATAAACCGTAATTCCCTGAAATAGCCAAGCCCTGGTACATTCCAAAACTCCCTTGAACTGAGTCTGTTCCTGGCACTGACACAAAAGACTGCGACTTTAATGCACATTCAGCAAAGATCGTACCTCCTCCTTAGCACGATCTTCAAGATCAGTAGCTGCAACCCACTCCAACACCAACTTTCTTGAACATGCGATGCAGGCATGTTGCAGAGCCTTACCACACATATAAAGTATGTCAAATTCTACGGAAAATTTCCTCTTCTACTGATTGAGATCTCAACGTATTGATAGTCAGGAGAGAGGAAGTATTCATGCCGCAAAAAATGACGCAATATTGAGCAAATTCGCAACGGGTGTAGAGTCACAGTTTACAACAGCCTCTTCGCAGAAAGTTGACACCGACTAAAACAATGAAAACCAAATATTTCAACCTACCTTGAGAACTGACAGATACGAGTCGGACAGACCGGTATATTTCCCAACCATTGCAATCTTTACCTGCATGCAAAGATCCGCAATAGATGTCAAGAAAATTTCGTCTTCACAGTTGAGGACAGAAAAAACCAATAAATCATTGCTCTTGAAGGAAAAAATGCATCAGTATGCAATGCAGCAGTCAAGAAACTTACTGGGATAGAAAGGTTGTCACATCGCTCAGCTCGCGCAGCCCATTTCTCCAAATCGGGAGGCGGTACAGAACTGCACGATACAATAAGAACACGTCAAACCCCAAAACTTTGCAGTTCCATAAAAACAGATCAGCTTTACAACTAAATGCTGCCGAATTAGTGCTCCACACAAGAAGGATACTCATTTCTGAAAGCTAAAAGTGTTGTAAGTTGCTATAAGATCAAACTACCACACGTAGATGAACAGATCCAAACATTCCAAACTAACCTCAACTGAAGTTTGCGAAGAATCGCTAGATGTCCTTGCTGATCCTGCTCATTGCATATTATTGTAAAGTCAATTCCAGATAAAACATAGTACTGCAAGAGAATGCCGACCTAAATAGCAACGATTCGGAATCTGCCACTACTTACTTTTCTTGGACATGAACCTTCATGTCGCATTTCATCAATGGTTGTAGAACCTCGTCCCAATATAATGACCAAAAAAAATGACCAGCATCAACTTCCTGATAATCAAAACAAATGCCTTTGCTCTGACATGCTACATACAAGAAGCACAGTGCTGGAAAGTTCTTGACAGAAATTATGCATACCCGCAACAAGAGAGGGATGTGCCAGATGTTGGAGACATCATAGATGTTGAGTATGTGAGCAGCCTGCATACCCAACCAATACAAAAAAAAAGGTTGCATTTATTCAAACAAAGCTTTATATAAATGAGGTGTGCTATAATACACATGTATGAATTACTACCACAATACATGGAGCCAACGAGAATATCAGTGATAACCCAATTTCTAGACTTAAATTTAGCAATAATATACGCAACTAATTCGAGTACATCAAAAATAATCAAGAGCTAATCTAAATAGCATGACCTTCTGGTTGATCAGCACAAAAGACGAGTTCGACTGGAAAGATGATATCCCCTCAATTTAGTAGAAAAGCCATGGAAAATCTCACGGTTATCACTAAGAAGCCTAAAGTAAAACTAATTGAACACTTACTGGAACATGGCAAAATTGAGAGAGCTTCTCCTTGGTGGCCTGCTCCAAGGGCTGCAACACACACATTAAAAATGTTAAAAAGAACATAAGAAAATTCAATAAATTCAACAAAAATCTAAATAATGATGTGTAAACAAGCCATTTTCATGTGTTGCTTAAACAAGGAAACAAACTCATTTCATGTTTGATTGGAAGTTATCTAAATATGCACCGAAACCTGAAAAGATTTACCTGGGCGCTTCGGCAAGCCAGCAAATCAGGAGTAAGACCCAGTGCTCGAAGTTCCCGAACGCTGTGCTGTGTTGGTTTTGTCTTCTGTAAAAATCATATATATATATATATATCAGATCAGTGAGAAATTCAGGGTCAAAGTCGTGAACATGAACTACAGATACGTGACACAAGCTCTGGGTAAATTAGGTGAAGAACTACGAAATCACGTTACACAGGGTGATTTTATTCTCTGACCTGCTCGCCCACAACACCCAGAACGGGAACCAAACTCACGTGGACCAAACAGAAGTTGCTATTACCTGCATGGCAAAAATTCCAATTAAGAACCTATCATAAGCTATTACGAAAAAAGGGAATCCAGTATGCGCCAAGAATGATTCTCAAGTCAGTAAATCGAAATTATAAGATAAAAATTACCAACTCGAAACTGGAACTGTCGGAGAGCTTCAATAAAAGGCATGGATTCAATATCACCTGCATTTAAAACCAGATCATCCCATGCAGTAAGTGATCAACTTACAAACAATAAGAGTAAGAGTCCGTCAACAATCTGTACTGCGTTATAATGTATAATATATCAGTTAAAAATATAATTAAGTGCTCCAGTTGAAAAGGCCGAGCATGAGACAAAATCCTAGTGCAAGCAGGCACACAAGCACAAGGGTTCAACAGAACGACAAAGTTGGTCCATACGTAGGTACTGCGTTTTCTCAAACTTGTAACGAATCAACTTCTTTAACCTCGAGAAAGCAATATCCTCTTCGTCAATTATTTACACGATACTCTGACAAACATCTGACCGTAAATATCAACAACTTCAATAACATCTAAATTGAAGGGAGCAAAATAAGTACCAACAGTGCCTCCCAGCTCAATGACACAAACATCTGCACTTCCATCATGTCCGTCCACTGGAACTCTAGCGACTCGTTCAATCCAGTCCTGAATAGCATCTGTGATGTGTGGTACAACCTGTTTCGTTACAACCACACCCCATCGGAACAACAATAAGGTATCAGTTAAATGAATGATTCCAAAAGAGGTTTATTCAATGTGTCCACGTGACCGATGGCTGTAGATCTAACACTTGCGTTCATACAACCTACTACAACTGTGCAAAATCGCCCAATAAACTTTCATAAGAGAAGTGGCTCAAATAAGGACCAGATTAATGAAAACCACCCGAAACCAGACCAAAATATAATTCGGCTGAATCTCTAAATTCAACAAGATTTCACATTGAAAGAATTGATATATGAGTGGGGCATAGAAACATTTTAGTTGAAGCGTCTACCGACGAAGATAACATAGATATCAGTTAAAATTCCCGATGATCACACCTGAACAGTTTTTCCCAGGAAGTCACCCCGCCTCTCCTTCTCTATCACTGCCTGGACGCACATAAACCGAATCAGTAACAACATACCCATACATCATTCTACTACTAAGAAGGTTTCATATAATTCATGCTTATCCGAAATCAACTTCACGTGTGAGCTCTCTGTACACAGATCCTGGAAACTGCGAACAAACACTGGAAAGGAAGTAAAGCGAAAGAAGACCATAGTGAAAAACAAATCAACACATGAGTAGTAAAAAGAAACATGCAATCGACTAAAAAACAATAAAAAACCAATTACAAAAATACGAAAAACGGAAACAATGCAGAAAATCCTCACAAGAACTAATTTGGTAACTTTAAAACAAAATCTCGTAGATACCTGGTAAATTTTCCCAGTGGTGATGTTGTTGTCCCGTGTCAATGTGACGTCCAGAAAGCGCTCATAATTACCAAGATCCAGGTCAACCTGCAAAAATAAAAAGTAAAAGCAAGTATGAGAAGGTTTTCACAGTAATTGAGGAGCTGCAATGTTGTATAGCTTTCGCAAAACCAAGGTACAGCGATGGAACATGCTTGAAGAAAAATTTCTCAATAAGTTCGAGCTAATTCAGCCATGAGTATCGGTTGAATCGATTTCCATTGTGAAAATCCGAAAACTAGCTATCAAATCGGTTGGTTGACAGCAGTGCTACCAGCAACGGCATTTAAAAACCCCGCATACAATCGTAACATCTAAATATAAGCCGTTTAACACTCTAAATTATGCAACACACTGCTGAAAGCTCACCTCACCACCATCGTCCAAAACAAAGACTTCCCCGTGTTCGAAAGGTGACATGGTTCCGGCATCAGTGTTCAGGTAAGGATCTAAAGGTACGAGGAATAAGACACAGGAATTCAGAAAGCAATTACACGTCACACATAAATTTTAAAAATGAAAGGAAATGATAGAAATCCACTCGAATTAAGCCAGTCAATGCTCCTGCCGACAGGGCATGAACTCATGTAATAGAGGCAAGCTGTCAAGTTTCCTGTTCAAACCGAAGACGCCATAATGAATTAAATGGCACACTCAACTTTGACAAGAGCCCAAGATATTCAAATTCTAATACCCCTACTAAAACCCTAAACCCTGCTTCCACACTTCAACCCGACGGTAAGAAAGACCCAATTCGCCTACTGTTTCATAATGCGCATACCAATTTTGATTGATGTGACCCGAAGACCACATGCCTTGAGTACAACTCCGATGCTACTGGCCGTGACTCCCTTTCCAAGGCCGCTCACCACACCCCCAGTAACGAGTACATACTTCATATTGACCCAAGCTCCTCTGAACGAACCGCGAACCGCCTTAAACGACCCAGTAATCCCTCCTTTCCTGCTCCTACTGCAGACCAATCCCCTTCTTCAAGCCCCCTGATCCTTCAGCCGCCAGCAGCGCACTCCAACGCAACTCACTAAGCGTCAATTTCACAACTGAACGCAAACGACACCAAGACAACTCCAGGCATTGCCTCTCACGCCCTGTTACTCCCCACTTCCGGCCTACCAGGTACAATTCTCTCGCTGCAAACACCTCAAATGCACAGAACAAAGTACCCAAACAAGATTTTCAAACCCTTTTTTCCTTAAAAAAACCAAAAAAAAAAAAAAAAAAAAAAAAAAACCATACTACTTACTGCACACACTGCCACGAGTTAAAAAATTGAGTAGAATCACCACCAACTCAGAGAAAGCAGCGTAGGATTGGGGTTTTGTGGGGTGGGTGGTAGAGGACTAGCGTGATTGAGTGAGTGAGTGCGTTGCGGATGGCAGAGTGCGGCGCCGTCATAAGGGCTGTTTGATGCCCCATGAAACGAAGAAAGGCGAATTTGTCCCGCATTTTGATGGCTCTTGCACGCTCATGGGGCATCACCATGGCTCTCTCTTGTTGTGTGTCCTCTTCCTCCTTTCACACCGCACCCTCCCTCCCTTCCGTGTGTGTGTGTGTGTGTGTGAATGTGTGGGTTTCTCAAGGTTTGCACTTCCTTCCTTCCTTCCTTCCTTCCTTCCTTTCCTGTGAGTGAGTGAGTGAGTGTGGCCCCACTTGCTTGCATGGTGCCTTAATCACTTGTGGCATGACAGAATGGATATCCCATGGAATTTCCACCACCACCACCACCACCACCAGCCTGCTTCTCATAGCTCACATTACAAGTGTGAAGTAAATTGATGTATATATACACTCAGAGCATTTCAATGTATATTTCTCACCACTCATTGGACACTACTGCACCAAAGATTCTTCAAGTGAATAGTGAATTTTCGTTGGGTGTTAGGGGTGATGTGATGTATGGGTTGTGCAGTGATGAGGAGGTGGAGGGGGGGGGGGGTCCTCTTTGGTCCAATCGACACCTAATTTTCTGATTTCTCATTACTATTATGAATAATGTTATTTTTGGTATTGAAATTTTTGTTTGGATGTAGACTTCTGAGGAGCAATGTCCAGCACCCTCTTCTTGGTCAGGGCGGAAGCTCTCTTGGGTATTGTCCTGCTTCAATTGTAATTGGTTCTTTCTTTACTGGGGAGATTTCAAAAATAATGATGACTGTAATAATAAAATAAATAAATAAATAAACTGGACGGGGGAAGAAGGGGAGCATTTAAAGATTAGATTGAATTTTTTATTTAAAAACACATGAGTTTATATAATATTATTATAGTTGAAAGATATATTAAATATAATTATCCAATGATTTTTTTTACTTCTTTATTTTTTTAACATAATGAATCATGAAAAGATAAATAAAAATTTGTAATAGAAAGGAGATCTAGAAAACTAGTAAAATCAAGTAACTCTCACCATGGTGAAGGCCAAACAAATCCAAGATAGCTTCCCTCATATTAAGAAAATGGTGCTAATTTGTGTTGGAAGGTGGACTTGTTGAGTTTCATTTGATGCCTTCCATGAAAATATGGACCAAATGAAAAACTTCCTCCTAGCAAAATGCATCATCTAAGCAATAGCATAATTTTGATTCTTCATACCAAACAAATGTGTGTAAAATCATGAAACAAAGTTGAGTTACTTATAAGATATTTTGATTTTTTTATTATTTTGATACTTCCATGTTTGACTTAATAAAGATTTTTTTGGGTGTTATTAGTTGTGAAATAATTGGTCTTGAACCATGCACATGTTTGAAAGTTTTTGGAATATGATTTACATTATGGAACTTTAAATACAAGTATTCATAATTATTTTATATAATTTAGAAAGTGACTTACTTAATTATTTGGTGAAAAATAAAAATATTCACATGCATACATATATAAAATTATTGAGATTTAGGTCAAATTTATATACATATTTTTAAGATTATCAATTTATCTATTTAAAAAAATTATAAAAAATAACTATAATATCAAAATATAAAAAAATGTTAAATTGATTCTAACTTTTATTACATCAACCCATCTATTAAAACCATTTTTACACCTCTTTGTCTCTAATTCTCATTCTTAGTACTCATATTATGTCTTGACCTCTCCATTCTATGTCTCTTTTCAATATTCTAATCCTTTAATACTATTTTTAGCCTTCATTTCATGTCCCTTGGCGTGATCCTTGTTCTTTGTCTCTTGACCCAAAGAATTCTTGAAATTAAATTGTATTAATCATGTGTGTTGCTTGAATTGCCTATGCACCACAAGGATAATAATTCTTTTGTTTCATTCTTCACAACTTCCTCAAGAGAAGCTAAACACAACATCTCTTCACTTATATGTGATACCAAATTCCCTCACCTATTGCTTCCTACAATGTTCAAGTAATCAATAATGAGGGAGATTAAAGGATAATTCCATGTAGCAATATAGTGCAAGGAGAAAGGATTATATTTCTTGGAGTATAATCGCTTCTAACTTATGATTGCACCAACTAAGCCCTCATCAATGGAATTTGAATTAAGAGGATTGTTGCTTCTCTAGTAGCTAGTATATTGTGCCACATTTAAAATTCCATTGAGACCATTTAAATAAGCCAATGATTCTAAGGGTAGTAGAAAATTGGATATCATAGTAGAAATCTTAGACATTTGGCTAATGGCAAGGTCTTAAAAACTACTCGGGAATATCAGTTTGAAATCTAGAAGATGAGTTGGTTCCATTTTACCAATTCTTTCTAGTTGGCTCTACAAACAAATCATATCTTAACTAGCAACAAATCGATGATGTAGTCCAAATCGAGTCGCATTGGATTATGAAAATCTAATCATATTAAGAGATGTAGCAATGAGATTGTAATTTGTATTGATGTCACTTTGCACCTTCAATTATAGATTCCCAATCTAAAATCATTGTCTAGAGATTATAGAAGAGTTTGTTATCTACTACTATTTTTGCTTGAACCTTCATATTAGCACAAAATTAAAGCTTTCTAAGAAAAAACTTTAAGATAATGGAAATTTGTGTATTAGCAGCTTTGTTCATAAAATCACAATTGCTTATAGCTCCTATCTTTGATCTAATATTCAAAACCATCAAATCCACCTTGTACTTTTCTCTTTGGCTTTTTCAATAGCATTACTAAATTAAAAAGTTTTAAGCATTTTTGAAGCAAATCCGCAAATCAATTCCAAGTCTTATAGTCTTTCACAAAAAAATTAAACTTTGAGAAATCATAAAAACTTGTCTACAATTACTACAATAGTGATTCAAATTGGTTGCTAATTTTGAATCTATATAATATTCTATTCAACAAGTTATTATTCTTAAATCACTAAATATATGAAACACTTATCTTCATAAGATGTAGCAAGCTTAGCTCAAAAACACTACAACTTTTTTTCAAACAAGAATAAACTTATTCAACATTCAAAATCTCACCTCAATTAAACATTTACAAAAATCCATTATAGAGTCTACAATTTATTACATGTTATATGGCAGTTATTACTCCTTTTCTATACAAAACCAATATTCTTTCTTGCTACACCACTTACCCAGATTCATCAACAGATTTGTCACCTTTATCATCATCCATTCTTATGGCTTCAAGTTCCTATAAAGGTATACAAATTAATGCTCAAAAAGTTATAATCATTGTATGTGTCTATATAATTTCTTCAAGAATAAGGCAATTAGCATGTAAAGTAAAATACAGGTAGAATTAATAAATATAAGCTATAATGATAAGTTTATTTGTTTAGATTAACTTCACTTAAAGAATCAATCAATCAACTATACATTAAACATGATCATAGAGTTCCATAATAAGAATTTCAAAAAAAACAATTATAAGATTATAACTTATTTAAGTAGAGAGGTTGGGATGAGAGATGAAAGTCAAGGGTGGAAGAATTGAAACAAGAAAGAGGGGTTGGTAAAAGGAATAAGAAATTATAAGTTGTAAGTCTTTAAAGAGTCTAAATATTGAATGAAAAAATCAAGATCAAGTGTCTTAAATACTTATCAAAATTAGATAAATAAAGAATTTATTTATAATTAAAAAACTAAATTTAATAAAAAAATGTTTTTTTATGAAATTTAAAATTATATATATATATATATATATATATATATATATAATTTTAAAATTTAATTTTTTTTTCTTAAAATATATTTTAGTTAGAGTCTTCACTCATTAAAGTTGTTATTACTATATTATGAGCACTTCAAAGCAATAAATTGCTTGTATTATATGTCTTTTCAACTAGATGTAAAGAACTTGGCGAAAAAAACTTTATTTTAAATTTTGTTGAATATTATGGTACAATTCAAAGAGGTCTACAATATAAAAATAGAAGAATATTAGATGATAAATATTTTTAATTATAATTAATACATAAAAATTACACAAAATAAAAATACAGATTCTTATTAAGTTTGAGTGCAAACTAATAATATTAAAGAGATCTTGCAATTAAGAGTTTAATATTAAAATTAAAATATAATTTTGTTTAATACATAGATAGTTTTTTTCGTCTTTTCTCTTAGGTTTTGAATTCGATTCTTCTCATTAATTAAGGTTAATTTTATTAATCAATTAAAATTTTATAAATTTTAAAGAAAAATAAATGATTAAGTAAAAATTTATAGGAATTTGTACAAAAGTTGAGATTTTGTTTAATTTTCATAGGATTTGATAAAGATTTATTTAAGGATTTGATAGGATTTACTAAGGTTTCTTTGGATTTTAATTAGGATTTGATAGAAGGTTTTAGACTTTTTAAAGATTTTTTATAATGTACTTCAAGTTTCTTTAAAAGTTTCTTAAGATTTAATGGAATTGCTAGGACTTTATTTAGGATTTTTTTAGGGATTTTTTATGGATCTTATAAAAACTTGCTGGAGACTTTTTATAGATTTTTTATAATTGTATAGATTTGTAATTTATTTTTGATAGATTTTGAAACAATTAAGCTTAGGATTTCTAACAAAATTAAAATTATCACAACATATGTTTATAAACACCTTATTTAATTTTTGAATTATTAGAAGAACTTTAGGATTTAGATAAATCTTTTCTATAGCTAGATTGCCAATGCGTTTTTACACTAGAATTCACTTAACTCAATAATAGAAGAAATAGAATTTATTGAAGAGACTCAATATTTATGCAATTAAATATTAAGTAGAAATTTTGTTACATAAGACTTAGACAATATATAATATACTTTTAATTCTTTCAAAAATAATAAGATAATAAATTATGTTACTTATTTTAATATAAAACATGTAAAAAATAAATAAAAAATATTTAATTTCTACCATAGAAATATAAGATATAAAAAATCCAAAAAAAATTACACCTAATTTAAAATTTTATTAGAAAATATTTATTTGATTAAATAATTTGATTAGAATATGATTATTTCTAAATTTAATTCTTAATTTGAATTTATTGATTTAAATGTAACTAAGTCATAGCCACTATTTATAAATTATAATTTATTTATTTATTTATTCATTTATTTGATTGACAACTAGAATTTACAAATTATCAGTTTTGCAAATGTAATCAAAGATGTAACCTTCATCAATTGTATTTGTGCACTATTTCTTCTTTATTGGATAAATAATATTTTTCAATAATAGAGATTTCTACTATGTGATTATACAACCTATTTTATGGTTTGAACCAATAAAGACACAATTTTATTTTATGATGTTTTTTGGATCCCAAGGCCCTATTTCTACTTGGTTCTATGTTGCTTATAATATAAACATAATAGAAAAGAAAGGAGAAATGGTAGTCTTTGCCTTTACAAATCTCATGCACAAATAATTTTTTACGATATGTTTTATTAGTTATTTAGATATAAAGAGGCTTTAGATATGATTATGTAGTCTTTATTTTATTTTCTTCTAAATTTATTATTATAATAAATTATAATTTAGTATATTGAAAGTCACAAATATAATCTGATTTTCTTATAGAGTATATTAGGATTTTTTTTATTTTACTTATTAAAGAAGTAACTATGAAAACTTATAAAATTAAAGGTGTATTACTTCAATATATTGTTACAAAATAATTTTGAAACTCTATAAAATAGAATTGACTCAACAACTAAAAAAGTGATAAATCTATATCACACCATGTTCTTATGTCAAAGGTTTGTACTAATCAAGGACTCATTAAATTATTCTATAGACTAATAAAACTAAAACTAAGGTCTATTTTTGATAATATAAAAGACTTCTAATTGCTTATAAAAAAAACATTATGGAAGTTCTTGGTTCCATGTCTAAACAAAACTTAGATATTTTAAATTTATTTATTAACATAATCAAAAAATATATCTTTATGAAGAAATAGAAACATGAGTTAGTATAATTGATGTCTTTATTAGATAATTTTTATTTATTAGATATTTTTTTTTTATTTGATAAAACCAATGAACATTTTAAGTTCATTCCACAAGATCTAATTATGATTAAAGTAATTATGCTCTAAAACAAAGAATAAAATATCTCACAATTTCAATAGATATAGATATAAACATGAATAAGAATCACAATTTAAAATAAAAATTACTTTATTCTATAAATGTATTTAAATATATTAAAAAAATATTAGTCACCATTAGAAACATATATTGATATGTTTATTTTTATTTATTTATTTATTAAAAAATAATTATATTAATTTAAAGTAAAACACTCAAACAGAATTAATCAAGATCTTAATATATATATATATATATATATATATATACATACACAATTCTTTTTGTACCTTCTCTTGCATATTTTGGTACATCCTGTGATTAAAATGAGGAAACAAGGTAATGCAATGGTTTGTGAGGCAGTAAGGCTATGGAGAAAGAAAATTTTGATGAAGTCATGAATTTGATCACAAGGGTACCAAAATATCCAAGGGGTGTAACAAAATATCCCTGCACTATCTATCTATCCATCTATATATCTATCTTTTATAAAACAATATTTTTTTTATAATATCAAACATTTACCATAATGCTGACCAATTTCTTGTAACATTTGTACGAGCAAACAGAAAAAAAAAAGTAACAAGATCAAAAATAAAAAATAACTCTTCTGCACTTGCACGCCTAGTGGGTTGATACAAAAGCTCCAGAGTTTGAAGGCGTATCTATTATTAGAAAAAACTCTCTAGAAACTTAATTCTGATTCTACAAAGGAAATTATACTCGAGTTGGAGGAGGATCAAAGCCTGATATAATTAGAAACAGCTAAAAAATGAGTAGAATACACTTATAATATGTTTGTCAATCAAATCAAGCGAGTGTTTCATGGCCAACAGCGGTAACATTACTGCATTCGTTAGAAGAAAAACTTGTCGTGCATGTTCGAATGGCTCATAGTTTTGTCAATCCTACTCTGAAAACCCACAAAAGGTTGAGCTACAAATTTCATTTTTGTCAAGTGGAATTCTCATCTACACTGACGTTAACCCCATCCACTAATTCATGTTCAGAACGATGAGTGACGTTTATCATACTAACTAATCACGAACTGAGGTGGAGAGCTTATTGACTCCTTGACTTCCTGCTAGAACGTGAAAGAGTCATTGTCGGACAAAACTCAGCACATTGCTCAACAAGCCTGCAGTTTTATTCTCCCTCTACTGTGCGAGCAGCATCAGCAGTAAGATCCGCCATTAGAAAGCTCATCGTCTCATGTCTCACGATTGTATCTATCAGTTACTCCACATCTGTATGCAACTGATCTACCCCTCCTAGTATTGTACAAATTGTGGTGTCTTCAAGGACTCTTGTTTTTCTGCACTGCTTGCCTTGCAGGTAACATATGTCCTCGTTTTCCAAATTCCGCAGCACCCAGACTTGTTTTAAAAGCTTTTCACGTGTTTGTGTGGGTGATGTGACGACCTGTTGACCTCTGATTTGATGATGGTTACAGTTAGGCATATTAACTATGCTATGACTTTCTGCGTCTACTTAGCATGAAAAGTGATCTTTCCAAGGACAGTTCTATAAATCGTGTGTCAAAGCTTGAGCTCTATTTGTGAAGTGGGGTAGTTAAAGCCTTTCAACAGTGGCACCAATACTATCGCCGAAGGGTATACCAAGAGAGATGGACAACGAGCTGAGATTGTTGTGCTGGTTTACCTCTCCGTTTCTGCCACAAGACGCCAGTCGGAATGCCTGCAGTGCTCATGTTCCTGTGAATTGCTGCAGTAGCCATAATCCCTGTCCACGGCCTCATCAAATTGCCCAGTCTGAATGATGTACTTATGTTCGTGCAGTGCATTTGTGTGTTCGGCAATTTCCACTTAGCATCGCCGATGAACAGAGCATCTCAGCAATCTGGAAGTTCTTAAAACTCAGTACTTTTACCAAATAATCCTCTTGGCAGTCACGAGATTAGCAACGTCTCGCATTGTTCCAACAAATCATCGAGAAGCTAAATCTGTGATTCACTCCATGACGAATGTTGATGACCACAGACGTTGCTTGAATTGACGATCAGTTTTCTTTCCTTTCAAATGTAGCATTGTATGTTCTATCTTGTAGTTTAGTGTTGATGTAGAGTCAAGGTGATGATGTAAGAACAATTCACGTTCCAAGATATACTACTACCAGACCGGTGACATGTTCTGGATCTTTCTCAGTTGGCTGATAGAAATTTGTAACAACATGAAAACATTGTTCCCCACGCAATACCCCAGTAATCCGTGCTTCCATTGTTTTTTTTTTCTTGAGAAGTAGCTGCGACCGAAGTCAAAGGAATAGATCTGTGGGGAGTTGATCAAATGGACTTTCTTTCAAGTCATTTTGCAGATTCATAGACCTAACTTATCTCAATTTTACAGCCCTTCGACAAAGAAGTTTTAACCACCGCCATATCTTTCACAGGAACAAATTTAAAAGCACAGGATTCCCGATTCAGCTTATGCTAGGGTCACGTCAAAGTGACCACTGCAGAATCCATTTTGGTTGTTTTTAGTGCAGAATCTACTCGGAGCTTCTTCTCTCTTACTGCTACACACCAAGAGATGATGAGAAAGCATACAGGAGTCTGAAGTCCCGAGAATTCATATTGAGAATTGATTGTGAACAGTTCAAGAGTTGTTGTTTGAGCGACGACATTGCATCGAAAAGGTAGCATTTCGCCTCTTGCCAGTCCTACAGGGAAGCGAGTATCCAGCCCTCAGCTAATGTTGGAGCTGCTGCTGGAGGCGGTACCTGAAGTGGTGTGGTGCTGCCATTAATCACACTCCTGATAAAATGCAAGGCATCCATTGAATCAGATTCCAAGTACGACATGGCCCAATATTTCATCTTACTCTTTCTAAAAACTGCAGAACGGTTCAAGCTGAGAAGCATTTGAACATGCAAAAATCCAAGGATGATTGTCTACACACCCAAGAATGGTGAAAGAAAATTCTACGGGGTACAGAAGAACAGAGTCACAAGAAAGCGAACACAAGGAATGCGGAGCTACCGACACGACACGGGATGCACTCGGCGGCCATAACTCTGAGCTTGTGTAAGAGGCATGGTCTACCAGTTAGCTCTACTACACCTTCAATCCGCCGTAAATCTAACATAAAGCACACGCCTCTGCAATGGCAACCAAAACGTATTTACAAGCATCGCCTTCTTGTCGAGCTTCGCAAACTCTAAAAACCTTCGGGAAAGCGGATGAACGTACAAGGTTCAGCAATCCACAGTGGATTGGGATGAACGTACATCTCTGTGAATTCGAATCGAAAGGAATCTATGCAGATTCTTATTACTTTCTTTGGGGGGGGGGGGATGGCATTCCCCTTCGTGATGCTTTGATAACGTGGACTAGTAGACCGAGTCCTACTGCAGTGTTGTTGATTCCCACGCCATTTGAAAAACTCACTCAGCACCAGACTAGGAAAATAAATGGTACAAGGTTTCTGGGGGGGTGAATATAGTCTGTTTTTCTACAACAATGTATATTTATCTTGAAAGGAATTCAATATCACGTATGCAAGTCCTGTAAAACAGTGCATCTGATAAGAGTGGTATGAACTAAAATTCGTGAAGATGCAATAATGAATACTTACCTCTGAATAACACATTCATGTGTTTTATGTAGCAGGTCCTGACACGATTATCGGTTGCGATTACAATAAATGTAGATGATGAAATAATCTCACTGTTCGAAGGACTCTGACTAAGCATAATTTCCTGTAGATTTTTTCCTTCCAACCTATTCCCTCTTCTAAATTCTGCTAATGTTTTTCTCTGTGAAGGCAAGAGAAAAGGCTCAAGTTTCCATGGGGCTAGAAGAAATGGCTCTTCTATGCTCAAACAGATGGACTTTTTTTTTTTTTTACAATTTGAAGGCTTAAGAGGTGGGTAATGTAAGGCTATTCATATACAAAAAACGCCTTCAGTTTGAGAAGGGGAAGAAATTCACGCAAAGAGCAACACTTACTCTGTTTCAAGGGTCGTAGGACGACACGGAGCTTCGAATTCATCCAGAGTGCTGAAGTAATTCATTGAAATGAAGCTGGCAGTTCATCAACAGGTTCCATCTTAGATGAAAAAAGGCCTTCACCTAAACAGAGCACGTCTCGAATAACGATCGCAACACCATGATTTCATCACATACAAATAATATTTATTACTGGTTTTCGAATGAGACATGTGTGGGGCCTCTAACAAACCATTCGAACCAAGATTTCGAGAATCCACGTAGTTTACATCTGGCATTCAACGGGTTGAAACAAGGTTGCACTACGACGGCGCCAGCAGCCACAGTAATAGCTTCAATTGCAGACAATCATCGCTTGCAAGGCAGGTACAGGTGCAGGTGCAGGCAAAAAAGCTACTCAGTTTTCATTTTCAGTGTCTACTTTGGGCAAAGTTATCAGCGCCTCAGCAATGACTCTCGTCACATCGGGCAATTCCTGGAGGAAATCAACCAAAAAATCTGCAGGTTCTTGCTGTATTGGTGGAGCGGGGGCGTGATTTCTGGGTAAAAAAAACAGAATGCGCAGAGTTAGAAACGAAATTCACAAATGAGCTGCCAATTCCTTGCCTAATCCAGCAATGCATCTACAAGGAAAAGAATGGAGCTCACATCCGCGATCACAACTACCGCTAACACCTCAATTCTTCTACCAGATTCAAAACACCCCAAAAAAACCCAACACAAACACACACACACACACACACTCAACTCTCAAAACCGATAGCCACATTCTTCCGTTTGCAATATATTCGGGGCATTCAAAAAGCTCCAAGCCAAAAGCATACCCAACTATCCCTTCATCATCCGCAGCCCCTCCCGCGCCGTTATCAATGTCCATGTAGACCAATGCCCAAAAAAAAACAACTTTGATCCCTACACTCACCACCTCAGCTACGTACACCCAAAAATGCATAACAATCTTATCGTGCAATTCGAACTCATACAACGAAAAAACGTCGCTGATATCCGACCAATCGCCCAAGCTCGTAAGTTCGATCCGGCCAGAACGCTTACTTGGCGTCATCGCGCCGTCGAAACAGATTTTATAGTGATTCCATTGAGAAGTACCTTGACCGAGAGGTAGTAGAGTCTCCGCAGGAGGTGAGGGGAGGGAGGGGCGCGGAAGCGCTGAGGGGAGGGGCAGAAAGGGAGGGAGAGGCAGAAAGGGAGGGAGAGGGGCACAGAGAACAATTGAGTCGGCGACCGAGCGAGCAACCGAGAACACGATTGAAGGACACGCTGCTGAGTAGAGGTCGGTATTGCACGGGGATGGGGCGTTCCACAATGGGCATGGAATGAACGGGCTTGACCCACCCGTCCCCCGTGGAGTGGCAGGGGGTGGGGGGGCTTAGGGGCACGGGTGGGGGGAAGCTAGCGAGTTTCCGCCTCCAATGGCGGGTAGTATCTTCAACCCGGCATCAGTTGGCCGGGTTTCTTTCCCCCGGGTAGTAAATCCTTTCTGATTTGGACCCCGGATTTCTTCTGCTCGCCTCTGTGGTCTCGTTTACCGCGGGGATTGCGGCGACTCTTCATCGTTTGGATGAATGAAAAAATAACCCTTCGATGAACCCTGGTTGTCGTTGCTTTGTACGAGTTTCAGTAGCTGACACTTGTCGCTTGCTGTGGGATGTTTGGACTTGGAAAGAGGTGAGCCATTGAGATCGCTCTGGATCGAATCTGTCTGCTACTCACCCACTGTAGGATTTATTTTTCTTTTGAAAAAACCAAACAAATATTGATTTATCTTGATCCAATATCTTATGAGCTTCCAAGCAAAAGCATCTTTAAATAAGTATAAATAAATATGTGCTATATACTTTAATTAGTGTTTTTATTTATACATATATACATACATATTTTTATCCCTGGATTTCTTTCTATTTGAAACATAATTATTTTATTTCATAATTAGAAGTTAACAAAATTTTATAACGTTTTTTTATTAAGATATATCAATTAGTATGATATTGATATTTCTTTATAATTCTTAAAATGACTTTTTATTAATAAAGATATTTATACATAAATATTAAATAATTTAAACTAAATAAATGATAATTATAAAACTCATAGTAATGTTGAATATAAATCTATCAATTATTTACTTGTATATTCACTATTTCAATTAAAGTAAATAATATAGGTATTTTTAATTTTTTTAGATTTAATCCATATTCACATTTTTTATTTTAGTATATTTACATATTGATATATTTTTATTTTTATTCATTAAATTATTTCAAAATAAAATATATTTAAAAAAAACTTTTGTAAAAAACCTAATTAATTTTTTTTGATGTAAATGGTAGATCAAATATTCATTAAGCTTATTTAAGACATTCTTAATTATTCTAAATGATTTTAAATTTTTTTAATATTTTATGTAAGTAACAAATCATCTATTTTTTAGTTTTATAATATTATACATCTTTATTTCAAATCTTAATAAATTATTTTATTTTATTTATTATACATAAGATAATATTTAAAAAATTAAATTAAATTATTATTGTAATATTAGATATACAATTTGTAATAATTAATTTAAAATAAAAAAGATATGGTATTTTAAATATATATATATATATAGATATATATCTATATATATATAGATATATAAGATGTTGTTAATGCAACTATAGTTGTATTAACATATAACTATAGTTGTATTAACATATAACTATAGTTGTATTAACATATAACTATAGTTGTATTAACATATAACTATAGTTGTATTAACATATAATTATAGTTGTATTAACATATAACTATAGTTTTATTAACATATGAGTAAATTAAGAAAATATATTTAAAATTCAAATTAAAATAATAATTTAATTTTTTATTGAATTAAAAATATTAAATAATAAAAAATCTAAAGATATATATATTTATATATATATCTATATATTAAGATAGTGGTAATTTAAAAAAATATATATCAAATTTTTTATATTTTTCTTTATTGTTTAGTTATGTGTTTACATAATTTTTTTAAGGTAATTTTTTCAATTTTAAGTGCTTGTGTCAAAAGATTTTTATTTACTAGATTATGTTTTTATAATCAATACCATAATTTTATTGATAATTAATTTTAGACTTATGAAAAAATATAATATATCACACAATAAGCTTCTTTCTTATAATTATAAATCTTATTTTTTACACTAATTAATTAACAAAAAATCTCTCGGTTAGAAATTTTAGTTATAATAAGTTTTTAGCAATCTTAGATAGAACTAATACTAACTTGCATTTAAGTTTTATTTGCAGTACCCAAAAAATGTTTTGTATTATTTGATTTAGTTAGCTCTTATAAAGATTAATATGAATGCCTACAAAAGTATTGCAAGAAGAATCTAAAAAGATAATGCACTGTCTTATAAAGTAAAAATTAGCCTAGAAATACATTAATTATCTAATTATAGAAAGATTTCCTTTTAATTTGGATTTGGATTTACAATCCAAAAAAATAATGCATAAGGTATTTATGAACACCTTTTTGGAAATCTTAAATAATTCTAAAAATTTAATTGCCCTCTAATGAACTTTAAATAAACCTTAAAAAATCTTCAAAATATCCTAAAGATTTTATAAAGAAATCATGAAGAAATCATCAAGAAATCATAAAAATATTAATTAAACCTTAATATTAATTCTAATTAAAATATGATAGATTTTTTATAAAATTCTAAGAAATTTCTAAAAATATCTTAATTAAATCTTAACATAACTTCAAGAAAATTCTTAAAACTATAATCAAACTTTAACCAAATCTTAAGTAAATCCTAATAAATTCTAGTCACACCTTGAATAAATTCTACAACAAATTTTAAATCTTAATAATTATTATTTTAGTTATTGATTTTGATTCAATTTTATTATACATTTCAACTTTCTAATTGGAAACAAACTCAAAATGTTTGAAGATGATCAAACTTACAAATTAATATAACCAAAACATTGATCAAAATCACAAAAATTCTCATTGATATTAAAAATCTAAATTCACTAGAATTTTAAATAACTTTAATCTAATTTTTAGATTTAGTATAATTTTATAATAAATATCTAATTCAAATACTTTTAAAATTCTAAAAAAACACACCTATAGATTTATTACAAAATTCACATAATATACCAAAATATTGCCATCTTTCTATACTATAAAAAATACAATCACTTAAAATAATCCTAACTTTGTAATTTTTTTTTTTTTATAAATTCATCATAAATTTAAATATTTTAAATTTAATGCTAAAAAAGTTTTTTTTTTTTTTGATGAACAAAAGAATTCCACATTTGTCATGAGTTTGTGATTTTGTACTTGAAGGTCTGATTTTGACCTTGCTTGATTAGTCATCTCTTGGTATTAATCTAAGATTTTTCTAACTATTTATTGATTAAAGCTATTCTTTAATTTTACTTAAAAATATCTATAATATTATTTTTGTTTATCTAATTTTTTGTCTTATTTATGGTTCTATAAAGTGAGTTGAAGTATATATATATACAAATGGAAATTATAGCACTAAATTATTTTTATTATCTTTATAATTCTGATTTATTTTCTAGGATAATTTACTACTAAATTTTAAAATAAGTTATTTTATAATGTAATCCATATCTTTTTCTTTTAATCAATAATTATGTTATAATAAAATAATAATGTTTTAAAGTTTGTATTTAAAGTCTAAGGTTTTGACTATAATTTAAAGTTAAAATATTTCTTATTTTATTAAAATATGTTTTTTAGAAACTTCTCTTTTAGAAAAAAAATTCGAATTTATTTATTTTTTTTCCAAATTTTTTCCTTCTTAAGAATGTTTTTAGGATTTTTTCTAGGATTCTATATCAAGATGATCAATAGAAGTCAAATATTCAAGAGACAAGTGGTGTAGAATTTTTTTTAATTTTAAAAATTATACATAGTATATATAGAAAAAAAAATTACAAAGTAGATTTTATAATATTTTTTTTCCTATACTAAAGATTTTTAGGATTCTTAAGTATCATGATATGTATGGAGATTTATTTTATTTTATTTTATTTTATTTTTCAATTAGATAAGTGAAAGACATAAGTAAAGTTATTTAAAAGAAAAAAAATCAAGAGATGTGTGTATTACAAGGATATTGTTAATTATCTTCACTATTTTTTAGATTTATAGATAAAACAAATATTTATAATTACTAATATATCTTCCTATATTGCTTAACTTTATATTAGAAAAATAATTCTATAGATACATCAATAATTTAAAGATCTATTAGAATGTAATCTAAATTTTTTTATCCACTTGGTACTCTTTCTTGTAAAAATTAAGAGCGTATTTTTGTATGTTTATTTTTTTTTATAAAATTTTAAATTTATTGCTAATTTACTAGCTAATTTATTATTATAATATATTTATATTATGCTTGGTATAAGATTGGATTCGATGTCAAGACTAATATGGTTTAAAAAAACAACATATGTAAAAAATGAGTATAAATCTAATTTTGTAAGTAATCTCCTTATCTAAATGGCTTTTGAGGTCTTGTTAGATAGACTAATATACTTTGATTGGAGGAGCTTTTAAGGAACATTATCTATTTCTTGTCCTCCCTACTAGAAAGTAATGACCTTTGTGAACCCAAATTCCACCACTCTATGAAACTAGTGCTACATAATAAGTTTAAGACATAGAATGGAAACTCTCAATTGTGCAATTGCTAAATTAATTCAAATGTAGGTATTTGTAATTCAATTTAACTTATTGCCTTCCAAGCAATAGTTATCAATATTAATTAATATTTTTTTTTTATTATTACTATATTTAGTTTTAGTTTTATTTATTTCAAAAAATAAATTTTTATGAAATTAGTGCTCTTAGAAGCTCAGCTTATAAATATTTTTTTATTTAATAATTTATAATAATCCAATTATAAGGCATTGAGGATTGCCTTTTCAAAATTGAGTAATCCAAACTACCAACTCAACCAACCCCCTCGTACTCAACAATTTACCAAAAATTCGTTCTATCTCCAAATCAAGCAAATCTTAGCTCGTTGGAAAGCTGAAAATAAGATATATGTGCTCAAAAAAACATTACTTCCAAAATCATAAAAACTATAGACTGATTGAAGAGAATCCGAGGCCTTTTAAACCCCTTTGACTATTAAAGTATTTGGACACTACTAATTCCAATGGATTGCTTTCTAAACCACAACAAGCACCATCCACATACAAAATCAATGCCTCTACACACTCACAAGGTGCACAATGAGATTTAGAATCCAAATGAGCTTAAAGTTAGGATTTTAGGCCAAAATTTGGCAAGACTTTGTCCTTCACTTAAAAAGAGAGAGAGAGAGCTTGGGCAACCAAATCCTCTTATTCAAGTGAGTGAAGGCTCATGGGAGGTGGCCACATCTCCACTCTTGATCTCCAAGATCCCTAATTTAGATCTACAACCTTTATTCATTTAAGAACTTATTTTTTTATCAAGGCTAATAGCTATTATAAGTAATTAATAAAAAAAACTTTTTGGTAAATCTAAATTCACCATTGTGTTCAAAACACCTTTTTATGCTAAGATCAACTACTCACATATCCTTATCCATAGTCATATGTAATTTTTATAAAAATATTTGTTTCCAAAGATTTTAGCAATTATTGAAAATTCCTTAAAAAATGATATCTTCATGGCTCCATTTGTATTTTGGTAGAGGTTGTGCTGATCTTGTTTTCTTCACTCCATAGAATGAATCAATTGCCACCATTGTATTTAAAAGACTTCTATTAATTAGAAAAGCCTCTTTGTGACTTAGATTTATTGAATGTGGAGGAAAACTTCAAAATTGTCATTGTTAATCTTTACTAAAATCTTTTAGAAAATTATAATTATAATTTCCTCTAAATCATATGAAATGATTGTAGGTGAACTCAGAGGCTCTCAATTAATTCTTATAGCAATGATTCACAACCTCCAAATTATTAAAACTAACTAAATTACTATTTTAATTTTTAAAATCTTATCACTTTGGTCCTACTTAATCCAATTCAAGGAATAGGCTAGGATTTGTACCATCAAAGATTAAAATCCTCAAAACTCTAAAAAATTAGATTTTTCTTATATAAATCATAATCTAACTTATTTAATTATTATAAAATAATATTTATTTATTTATTTTAAAATTTAGAGAATAATTGAGAGCTTACAACCTTCAATAGAATGTTGAGTTTTTAAAAAAACTATCAAATTTACATTGATGAATCCTTGTGCAATCAAATTTTTGTTTTGATTATTAAGGAATATAAAAATTAATGCTATTTTAATATATCTTATAATTTTTTTTATTACCTTTAGATGAACTATCTATAGATTTAATATAAATTTGATTACATATTTGATTAAATAAGTTTGGTCTAAACTAATAGTTATGAAAAAAAAATAATTTATCCACCATTTTGTAAAATTCACAAATATTAAATGTGAATTTAATTTTATTCTAAGATAAAGTTCAAAAGACAAAGGAATATATTTTAGTTTACAGCCCATTATACCAAATTGACTAATCATGTCTTAAATATATTGATATTATAATAAAAAAATATAAATTGATTTAATTATCTCTACTACTAAATATTTTTGAATTTTTACTAGATTGATTATGTCAAATTTCTTGTAGAATTTTGTTTAAATCATAATATTTTTAATTCCATTTTTGTATGTAATAAAGAAATCATCAACATAAACTACTAATATGATATTATGGCTTTAGAATCTATTCTATTTTATGGGCATATATTTTTACTCTAATAATTATTTAAATAATAAGAATATATAGAAATAGATAAAAATAGATAAATTTGATAATATCTTATGGAAAAGCTTCTTAGAAGCTTTTTAGATATGTCTTTGCCTTTATATATATCTACATGTGATTAATAGGTTAAAAGTTAGGCCAACAAGTTGGCAGTTTGTCACATGTATTAGCCATTTATAGTACAAGTTAGACATGTGCATATATTAAAAGTTTATCTTATAAATTAAATATATATGGCATAAATTGAAAACATATTAGAGGTTCTATAAAATTTCATCACTCAACTTTTAGTTAAATAGTATATATAGTGACAAGAATAAGGTCTTTTTTTATTCTTATCAACTTCTTTCTTGCTTTTAGTGAATTTTCTAGAATTTCTAATTTTCTAGTCTATAGCAAAAACCATTCCAATTTCTTCTTAAATACATATATTTATTTATTCTTTTTTTTATCATTTTTCTTTAAAAAATGGCTCTAAATTTATTTACAACCTTAAAATTCTTATTCTTGATATTCTAGCATAATATTATCACTTTTCAACTTAGGTACTAATTTTGTCATACATATATTAGAATCTTCTAGTATTATAGATAAAATATATTATCTAATTTTATAATTTATTTTCTAAATCTACTTGATTGTCTTAATGGTAATAATAAAATATTAATGATTAGAATAAAAAAATGCTTATGTGATTGTCAAAGACATAAATCTCGAAGAACCAAAAATTCAATACACTCTTATGTAATTTAAAGAAAAAATATATTCACTCAAAACTAATATAGTATTGAAATTAGAATGATTATTTGTAAAAAGAAGAAGACTAAAAAGTCTTGAAATAAGACTAAAGACTAAAAAAATATTGGGAAGAGTGAAAAAGGCTTCACTTTTGTATTTGCATATACTATCTAATTAGAAGCTATATGGCAAAATTCTAAAAGACCTCCAACATATGTTCAAATTACAAAACATGTGTCTTAACTTGCAAGGCATGTTTCTTATATATGTGTCATATTGTTACCTTGTATCAAAAACTATGAATATATGAAATACATGGCTAATTTCTTTGCCAAGTTTTTAACCTATCAATCCCCTATAGACACATATAAAGATGAAATTGCATCTATAAAGCTTTGAAGAAGCTTTCCTAAAAGATATTATTAAATTAAATTATTTTTATCATTTCATAATATTTAGCTAATTATTAGAGTAAATATATATTTCTATGATATCATTTCTTTTTTAAAAGAAAAGTTCTATAAGAAGCGATGATCACATATTTAGGAAGTCCAAGATGCAATGAATTGAATATATATTATACTTTGATCATTATTTCCTTTGAAGGTATTTGATACATCTTCTTAACCATTAATAATGTCTTATTTTAAGGAGAGATGACCACCATATTATCTAATCATTGTTGAGGCCTTTAAATTTTTTTTCAAACAAAATATTTTTAGCACCATTAAAAGTCATGCCTAACCTTAATAATATCACCAAACATTTGAAATCTCTTCTAAAGTTATGATACAAAACGTATTGTATCTTACCATCTATTTAAAGAAAAACATGTTACCCTTCAAGATCTTTATCTTAAATACATGTCAAGGATAAGAACCTAATGAAAATAAATAATCAAATGAAACTTTTTTCAAAAAATATGATAAAATAAAAGTAAATATATATATAAATATATATATCTATATATATATATATTAAAAAGAAATTGAAATAAACTAAAGATTCTTGAATCTAAACTAAAGTAAGATAAAATTTGATAAGAATAAAGATGGCTTTACTCTTGCTTCTATATGTACTATCTATTTAGGAGCTCTGTGGTGACATTTTATAGGACCTCCTACATGTATTGACTTTGTAAGCCACATGTTTTAACTTGTAAGGTAAGTTTTTTTTATGTCTGAGTTACATAGTTAGCTTGATCTATAGATTACTTTCATATTTAATATATGGCAAATATTTTGACTAAATTTTTAATCTAAAAATAAATTATCAACATATATAAAGTCAAAATCATGTATCAAAGATATGAATCTCGAAGAAAGAAATTCTCAATATACTATTGTTCTATTGAAAAGAACTAAAAAGTCACTCAAAGATGATATAATATTAAACAAGAATGGCTATTACCAAAAACAAGGAGATTAGAAAGTCTTGAAATAAGACTAAGGACTAAAAAGGCATTGATAAGAGTGAAGAAGGCTTCACTCTTGCCTCCATATATACTCTTAACTAGGATCTATATAGCAATTTCTTATAAGACCTCCAAAACATGTTGACTTTACAAGACACATATTTTAACTTGCAAGACAAGTTTTCTATATGTATGCCATATAGTTAACATATTTTGTAACCTATTAATATGTGGTTAATTTTTTTACTAAGTTTCTAACCTATTAATCAACTATAAATACATGTAAAGTCAAAATAGCATCTATAAAGCTTCTTTGAAGCTTTTTTAGAAGATATTATGAAATTAATTTATTTTTATCTATTTTTACCTACATCTAACTAATCATATAGATATTTATTAGAAAATATATGTATATATGTGATATCATTCTTCCTTTTAGAAATTAATTCTAAGAGAAATGGTCATTATGTTGTAGTATTATAAGAAAAATCTTCCTTGAAAATGCACCCAGTACTTGGCTTTGAAAGGTAGGATAGAAATTTCAACAATAAAATCTTAACTCTAATAGAATATTGAATAAAATATAATTAAATCTTAATGATTCTAAGAAAATTCTAATTAAATTTAAAAGAAATCTTAAATAATTTTCAAACTCCAATTTCTAAGATGTCAATCCACAAAAACTTTCACATATTTTAATCAAGCTATTTAATTGATCTTAAATTTACAACATAAATTAAGCACAATTATATCTACCAACCTATAAAATTACACTTGTAGATCTACTACAAAACTTTTAAAATTACCTAAAACATTAGTCTTATTTTATTTTTAAAAAATCCAAGTCATCCAAAATATCCTAGACTTTGTAAAGCTTTTACAAAGTCATAATAAATTCAAATCACAAAAAATTATTACTTAAAGAAATTTTATCAAGTTTGCTATCATATTCCACTCTTTGATCTTCTAAAAAACTCCCAAATCACCATAGGTACACAATTTTGTACCTTAGGCTCTGATTTCAATCCATTTTGACAACTAGTCCTCTCCAAGTATCAATTCTTAGCTTCTTGAGATATTTTTTGCTAAAATCTACTCTTAATTCTTTCCTACATATGCCTATATTATTTAATTTCCTAATTTACTTTGTTTTGCTTTATTCATGGTCCTACAAAGTAAATAGAAGCATATTTTGTAAAAAAGTTGCAATAGTATTCTTTAATTTTATTAAAAAATATTAAAAATAGATAATATTCAAAAAGATAATAAAAGATATTTTCTATAATATTTTATAATATAATATTTTTCTCTCTCTTTCATTAATTAGCTATGTTATATCATGATAGTATATTGATGAAATTCAAGATTTGGCAAAGTATATTTATCACATACTCTCATCTTTGTTCTCTTTGAAGATAGTTGATAGGTCATGTCAACCATCGATAGTGTCTAGTACTAAAGCTGAAAGACCACTATATTAATTGATTGTTGTTAAGATCTTTGTAACTTCCTTCAAATAAAACATTAGGAACACTGTTAGGATTTATTTCTATTTCTAATAAAATCACTAAACATTAGAATTTTTTTTTAAGGTTGTGATATCAAACACATTGTATCTTACCATTTATTCAAGGAAGGACATATTGTTCTTGAGGATCTTCATCTTGGTTACATCATCTTGAAGGTTGTAATAAAGTAATCATAGTTGTCAAAATAACAAGTAGTCTTGATATTGTGATAAAGTCACTTTTTTTCTTGTCAAAATAATAAGTAGTCTTGATATTGTGACAAAGTAATCATATCTTTTTACCTACATTATATTGTGGTTATCTCTTGTCATAGGTATTTGTATTAATCTTTTGTAATTCTTGAATTTTTTTTTAACTGTGTCTTTATTATAGCTTTGACAAATGATTTGTCAAATCTTTTGTCACATGATTATCAACTTTTAAAAAGTCAAAAATATCAAGTCATGGATGATATCCATAATTGATAAAAAAAGATGTTTGTTGAATGGGAGAATGTACAAAATTATTATATACAAACTGTACCAATGGTAAAAGAATTGTCTAATTATCTTGATGATAGTTAATGGTATATCTGAAGTACTATTTTAAAACTCAATTTACTCATTCCATTTATCTATTAGTTTGAAGATGAAAAGCCAAAGAGAATTTTATATCCATCTTTAAAATCATAATATAAATTGAGTCCTCCTATCTAATATAATATCTTTACGTAATCTATGATAGCGATAGATGTTGTTAAGAAAAAGGTTAGTGATTTCTTCATCTATGATAGATTTTATGCATGGTACAAAATATGCCATCTTGATAAAATAATCTATTACTATAAATATAGAATCATACAAATATAAGATTGAAAGATCCATGATAAAATCTATAGAAATAAAAGACCATAGTTGTTTTGGAATAAGTAATGGTTGAAGAAGTCCATAAGGTCAATTACAAGAAATTTTAGATCTTGAACAAATATCACATAATTTTACGAAGTCTTTCATTGCTTTTCATATTTGAAGCTACCAAAAATCTTTCAATATTAGCTTCAAAGTCTTGTTATATTCAAAATATTTGGTTGCTAGAAAGTCATAATAAATTTGTAGAATACATAATCATTTCCCACCTTCTGAAATGTATAACAAATAAGTTATTTTTGAACTTAAATTTGGAAGTATCATGAGTCTTAGAAGAATTATTCTTGATATTACAAAAAAGAAGATTAGAAGACATACTTAATTAAATTTCTTTGAGAAAGGTTGAATCAACATCTATTATTGATTTTATTACTCAAAGGTGAAAATACTTTGGCTTCAAGAAAATTATTCTTTATTATTTAAAAGATACATCTCTTTCTTTTGGTATAAGATAAGAATGTTTAAAAAGGGCATCTAATAAACCTTATTATTTTTTGAATCAATAAGTGGCCTTGAAATCAAATCTTGATAAAAACATGCTCCAGCAAGTTTGGCAACAATTCAAAATATGTGTCAATACAAAATACTTGAGGTTCTTATAATTTGTATAGATAGTGACTAGACTCAAGGCACCTTCTAAATGATGATACAATTCTTAAAATGAATCTATGATTATAAGGAGCTCTTTATCGTGGATCTCATAATTAATCTCAGTTGCTGAAATTTTGGAATAGAAAGCTACTAGATAGAGTTTGTCATCTGCTCCCATTTTTGATAATATTCCACTTAAGGCAAAGTTTGATACATCTATTTCCATACAAAATACCATAGAGAAGTCAATACAATATAAGATTGATACAAAAGTATTTTTTTTTTTTTTAAGCATCAAACAATTCTTTAGCTTTTGTATTCTATTCAAGTTTGTCTTTATTAATCAAATATGTAAGTGGAGTTGTAACTTGAGAAAAATTCTTGATGAAGATTTGATATTAATTGACAAAGCCCAAAATAATTTTTTAGAATCTTTTAATCTATGATAGTTTGGACCTTCTTTGGATCTATTATTAGTCCTTTCTTAAAAATGATATATTCTAAGAAATCAACTTGAGTAGTGTGGAATACAATTTTTTTATTTAACTTGGCATATAATCATGTATCTCTAAGTTTTTGTAAAATATGATGAATATGAATTTCATGCTCTTTTATATTCATAGAGTAGATTAAGATATTGTTAAAATAATAAATGATAAAATCATCAAAAAATTCATAAAAGATATCACTTATTAAATATTTAAAAGTAGCTAATGTATTTATGAGTCCAAAAGGTATGAAATTATATTCAAAATGCCCATTCTTGATTTGAAATGTAATTTTCTATTCATCTCTTATTTTAATTTGTACCAATTTATATGCTCCTTATAGTTCTATTTTTGTATGAATCTTTACTTGATTGAGTTGATCAAGAATTTAAATAAAAAATAGAAGATATCTATTTTTAATGGTAATCTTATTTAATCTTCTATAGTCTACAAAAATCCATAGAGATCTATCTATTTTCTTCTTAAATAAGATAAGAGCCTTGGCTAGAGATTTAGAATGATGTATGAAATTTTTAGCCAAATTTTCATCAATATTTTCCTTCAGTATAGCTAATTCGTTTTGTGATAGGCTATAAATTAGTCCAAATGGTGGTTGAGCTCTTTCATGAAGATTGATAAAATAATCATAAAGATAATGTATAAAATAGATATTAGTTCGTTTCTATAAGATATTGATAAAATAGACTAATATTCCATAGAATAGTCAGTTTAGGAAGACGGATGATTGATTTAGTTATTAAAAGCGGTTAATTAGAGGATTACGGTTAGAATCTGGAAATCAAGAGTAATTATATAGGAGTTGTAGAAGTTTATTGGGATGTCCGACTGTGATAGTTATGAGCGGGGGTAAGCTTGGTCCTACCTCTTTGTCTCTTTGTTTCTTTGTTTCTTTGTTTTCTTTGTTGTTGAAAAGTAATGGATAGTTTCTGAATACTGAGAAGTGAGTCTGTAGAATAAATCAGAGATTGATTTATAAGTTATTGATTATATAATTAGAGCACTGAGTGATTGAATTGTATGAGGAGTTATTAGAGGATTATGATTGTTGTTTATTGAAAGCTATGTGTGTTTTGGACAAAGGAAGTCTGTGATTATGGAAATTATGTGAATTCAGATTGATTGGAGTGAAGTCTGTTATTTCTAGTGTTGGATGGAAATTATTGTATTTTGAGCGGTCTTTTGAGAGTGCAGGGTTGCACACTATTGTTATTAGTTGATGAAGGAGTATTGTTACTAGGAAAAAACATTGTAATATTTTTTAGTGTTTTAGTGGTTCAAAATACAGTTAATTGTCTGATCCTAACAAACAAAACTCATGCACTTAGTCTTTCCCTGTGTTTGAATTCTCTTATTCAGGTTTATTCTGAAAGGAATTATAGAATAAGTAAAACAACAATCACACAATGTTTTGAAAGAATATTTATATTTTATTTTTAATAAATATCTTGAAAATAAAAAATTAGCTAAAAATACTACTTTAAGTCATTTTACCATAAAAAATAGGCATGAAATATATAACAAAAGATAATTATTTTTTTGGAGCATGTATAAAAGTTCTTGCATCTATTAGAAAGAATTTGGATATAATAGATACAGATATTTCTACTTAACTAACAAGATTTTGAATTAAACTATCAAAAAATTAAGTTTACAAAAAATCCAATCTATTTGAAGATTATACTTCTTTTCAAACCTTAATTTTAATCAATAAGTTTTAGCGAGTTGTAGCTTCTAATTTATCCTTCCACTTGGAGCAAAATTTTACATAAAAATACTACTATAAGTCTTCTATATGCTTTCAAAAGAATTTACTTCAATCCAACTTATAATTCATGAAAAAATGTCCAAAAACCACACTGATGTTACTTGGCTACCAACTTGAAAGTTGATATAAATATTCCAATAATAATTTTTTCTTCTCCAACTATCAAATTTAATTTAAAATTGGTATATAGCTTGATCTTTAAGTCTTCTAACACCATGTTAAATTTTATCTTAATCCAACTAGTAGATCTTCAGATATCATAGAAATTCTATCCAATCCCAAACTACCAACTTCTGATATCTTCTTGTACCAAAATCTATATATCTTCCAACCGTACTATTAGATTTCCACAATTTTTTATACATACTTAGTAAACCTAGTGAACCAAATATTGCATCAAATTTTGAATTATAGATGTAATACCAATTTTATGAACTAGCTGAGAGTGCTAGCTTTAATTATATTACATAAATCCCAAATTGCCAATACAAACCCTGATTTTGAATAACAATTTCCAAATCCAAGGAAACCTTAAAAAAACTAGTATTACATCTCTAAAACAAGCTTTAAGTTAGCTCTTGAATTCTAATCTTTGAATTTTAAATAAAATCCTATTTTGTCCTAGGTTGACGTTTCAGAAGCTAGAGGTCTGATTTTGATCCTATCTTATGAACGATCAACCTTTGAGTATCAATCTAACCCATCTTAGGGATTTTTGAATCCAACCCTACCTTCAATTTAATCTTAGTATCAACCATGCTAATTAATTATCTTTTATAATCTAATTTTACTAATTTATGGTCTTTCTAAAGTAATAAAAGAGTCTTTATAATCTAATAGGTAAAATTACTAATCAACCTTTAATCTACTAACTATTAAGACAAGAAAATAAACTAAGAGATTTTTATAAAGAACCATATTTAAATATCTTGAATTATTATTGAATCAAGATAATTAGATTATTTATTAGAAATTTATTTTTGATTATATTTTCATCATATAATTATATTAAACCACGACACTATCATTATTTGATTAGTTCGTTTTCAACCAAATCTTTATTCTTGACATTTTTTAAATAATTAATTTTTACATGTAATGGCTTGAAGTATAAATTATTACAAAGATTATATTTTTAATATTATCAATAACAAATCTTTGATAGTTTCTTTTAATCCATATCTAAATAGATTGATAATAACTTTTTCATTCTTATCCACGTTGCGAGCTAGGTTTTAGAATTCAACAGCATATATAGTGGTTGACTATGATCCTTGTCATAAAGATAAGTATTTGGTCTTTACTACTCTTTCTTAATCACTTTTTTCAAATGTAGCCATAAACACTTCTAGAAATGAATTCAAATCATAAAAGAGTCGTACATCCTTTTCTATTAAAGGTACAAACTAAGAGAGAGCACTTTCTAATAGAAGTGGGCCTATGAATCCGACTTGAATAAATCCATTAAGATATTGAAAGGGATGCAATCTTAGATAGAGCTTGACTTATTGCAAAAATCCTTGAAATTTTGACCTTATTCCATCAAACTTCTTAGGCATATTAATCCTTGTCTCCATCATACTTGTAGAAGTAAAACTCCTTGGATTTAGTTGTGAGGTTGATCTACTTACTTCCTTCTATTGTACAACTTCTTGCTGCAGATTTTGAACTTCTTCCATAGATGTAAACATAATACTTCCATGATTCTTGTTAGAAGTACATAAAATTTTTATTTTTAGATTATTAAGAAGTTCATAAAGATCCACAATAGTTATAAATCTATTCTCACTTTTGCTGAAAATAGTATTTATAATCTTTTCTTTTATAAATAATTTAATCAAATTCAAAAGTTAAATTAATAGAAGATAATCTGCAACCTCTAATATCAAATGAATATTTCTACAAAGAAGGATAATCTACTATCTTTTAGATTAAGATCAGTATTAGAAAATAAGATTGTTTGTTTAAAGGTGTTTAGTCCACTACCTTCAAAATACAACAATAGAAGTGAGATAATTCACTCACTTCTAAAATAAGATAAAAATAATAAGTTAGCATTCTTATCAAACTATCAAGGACATGAATCTTGAAAAAAGAAATCATCAATACACTCTTGTGTCACTAAAAAGAACTAGAAAGTCACTCAAAGATGATATAATATTGAACAAGAATGGCTATTTCCAAAAACAAGGAGACTAGAGAGTCTTAATATAAGACTAAAGACTAGAAAGGTGTTGACAAGAGTAAAAAAGGCTTCATTCTTGCCTCCATATATACTCTTAATTAGGAGTCACATGGCAATGTCCTATAGAACCTTCAAAACATGTTGACTTTGCAAGATACATATTTTAACTTGTAAGACAAGTTTTCTATATATATGTCACATAGTTAACTTATTTGGTTAGCTATCAATACGTGGTTAACTTGTTCACTAAGTTTCTAACCTACTAATCAATTACAAATACATATAAAATCAAAATAGCATCTATAAAGCTTTTAAAAAGCTTCTTTAAAAGATATTATGAAATTAATTTACTTTTATCTATTTTTACTTATTTCTATCTAATTATATAAGTATTTATTAGAGTATATATGTATATCTATATTATTATATCTATACAACTTCTAAGAAGCTTATTAAGAAGATATTATGAAATTAATCTATTTTAATCTATTTTTTTAATTATTTAGGTAATTATTAGAATATATATATATATATATATATATTCATGATAATATGTCATCTTAAAGGCCGTCATAATTGTAATGTTTTATTTGATAAATAAAAAAAATAATAGTTTCAAAGTTAAATTTGTTAGCTATTAATTTTTTATCTTCTTAGTGCCCCAAATATATAGAAACTTCAAACAAAGATAGAAGTGTTGAAGTTCAAGAAGATCTTATATACTTGCTACTACATAAAATTAAACTATAGTAGGTGTTTAATAGTCAAAAGATAATAAAGGATTAAAAGATGTTACTATAGTAGATAAAATAATAATAGATAGCTTTGGTAGACTATTGGATGGATGTATTCATCAAAAGATGGAAGTTATTCATTAGGGCAACAACCACCTTCTTTAAGTAATAGGTGTTCAAAGTGGAAAATATCTTATTCCATACTTCTTTTTGTATGCAACCTTGTTGATGCTAAGTGTTGTGCCTTCTAACTTCTCTTTCTTTAAAAGGTTATGAGTCCACTCATATTTCTTTGTGAGTTTCTTTGAAGTATTATGAAGTCTTTATTGTTGTGTGGAGTAGATCATATTGTTGTTGCTGATGTTAGGATTTTGATACTCCTAACTTTTAGATTCAGATCTAGATCTAGATTTTTGTTTGCTCTTATTTATTGTTAAGTGCATCTTGGATTCAGGGTTTGATTTGCACCTTATGGTGACGTTATAGAATACTAGTGTTGTGTTTTTTGAATGATTAAGATCTTTTGTAGACTAATTTTGTAGTTTCATGTGTTAAAAGAGCTTATGGTGCTTAAAAAACCTCTTATGGTGCGTAAAGATGATTTGTGAGCATGAAAGTGATAAAAGAGTGATAAATCTGATTTGAGACGTTTATATTGATCATTGAACTTGTGAGAGGTCCTAGAAGTGAAGTTGAGAGTGTTTTGAGAGTGAAAACACTCGTTTATTCATAAAAAGGGCATTTTGAGTTTTTAAGGCAGCAACTCCTTCTTGCTGATTTTGAGAGCTTAAGGTCTATTTTTCTTGATCCTTTTTGATACATCTCTTTCTTAAACATGGCTTCAAGTGAGGGTGAAGGCTTGAGAGCAATTGAAAAGTTTAAAGATAAAAATTTCTACCATTGGAAGGTCAAAATAGAGCTTTTGTTGGCTTCTTTGGATCTATAGGATATTGTAGATGAGAGTGAAGAGCCTCCAAGCATGCATGCTAATACAAAGGAGAAGAAGGACTACAAACGTCATGAAAAGAAGGCCTTTTGATTGATTGCATACAATGTAGATGAAGCCAACTTCTCCCACATTATCTCATATAAAGTACCAATGGAAGTATGGAAGATTCTTTACAACATCTATGAAAGCAAGAACTTATTCAACATCATCTACACAAAGAGGAAGTTCTTCACATATAAGATATAAGAAGGTAAAGACTTCATGGAAAACATCAATAAGATGAAGGCACTTGTAAATTAGCTTGATTTTGTTGTAAAATCCTTTAAAGAAACAAATGTTGTGATGACTCTATTCATGAGTTTGCCAGAATCCTTCATCTATCTCATTGTGGCTTTAGAATCCATCAAGATGAAAGAACTCACAATGGACTATGTGGCAATAAGACTTAGCCATGAAATAACAAAAAAGAAAAAAAAAGAATCTCTAAGTAAAGATTCAATATTCTACTCATAATAAGGCAAGGATAACTATTCAAACCAACAAACTAATGACAAAACTTGCTTTGTTTGTGGCAAAGTAAGATATTTTGCTTGAAATTACTACAAAAGTAAAATAATAGAAAAAAATATAAATAGTATATAAAATGAGTTTGGAGGACAAGATTATGCATTCATAGCAAGAAATGGGACCTCTATGGCTACCAAATCAAGATGGATTGTAGATTTAGCTTTTTCCAAGTATATGACACCTTATAAGTGTTTATTTGACACTTATGAGGCTATTTCAACATCAAATGTGATTCTGGCAAATAGTGGCTAATGTGAAGCTATTGCAATGGGTTCTATTATGGTAGAAGTTTTTGTGAATAGACCAACTAATAGGATTAGATTCAAAAACGTCTTCTGTATGCCTAAGATGAAGCAAAACCTACTTTTGATGAATAAACTTGTAATAGAAGGTTTTATAGTTTAATTCAACAAGAGTGGAATTTTTGTAAAAATATTGTATAGAAACATGGCTGCCAAAGGCTCTAGAGAAGAGAATTTGTACTACCTCAAGTATAAGAAGATCAATGGAGTAGAAGTAGCTATATTTGCTGAGTTTACTTCAAACCAAGATAAGTTGAATATATAGCATTATTGCCTTGGCCATTTAAAAGTGAAGAATATGACAAAGCTTAAGTCTATAGTAAGTAGCTTAAATCTTAGCAAAAAAAACCAAAATACAATATAACTTGTATATGAAAGATGCATACAAGACAAACAACAAAGGACAATATTTCTAAGTGGTGTATCAATAAATGCTACAAAATTATTGAAGATTGTCTATTGTGGTATATATAGATCTATAAAGAACATAAGTATTGGAGGAACAAGGTATTTTTTATTTTTATTAATGATTTTTCAGGAAAAATTTGGATTTATATTCTTAAAGCAAAGAGTGAGTGCTTTTAGGAGTTTAAAGAGTTCAAAGCACTTATTGAGAAACAAACTGAGTGCAAGATCAAGGTGTTGTGTATGGTGTCATGATGTAATATGGATAATAAGTGAAAGGGTGAAAAAAATATCATGTTTTGAGGATCTCACTTCAAAAATATTGTAGCAAATTATCTTGGAAAAATAGATATTAGTCAAAGGGTAGAAAAATTAAAGGTGCTAATGCTGCCTATTTGCAAATTATGCGTCTATTTACTTTGTAAGGCCATAAATAAGGTGAAACAAGGTAGATTAGAAAAATAAAAGATATAGGCATATGTAGGGAGGAGTTAGGAGTGCAAATTAGTAAAAATTATTTCAAAAAAACAAAAGTAGATACCCGAAGAGGACCAGTTATGAACCTGGGTTGATATCAGACCCCGAGGCACAAAAACGTGCTCTGACGGCGACTCAAGGATTCTTTGGTAAATCAGAGAGTGGTGTTTGATAGAAGATTGAATAGGGTTTCTATGGGTGTTGATTTTGAGTGATTTGGATTTGTATTGACATTGTAATAGCTTTGCAAAGTCAAGGTTTGTTTCAAATGATTTGGGTTTTATGAAATAAAATAGGGTGTATGTTTTGGATGTTTTCAAGAGTTTTACAGTAGATCTACAAGTGGAATTTTGTGGGTTTATGGTTATAGTTGTGTTTAATATGAGTCGTGAATTTGAGCTCGATCTAACGGTTGAAGTAAGGGATATTGAGGTTTAAGTAGATCAAGGTCTCAGAAAGTAGAATTTTAGGTCTAATAGGTTTTTTTAAGATTTCGTGCAATCTACTAGTTGGATTGGAGTGAAACTTATGTGAGAGGATATTAGACTTGTTTTTCTATGTGTATGAGAATTTTGAGATGAATCAAACGGTGTAAAGGAGAGATATTGGCTCTGGAAGATTGGCATCAAGATTGGAGAAGGAGGCTGGCCAATACCTGAGCACATTTTTGAGGTTATCGTCAATTTGGTAACTCCGATCCTTTTAAATCTTTTTGTGCTTGTTTTGAACTTAGTTTTTAAGATGTGGGAAAAATTTGAGTTAAGATCAACGGTTTATTAATTAGTTATTGAGGTTTAAAATCTGTTGTAGGAATTACTAGGATTTGATTTAGGGTTTGGTTAGGGTTTGGTTAGGATTTGGTTTAGGATTTGGTTTAAGGTTTGATTAGGATTTGGATTAGGGTTTGGTTTAGGATTTTGTTTAGAATTTAGTTAGGGTTTTATTTAGGGTTTAGGATTTGGTTTAGAATTTGGTTAGGATTTGGTTTAGGATTTGATTGGGGTTTGATTTAAGGTTTATTTAGGGTTTGATTTAGGGTTTAGGATTTTATTAGGATTTAAGATTTAATTAGTTTTGGCCTAAAGTTTTAATGAAGTTCAATAGGATTTTAACTAGAATTAAATTAAGATTGAATTGAGATATATTTGAGTGATATTTGTGATTCTTCTAATATTTCTTTAAGAATTCTTATTGTTTGTTTGAAATTTCTTTGAGGTTTTTTTGAATTTGATTAAGCTTTCTTAGCATTATTATGGTCTAATTAGAGCATTATTAGTATTCTATTAGAATTAGGATTTTTTTATTGCAATTTTCATTCTTCCTTCCACAGCCAGGTGTCCAGAGCATTCTCAAGTAAAGCTTCATGTATTATGACAACGGAAAATGGAAGTGAGTACATGTTTAAGAAATTTGATGTTTATTTGAAGAATGAAAGAATTGCTAGACAAACAACAACTCTATATATTCCACAATAAAATAGTGTTGCTGAAAGGGCAAATCAAATCATTGTAGAGATGGCAAGAAGCATATATCATGCTCAAAATCTTGGTTATGAATTTTGGGCGAAAGTTGTAGTGAATGCAATATATATAAAGAATATGTGTCCAACAAGTACTCTTGCATCAATGACACCACAAGATGCTTGGAGTGGGAGACAACCTTGCATTTTATATATGAAGATCTTTGGATGCATTATATATATAAAGACACTAGATTCTATGAGGTCCAAACTTGATGCAAAAGGTACAAAGTGTATTTTCTTAAGATATTGTGAAGGTATCAAGGCATATAGGCTAATGTGTTTGGATACCAAAAAGATCATTAAAAATCATGATGTTGAATTTTTAGAGCATAAAAGTGTTTGTGAGTACTTGAAGATGTATCTAAATGGGAGTCATGATGCATTTGTGGACACATTTTTAATTCTAGCAACAAAAGAAGAAGATGAAGAAAATAAAGATAATAAAGGTATAAATGAAGATGAAGAAGCAAAGAAGATGAAAAAAAGGCCTTACAAATTCTAAGTACCAACAATGAAGATGTTAAAGATTATAATGATGATAATGATGAAGAGTATCAATCTTTAAGTAAAAAAAGATAAGCTTTAAGAAAAAAGAAGTTTGAAAGAGAGTTTAGAATACAAGAAGTTGAATCTTCTTGAAATAAAAGAAGATATTCTTTGAGAGAAAGAAGACCTTGTGACAAATGGTGGAAGAACCACATCTTTTCTTAAGTAAGTGAAGAACATGCAAATGTTATTTTCCTTGTTTATGTGTTATTTTTATGTGATGCTATAAAGTTCCAAGATGCAAGGAAGTAGGAGAAGGCTATAGAAGAAGAATATCAATCTCTTATGAATAATGATACATGGAAATGGACACCTCTTTCAACAAATCAATGTAATGTTGGTTGTAAGTGGGTGTTTAGGACTAAAAGAGATGCAATGGATATGATGATAGAGGCATTAGGCTTGAAAGTCTTTTGGCAATTAACAAAGTGAGAGTGTTGAGGATCAGCAAGATCTTACATATTTGCCACTACATAAAGTTAAACCATAATAAGTTGCTAATAATCAAAAGATAAAAAAAGATTAAAAGATATTACTATAGCAGATAAGATAGCAATAGATAGCTTTGATAGAATGTTAGATGGATGTATTCATCTAAAGATGGAAGTTTTTCATTAGGACAATAGTCACCTCCTATAAGTAACAAATGTTGGAAGTAAAAAACATCTTATTTCACACTTCACTTTGTGTGCAACCTTGTTGATACTTAGTATTGTGGCTTCTAACTTCTTTTTCTTCAATAAGAAGGTCAAATACAATTTTTTCTGAACTACAATTATTTTATGGCAAGGATTTATTATCCTTCAGCTTGATTTTGATAGATATTATTGATAAAAAGCATTGATCTTTTTATTGTATTTATAAGATTCTTTATTAATTTCTATGTGCATTCACTAATATCATATTTGTGATAATAAATAAGATGTTTTAACTTATTTTATAGCCACCTTGAGTCGAAGCCTTCTTCTACCTTAAACTCTTTATTATTATCTACTTTTATAAGAGTAGGTGGTATTTGTCTTCTTCCCAAAATATTAACTAACTTAAATGGCTAAAAAAAAATACATGGAATATTAGATGGATCTTCATAGACTTTGATAGGTATAATTGATAGGCAACTTAATTGATTTTTTTACAAATAGGAAAAGATCCAAGCCTATGGTAATCCAACTTACGAGAAAGGCAGTTTGAAGAAGGCTAGCCTTCTCAAGAAAACACTAAATTTTGATTGCAAGTGGATTGTAAGAAGCACAATATTGTTTAAATGAATTCAAATATAAAAAGGTATTCCAAAAATTGAGTAAAATTTTTTAGATTAATTTCTTTTTTGTTTCAAGATGTATTCAATCTCTAATTTTAATTTCAAATCTAAACATTTTTTTTACTGAAATACCTATAACTTACTTATTACTAATTTAAACTAAATAAAGTTTAACTCATTGGACTTAACTCAAGCTATAAACTTCAAATTATTAAAATCAATAAATATTTTTTTAAAAAATAAAAGCCAAATCAAAGAAAAAAATTGGGCACTTGTTGCATCCGCTACTCTTCAAACTTCTATCTACAAATTAGCTTGGATCTCCCTTATCATAGTTCTTCTTCTTAAATATTAAGGCTTTTTGAAAAGCTAACAACAAATTTAAGTTTTTTTTCAAAATTTCAAAATAAAAAGATAAAAATACAAGAAATGGCATAAAAAATTTCAAACCTCAAACCAATTTTTATTTTTTTATATTGAATTTTTATTTTTTTATATTGAGATTTTTCAATCTAAAAACTTTGACAACCCTCCACCCATAAGTTTGCATGAATCTTCCTTATCAAAGCTACTCTTCTTGTATGCTAAAGCTTATTGAAAAGCTTACAATAAGATCTAGCTTCTTTCAAAATCTCAATATAAAAAAATAAAAATTCAATAAAAGGCATAAAAAACCTAAAATTAGTCTTAAAACTTATTGCATGAAAATTCCAACAATTCTTTTTTACAAATTTGTTTAAATCTTTCTTGTCACAATTCCATTTCTTAAATATTAAAACTTATTTGAAATCTAATAATAAGATCTAATTTTCTTTCAAATCACAATTTATAAAAATAAAAATAAAATAAAAGGCATAAAAAATCTCAAATCAATCTTGAATCATGCCGCTCAAAAATCTAGTGACTTCCTTCTAATATATATCTAAGAAGAAAAAAAAAATCCTATTTGATGCTAAAATTTTTTTTCTTAAATCTTTTCCAATATTCACCTTAAACCACTATAGAATTAGATATCTATCTTAAAAGATAATATTCTCTAAGCTTGAATAATCCATTCAAAGCAATAATTTTATATTCTAAATTCTATTCAAATCTATAAATATATTAGGCTTATATTCTTTCTTCCTATAAGTAAAACTAATTATCCTCTTGATATCTTTGATGCATTTAAATTAAGTGCATCAGGACATTCATCCCTTCCAAACTTTCACATACTTTAGTATGTGCCTAAAAAATAAAACACAAACTTCCATCATCAAAATTAGAATTATTATAAGCTATATCACATTTGAACCAATGATTAAAATATTGAGGCTTAAAAGCCTCTAAATCCTCTATATAATTTATTTCATCTTATTGCTTGAAGATTTTAATTTATTTTTTTACAATTCTAATTGTCAATGTTATTTCATCTAACTATCAAAGAAAATAGGTTATATTATCATATACTTCAACCACCACATAGGATCTAAACCAATATTGTGTAAATTTATAAATAATAGAATGTTGGTGCATCAAATTACTATCATAAATCAAAATCCAATCTCCCTCTTTAATTGGCTTAGGTCTCAATTAGTGAGTTTTATTAAACCTCTCTTTATTGTTCAACCTTATTGCTTTAAGCTTCTCTATAGCAACTTGATGATCTTCATGAAATCTTTTTAGTTGGTGAATTTGAAGCTCAAATAATCTCTTTCTATCAATGTTATCTTTTTAAGATAAAAAAAACCAAGAAAAAATAAGTTCCTTTGTAGGCATTAAGAGCTTTTATTCCAACATCAACTCCCTTGATAGATAGCTAATAATTGTGCTATGGATAGTTCTATCTATCCATAAAGTATACAACAAAAGTCTAAGCTATAATCTTAATTGATTCTTATATGCTTTAAATAAAGCTTCAATGAATAGAAGATGCTTTCTTTCATTCTTATCATTAGCTTTGGAGTTATAGAAGACAGTCAATTTTAATTGCACACCATATCTTGTAAAGAAATTATATGCCTTTTCCTCATTAAGCTCATCTTGGTTTTCTCTCATTCTCCCAATACTTCTATAGCAACATATAACATCCTCCAAAATAAACTGATCCATCACTTTCTAAGATTTTAACTTTAGTAACCTTCCTTTATTATAATTAGATATTCTTTTTTTACTAAATTTAAATACTTTATATTCTAAAGTATCATTGGCATGACAACCAAATCAATCATCCATTGAAAATGAATGGTAAGTCAATATATAATGCATAAACTATATCTATTTCTTATCTTGGATTGAAATTGGCACTCTTTATAAGAGCTCATTAACTCCTGCTTTCATACTGTAATTGCTTATTTTATGTAAAAATTAATTAAGACATATAATATGTTTGTAAGTCTTGATGTAGATTAGAGTGGTTAGTAAATAAATTAAAAAAAAATAGATATAAGAAAATTTATTTGGAGATTTATCTAGTTTGATTATAGTGTTTATATTATGTAGGATTTAGATATTTACTATAAAGCTTAAGAAAAGGTTGGAGTTTAAAGATGAAAGTCTAAAATATTAGGATGCATATTGAAAAGGATGAAAATAAGGTATGGTTGGATGAAGGCAAGGGGTGAAGACCTTCATCCCTATTGGTCGAATGTCATATCTAATGGGCTTCAAGGAGGTTGCCTGAGGCCTTATTAGGGATTAGGGTTTCTCTTTTGAAGGCATTCGAGCTTTGGAGGGTAGGATCAGCAAGTTCAGGATTTTGAGTATAATTTGGATGAAGAATTTGTGTGATTTTGAGTTTTTGTAAAAGAGATATAGGTGTTCAAAGTTAAGGTGTTAAATTTGTACCTACTATCACTCTTTGAAGCATAACATATATGTACGGAGAGCAATGAAAGATTGGCGACTAGAGTTGAAGAGAAAATTTTATTGGCTACACTTTATATATATTGTTTGATGAATTATAAGTCTAGATGAAGGAGTTATAAGGCATTGAAGATAGTACATGTAATTCAAAGGTAGTAAGTAAGTCATTTTGTTGATAGTAATGGTTGGAGCCATATCTTAAGTATTTGGATGAATTTTTGGCTCAAAATTTTCATAAGTATGAGTTATTAGATTAAAAAGCTATAGATCAAAGTTTCATGGTCTTTGAATACTTATTTTGTGAGATATGAAGAAATTAGTACGTGGATGTATGTTAGCTACGGTTTAAAGCTACTGTTAGGATTTTGGTGATATCTCAAGATCTGTAATGAATTTACAGTTGAATTTGTTTTTAATAGTTTTTGAAAGTGTATCTATACTGTATGTAAAATTTAGAATTTTTTGGAGAATCCAATCATGAGATATGAGCTATTGAAGTTTGAGAAACATTTCTCATAAGGATATATAAGGTTTTAAGATACTTTATCATACATTTGGGTGTTTTTTTGGTACATGGGCTTATGTATTGATATAATTGTCCAAAAAGAGAAAATATTATATATATAAACTTAGTATTTTTATATCTTAGACTTGATTGAATATTTAGTAGCAACTAGAAGTCTAATGCTTTCTTGAGGCAAACTCTCTTTACCTCGAGACTGCATGTTTTTATATAATTTCTTCCAAAAATAATATTCTTTAAAATTAATATAGATAGCTCAAAATATTCTATATCAAACCTATAATGTATCCTAAAACTTACATTTCATCTTGTGTTTGATCTCTAAATCATCTACTACTCTCAATGGTACACCATCTCATTCTTTTGGCCTCTTTTACTAGAACCTATCATGTAAAAGATAGTTATAGGATTGGTGCCTAATATTCTTAAAAGTCCTGTTGAACCAATTTTCTTTTTTTTTAATAATACTCAAATATAAGCCAATGTCTCTCAGCCTTCCTTTATACAAACTAATTCTAAATGGTAAAACCTCATCACTTTGGTTTCTTCTACTTGTGACAAATGTAAAGCCTTTGGCCAAGTCTGCATCCTTTTCTTAAGCAATTTTTTTTTCCTTGAATATTGTGAAACAAAATTAATTCTTGTTAATTGGAAGTCTATTTTAATTTATAATTATTAATTAACTTCTAATATAATTACTTAAGTTGTATTTTACTTTGTCTTAAATTCTTAATATTCTTAATTTATAAAAACTACTTTTATATATTACACAAGGTACTCAAATAACTCAACAAAAATATACCTTAAAAAAAATTCTTTATATGAGTTCATTTAAGTCTATATAATTATTTTTATTTTTTTATATTATTTATTTTTATTTTTATCTAATAGTAATTATCATCCAAAATTTAAAATTCATCTAAGATAAATTTTTATTTAAGAATAAATTTTCATCTATAATAACTTTTCATCCATAATTAAAAATTCATCTCATTTCAATTAATCTTTATTCACAATTTATCATCTATTTCAAATTTAATTCTTCTAATTCAATTTAAATTGATCATGATAATTGTATATAATGGTTGATTCACATATAACTTAATTTGAATGTCTCACAAAATGAGAAGGTTGATGACGAATTGAGACAAGGTTGAAAAATACCATAGTTTGATTAGGATTATGTCTCTATTCCAGTAGTGCAATAGCAATGACTTCACTTAGAGTTAAAAGTCATTCAAATGATCTCTTCAAGTGAAGCAGTATACTTATAAAATTGAATTCCGTCTTTGTCATAGTAGGTACACTCCTAGATTTAAAACCTCTTCAATTGATTGCTTTAGCATGATCTTGTGAGACAATTCTTTATATTTGATTCCATATTAATGTAAATGTGTGCTCTAGATTTTACTTTGTTTTGGAGTGCATTCAATTACATGTTGACTAGACATCGTTGTATTGCATAAATTCTTACTTGAGAATGTATTAGATATCTAGCATTGAAAAGTAAGTAATAATATAACAACAATTCTATCAAGTCTAATAGAGCCTTAAATAAACTTCAAATAATTCCTAATAATTCAATCAAATTTTAATCAATTAAAATAAATTTAAAAGAAGTTACAAAAGAAATATAAAAAATCTTAAAGAAATATTATAAATAGAAATATTAATATAGTTCTAATTAAAACCTTAAATGAATCTTAACCAAATTCTAAATCAAATCTTAATTAAAAACCTAATTAAAACTTAATCAAATTTTAGGTCAAATCCTAATAAAATTCTAAATAAATTTTAATCAAATTTTAATTAAGTTCTAAATCGAATTCTAATCCTAATTAAATCTTAGATTAAATCCTAAGTCCTAATTAAATCATAGAAAAATTCATGTGGAGGGATTTTCTTCTACAAAAGAGTAGAAAGGTCTTAAAATTTCTAAATCAAAATATAAAACCTCATTTTTCTTAAAAATTAAAGACCAAAAAAAATATTATGATTTATTAAAAAAATTAAATAAATTTAAGGTGAATATAACCATTGCACAATTATTGGAGGTTTTTTCAATGATAAGATGGATTTTTAAAATATACTTGCCTATTAAAAGGCATCAAAGATCTAAGATAAAAATCCAAGTCCATGTAAGAATAATTTAAGAGGCATAAGAAGTCAAGGTAATAGAATTAAAAGTATCAATAGTTGATAAGATCATCTCCTATATGGTTGTACATAGAGGTAGGAGTTTAAATATAATGCTCATAAAAACTATGAAAAAATTTGGCCTTAGTATCAATGACCCTTTTCTTTATGTAATTAATATAGCTAATCAAAGTTAAGATATTTCTCTAGGCTAAATCAATAGATGTAGGGTGATAATAAATAAAGAATATTTCTTTATTTTTTATACTATTTATATGCATCTAAGTAAGAATTATTATTTTTTACTATTAAATAAACCATTGTTAGGAGCAATTAAAATAAAAATTGATACACTTGATAAAAAATCCTATATCATTTATGGTCCTCTAAAAAAATTAACAAAGATTCTTATTCAACTCTAAGGATTAGTATTAGAAAAAATCTCTATTAATTCTTTTGAAGATAAAATACACATTCTTCAACCCAAGCAAGAGTTTAAAAAAAAAGTCAAATTTATTAATTTAGGGAGAAATGAATTGTCACAACATAATATAGTCAAATCTGCTCCACTAAGTTGTTTAGAACTAAAAAATCACAAAGTCTTAGCCTTGTTGGATTCAAGAGCCTCATCTTATTTTATAGACGAAGATTTTTTCAAAAAACAAGATATAACTTTAATTAAGAAAATTAAACCTCTGCATGTAGAAGTAATAGATGGACATTCATTGTCTTCCAAAGATGTTATACATGAAACTATTCTTATAGAAGTAGCAATTAGTTATCACAATAGTTTTGTAATATTTAATATAATTAATGTAATACAATAGTTATGTAATATTTAATATAATTAATGTAATATAATAGTTATGTAATATTTAATATAATATTTAATAATCTCTTTCTAATTCAATCATTTTAGAATTATCTTTTTTAGAAAGATATAACTCTCAAATAGATTGGATTTCTTGCAATCTTGATTTCTTCTATAGTTTAGTCCAAGGTCTTACTAGGCAAATAAAAATCCATAAGTCTAGTACATCCAAATCCTTATTGGTAGGTGCGAGAGCTTTCATGTATGCCGCAAATGAAGGGCCATCTTTTGCTATATATGCCACATCCATTGTTGATGGTGAAAAGATATCAAGTGATATTCCTAACTATTATCAAGATTTTTAGGACGTTTTTGAAAAAAAAAATATAGGTATTCTTTTAGAGCATGGTCTTTATGATTGTACCATTAATCTTCAAGAAGGAACTCAACCACCATTTGGACCAATCTATAGCCTATCACAAAATGACTTAGTTGCATTCAAAGAATATATTGATGAAAACTTGGTTAAGAACTTTATATACCATTCTAAATCTCTAGCTAGTGCTCTTATCTTATTTATGAAGAAAAATGACATATCTCTATGGATATATGTAGATTATTGATGACTTAATAAGATCACCATAAGAATAGGTATCCTCTACCTTTGATTTCAAGACTTCTTAATCAACTAAATCAAGTAAAGTTCTATACAAAAATAGATCTAAAAGAAGTATATAACCTAGTCGATATGAAAAAAAGAGAATGGAAGACTACTTTCCAAATTAGGTTTGGACATTTTGAATATAATATCATGCCTTTTGGACTCATGAATGCACCAACTACTTTTCAACATCTAATGAATGATGTCTTTTGTGAGTTTCTTGAAGATTTTATTGTGTATTATTTAGATAATATTTTAATCTATTTTAAGAACATAAAAGAGCATGAAGTTTATATTTGTCTTGTATTACAAAAACTAAGAGATGCAGGATTATATGCGAAGATGAAAAAGTGTGTATTCTAGACTACTGTGGTTGCTCGTTTTACTTATTCCGGAAGAAACCTCCCAGAATAAATCCATATAGGGGGATTCGTACACGGGGAATGACTAGTTGTTTAAGCGTTCACGTTATGGTCACACAATTAATTACCTCCAATGTATCGTCTCTATTTCCATTGTCTAAGCACAGAAGGAAACTATAATCTCTCCTTTCACCTTATCAATCTCTTCCTTACAACAATTCAGTCATACCAATAACTGTTATTTCCACCAATATATCTTCACTCTTATAATCTCCAACTGTAATACCGCAACATCACAGCTTCAGCACACAATTACCCTCATTCCAATTACTGGAATTCTTCACACATAACTACCATTCACATTACAGTGTTTCACACAACCACAGATTCACTCTTTCTACTGAACTACAATCAGATTTCAGCATTCAATCTTTCTTCTTCTCTTTCAATAACATATAATTCCATTCACACTTTCATTCCATGATTCACTTCACAATATTAAGAAACTCTCAATACTCTTATTTCAAAGAACATAACAACAAAAGAAAAGAGGTAGCACCAAGCTAACCCCGGCTCACACTATCACAGTAATGGCAGTTTCTTCCTCTCTCTCATCCTCCTTATCCTACCACGAGATACCAACTGCTACATCTCTAATGAAAACTGCTTTTCCTAACTATTCATCCATTTTAACTACTGAACTACCTTTCTAACAGTCATCTATTCCTGTTTACACTATAAACTAAGTATCTACAAATCAACAAATAACTACTTATTCTACATAGCTCCACTCCTAACTGTGCAACGTCCTCGCAAACACCCAGTTCGAAATTGAACTGATGACTCCTTAGCATTGCCCATACTCATAGCTACTGATTACAATTCTAAAGTCACTTCTTTGTCTTCCCCGTCTGATACATTTATTGGGACTATGTTCAATCTAGCCGTTAAATCTTCATTAAGTGCTCCCAATTCACGGACTTGACTTTCTAATTGTAGAATTTGGATGTCTCTCGCCTCTAATTGGTATTGTTGTTGCTTCACCTTCTGTTCCAATTCGCCAATTGAACCTTCAATTGACCCTTGTGACCGTCGAACGCTGACCAATTTTTCCTCCAATTTCTTTGCAACCTCCTTCAGAGTGTTGATCTCCCCTTGCATTTCCTCTGTTTTCACTCTGAATTGGTCACTCATCGTCTTCTTTTCCTATTCCAAAGTCGCCATCTTCGTCTGGTTCAATTCCAATTGTTGCTTCATTTTCTCAACTTCCAGTTTCGATTGATTGAGAGAATTGGAGAGTTCTTGTTTCTGATGCGCCATTCCTTAGTGAAGGCGCTCTCTTTCCTTTTCCCATGCTTGTTGTTTTACTCCAAGGGCATGCTCCAGTCTCGAATTGGCTTCTTTGGTGGCCCTATTTACCCGATCTTGTTCCAACAGTTTTTGACGTTGTTCTGCGATTTTCCTCTTACACGCCACCAATTGCTGCTTAAAATTCGTGTGATCAACCAATTCGTTTGTCGTCTACTGCAATTGGGATAATTATACCAAAATTCACTCTTTCACACTGTTCTCCTCTGGTGTTCGATGTCCACTGGTCTATTGTCTCGCTGAGCCATTGGAACCCTCTCCCGAACACTCATTGGTTCTCCCGCCTGCTGGCATGTTTCTCCTGGTCCCCATGGAAGTGCCAATAAATTGCTCCTCCGTTTTGGTAGTACTGGAGCTGCTATCGTCTTCCCTTTCTCCGGCAACGGTTGACTCAACTCATAAACTATTGCAGACTATATATGATTGGAACACAAAAGCGTTGCAATTCTATCCGACCTGCACTTGTAACTCAACTCTGCATGAATTCTGGTGGCCACGTACGCTGCCCAATTGAACACCATATCCTTGAAGAAGCCTATTATTGCATATGATAATCGTTTAGCCATATACGTCGTATGTCTATTTAATCCCAACCTCTTCTGAACGAAGCGCATCCACTCCATCAATTCTGGTGTAAGTGCATCCTCCGTTGTCGTGTTGTAACACGAGTATACCGTGAAAATAAAAAGAAAGGGGAATTTTATTAATGTTCAGTTACCTCGAATATTGGGAGCAACGACCAACTCCAGTGCAAATACTGAGTGGCCAGGTTCAGTCACCCCGTTACAGTCAGCCGGGGCATACTGAAATGCTCCATTCGATTCCAATAACGGGAGTCAGCAGGAAGAGAAAGGACCAATTCACGCGACGGGTGAGTGTGGTTCGAAGAGCCAATTGGATCTAATTTCGAGAATCCAATCCGGGTCCTCTTACCCAATATGAGACCTGAATTGGTCGGGCAACCCAATGCAGTCTAATTTCGAGAATCCAATCCGGGTCCTCTTACCCAATATGAGACCTGAATTGGTCGGGCGACCCAATGCAGTCTAATTTCGAGAATCCAATCCGGGTCCTCTTACCCAATATGAGACCTACATTGGTTGGGCAACCCAATGCAGTCTGATTACGGGAAAATCCGGATCTTACTACTAGACTCTTATCCAATATGAGACCTGAATTGGTCGGGCGACTCAATGTGGTCCCGATTACGGGGTTCGATTCTGTTTCAGGCTGTCCTATTCTCCGTTTCAGAGAACGTTGTTTTCGGTAAATGGATCTCTTAAAGGTAAAAATGGAGGAGAAAGCTTTGATGGCGAGAGCCAATTTCGGATCTAAGCTCTGACGGTGGGAGCCAATTCCGGATCCAAGACGGAAGATTGAAGAAATTTAGAGGATAAGGTTAGGGGGAGAGTAAGTTTTGGGGAGGGTTTTTTTTTTCAGATCAGAGAGGGGGGGGGGGTTTTGGATCGAAGAGCTAGCTTCAAGTTTTTTTCAAGGTTACTAGTTCGGTTTCATTAGAAGTTTTTGAAGATCAGGGGAATTAGAGAGGAGCTTCATGCTTTGGGGTCGGGGAAGAAAGACAGGGAATTGGATTTTTCTTCTTCATAGAGTTTTGGGAAGACTGAGGCAATCGTTGCTGAAGTCAATGTTGTAATGGTAAATCGGGATTTTTAATGAAGTGGGTTTGATTACTCTTGACTGTTTTATGAAATCGAGTTACGTCTGTGATGAAGAGTTAAAAGGGTGTCTATAGGATTGAGTATGCAGAGTGAATGAAATTTATTGGGTTAATCTAACAAGACAGTTAGTGGATATAAGATCGTAAGTACAAAGTGGTATCGGAGATTAGCAAATTGGGTTGTTCGGGATTCTCTGTAACATCTAGAGACCTAGCGGCTGGGGCAAAAAGGACTTCGACAAGCAATCGAAGGGCATCCGTATAGATTTACGGTGTATTCTTGCAGTCGTTTATATTCCAGCAGTCAAAAACTGATAGACTGCTTGACTATTGGCGAATCTCCATACTATCTTCTACAGCCAGACGTCCGGCGCGTTCTCGAGCAGGAAAGCACGTAATACGACAAAAGTGGTGAACCCGACGTGAAAGCTTGAGGTAGAAGGTATTGGATTTTGGTTGATTTTATCTTTATTTTATGGAAAACGAAAATAAAAATTTGGAAGGATTTTTGGGAGGAATTTTTGGTGGGGAGTCTTCTAAAGGACAAGGTATGCACATGGATCCATCTATTGCTAGTTTGTTTCAAGCCTTCTCATTGTCAATGCAGCAACAGCAAAACAATGATCGAAAGGAAGCTTTGGCAACCAAAGCATTGCAAGCAGTGGTCAATAAAATTGATCAATTTGATGGGAGGAATATTTCAAGGTATTTAAGATGTTATGTTTGTGAAATGGAATTAAATCGGGTTTCTGAGAAGAAAATGGTTGCACTATTTGGACTTGCCACGATACCGGAGATAAGAGACCACATTACATCGATTACGGTGTCATGTTGTGGTTCGGCTACTATATGAAAATAATGTAATTATGTACTTAATATATAATTTATTAAGTAACATGGTAAGAGCCATGTTAGTAGATTTTAGTTGGTTGTAGGATATAATTTGATTATTACTTTGAGAAGAGGTTGTTTAAAAAGATTACTATAGAATTTTTATAACTTTAATTTCTTTTGATAGTGGCTTTTAAGATTGGTTTTGGTTGATAGTAACTTCTAAATATTTAGAGTCACCTTTGTTAGACATTGGTGACATTTAAAAAACTATTTTGGTTCTTTTATTTGGTGTTTAGAGCATCCATTATGTAAATCATATAAGAAAAAGGATTGAAGAAGGATTTTGATAGCAAAGGGAGGAATTAGGGCACCAATATAGATGAATGGAGATGAAAAATAAAAATCTCCATTCCTATTGGTCAAAAATCATGACCAATGGGCTTTGAGGAGGCTGCCCGAGACCATATTAGGCATTAGGGTTAGTTTCTCGAGGCCATTCGAGTTTTTGAGGCTAGGGTCAGAAGGCTTAGGTTTTTGGATATGGTTTTGGTGCAAAATTTGTGTCATTTGGGGTTTATATGAAGAAGTTATAGGCGCTCAAAGTTAAGGTGTAAGTTTTCGACGTACTGTCACTCTTGTGAGCATACCGCAGGCGTACGGACAGCAAACGAGGATCGGCGACCGGATTTGAAGACAACACTTTTTCGGCTACAGTTTGTGTATACTGTTTATCGAATTCCAAGCTTTTATGAAGGAGATATTGGCAGTTGAAGTCAGCGCTTGATATCTAAGGGTAGTAAGTAGCCCGAATTACTTGTGCTTGTGATTTGAGCTATATCTTAGACAATTTGATGAGGTTTTAGCTCAAAATTTTCAAAATTGAGTGTAATCTTGTTATAAAGCTTTCTATACAAGTTTTGTATGATTTGGAGCTTGGATTTAAGAGATATAAGGAGAATAGTTTTTGGGTGCTTGTAAGTTAGGGTTTTGTGCACCTGCTAGGGTTTCTTAGATGCCGAACGATCGGTGATAGATGTACGGTTCAATTTTTTGTGGTAAAAATTAAGTATAGCATCTAGCTTATGTAGAAATTTGAAACAAAGTGAACGGTTCGATTAGCTTTTATGAATTTTCAAAGTCTGATGTAAAAAGGTCCTTGGCGGGAAGAAATATATTTTGAAGAATTTTAAGATATTTTGAATTTTTATACAAAGCAAAGAGTTTGTTTTTGGGAGCTAAGGCATTATATAAAAAAGAAACCTAAACTCTCTACAGCTAGATACCCGGTGTATTCCCAGATAGAAAATCACGCCATACGACAACGGATCGTTATGGGAATTCATGGGAGGATTTTTCACATGCATTGAAAGACGAATATTTCTTGGAAGATGCTGATCGGGTTACTAAGAAGCTGTTTCTGGGATGGATTGAACGGCCCAATAAGAATTTGCAAGCAACAGAGCTACTAAGGGAATTTGAGAGGCAGTACTCTCAATTATCGAAGGTAGAAAAATTGACATTGGAGCCGAACAAAGTTGATCTATTTCTTCAAGCTGCTGATGGAGAATTGCAAGGGAAATTAGAACTTCTTCTTGAAGACAAAGAAGAAGATGAAGGATTGACAACAAAGTAGAAGAACGTTGAAGATGCAGTGGGGTTGCTTACAAAAAGAGAAAGGAGGAAGGATAGAAGCAATATTCCGAAAATAGTACAAGCACCCAAAGCTCCAGTACGTACAACACCACCAACAATGCCTACAGTTCAACCTTCGACATCCTTATCAAAGAAAGCAGATATGGGGATGGAAGAAATTATATGAGGAATGCGAGATCTTCAAATCAAATTGGCAAGACTTGAAGAAAATACTTCTATAAACAATTCGAAGAATGTTTCAAAACAAGGATATGTACAAAGATGCATTTGGTGTGATGATGCTTCACACACTAGAAAAGATTGCAATGAATTTAATAATATGATATGGCAGGGAACTGTTCGTGATAATGCAACTTACTCGTTACAGGAGTTAGATGGTACAAAATTGAAAATACCAATTGCAGGGAAGCGAGTAAAAATATTTAAACGAAGACATGCAGAGATGAATATGGAAGACCATAATGACGGTATAGAAATTCAGCAACAAGAAGATGAAAGTGATTTGGATAATGAAGGTGACGAAGACAAATAGGACAAAGACGTAGAGGATATATTCTGAATGAAACAGCAATTGGGTAAATTGGTGCATACCGGAGGATGCACAGGTTTAGAGGGGGTGGATGACGTGTTGTAACACGAGTATACCGTGAAAATAAAAAGAAAGGGGAATTTTATTAATGTTCAGTTACCTCGAATATTGGGAGCAACGACCAACTCCAGTGCAAATACTGAGTGGCCAGGTTCAGTCACCCCGTTACAGTCAGCCGGGGCATACTGAAATGCTCCGTTCGATTCCAATAACGGGAGTCAGCAGGAAGAGAAAGGACCAATTCACGCGACGGGTGAGTGTGGTTCGAAGAGCCAATTGGATCTAATTTCGAGAATCCAATCCGGGTCCTCTTACCCAATATGAGACCTGAATTGGTCGGGCGACCCAATGCAGTCTAATTTCGAGAATCCAATCCGGGTCCTCTTACCCAATATGAGACCTGAATTGGTCGGGCGACCCAATGCAGTCTAATTTCGAGAATCCAATCCGGGTCCTCTTACCCAATATGAGACCTACATTGGTTGGGCAACCCAATGCAGTCTGATTACGGGAAAATCCGGATCTTACTACTAGACTCTTATCCAATATGAGACCTGAATTGGTCGGGCGACTCAATGTGGTCCCGATTACGGGGTTCGATTCTGTTTCAGGCTGTCCTATTCTCCGTTTCAGAGAACGTTGTTTTCGGTAAATGGATCTCTTAAAGGTAAAAATGGAAGAGAAAGCTTTGATGGCGAGAGCCAATTTCGGATCTAAGCTCTGACGGTGGGAGCCAATTCCGGATCCAAGACGGAAGATTGAAGAAATTCAGAGGATAAGGTTAGGGGGAGAATAAGTTTTGGGGAGGATTTTTTTTTCAGATCAGAGAGGGGGGGGGGAGGGGGGTTTTTTGGATCGAAGAGCTAGCTTCAAGTTTTTTTCAAGGTTACTAGTTCGGTTTCATTAGAGGTTTTTGAAGATCAGGGGAATTGGAGAGGAGCTTCATGCTTTGGGGTCGGGGAAGAAAGACAGGGAATTGGATTTTTCTTCTTCATAGAGTTTTGGGAAGACTGAGGCAATCGTTGCTGAAGTCAATGTTGTAATGGTAAATCGGGATTTTTAATGAAGTGGGTTTGATTACTCTTGACTGTTTTGTGAAATCGAGTTACGTCTGTGATGAAGAGTTAAAAGGGTGTCTATAAGATTGAGTATGCGGAGTGAATGAAATTTATTGGATTAATCTAACAAGACAGTCAGTGGATACAAGATCGTAAGTACAAAGCGGTATTGGAGATTAGCAGATTGGGTTGTTCGGGGTTCTCTGTAACGTCTAGAGACCTAGCGGCTGGGGCAAAAAGGACTTCGACAAGCAGTCGAAGGGCATCCGTATAGATTTACGGTGTATTCTTGCAGTCGTTTATATTCCAGCAGTCAAAAACTGATAGACTGCTTGACTATTGGCGAATCTCCATACTACCTTCTACAACCAGACGTCCGACGCGTTCTCAAGCAGGAAAGCACGTAGTACGACACCGTCCGCCATCCTTGATTCCTTTCTAGCGACGTTATACTTCCTTTAAAATAACTTCCTGGATTGAAGTCTGAAGACTCTTCTGCGCCAACCGCTAACTCTTATTGATAACTGTAATGCCTTATGCAAGGTATTCTCATCAATTCCCAAAGTCTGCCCTTTTACAACACTCGAACCATCCTCAGGATCATAGTTCGTCAAGTATTCTTCCAGTAGTTCTACATCGATTGATGGTAAATTGTCTGCCGCTTGCAGAAAAGGATATAGCTGTGCACTTCTAAAGTCCTTTTGCCGCGTTGCATTCCAGCAAATTTCTAACCGCATGGATTCCATATTTGTGAGTATACAAAGAGAAAGCTCATCCATATTACTCCTTGACCTCACCCTTCTACCCTCTTCCTCCTTCTCCGAGGCTCTCTTCACCTTCTCCCTCGACATTATAAAGCTCTGTGTATTCGCACTAATACTATGATTTGCCGTGAACTCTCCACTAATGAACTCTGCTTCAACAATTCTAGACAAAATACTAAAGGCAGCTACACAGAGTGTCCCTCTCCTAACTGTTGAACTAGTTATGAAACAAGAATCCCTAATCTTGATTGGTGATGTTCTAATACACTAATCAACGGCTGTCATTTGCCTCCGATTAGACACTTATGATGGCAGGCAAGTCATCATGAATGGCACGTCTGCCCCCTCCAATCTTTATAAACTTGCTCCCGGGTTTATGCATAATACAAGCGTAGTCGGTTTCCATTGATATGGGTTGTGAATTTGATTCCCGTGAAATCTTCCAATTGGACGGAACCATTGGGAAAGGCTGCCAATACGCGATAGGGTCCATGCCACCGAATTTGAAATTTTTCTGGAAAATTGTGAAAATGGCTGTCGTACAGCAGGACAAGATCATTGGGCATAAATGATTTTGTGCGGAGTTTACTATCGTAATAACTCTTTCGGCGGTGCTGAATAGCTTCCATGGTCATCAAAGCCGAAGCCCTAATCTCATCCAATTTTTCCAATTCTGTTAACCGATATTGGAGAGATTCTTTGTTACCCAACCATTCTTTCAATGCAATTCTTAAACTGGGAACCTCCAATTCTATTAGTAAGATGGCATCCTGCCCGTATACCAATTGAAAAGGTGTGGAATTGGTCGTTACTTTATACGCAGTTTGATATGCCTACAATACTGTAAATAATTTAGTATCCCAGTCGGTTCCCGCTCCTGAAATAGTCTTTGTTAAGATTTTACAAAGGATACCGTTGGTCTTTTCGGTCTGCCCATTGGCACGTGGATGATAAGGAGTAGTTTTTCGATGCTTGATCTCATACTTCGTTGTCAATGCTTCAATGGTTGTATTAATAAAATGGGTTCCTCGATCACTAACCAATTCTTTCAGACAACCAAAACGAGTGATAATGTTCTCATATAAAAATGTTGCTATAGTAGTGGCATTATCTGTTTTTGTTGCCGTAGCCTCCGCCCATTTGGTGACATATTCGGTGGCTACTAAAATATAACATTTTTGTCCATTCCGAAAAGCAGGTGCAATTGGTCCGACAAAATCAATACCCCATTTTTCGAATGGTGCCTGTGCCAAAACTGGTACCAATGGCATTGCAGAAGTTCCAGTAGGTCGACCAATTCGTTGACAAGGGTCACAACGACAAACATATTTGTGAGCATCCGAAAATATTGTTGGCCACCAATAACCAGCCATTAAAGCTTTATGCGCGGTGCTATCACCCGCAAAATATCCTCCACAGCTATCCAAATGACATCCTTCCAATATGGTACACACTTCACTTGGAAATATGCAATGTCGTAAAATACCATCCCGTCCTTGTTTGTATAATGCGTCTCCAATCATGGTATACAGCGCACTTCTTATAATCAAACGCTTCTTTAATTTTTCATTATAAGAAATTGAAAAAGTCTGAAATGTGAGATATTGCATCAGGTCACCATATTCGGGTGTAATAACCTCCACAGTGAATAATTGTGCATCCGGAAGGGCGTCGTTTGTCGGCTCATTACCCAGTATATTAGATAAACGGGACAAGTGATCTGTATTGGCATATGTCTTGCCAGGGCGAACATTAATTGTAAAATTGAATTCCTAGAGAAGTAATACCCAGCGAGCAATTCGTCCGCTCAATTGGGGTTTATTTATCATATACTTAAGCGCATCATGATCAACGTGGAACACAAACGGGTAGCCCAATAGATAATGGCGGAATTTCTGTACAGAATAAATCATGCCGAGGGCTTCTCGCTCGGTAGTATTATAATTACGTTCGGCCATAATCAATTGTCAACTCGCAAAATATATTGGATGATCACGGTTATTGTCTTCCTTCTGACTCAATATCGATCCAATTGCGACGTTGGATGCATCGACATAAACTTGAAATGGTTTCGCCCAGCATGGGGTAACTAGTATTGGTACAGACACCAATTTTTGCTTTAAGGCCTCAAAGACAACACTGCATTCTGCCGTCCAAACGGGACTAGATCCATCCAATAGTCGTTTCTTTAGCAAATTTGTCAATGGCTGACATAGTACCGCAAAGGAGTGAATAAAACGCCGATAATAGCTGACATGGCCCACAAAGCCACGTACTTCTGACACCATTTTTGGCTTTGGTAAAGCCATTATTCGAGTTACTTTATTTGGGTCCGTAGCAATACCGCGGCTGGACACTATGTGGCCCAAGAGTCTTCCTGAGGGGACCCCAAATTGACACTTCTCTGAATTTAACGATATACCGTACTTATCGCATTGATCCAGATATCGTCCCAAGCAGTTCAAATGATCGGCTGTCGTACTAAACGTGCAAAAATCATCTAAGAATATTTCCATTGACACTCGTAAATAATCTTGAAAGGCCTGTGTCATCACTCTTTGAAATATGGCTGGTACATTGCATAATCCAAATGGCATCACTTTGTATGCAAATGTACCCCAATCTATCGTAAAAGTAGTCTTGGACTGATCTTCCTTAGTAATTTTGACTTGATTGTAACTCGAAAAACCATCCAAAAATGAATAACATTCGTGTCCTGCTACGGCATCCAATATACTGTCCGTAAAAGGTAGAGGAAAATAGTCTTTCTTGGTAGCAACATTGAGTTTCCAAAAATCTTGACAAATTCTAATCTTGCCATTTTTCTTAGGTACCATTACCATTGGTGAGACCCATTCGCTATACGAAACCGGATAAATGAATCTCATGCACAATAATTTGTCCAATTCCTCCTTTACCATCAAGGAATATTTTGGATTGAGATAGTGTTGTCTTTGACAAACTGGTGTAGCATTCAGAACCAATGTAATACGATGTTCACACATTGTTTCTGGAATACCCTTCAGATCTGCATACGTCCAAGCAAAGGACGATTTATGCCGGAGGAAGAATGCTTTCCACTGACTTAATTCGTTACCTTGAATACCCTTGTATATCTTTATATTCTGGGACGCGTCAGGGGTGCCTAAGTTTAGAATCTGGAAACCAGGTTCTTCCACAGCCGCCGATTTAAAAGCGCATGTTGGCCCGTCGTCGTGAGAAGGAGGCTGCAACTGCTGGTGACTCATGTCTGACCGCATTGCACTCACATGATTGACATCATATCAGGTCATCCATTCGGTAATAACATGATCCAAGTTAGAGGCATCTTCCTGATGCAGTAAATATTCGCCGGGGCCACCACATTGGTAGAATCTGCCCTTGGTTGTTGAAGGGGTTTGACCTGCCCCAAATTGTGGTGAAACTATAGCATCGTCATCTTCTTCAATCGAGTGACTCTCGTTATCTGATGTAAATTCTGATTCGGGCAATGGATTTTCTCCGTGATATTGTACCGGGTACATTTGTAGAACAATCTGATCACTGCCTTTTCCAATTGTCAATGTGCCGTGGCCCCAATGGTTCTTAGCTTTGGCTTGATACAACCAAGGTCTGTCCAATAAAATGGGATACGATAACGTAGAACTCTGTAACCGAAATACAACATAGTTAATTTTGTATGTCAATCCCGCGATTATAGTGGCAATATCGCCTAAGATTCCCATCGGCTTAACCCAACTATGATCTGCCATTCGGAAGCCTAATGTCGTAGGAAGCAATTGCTTTAGATCCAAGTCTTCCATTGTACTAGCGTTCATTAAATTCACACTGGAGCCACCATCGACTTGTACCCCTAGAATTAAAACTCCATTGATTGATATATCGATTGTTGGTGCTCCCGGATCTGGGTTTAAGCTAACTTCATGTATTTCTTTAGTACGAGATCTCCGTCGTATTAACGCTAAATTCAATGTTGATGGACATTCCGATGCTATAGCCAAAAGTTGCTTCATTGTAATTGAAGGCTGGATAACATCCAAATCCTTCAAAATGTCGTAGGGTTGCATATTGAGAGTAACTCCCAATGTTCTTTTGCGTTTCATTGGTTTCATTTTGACTCTATTTGGTAGCAATTCCTTCCTCTTAGTCGACTCTTCGACCACTAAAGGTTCCTTCAATGGGCACGAGCTTATATTGGGTTGTGCGGGTATGGGGACGGGGTCATTTGGAATTGATCTTGATGTCCCCGGAAAATTGGCACGTAAAACTGAATTGGGTTCCTCGTCCTGTTGAGGTCCCAATATTGGAATACGGTCGAATACTGGTATTGGTTCGGTTCGCCTCATGGACAGCGCTACTGTTGTTACTTCAATTGGGTCATCCAGGTCGTGAATTGGATTCTTGCCTTTTTGTTGGCCCTTGGTAAGCACTACGTTCACCACCTCGACGCGATGTACTGGTGAATCCCGTTGAACAGGACCTTGTCCTCCGCCGGCTGGCTTGTTTGTATCTGCTGGTCACGGTTATTATAATTAAATGCTGCGTTGCACTGCTGATAAGTATGACCAGACTGCTTACAATTTTCACATATTGGGGCATAATCATCACTTGCTCTTGGATTAGGACATTCACTCGCATAATGTCCGATTTGTCTGCACCGATAGCAACGAAGTGGTCTTCTGCGAGCTCCTTCAGGGATATTGGGTGTCTCTACTGGTATATAACGGCTCGGTCTATTCCATGTCGGTTGAGTGAAGGATCCTGGTTGACCCATTGATACTGTACATTCTGGCATTAGCTTCTGCATGGTTGAATATTGATGATATCTTTGCTGATTCAGCCCCAAGCCATGGGTATTGGATACACTTTCTTAGTGAAATTCAGAGTTTTGGAAATTGGAATAATTCCTATTTTGTTTATTTGCTCGATTTCTATTCCTGCCGAATCTATTATTCGTTTGTACTTGATTTACATCCCACAAAGTTAGTTGATTCATGGTCTGTTGTCCGACTTGTTGTTGTTTCCTTAAGTTCCAACAATTGGCAGTGGTATGCTTACCCCCACAAAAGGTACATAGAACCATCATTTGGGGTGGTGAAGAACATTTGGTTACCAAATGACCTTGTCCCTTACAATTGCTACACCAAACATTGGGTTGCATATTGGTCGGTTTATACCTTTTCTCTTTATCCTTGGCCAGATTCACAGCCAATTCATCCATTTTCTTCGTTAATGTTAACAGCAATGACTCATTGGGATCCCTTGATACCAATTCATTGCTCAATTCCTTTGTAGGTATTGGTTTTTGATACGCGGAATAAGGTACATACGGTTGTGACGATGATGGTAGTGCAGCCTGCAATGGAACGACATTCACTATTCCCTGTGGAATTGTACCATAATCACTCCTTCTCGGATAACTTTCCGATGCGTCATTCCAATTTGTCATTTGATAACCGCCTTGCGATGGAATCATCATGGCACCAACGGTTAAGTGTTGGTCGTAATGACATTCCTCTCATACTTTTGCTCGCTCAAGAGATGCTGCAATGGTAGCTGATTGGGCCTCCTTTACAAACATCTTCAATTCTGGTGGATGTAATCCATTAACCAATATGGACAATACAAACAATTCCGACATTTGATTATTTGGCCATTTCTGAAGTATATCTGCTACACGACCATAATATGACTGTATCGCTTCCCCTGATACCATTCTGCTGTTCATTAATCTTTCTCGAAGACGTTCTTCAAAACCAATTGGTCGGAAATGGACTAAAAATGCCATTTTTAATGCCTCCCAATTGATATATTGACCTACAAGTTGGCGGTTATACCACTCGAACGCTGTGTCTTTTAGTGTTGCTGGCAACCATCTCAGCCAAATGTCTTTTGTCCTTCCATTATTGGCTACAGACGCCGTCAAGAATTGCGACAAATGTTGATCTAGGTCCGCATCTGGCAAACCACGAAAAGTAGGTAATGGTGCGACGCTAGTCGTACGATCGCCCAAGGTACCCATTTGAACTGCAATCGGAACGGCTGATCCTTCTGCCACCATTGAATTTTTTGTTCCTCTGTAATTTGTTTTGAAATAATCTCTGCTTTCCCTTACTCTAATTACCGAGCTCTCAGCGGTCCTTGCTTTACTGTTATTCTCCGCAAATAGTTTTGTTGGTTGACTTGCAGGTGAAAAAGTCGGATTTAGAAATACGATATAGTTGCCTTTATTGGCGACTAATTCATGCCAATCTGCAGAGCCCCTATTGCTCGTTTCAGCGGTACCCCCTACTGGAAAATTACCCAATGGAGTACCAAATACTTCTATGCCTCCTTCTCTTTCAGTTAACGACCTCAAGATTTCTACTGGAATGTTAACAAAATTTCTCGTGAGTGCTCTTGGCAGTTTTTCTAACGGTACATAAGACTGCAGAATTAACAGTCTGTCCAGTTTTTGATATATTCGGATGCGCCGACAAGCTTGCAACCATGGTTTAATCCAATTCTGTCGATGCTTCCTTTTAAGATTACGTTCTTGCTCTTCTCTACGCAAGTTCCTTCCTTGTCCTTTTCCCTACCTTTCTCTCAACTGATTTAATTTCTTCGATGCAATGCTCTCGTTCTTATTAATCATAATCTTTCTTCAAACACTACTAAAATCGTCTTCCATTGCCTATTTTCTCACACGTTTGTAATTAATTCCTAACACTCAAAGCTATTATCACTCTCCGGTGTCATATTGTAACACGAGTATACAGTGAAAATAAAAAGAAAGGGGAATTTTATTAATATTCAGTTACCTCGAATATTGGGAGTATCGACCAACTCCAGTGCAAATACTGAGTGGTCAGGTTCAGTCACTCCGTTACAGTCAAGCGGGGCATACTGAAATGCTCCATTCGATTCCAATAACGGGAGTCAACAGGAAGAGAAGGACCAATTCACACGACGGGTTCGAAGAGCCAATTGGATCCAATTTCGAGAATCCAATCCGGGTCCTCTTATCCAATATAGGACCTGAATTGGCCGATCAATCCAATTACGAGAAATCCAGGTCTTACTACGGGTCTTAGCCAATCCGACGCGAGGACCAATTTGACCCAATTACGGGAACATCCAGGTTACTACTGGACTCTTATCCAATATGAGACCTGAATTGGTCGGGTGACTCAATGTGGTCCCGATTACGGGGTTTGATTCTGTTTCAAGCTGTCCTGTTCTCTGTGCCGTTTCAGGGAATGTTGTTTTCAGTAAATGGATCTCTTAAAGGTAAAAACGGAGGAGAAAGCTCTGACGGCGAGAGCCAATTTCGGATCCAAGCTTGACGGTGGGAGCCAATTCCGGATCTAAGACTAAAGATTGAAGCAATTTAGAGGATAAGGTTAGGGGGGATATAGTTTTGAAGAGGGGGTTTTTTTTTTTTCTCTGGGAATCGGGGGGAGCTAGTTTTCAAGCTTTTGCAAGGTTACTAGTTCGGTTTTCATTGGAGGTTTTTGAAGATCAAGGGGATTAGAGAAGAGGAGCTTCATGCTTCGGGTCGGGGAAGGAAAGACATAGAATTTGGATTTTTCTTCTTCGTAGAGTTTTGGGAAGACTGAGGCAATCGCTGCTGAAGTCAGCATTGTAATGGTGAATCGGGATTTTTAATGAAGTGGGTTTGAATACTCTTGACTGTTTTGTGAAATCGAGTTACGTTTGTGATTAAAGGATTAAAAGGGCGTCTATAGGATTGAGTATGCGGAGTGAATGAAATTTATTGGGTTAATCTAACAAGACAGTTAGTGGATACAAGATCGTAAGTACAAAGCGGTATTGAAGATTAATAGTTTGGGTTGTTCGGGGTTCTCTGTAACGTCTAGAGACCTACCGGCTGGGGCAAAAAGGACTTTGACAAGCAGTTGAAGAGCATCCGTATAGATTTACGGTACATTATTGCAGTCGTTTATATTCCAGCAGTCAAAACTGATAGACTGCTTGACTATCGACGAATCTCCATACTACCTTCTACAGCCAGACGCCCGACACGTTCTCGAGCAGGAAAGCACGTAATACGACAAAAGTGGTGAACCCGACGTGAAAGCTTGAGGTGGAAGGTATTAGATTTCGGTTGATTTTATCTTTATTTTATGAAAAACGAAAATAAAAATTTGGAAGGATTTTTGGGAGGAGTTTCTGGTGGGGAGTCTTCTAAAGGACAAGGTATGCACATGGATCCGTCTATCGCTAGTTTGTTTCAAGCCTTCTCATTATCAATGCAGCAACAGCAAAGCAATGATCGAAAGGAAGCTTTGGCAACCAAGGCATTGCAAGCAGTGGTCAATAAAATTGATCAATTTGATGGGAGGAATATTTCAAGGTATTTAAGATGTTATGTTCGTGAAATGGAATTAAATCGGGTTTCTGAGAAGAAAATGGTTGTACTATTTGAACTCGCCATGATACCGGAGATAAGAGACCACATTACATCGATTACGGATCGTTATGGGAATTCATGGGAGGATTTTTCACATGCATTGAAAGACGAATATTTCTTGGAAGATGCTGATCACGTTACTAAGAAGCTGTTTCTGGGATGGATTGAATGGCCCAATAAGAATTTGCAAGCAACAGAGCTACTAAGGGAATTTGAGAGGCAGTACTCTCAATTATCGAAGGTAGAAAAATTGACATTGGAGCCGAACAAAGTTGATCTATTTTTTCAAGCTGCTGATGGAGAATTGCAAGAGAAATTAGAACCCCTTCTTGAAGACAAAGAAGGAGATGAAGGATTGACAACGAAGTGGAAGAACGTTGAAGATGCGGTGGGGTTGCTTACAAAAAAAGAAAGGAGGAAGGATAGGAGCAATATTCCGAAAACAGTACAAGCACCCAAAGCTCCAGTACGTACAACACCACCAACAATGCCTACAGTTCAACCTTCGACATCCTTATCAAAAAAAGCAGATATGGGGATGGAAGAAATTATTTGAAGAATGCAAGATCTTCAAATCAAATTAGCAAGACTTGAAGAGAATACTTCTATAAACAATTCGAAGAATGTTTCAAAACAAGGATATGTACAAAGATGCATTTGGTGTGATGATGCTTCACACACTAGAAAAGATTGCAATGAATTTAATAATATGATACGACAGGGAATTATTTGCTCGAAAGATGGGAAGATAGCATTGAAAAATAGGGAGGATCTTTTTCAAACCAATTTTGGCAAGGGAGGAATGAAAGCATTGGTTCAAGATTACATAAAAGAGCATGAAACAGTAGCACGAGAAAGTGCAAGTTATGGTGCTAGAGTAGATGATGATATTGGTGGAAGTACGGAAACTAGTGAGTTTTGGGCTTCTGCCATTTCTACAATGCAAGAAGGGAAATTACCTTGAGAAGCGCTATTGAGAATTGCAGCTACAATACGAGGTAGAACAGGTTGGGAGGATCCTGTTGAGTCTCTTTCAGTTCATGCATATATTGCTAAGAGCCAACATGAAGCTTTGATGGAAAAAAAGAGACGAGGAAATTTTGATGATACTAGAGAAGGAAATTCTTTTAAGACGCAAACTCGAGGAGACAAGGCTCGGGAGGCAGCTTCACAAGAATTGCTTTTAAAGGATACCTCAGCATCATTGGGAGAAAAAACAACGGAGACAAAAGATAAAGACAAATCAATTGCTTATAAATTACTTTCTGACATTGAAGCGGCAACAAACTTGAAAGGGGTGTTGGAAGAACGTATATTAAACGCTAAGGTGGAATTCACATTCAAAGAAGTCTTGGAAATTGCAAAGAAGGAGTTTCATGATGTTATCATTGACAGCATTAAGTGAAAGAGGCAATTAATGGGCAAAACTGGAATGAGTCATGCTATTGATGCAAGAATATGTAGAGATGAAGAAGAGGTTGATATTGGTTACAAGCAACCAACAAATGAAAAGAATGGGTATAATGAGCGAGTACGTTTCGAAGATTCTAGTGACAAGGAAATGGAAACTTTGAGCCATTATACTCGAAAGCATTGGGCAAGGGCAACTACTGAGGTATTGGTGAAGGTAGGAGATATAGAAGAACCAATAGTTGCTTTGATCAACCATGGTTCTGAAATAAATCTCATGTCTAAAGATCTTTATAAGAAGCAAAAATAGCCAATTGATATGAAACATGGATGGGCAATACGAGCAGCTAATAACACACAAGGCGAATTATATGGAGCTTGTCCAAATGTCAAAATTCGGATTGGGGATGTTGCGACGGAGAAACATTTCTTCGTTCAAGATACAACGTCTTATCCGTTGATTTTAGGACAACCTTATATCACGGCAACATGGATGGAAATAAAAGTACTTGACGATGGTTCTGCTTATGCAAGGGTACGGAGCGAAGATGGGAGGAAAGCTGTACAATTTCTAACAGTACCTCCTAACCATGAACGGAATCGAGATAGGTTGAGGGAGAAACCATTGCCAAAGATTGTTGAAGGATTTAAGGATTTTGGGGAGGTACCACTATAAAGCGAGATTATGGAGGTACAAAAGAGGAGGTACTCTCGTGAGATGAAGGTGCCTTTGATGCGAGTTTTATTGGTATATTGGAGAATGGAAATATTATATATAAGAAAGTTGATGATTTTAAAAGAAAAGAAAGAAAAAGATTACATAATATTGAAGGACAATTACGCAAGATAGGTACATTCCAAGATGATGAGAGGATTTTGGTTGTTTATGAAGAAAATGGACTGGAAGATTCATTGGAATTGATTACATCTATTGGGTTAGGAGATAATGATAAGATTGTTGAGATTCATTCGAGAGAGGTTTATACCATGCTTCAATCTTTTCAAGCACCAGAAGTCACAGTAGAGACGAGATATAAAATGGCAGATAAGAAGGTAAAGTCTGTTGTCGGACCATTACCAGAGGATTCTAAAGAACAAATGGGAGAAGCATCAAAAGAAGCAAGTTTAAGAGATCCAATGAGTATTGGACATCAGTTTACTGAAGAGACTTTTGAAGAATTGAAGATTGGTTCTGATGGTTCTTTATTGCCGGAGGAAATTACTTGCTTCAAAAAGATGTTGGCTAAACAAGGTAGATTGTTTGCCTTCGAATCTCATGAAATTGGGTGTGTGGATCCAAATATTGCAACACCTATAGTTATCTTCACTGTATCACATGTACCTTGGAATCTAAGATCGATCCAGTACCGAGGGCACATTTACCTAAATTGGTGGAACTATTGAAAGAAAAGATAAAGATGAAAATATTAGAACCTTCATTTGCGCCGTATTCTAGTCAATGGTTTACGGTACCTAAGAAGAATGGGTCACTACGGTTTATTCAAGATATGCAACTGGTGAATGTAGTAACTGTTAGGAATGCAGGAATTGGACCTATTGTGGATGAATTTGCTGAGGCGTTTGCTAGAAGGGCGATCTATTCAATGGGTGATTTGTATTCAGGTTATGATCAATTTCAACTTGCCAAAGGAAGTAGAGATATGACAACAATGAGGACACTTGGATTGGTTAGAATGTGCACTCTTCTTCAAGGCGCGACCAACTCAGTTGCGCATATGATGAATGGGATGAATAAGGTATTGGGAGATTTTATTTCGGAAAAGACTATGCCTTTTCTGGATGATGTTCCTATAAAAGGATGCAGAGAAGGAGACAAGGATGAAACTTTAGATACGAGGAGGTGTCGCAGATATGTTGTTGATCATATACAAGATTGTGAAAAGATTTTAACTGAGCTTGGAGAAGTTCATCTTACATTATCGGATATGAAGTCTGTATTTGGAGTACGAGAGGTTGTAATTGTTGGACATTTATGTGGATCTTACGGAAGAAAACCAGATCCGACTAAAGTTGATGCAATTGGAAGGATGAAAGAGGATTGTGATTCTTTAATAGAAGTTCGCAGGTTTTTGGATGCATGTGTATTTTATCGAATCTGGATCCCTCACTTTGCTCACATAGCGGATCCATTATATGAACTGTTACGCAAAGATTACCGATTTAAATGGGAAGAAAGGCATATTCAGGCAATACAAAGATTGAAGAAATTATTGATGTCACCTCCAATATTGAGGAAGGTTGATTATAAGTGCAATAGACCAGTGATTCTTACTGTGGACGCTAGTTCAATTGCCATTGGATGGGCTGTGGGTCAAGATGATTCCAGTGGGAATAGATTTGCAGTTCGGTTTGGGGCTAAAGTTTTAAGTATTCGTCAGCGTGCATATTTGCAAGTCAAAAGAGAACTTTGGGGAGTCGTTTCGGCTACGAAAGCTGAAAAGGACTATTTGATTGGGGCAGTAGTAGTAATTGAAACAGATTGCTTGCCATTTCTTGGAATGATTATTAACTGTTCAACGCCAGATATTGCAATGTTGAGATGGATTGCTTATATTAAGTCACTAAATCCAAAATTTAAGCATATCATTGGGAAGGACAATTTAGTAGCAGACATGCTATCTCGAGCAAGATACGAGAGGGAAGACGAAATGGTTGAAGACATTGATGATGTCGGTTTGAAATTCTATTCAATATCAAATCTCAACAGAGAAGACAAGCTATTTCTTGAAGAATCTTATGAAGGAGAATTATTGGATGTTGGTCATTATTTGAATACCTTGACTAAGCAGGAGAATTGGTCTATAGAAAAATTCAAACAAATAAGAAAAAAAGCATATAGATTTTTATATCGAGATGGTCTTCATCCTACGTATCCTCAGGCTATTCATTTTAAATGGGTTGTTGATTTGGTTATTATACCGGTTGGGTTATGGCAGATGAGATATTTGGTTTTAGCTCGTGAAGATTTATCAAATCAAGTAGAAGGAAGAGCATTGAGGACAAAATCTACAGATGGGATTTGTAGGTTTTTGCTTGAAGATGTCATTTGCCGTTACGGGTGCATAGGAAAAATCATTGCAGATCATGGAGAATTAAATGCACAAAAAGCTCGTAAGTTCTTTGAAAGATGTGGAGTTAAACTATCACTGACTATTGCTTATAATCTAGAAGGGAATGCAAAAAGCGAACGTGGTCACCCGCCGATTGTGAAAGCATTGGTTAAAGCTTGTAATGGGAAAGTTAAAGAGTGGCCACGGCTATTGTCATTTGCATTATGGGCTGATCGAACAACACATAGTTCGGTGACAGGATATATGCCTGTAGAACTTATGACAGGTCAAAAATCAATTATGCCGATTGAAGAAAAGGTACTTACTTGGAGTATGCTACCATGGGAAGATGGATTGACAAGAGAAGAACTTCTGGCTATTAAGATTTGACAATTGGAGCAAAGAACGGAAGATGTCCAGATAGCATTGGGAAGGTTAAAAAGAGCAAGGTTACAAAACAAGGCGCGATTCGATAAGCAACATCGATTGAGACCAAAAGCAATCGAGGAAGGTGACTGGGTACTTGTTTATGACAATAGTCTGGATAATCAACATAGTACTTTGTGGAAATTCTCAAAACGTTGGTTTGGACCATATGTGGTAACAACTGTTCATGATAATGCGACTTACTCATTACGGGAGTTAGATGGTACAAAATTGAAAATACCAATTGCAGGGAAGCGAGTAAAAATATTTAAACGAAGACACACAGAGATGAATATGGAAGACCTTAATGAAGGTATAGAGATTTCGCAACAAGAAGATGAAAGTGATTTGGATAATGAAGGTGACGAAGACGAACTGGACAAATACGTAGAGGATATATTCTGAATCAAACAGCAATTGGGTAAATTGGTGCATACCGGAGGATGCACAGGTTCAGAGGGGGTGGATGTCGTGTTGTAACATGAGTATATAGTGAAAATAAAAAGAAAGGGGAATTTTATTAATATTCAGTTACCTCGAATATTGGGAGCATCGACCAACTCCAGTGCAAATACTGAGTGGTCAGGTTCAGTCACTCCGTTACAGTCAGTCGGGGCATACTAAAATGCTCCATTCGATTCCAATAACGGGAGTCAGCAGGAAGAGAAGGACCAATTCACACGACGGGTTCGAGGAGCCAATTGGATCCAATTTCGAGAATCCAATCCGGGTCCTCTTATCCAATATAGGACCTGAATTGGTCGGTCAACCCAATTATGGGAAATCCAGGTCTTACTATGGGTCTTAGCCAATCCGACGCGAGGACCAATTTGACTCAATTACGGGAACATCCAGGTTACTATTGGACTCTTATCCAATATGCGACCTGAATTGGTCGGGCGACTCAATGTGGTCCCGATTATGGGGTTCGATTCTGTTTCAGGCTGTCCTGTTCTCTGTGCCGTTTCAGGGAACGTTGTTTTCAGTAAATGGATCTCTTAAAGGTAAAAATGGAGGAGAAAGCTCTGACGGTGAGAGCCAATTTCGGATCCAAGCTTGACGGTGGGAGCCAATTTCGGATCTAAGACGAAAGATTGAAGAAATTCAGAGGATAAGGTTAGGGGGGATATAGTTTTGAAGAGGGGTTTTTTTTTTTTCTCTGGGAATCGGGGGGAGCTAGTTTTCAAGCTTTTGCAAGGTTACTAGTTCGGTTTTCATTGGAGGTTTTTGAAGATCAAGGGGATTAGAGAAGAGGAGCTTCATGCTTCGGGTCGGGGAAGGAAAGACATAGAATTTGGATTTTTCTTCTTCGTAGAGTTTTGGAAAGATTGAGGCAATCGCTGCTGAAGTCAGTATTGTAATGGTGAATCGGGATTTTTAATGAAGTGGGTTTAAATACTCTTGACTATTTTGTGAAATCAAGTTACGTCTGTGATTAAAGGATTAAAAGGGCGTCTATAGGATTGAGTATGCGAAGTGAATGAAATTTATTGGGTTAATCTAACAAGACAGTTAGTGGATACAAGATCGTAAGTACAAAGCGATATTGAAGATTAACAGTTTGGGTTGTTCGGGGTTCTCTGTAACGTCTAGAGACCTACCGGCTGGGGCAAAAAGGACTTCGACAAGTAGTCGAAGAGCATCCGTATAGATTTATGGTACATTGTTGCAGTCGTTTATATTCCAGCAGTCAAAACTGATAGACTGCTTGACTATCGACGAATCTCCATACTACTTTCTACAGCCAGACGTCCGACGCGTTCTCGAGCAGGAAAGCACGTAATACGACACCGGCAGCGGTTCCAAAATGTGGTTGCTTGTTTTACTTATTGTGGAAGAAACCTCCCAGAATAAATCCATATAGGGGGATTCGAACACGGGGAATGACTAGTTGCTTAAGCGTTCACGTTAGGGTCACACAATTAATTACCTCCAATGTATCGTCTCTATTTCCATTATCTAAGCACAGAAGGAAACTATAATCTCTCCTTTCACCTTATCAATCTCTTCCTTACAACAATTCAGTCATACCAATAACTGTTATTTCTACCAATATATCTTCACTCTTATAATCTCCAACTGTAATACTGCAACATCACAGCTTCAGCACACAATTACCCTCATTCCAATTACTGGAATTCTTCACACATAACTACCATTCACATTACAGTGTTTCACACAACCACAGATTCACTCTTTCTGCTGAACTACAATCAGATTTCAGCATTCAATCTTTCTTCTTCTCCTTCAATAACATATAATTCCATTCACACTTTCATTCCATGATTCACTTCACAATATTAAGAAACTCTCAATACTCTTATTTCAAAGAACATAACAACAAAAGAAAAGAAGTAGCACCAAGCTTACCCCGGCTCACACTATCACAGTAATGGCAGTTTCTTCCTCTCTCTCATCCTCCTTATCCTACCACGAGATACCAACTGCTACATCTCTAATGAAAACTGCTTTTCCTAACTATTCATCCATTTTAACTACTGAACTACCTTTCTAACAGTCATCTATTCCTGTTTACACTATAAACTAAGTATCTACAAATCAGCAAATAACTACTTATTCTACATAGCTCCACTCCTAACTGTGCAGCGTCCTCGCAAATACCCAGTTCGAAATTGAACTGATGACTCCTTAGCATTGCCCATACTCATAGCTACTGATTATAATTCTAAAGTGAAGATATATTGGTAGAAATATATCAATTTCAATGAAGGCCTTATGATGGATCCAAAGACAGGCCAAACTATCATAGATTAGAAGATTTTAAAAATAGTAAGAGATGTGCAATGTTTTTTGAGCTTTGCCAATTATTACCAAATCTTTATCAAGAACTTTTTTGAAGTTGCAGCTCTACATAAACATTTGACTTGTAAAGACAAACTTGAGTGGAATAAAGAAGCCAAAACATCATTGATTGGTTTAAAGAAGGAATTTATTTTTATACCAATTTTTTATCATGTCAATTTTTTTAAGGCATTTTTTATAGAAAAAAATGCATTAGACTTTGTATTAAATGTAATATTATTGTAAATAGAAATAAAAAATAAATTCCATTCAGTAGCTTTTCATTCCAAGAAATTTTCAGCAATCGAGATTAATTATGAGATCTATGACAAAGAACTTCTTGCAATTGTGGATTCATTTCAAGAATGGCATCATTATCTAGATGGCGCTTCAAATCTAGTCATAATATATACAAATCACAAGAACCTCAAGTATTTCATGTCGACATGTGTTTTGAATTGCCACCAAGTTTGTTAGAGCATGTCATTATCAAGATTTGATTTCAAGATCACATATCAACTTAGAAAACAACAAGGTTTATCACATAATCTTTCTAGACTCTCTTATCTTTCACCAAAAGAAAGAAATGTATCTTTTGATTAATAAAGAACAATCTTCTTGAAGTCAAAGCATTTTCAACTTCAAGTAATGAAATCAACATTGAATGTTGATTCGACCTTTGTCAAAAAAATTCAATCAGATATGTCCTTTAATCTTCTTATTTATGATATCAAGAATCTTTCTTTTAAGTCTTATGATATTTCAAAGTTCGAGTTCAAGAACAACTTACTTTATTTTGAAAGACGATTATATATTTCAAAAGGAGAAGCACGTTGTCTTGATGTAATATAACTATATAGTGAAACTATAATCAAAATTAAATTTCTAATTAATATCTAATTATATTTATTCAATAATAATTCAAGGTATCTAAACATTTCTTTTATAAAAGCCTCTTAGTTTATTTTCTTATCTTAATAGTTAATAGATTAAAGGTTGATTAGTACTTTTACCTTCTAGGCTATAGAGATTTTTTTACTACCTAATAAAGATCATAAATTAATAAAATTAGATTATAAAAGATAAATAATTAATATAGTTGATACTAAGATTAAATTGAAGGTAGGATTGGACTAAAAAATCCTTAGAATAGGTTAGATTGATATTCGGAGATAGACCATTTGTGACACAAGGTCAAAATTAGATCTCTAGCTATTGAAACAACTACCTAGGAAAAATTAGGATTTTAATTAAAGATCAAAGATTAGAATTTGAGAGCTAGGTTGAAGCTAATTTTAAATATATAAAGCTAGTTTTAATAGGATTTGTTAGAACTTTACAATTTTTATGTAAAGTGAGGGTTTATATTATCAACTTGAGATTTATGCAATGTAATTAGGACTGGTACTTTTGGCTAGTTCATAAAATTGGTGTTATATCCATAGTTCAAATTTTTGTAGTACTTAGTTAATTAGGCATGCTAAGTGTATGTGAGATTTTGTAATAATCCAATAATGCAATTGAGAGATATTTGGGTTTTGGTACAAGAACCTATCGAAAATTGGTAATTTGGAGTTGGGTAGGATTTCTATAATATCTAAAGATCCACTAATTAGATCAAAGTGAGATTTGGCATAGTATTGGAGGACTTAAAGATCAATCTATATACCAATTTTGAGTTAAAATTAAGAATTGGAAAAGAAAAAATCAGTGCTAGAACATTTGCATCAACTTTCAAGTTGGCAGCCAAGTAATATCAATGTGGTTTTTGGGCATTTTTTCACAATCTATAAGTTGGATTGGAAAGAATTCTTAAAAATCACATAGATGCATTATAGTGATATTTGTGTGAAATTTTTTGTTCCAACTTAATAGTTAGATCATGAGCTAGAATTTCCTAAAACTTACTAATTTGGATTAAGATTTATAAAGAAAGTTTAAAATTACCTAATTATTGAAGTAATAAGGTAATTGGAATTTATGTATGATTGAAATTACTAAGAAGAGTTTTTTTGATCACTTTGTATTGAATTTAAATACTTTTGAATTAAAGTTCAAATTGAATTTTACTTATAAGAGTAAAACATATTAGGATTTTTTGAGATATTTGTAAAATATAATTCCACCTACTACAACCAGTTATTCGATGCATTTCCAAATAGGATGAGATATTATATGACAATATTTACATGTTCTTCAAGCATGTCATGACTTTCTAGCCATGGAATATTTTGGATACAACAAGACTTTAAAGCTTATATCAAAAGTTTTTTGGTGGTGGCAAATGTGGAAGGCAGTAAAAGACTTTGTCCAATCATGAGATATTTTTTTAAGATCAAAAACTCCTCATCATTGATCTTATGGACTTCTCCAACCATTGCCTATATCTAAATAATTATGGTCTTCCATTTCTATAGATTTTATTATTAATCTTCGAAGTTGAAGTTCATATGATTCTAAATTCATAATTGTAGATCGCTTCACTAAAATGGTTTATTTTGTACCATATAAAAAATCTATTTTAGGTGAAGAAATAGCTAAGCTTTTCATTGACAATATCTATTGCTATGATGGATTATCAAAAGATATTATTTCAAATAAAGGGACTCAATTTGTATCAAGATTCTAAAAAATCCTATTCAAGTTTTTAAAGGTTGATATAAAGTTCTCTTTGACTTTTCATTCTCAAATTGATGGGCAAATAAAATGGGTGAATCAAGTTTTGGAGTAGTATTTGATGTATAGCATCAATTATCATCAAGATGATTGGACAACTCTTTTGCCATTCGTAAAGTTTGTATATAATAATTTGGTACATTTTTCTACTATAAAAATATCTTTTTTTATCAATTATGGTTATCATCCATGACTTGATATTTTTGACTTTTCAAAAATTCATAATCCTATGATGAAAGATTTAATAAATGGTTTATTAGAGTTAGATTCAACAATAAAGATATAATTAAAGAAAGGTCAAAAATAACAAAAGACTAATTTAGATGCCTATTATAAAGAATAAATATAATTCAATGTAGATGATAAAGTATGATTAATTTGTTGCAATATCAAGACTACTCATCCTTATGATAAGTTGATCTATTGTAGGCTGAAATCTTTTCTTATTTGTCAATAAATCAATTCTGTTGCTTATCGACTATATCTATCGGAGTCTATAATGATCAATCGTATATTTTACATATTCCTTCTTGAGCCGTATAAGATAGAGAATATCTCAGAAAAAAGACAAATTTCACATCTTTTTATAGAAATAAATAATAATCAAGAGTTCAAGGTGGAAGAAGTCTTAGATTCAAGATATCATCAAAATATGTTGGAATATCTTATTCATTGGTATGGATATGATATTTATAAACATACATAGGATCTAACAAAGAATCTTATAAATGCAGCAAAGTGAGTTGAAGCCTTTCATCAACAACATTGGGAGTCATCAAATTGATCCATTACTTATTTTAAGACAAAAAAAATACATAAATAGTGCCAAAATAATAATTTCTAGGTAAAGATGTACTTAGAAGATGTTAAATGAAAGAAAATATTATTAATGCATGAGAAATAGAGTCTTAGTAAGTCTTCGAGGCAATTATCCTAGTTGACTTGGTATTTTTTATTTATTATCGAATATTAAAGAATATTTATTAAAGTAAATATTTCTATTGGCATTCTATCTATAAATATTACATATAAGAAAAAACTATAAATATTATTTAATAGTTAAAAGAAGCATTAAAAAGAACCTTATATCTTTTTAGTTAGTAATATAGAAAATAAAATTTATAATAGATGTAAATTGATTTTATTACTATAAAAATTATCAAGGTTAGAAATTATAGCCTTCAACTGAAATTGATATTATGGAACCATTACAAGAATTTTTAGAATTTATTTATAATTTATTTAGAATTTTTAGGAATTTTTAGAGCAATTTCTAAGACTTTGGTAAAAATGAGTTTTACTACTTTAAGATCCATTATGAAGAAATGGAGCAAGAATTGAATGCCACAATAGGTTTGTAGGCTAATTGAGTGTTCTTAAGTACCATGGTGAAGTTAAAAATATAAAATTATGGATTTTACTAGTAGAAAATAGGAGGACTAGCAGCTAGTATAGACCTTAAAAGAAGGGAGGTGCTCAAGTCCCATATGGGTTGTAGCACCATGAAGGTACTTAGGAAGATAAGACTAAGGTCTCATGGCCTCTCTTAGGAATCCATATACACTACTTGTGAGCCTTGATGAGGTTCAAACTCATGATCTCTTAAGCAAGTTATCCTTGAGGTAAAAATTATTTACCTAACTTTTCATTTATTTACTTATTATTTTTCAAACCTTCATAACTTATTGATAGTAATTCGGATTTACATGTATTTTATACCATCAAAAAGATAAAAGAAATTAAATTTCTAAAAGTATATTTTTACTTTTATTTTTTATTTTTTATTGGATAAAAATTCAGTGAATAGACTGTGACTAGTTTTATAGTAAATAATTGCTTGATTGCACTTGTTCCATTTGTTTTGTATTTTACTTTTTTTTTTTTTATTCTTGTTACTTTTACTTCATACCACCCATTATAAGAAAGTCTTAATTGAGGCCATCTTGTAATTGGATTGAAGAATGTATTTTACACTCACATTTTGGTACGTTTTATTGAGAGATGGTGCTTCTAATGGTGTGTGTGAATATGAAGTTGTTTTTTGTGATTGATCTTGCTTAGTTTTATTGATTAAGAAATTCAAATAAATCTTCATCATTGGTAAGTGTCCTGCATTTCTTCTTTATGTGTAAAAACAAAGCATTTCAAATTTTCACTTTATAAGATAGTCAAGGATTCTAGTGTTGAATTGAATGTGGATTACTCTCGGATTTTTATCAATCAATTTTTATGTATTGTATCTTTTAAGTTGAATCTTCTTAAAGTTGTATATCTTGATGTAAGCTTTTCAAAAAGCTATCATATGTTCAAATTGGAGTTGATATGAAGTTTAAGTAAATTTTTGATTAGGAAGAGGTTCACTTCCCAGGCAGTTTTATGAACCCCTTGTTTAGAAAGGCATTTCTTAGTGTTTGGTGATTATTCTACTATGGAATTTTTTTAAAAGAAGCACCTTGAAGTTAAATTTTTAGTGGTGAAAAATTCAATGCTATTGAATCAAAATCGAATTTGTGGCGATTTTTGGAGTAGAAAGAGGTTGCTACCATAATCGGAATACAATTAAGGTTAGTGATTTCTATTTCTTCTATCATTTATATTTTGAATTTTTTATTATATTCTAAAATTTTGTACTAAAATATTCTTCTTAACTATATCAAATAATATTTAAAAATATATCTATATATATATATATATATATATATATATATATAAATCAAAAATAAAATATAATAAATAAAAATAAAAGAAAATTAATACTAAATTAATAAGAATAATAAAAAATATGTATATATAAATGATAATAATAATAATGATAATATTAATATTTTAAAATAATTATTTAATTAATTAAAAAATTAAACTTAATTTATTTTTAAATTTTATTTTTATTTTTATTTAATTTTTATTCTTAATTTTATTTACTTATGATATTTTTTCTTTTACATGCATGATAAGTTATATATATTGAGATAAATTTAATATTTTTTTTTTATTTTCTCACTAATTGATTTTTTTAAGATAATATTGTTATTCCTAATCTTAAGTAATATTTGATTAGTTTATTATTAGTATTAGCATTATTTTGTCATTTTCTTAAGTTGGTTCCAAAAGCATAAATAGTGGAGCTTGTCTTTAAGATTTCATCACTCCTCCTCATTGTAATTTTTCCTGTTGAGGGTATTTCTCTAGTTGTAGGAAGATTTAATCACCTCCTCCATCCCTCATACTACCTCTTTTCATCTTATAAAAATCCAATAGAGGGTCTTTTTCTAATAGTAGGGAGATTTAATCATCCCCTCTATTCTTTGTATCCTCTTTATTTATAGAAGTAGTATAGAAGGACTTTAACAAGAACTTCAAGAAAATTCTTCATCAATAAGAGAAGAAGAAGAAAATTTAAGAAGAAGATTTAGGTAGAAAAGCTAAATAGAAGCAATCTTATAATAATAAAAAAAAAAAGACCAACAAATTCAAATTACAATCCAAGATGAGTATTTTTTTGACAAAATTCATTGAATTCTACTTTATTTTGCTAACAAAAATTGTGGTTTGAGGAAAAAGAACATAAGAAGAAGAAGAAAGTAGCACTAATAACTTGCAAATAAGTAAGTCTCTAAACTTTTATCAATTATTTCCTTCTTTAAAATTTTAGCAAAGTGCTTGAGGCAAGGAGCAAAGACTAAGAGTTGGAGGATAGAATTTAAGAGGAAGACGCAAAAGAGGTAAGTTTCCAACCTCTCTTATAGATGTGGATGGAAGAAGGTAGGTAGAAGTGTTAATCTAATATTTTTAAATCTTAAATCTCTATTTAGAATATTTAGTTTAAGATTGATTAAGAGAGAAGTTACATATTTTGGAAATTCATTAACAAGTATTAGGTTGATTGGAGATGTAAGTAGGTGAGTTCTTCTTCAATGTGGTATGAATAGTTTGCAAAGAATCATTTTTGTAATATAACAATTGTTATTAATTATTATAGTAGGTAATTTTTAAACTGTCTTATTATCAAAAAGTAAGAAAAAAAATGAGAGCTTGAGCTCGTTGCCATTACAGTATAAAATTCTTTTTCACAATTAAGATTTCTTAGAATTACTCCTATAGAATAGTAGTTCTATATAACAATTAAAATTAGGAATTATCTTGTTTGAGATGATACTTAAGCAAATATTTTTCTTTTAATTGTATTTGTTTTGTTTTCCTTCCTTGTTAGAAGGTACTTAAGTAGGTTGCAAGTGGAGCAGCCAAACATTTAAATTATTAGAGAATTGGATAGATTAAAAAGAGTGCTAAGTTGAACGGTATATCTGTAGTCATGTAGGTGCATTGTTCTACTAGATCTAAGCAATCCAACATATCTTCATCCATAGAAAACCTTGAATCTATTGACAAGAAAAATAAACCAAAGTTTAAACAAATAGAGATTCAACTGTTGGATAAGAAATCTTCACCTCTAATATTAAAAGATATTTTTATTTTAAATCTGATTGAATTAATTTTGAACAAAAGAGTAGGAGAGAAAGGATTGGATTTTAACTCTCCTAATTTGGTTGTAGAAGTAAATCAAGAGAGAGAAGGATCAACATTTCCTTCTCTTCTTATAAAATATGAAAGAAAATCTACACCTACTCTTATATCCATCAACTCTTTAATTCAACCAAATGACTTGCCAATATTAATTCCTAAGGATTTACAAGTAGCTCCTATATCCTACAACCTCCTTATATTTAAAAGAACTAGAAATGATGATCTATCAACACATATGGAGAGATTCATGGAACTTCTAATAATATATTTAACAATCAATCTACATTATTATCTTGTATAGTTTTCAAGTATCTTAAAGAATAGAACTTATGAATGGTATAGAAACCATCTCTTCTAAAACTTTAAGAACTATTATATGTTCATGAAAGCATTTTAAGAAAAGTTTAGATGAAAAGTGATGCAAAGTAATGCTCTCACAATCTTTTCTTCTTTAAAACAAGGAAAAGAAGAAAGAATCACCAAATACATTTGACAATTTGAGCTTATAGCAATCCAATTTGTAAGAACTCTTCTCACAAATAATACCCTCATCCATTTCTTCATTCAAGGATTTAATAGTGAGAGAATAATTTAAAAAATCTTCAAAGAAAGGCCAAATAATTTAGAGGGGGCCAAAAAAATGGCTTGGTTGATTGAAGAGATCATCAAGCAACAAGAGCAAATGTGGAAGAAAGAAGACCATAGAATATCTAATTTTATTCTTATTTATGTCTAAAATATAGGAAATTTTGAGAGATATTTATATAAAGCTATAGAAAATCAATTTTGACCTATAAATCACTATCCAACATCTTTAGAGATTAGACTTCCTCCCAAATTTCTTGAATTTATATATCCAAAAGATAAGAATAAATAAAAAAAAGATTTTAAGAATGAAGCCTTTCAAAGCCAATGAAGATTTCAAAATAAACTTACTCAATAAATGAAGGCTATGCAAGAGTAGATGACTCTTTTAATTAAGAGCCAAAATCCAAATCAAGTTCACCTCCTATAGAATGTCGTAGGCACACTTCAAGACTTTGGTGCATTGAGTGTGGCCAATTAGGACATACAAGTCAATTTTGTTTAAACTAGCAAAATTGCTAGAAAAACCAAGGTAGGAAATAATTGTATATTCCATCTCATAAGAACCAAGGTATAATAAGTTTCAATTCTCAATTCCAACTTCTAGAAAATTCTACCCAAGGCTTTAAGATCTTACGACAATAACATCACAAGATAGACTACCTTTATAGAAAAAAAAATGCATCAATTAATTGGATAGAAAATAGGATAGGATATAGAAATTGTCAGAGAAACCATCCTATGGATATGTGTAAGCAATATGAAAAAGTAATTTCCTTAAAATTTTCACAATAAAATTATCAAGAATAGGTCCAAATTCAATTGAAGAAGGAAAGAACTTCAAATTCAAATAATTGTTTAAGACTTCTTAATCTATTTTATGATCATAATAATAAAAATCAAATCCAATACCTTCTTTTTGGTTTAAATATTTAATAAGAATTAATTCTATTAAATAATGGCCAGCCTCAATATGGCCAATAAAACAAAGGACAAAATTTTTAAGATGTAAGATATTTAGAAATATCAATAGAGAAACAAGGTACTTAACCCATTAGAAATCAGCCTTCATCTTCTCAAACACATAACATCTTTCATGACACAGTTCTTAATAAAGTTAAAGGACTTTTTAATATGCCAATATTAGTAATTATGCCTAGATTTAGATATACTAGCCCTCTCCCTCCTATCACAATAGATAGTGAAAATAGTTCAAAGGACTCTCTTAACTTTTCAAATTTAAACAAACCTACAAGAGAGGCAATAGATAACATGAAGAAATTGAGAAAAATGCCCCATAATTTAGAATCCACCACCACTCAAAAAACTAAGATAAGAAAAGAAAAAATCCTTGTAGAAGAATTTTCCTTTATAAAAGAGTGGGAAGGTCATTATTGGAGATTTTTCCAATAATGAGAATAATGTTTAAAATAGACTTTCTTATTAAAAGACATCAAAGATCTAAGGCAAAAATCTAAGTCTATGTAAGAACAATTCAAGGGACATAAGAAGTCAAGGCAATTGAATTGGAGGTATTAATAGTTTATAAGATCATTTCCTATACAATTATGGATGGAGGTAGAGGATTAAATAATATTCTCCTACAAAAAATGGAGAAGTTAGATCTTAGTATCATTGGTTCTTCTCCTTATGTAATTATTATGGCTAATCAAAGCCAAGACACCTCCCTACACCAAATTAATAGATGTAAGATAATAACACATAGTAGAAAATATTCTCTTACTTTTCATATTATTCATATACATTTGAGTAAGAATTCTTATCTATTCCATTACTACTAGTTAGACCTTGATTAAAGGCGGCTAAATCAAAAATTGATTAGGATGGAAAAAAATCCCATATCATTTATGGCCCTTCAAAAAATCTTACAAAAATCTTCATTCAAGTCCAAGGATTACTATAAAAAAGAGTTCCTATTAATTTTGATGAGGATGATTTTTACACTCATCAACCTAAAGGAAAATTGAAGAAAAAAGTAAAATTTATTCATTTGGAAAAAAATAAATGGATTCAATATAAGATAGTCAAATCTACCCCACTCAGGTGTATGTGCCCTAGATTATACAATTGAAAAGATAACAAGGAATTTATCCAATGATTAGCAAAACATCCTAATTCAAATACAGATGAAATAATAAATGTCAACTTTATAGATGGTTTTGCTACTTGGCAAAAATATGAAGGAGAAGTTGATTTAGCAACTTTAGTGGATGACATAAAAATTGAAGACGTCTTCAGGATGAACTTTGATGGTACTCAAGGCTAAGAATTTGAAGACATAATTGAAGAATTTGACCTTAGTTCTCATCTACAATTTAAACAAACTTCTAGTGGTCTTATGGCTGGAAATGATGTGGCCATCTACCTACCAATACCAAATGATTGGTATAGAGGTCCTACAAAACAATCTCATATACACAACCTTAACTATAAATTAATGGATGTGACTTTGGAGAATGAAGTTCCAAAATTCATAAAATTGTGAATTTAATTGTAAGAGGATGAGTTGACAAGTTACAAATTATTAATCATGGAATATAGAGATGTATTTGCTTGGTCCTACAAAGACCTTAAGGACATACCTCCTGAGGTAGCTCAATATCATATTCCACTTCTTCTTAATTTAATTCCTATAGATCAAAAAGAAAGAAGAATAAATTCTAATTTATAATTAATTGTCAAAGCCGAATTAGAAAAATTCTTCCAAGTCGGATTTATTCAATCTATAGAAATTACAGATTGAGTCTCACTAATGGTATTACTTAAAAAGAAGAATAGAAAATTGTGAGTATGTATAGACTGTAAGAAGCTTAATAAGTATACCTAAAAAGATCACTTCTCCCTTCCATTTATAAATACCATCCTAGAAGAGGTAGCTAGACATAAATCGTATATATTTATGGATGAATATTTTGGATACAATCAAATTTCTATCGTCCCAGAAAATCACCATAAAACAACCTTTACTACACCTTGAGACACCTTTATTTATATGATCATGCCTTTTGGACTTTGCAATGCTCATGTAGCATTTCAAAGAACTATGTTGTATGCCTTCTCAGATTTATTACACAAATCAATGACAGTATTCATTGATGATTTTAGCACCCATTCTCCTAAGAAAACACATCAGGATTGTATAAGGGCTAATCTTCAAAGGTGTAGAAGAGCTAAGATTGCACTAAATCTTCACAAAATATTCCTAGCAGTTTAAAAAAGAATTTTACTAGGATATGTGGTGTCGAAAAAGTGTAGAGAACCACATCCAGAAGAAGTCAAAGTTATTGTAGCATTAAAACGTCTTTCTACGGTAAAAGACGTACAAAAAATTCTAAGATACATAGGATGGTATTAAAAATTCATATAAGACTATGCTATATTTTTTATACCCATAATTAGACTAATACAAAAAAACATGAAGTTTGAATGGGATAAAAAATACCAAGAGGCATTTGATATCCTTAAAGAGAAACTTAATACCTTTTCCATCTTGAGACCATTAAATTGGTCATTGCTCTTCTATGTGCTTCGTGATGCTTCATTTGTGGCAATAGGAAGTACCTTATGTCAAGCAAGTGGAAAGAAAAGCAAAGACTATCCTACAACTTTTGCAAGTAGGCAATTGAATCCTACAAAAAAAAAATTATACTATCTCAGAACGAGAATGCCTGACCATGGTTTTTTCTATTAAAAAGTTTAGATACTACCTTCTTCTAAATTCAATAGTATTTTTTGTAGACCACATGGTAATCAAATATCTGATTAAAAAAATAGATTTAAGTAATAGATTTATAAAATGGATACTTTTAGTAGAAGAATTTGATTGTACAATAGAATATAAGCTTAGAAAGATGCACAAGTAAGCAGACCATTTATTAAGGTTGTCAAAACAAATTGGTGAAGCCCCAATTGACAAGATCTTAATAGATAAAACCTTGTTATTTGTTTTAACCACTCCCACTTGGTATGAATTAATTTCTAAGTTTTTAACAATATAAGCCTTATCTTTTCATCTTTCTAAAATAGAATGTAAGAAGGTAAAAATCAATAGTAAAAAATTTGCCATAATTAGAGGCAAATTATATAGACGCAGAGTTAAAGGAATGTTGAAGAGATATATGATGGACAAAGAAATTCCTACTATTCTATTGGTAGGTTATGATAGTACATGCACGGAGTATTTTTTAAGAATCTTAATTAGCCAAAAAATCTTTAGAATTTACTATTATTAGCCTAAATTATTTCAAGATGCCTATAAATATACTAAGACCTATGATGCATATGAATGATATACTATGAATGATTTAAAGATGACTCTTCCTCTCCATATGTCTCTACTTTTAGTTCTTTTGGAAAAATGGAGAATTGATTATATTAAAGAGGTTCATCTCAATTCTACTAGTGATATAAAATACGTAGTAGTAGCAACCAAATACTTGAGCAAGTGAGCTAAAATAAAGGCAATTAGAGCTAATAATTTCAAGCAAGCTGTAAAATTCTTCTATAAGTAGATCATTACTAGATTTAGATATCCAAAAAATTTAATTAGTGATAAGGTCAAGCATTTTCTAAACAAAGTGATAGAAGACTTGATCAATCGATTTAAAATTGATCATAAAAAAACTACCTCTTATCACCCTCAAACCAATGGACATACAAAAAAGATCAACCAAACCTTGGTTAATATTCTCAAAAAAACAGTGACAACGTCCAAACAAGATTAAAATATAAAGCTTCTTGTAGCCTTATGGGCTTAAAAAACAACATTTAAAGTGATAATCTAAGAAATTCTATTTTCTTTAGGTTATGGCATAGAAGCAATTTTATCAATTAAATTTGAAATTCTTTCCCTTCATATTACCTTCTCAAAAAGTTTTTCAACTAAAAAATCTTTAATTGATAGGTTGAAATGATTAAAAGATCTAGATGAAGCAAAAAGACAAAGTGCTCAACATACAAAGGTAATTTAAAGAAGAAGAAAAATTACCTTTGACAAACAACACAAGGTTAAAACCTTAAAGCTTCGCATGTTGGTACTCTTACAAGATGCTAGGAGATTAGACTTCTCAAGTAAATTTAATGTTGTATAGTTAGGCCCCTATTTGGTTAAAGAAGTCTTTTCAAACAATTCAATTTGGCTACAAATACTCAATAGAAAAGATTTTCCTATCAAAATATTTACAAATAGATGTAAAGAATATAGAGTGTGATTTTCATCATACATATGGTCAAATGGCTCATATTTAAATTTATCCTTATTCAACTCTGTAAGTGGCAAATCATCAAGATTAGATAGAATTTAGAAAGCTAAAATATTAGAGTTATAGATAAGCTATAGTTATACTCATATGTCTTATCTTTCTTTCAATTTAGTTCCTTCACTTAAAAAAAAAAATAAAAAAATAAAAAATAAAAAATATTTTAAGTGAAGAAAAAGAATACTTGATTTAATTTTTATAATTTTTGAAAGTCAATAAAAATAAATAAAAATAAGTAAGTAAAAAATTTAAGATTTTTGGGCGTGTGTCTTAGTAAACATCCAAAGGGCATAGAAGTATTGGTCATGTGAAAGGTTGTCAAGTGAATGTTTTGGTTTCAAATCTAGTTGAAAAAATGGGCTATCCCAATGAACTAATATTAGTGTAGAAAAGACCAACATTGTACACCCAATGGATATGTAGGCCTTAAAGACTTATTACTAAAATACTCTCATATTGAAGAAGAGTCCTACGATACCACCTTTTTAATCCTTAGCTTTCGTTCTTTTTCTCTAAAATCTTTAGTTTTTTAAAGGTTAGATTTGAAGTTCCTCTATTATCTTTTTTTAAATCTGTAAAATAAAACTTATTTTAATTCTCTTATATTAATAACAACTCACTTATTCTTGTATTGGATAGTTATTTAAACCTTCTATAGACAAAGACTCTTTTTAATTCAATAGCATTTTAAGAGGTTGATTCTAGGTTCTTCTCCTTTGCAAGTCATCTTAGAAAGTTGTTATGTGTGAGTTATCAAATTGACTTGCTAGTTGTTATAAGACTAAAAAATACATATAAAGTGCCAAAATAATAATTTTTAGGTAAAGATGTACTTAGAAGATGTTAAATGAAAGAAAATATTATTAATGCATGAGAAATAGAGTCTTAGTAAGTCTTCGAGGCAATTATCCTAGTTGACTTGGTATTTTTTATTTATTATCGAATATTAAAGAATATTTATTAAAGTAAATATTTCTATTGGCATTCTATCTATACATATTATATATAAGAAAAAACTATAAATATTATTTAATAGTTAAAAGAAGCATTAAAAAGAACCTTATATCTTTTTAGTTAGTAATATAGAAAATAAAATTTATAATAGATGTAAATTGATTTTATTACTATAAAAATCATCAAGGTTAGAAATTATAGCCTTCAACTGAAATTGATATTATGGAACCATTACAAGAATTTTTAGAATTTATTTATAATTTATTTAGAATTTTTAGGAATTTTTAGAGCAATTTCTAAGACTTTGGTAAAAATGAGTTTTACTACTTTAAGATCCATTATGAAGAAATGGAGCAAGAATTGAATGCCACAATAGGTTTGTAGGCTAATTGAGTGTTCTTAAGTACCATGGTGAAGTTAAAAATATAAAATTATGGATTTTACTAGTAGAAAATAGGAGGACTAGCAGCTAGTATAGACCTTAAAAGAAGGGAGGTGCTCAAGTCCCATATGGGTTGTAGCACCATGAAGGTACTTAGGAAGATAAGACTAAGGTCTCATGGCCTCTCTTAGGAATCCATATACACTACTTGTGAGCCTTGATGAGGTTCAAACTCATGATCTCTTAAGCAAGTTATCCTTGAGGTAAAAATTATTTACCTAACTTTTCATTTATTTACTTATTATTTTTCAAACCTTCATAACTTATTGATAGTAATTCGGATTTACATGTATTTTATACCATCAAAAAGATAAAAGAAATTAAATTTCTAAAAGTATATTTTTACTTTTATTTTTTATTTTTTATTGGATAAAAATTCAGTGAATAGACTGTGACTAGTTTTATAGTAAACAATTGCTTGATTGCACTTGTTCCATTTGTTTTGTATTTTACTTCTTTTATTTTTTTTTACTATTTTTACTTTATACTACTTATAAAAAGTAATTCTTAATTGAAGCCATCTAATAATTGGATTAAAGAGTGAATTTTACACTCACATCCATCAAAACCAAGATGAAGAATAGAAAATCTATGCTATAAAAGAAAGAAGATAAAAAGAAGATAACACTCTATCTTATATCTCTTTTTCTAGTTTTTGTAGAGTTGAGGAGATGGAGAACCAATAATCAGCAGATTTAACTCAAAAGCTTTTATTTGTGGAATTACCAGATGAGACATTGCAATTGTCACAACCTTCAAGACAACAAAATCAAGATGAAGATCCTCAAGAAAAACATGTTTTTCCTCAAATAAATGGCAACATACTACATATTTGATATCATAATCTTAGAAGAGACTCTTGATGTTTGGTCATTTTATTAGAAGTAGGAACATTTTATTTGGAGGAAGTTATAATGGCCTCAACAATGACTAAATAACAAGATAGTCTACTTGCCTTGGTATGGGACACTTTTGATGGCTAAGAGGGCCTATCAACCATCTTCAAAAAAAAAAAAGATCGAAATATGTGGCAAATGTAATTTGCCACATCTTAAATTTCTTCAATATATAAAGACCGCTCCTTGTAGAACTTGTCTCTAGAAGAGGGAGTAATGTCACGAACATACAAAGGTATTCTATTAAATACTTAAATGATTAGGTAGGAGTAAGTAAAAATAAATAAAAGTAAGTTAATTTCATAAGATCTTTTTAGAGAAGCTTCTTAGAAGCTTCATAGATGCTACTTGACTTTACATGTGTTTTTAGTTGATTGGTAGGTTGGAAACTTGGTCAACAAGTTAATCATGTACTGATAGCTTACAGAACAAGCTAACTATGTGGCACACATATAAAAAACTTGCCTTACAAGTTAAGATACATGTCTTGCAAAGTCAACACGTTTTGGAGGTCTTATATAATATCATGATATAGCTCCTTATTAAGAATATATATGGAGGCTAAAGTGAAGCCATCTTCACTCTTATCAACGTCTTTTTATTTTTTAGTCTTGTTTTAAGTCTTTCTAGTCCTTAGTCTTATTTTAAGTCTTTCTAGTCTTCTTGTTTTTGGCCATAGCTATTCTAATTCAATATTATATCATCTTTGATTGACTTTCTAGTTCTTTTTAGTGATACAAGAGTGTATTGAGGATTTTCTTTCTTTGAAATTTATGTCTTTGATACAAATTCTACTATCTCCAAAACATCTTTAAAAGTTATAATTTTTTTCTTCTAATATAGTCAATGCATCTATAAGTTTTTGTTTCTTTATCATAATCAATTAAGATCATTGATTTTAATTTTGACTTTAATTTCTTTTTAAATTTAGATATATAGATAAGATACACAACCAAAAAATTTCAAATAAAAGATATCAAGTTTGTTATTCAAATTTAACTATAATAATATCTTGTAATATAAGTCTTAATTGAGCATTTTATTAGAGACATAATTTGTAATTCAAATATTTTCTTTTCAAGAAACTTATATAGGCTTGACTCCAAAACATAAGCTCTATATTATTTTACATAGAAATAATTTTTTTTTATTTTTACTTAACTATTTTATTGAGAAGTACCAATTATAATCAAGTAGAATTATATACCATGTAATTTATAATGACTATTTAGTTTTTTAAAGATATATACTTTGCCTTAATTTATATATAAATATGATAGATTTAGATATATATTATTTTTAGGTATATATCAAAAAAACTCAAAATTATTAAAAATCTTATTTTTGTAGCTAAAAAATATAATTACAATCTTTACAATAAGCTATCAATAAATATTAGCATATATCTAGATGTTTTCATGGATTCATATATGACAAAGCCATAAAAATTTGAGTGCATTAGTTTTAGAGGCTTGCTAATTAGAATAAGATTTTTTTTTATACAAGTTGACAAAATTATTTACTTATGATGCATACTTCACAAAAAGAATTAATTTTGATAAAAGATATATTCTATCTAAAATATCTATATATCATAACTTATATATTGACTAATATTTAAAATAAGTAATTTTCTAATACCAAAGTTTTTCTTTTTAAGCTGATTCAAAAGTAAATTTTATTAAAAATTGTAATATATGTTGTATTAATTTTCAAATTAATGATTTTTATAATATATAAAAACTATTGACTTATATTTTATAATTGATAAGTAAAACCTTACATAATTTAATTTTTTCAAAAATTTAATATTTATTTGAATTGAATAAAAAAACATTTATCCATAAGTTTTCTAATAAACAATAAGTTTTGTACATATCAAGAACATAAAGAACTTGTTTTATTAATTCATCTTTATTAATATTAACAATGCTTTGTTCTATTATAGATAGTATAGAACAAGGCTTAACTCTAATAACAATAAATAAGTTCATATTTCTTACAACAAGAGTGTTGTATTATATAAACATTAACCTAGAAATGCACTAGGCATTTGGTTTTCAAAGCTAAGTTCTATTTAAAAAAAACAAAGAACTTAAAAATTCTAATAAAATTCTAAACAAATCTCATTTGAAGATTAATAATTATAGTCAAATCTTAATAAAATTCTAAAATAATCATTAGATAATTTATAAAAAATATCAAAGAAATCCTAGAAAAAACCTAAAGAATTCATAAAATAATGATAAAGATTTTTTTAAAAATAAATATTTAAAAAATCCTAAAAAATAAATCCTTAATAATTTTAAAAAAATTAAAGTAATTATATAGAAATCTCAAATAATGCCTAAATAAATTCTTAAATATTCTAATTAAATCCCAATAAAATCCTATTAAAATCTTTAAAAAATCCTGATAAATTTTAAATAAATACTAATCAAATTCTAATAAAATTTTATAAAACCTTATAAATTTTCTAAAAATACTAATAAAATCCTAATCAAAATCTTTAAAAAATCCTAAAAAATCCTAATGAAATCCTAGCCAAAACTCAATCAACCATAACTAATCTTAGAGTAGTCTGCAAACTTCAATAAATATTTAATAAAATTTTTAACTTGCATAAAAAGTTACACATATTAAAATCTAATAATTAATACTAAATACAAAAAATTAAAAAGAATCCAAACTACCAATTGAAAGAAAAAATTCTTTAATTGGTCAAGTGTTGATTGTCTTCTTTCTTCAACCTTGACGTTGATCTTTTAACAACAATAATTTCTTATTAAACCATTTATTTGCACTAAAATTTGAAAAAAAATTTAAAAACTAAGTGCATATCTTGTTCACAAAAATTTTGCTTTAATTTGACTAATAGTTTACTTAAGATCAAAAAACTCTTATTGACCCTTGAAATCCAAATTTCAAGATTTTAATCCAATTAAATTTTAATAAAATTTAATTCAAATATTATTGTATTATGTGAATTCTTACTTGAAAATATATTAAGCACTTAGTTGTCGAAGATAAATAGAAAAATACAAAAATAAGATTCTAACAAGTTTGATAGAATTCTAAATAAATTCTAATTAAACTTTAATCAAATACAAAAGAAATTTAAATGAAATTACTAAAAAAAATATAAAGAAATTATAAATTAATTTTTAATAAATAAATAAAATTCCTTTAAAATCCTAAAATAATTCTAAAAGAATCCTAAAAATCCAAAATAAATCCTAATTAATTTTTATAGTTTTTTTAAAATCTTAATAATTATTAATAAAACCATTGATCTTAACCAAAATTACACACATATTTTAATATATGCAAATAATAGGCATAAAAATTTTAAGAAAAATTTAATTGGCCTATTGAAAGAAAATGATTTTAAAACTTTTAAATATCAGCTATCTTTCTTCTCCAACCTATATATTGGTCTTTTAGTAGTAATTTCTCTTTATTGAGATATTATTTTTCTTTCAAAATTGGAAATAATGTAGATATCTAAGTCAAAAATGCTATCACTAAATTTTTTTTCAATTAAACTTATGGATTTTTTAGAATTACAAAAACTCTCATTAATCCTAAATTGTAAATATCTAAGATCTTAATTTGATATAATTCTCATATTCTTTAATCTAAATATTAAAATTAATTTTAAATTTATTGAATTTATTCCAAATAAGCACAATAATAAATTAATAAAATTTCACTTCTAAATTTGCTATAATTTTCACATAGTTCTCAAATATATGAACTTCTTATTATTTTTCAAAGTACAAAACCATTGAGTACATCTCTTACTTTGAAGCCTTCAAAAACTTAATATGCTCTAAAATCACTTGAAATCAATGCCTAAACAACCTTTCTAAAGTATTCTCCCTGATGTATTCTTTGATCAGCAAAAGAACCTTAGAATTTTTGTAAGTGCATAGTTTTGTACCTTCGGGTCTGATTTTGATCTTAGTTCACATTTGGTCATTTTCAATTATCAATTCTTCATATCTTGAGGTAATTTTTATTACAACCTATTATTTATTCTTTTCTTAAGACGTCTATTTTAAATAATTTCTTAATCTACTTTGTTTTGTTTTATTTTTTGCCTTACAAAATAAATAGAAGCCTTTTTAAAGAAAAAATAATATTAATACTAAATTTTTTACTACCTTCCTATCTTTTATCTATATTTTTCTACTACAACTTTTTACTTGGTTCTTCTATAATATAATCTATATTTTTATCTTTTATTATATAATTGTATTACAACTCAACATTATTAGATTGACTTTAAATTCATAAAAAAATTGAAACAAGTAGATGCACAAGCATACCAATTATTACTTGTTAATATGCTATAATTTTCATAAAAATTTCAAAGATATAAACTTTTTTTATTTTTTAAAAACTCAAACCACTTAAAATACTTCTCATTTTGAAAAAATTGTTAAGATTTAAAATTCATTTAAATTAATAAAATTTAATTCTTAATTTTTTTTCCTCCTAATTAATAAAAAAATCTTATATTTTTCTTAGAAGTGAGGTTTTATGCCTTAGGATCTGATTTCAATCTAAGTTTAGTATTAATATTGTTTAAAAAAAATTATAAAAAAAAACATTAATATTAAACGTGGTCCTCTTTGAATATCAATATTTAATTTTTCTAAATAAATTTTATTAAAAGCTATTATTTATATCTATTTTAAGATACATATGATATTAATTTTTTTAATCTACATTGTTTATCTTATTTATGGCTTTACAAGGTAATTAGAAGCTCATTTTATGAAATAGTAGCATTAATAATTATTATTTTTACTACTTCTTTGACTATTATTTACATTTCTAAGATAATTTTTAAATGTATTTGAAAATTAAAAACTTTAATAATACGATATTTTCTTTTCTTTTTTACCTAGTAGTTATGTTATAATATGATAGTATTGGCTTTTTTGTTTAAAAGTTAATAAGTTTTAAACTAAAGTTATAATTATTTAACCTTTAAAATATAGATCTCAAATGTCTCAATTATTTTTGTATCTTTGAACATTTAAGATACTTTAATTTAAAGATGATTGATTTGTAATTAATTTTTTTTATTTTTGATAGAGTACTTCTTATAACTAAATGAATTTGTACTTAGATTAATTTCTAATGCTTGAAGTTATTATCTAAGTCGATTTATCTCATTATAATCTATGAAATGATAAAGACTATATCATAGATATACGTAAGTATTGTTATAAACACCTAAATGATTAGGTAGGAGTAGATAAAAGTAGATAAAAGTAGATTAATTTCATAACACCTTTTTAGAAAAGCTTCATAGAAGCTTCATAGATGTTGCTTGACTTAACATCTATTTATAGTTAATTGATAGGTTAGAAACTTGGTTAATAAATTAAACACGTATTGGTAGCTTGCAGAATAAGCTAACTATGTATTGTACATTTAAAAAACTTGCCTTGCAAGTTAAGATACGTATCTTGCAAACTCAACACATTTTAGAGGTTCTATATAACATCCCCACATAGCTCCTAGTTAAGAATATATATATAGAAGCAAGAGTGAAGCCTTCATCACTCTTGTCAATGCCTTTCTAGTCCTTAGTCTTATTTCAAGACTTTCTAGTCTTCTTTTTTTTGACAGTAGCCATTCTAATTAAATATTATATCATCTTTGAGTGACTTTTTAGTTCTTTTTAGTGATATAAGAGTCTATTGAGGATTATCTTTTTTCAAGCTTCATGTCCTTGATAGTTTGATAAGAGTACTAACATATTTGTTTTGTATTCTTTTATAAGTGAGTGAATTACCTCTCTTCTATTGTTGTATTTTGAAGGTTTCAAAATACTTATCTTTAAACAAAAAATCTTATTTTCTAACACTGATCTTTTCCTTAAAGAAATTAGATTACCTCTCTTTGTAGAAATTTTTATTAGAGGTTGCGGATTATCTTTGTCTAATTTAACTTTTTGAATTTATTTAAATTATTTATTGAAGAAAAAATTATCGATGCTATTCTCAATGAAAGTGAACATAAATTTGTAACCATTGTAGATCTTCATAAGCTTATCAACACTCTAAGAGTAAAAATCTCACGTATTTTCAATGTGCATAATAGAAGTATTATGCTTATGCTTATGGAAGAAGTTCATAGTCTGCTATAAGAAGTTATGTAGTTGAAGGAAGCAAGCAGATCGACCTTCCAACCAAATCTAAAGAATTTTGTTTCTATAAGTATGATGGAGACAAGGATTAGTATGCTTGAGAAGTTAGATGGAACAAGATCAAAATTTTAAAGATTTTAGCAACAAGTCAAGTTCTATCTAAGGTTGCATTTTTTCCAATAGTTCAATAGATTTAATCAAATAAAATTCATAAGTATATTTCTATCAAAAAGAGCTCTCTTTAGATTTGTAATCTATAATAGAAAAAGATTTATGACTCTTTTATAACTTGAATTCATTCTCAGAAGTGTTTACGACCACATTTGGAGAAAGTGGTTGAAAAAGAGGATCAGAGACCAAGCTCTTATCTTTACTACAAGGATCATAGTCAACTACCATATATATTGTTGAATTTTAAAACCTCGCTTGCGATGTGGACAGAAATGACAAAGTTCTTATCAATTAATTTTGATATGGATTGAAGGATAATATCAAAGACTTGTTACTGATAATATCAAAGATAAAATCATTGAAATAATTTATTGCTCAAGCTATTGCATGTAAAAATTTATCATTTGAATGATGTCAAGAACAAAGATATAGCTAAAGAGAAACAAATCAAATAATGACGGCAACTCATAAGTTTTCAAAAATTTATTGAACAAGGCCAAAACCAATGTAAATTTTAGATGTTGCACAAAATTCTTTCTTCTAATCCTTCATCTTATTTTACAATAGAAGTCTATTTAGAACTAAAAAATCACAAATTCTTAGCCTTGTTGGATTCAAGAGCCTCAGCTTATTTTATACATAAAGATTTTATCAAAAAATAAGATATATCCTTAATTAAGAAAATCAAATCTCTGCATGTAGAAGTAATATATGGACATTCATTGTCTTCAAAGGATCTTACACATAAAAATATTCTTGTAGAAGTAGCAACTATTGGTCACAATAGTTTTGTAATATTTAATATAATTAAATCTCCTTCTAATCCAATCATTTTAGGATTATCTTGTTTAGAAAGATATAACTCTCAAATAGATTGGATTTCTTGCAATCTTAATTTCTTCCATAGTTTAGCCTAAGGTCTTACTAGGCAAATAAAAATCCATAAGTCTAGTACATCCAAATCCTTATTGGTAGGTGCGAGAGCTTTCATGCATGTCGCAAATGAAGGGCCATCTTTTGCTATATATGCCACGTCCATTGTTGATAGTGAAAAGATATCAAGTGATATACCTAACTATTATCAAGATTTTTAAGACGTTTTTGAAAAAAAAAAAATACAGGTATTCTTTTAGAGCATCGTCCTTATGATTGTACCATTAATCTTCAAGAAAGAACTCAACCATCATTTGGACCAATCTATAGCCTATTACAAAATAACTTAGTTGCATTCAAAGAATATATTGATGAAAACTTGGTTAAGAACTTTATACACCATTCTAAATCTCTAACCAGTGGTCTTATCTTATTTATGAAGAAAAATGACAGATCTCTACGGATATATGTAGATAATTGACGACTTAATAAGATCACCATGAAGAATAGGTATCCTCTACCTTTGATTTCAAGACTTCTTAATCAACTAAATCAAGCAAAGATCTATACAAAAATAGATCTAAAAGAAGCATATAACCAAGTCGACATGAAAAAAGAAGAATGGAAGACTTCTTTCTAAATTAGGTTTGGACATTTTGAATATAATATCATGCCTTTTGGACTCATAAATGTACCAACTACTTTTCAACATCTAATGAATAATGTCTTTTGTGAGTTTCTTAATGATTTTATCGTATGTTATTTGAACAACATTTTAATCTACTCTAAGAATACAAAAGAGCATGAAGTTCATGTTTGTCATGTGTTACAAAAATTAAGAGATCCAAGATTATATGCAAAGATGAAAAAGTGTATGTAGAATGGGTAGAAATTTATTTTTATAAGATATTAGTAAAGTAGATTAATCATTCCTGGGATAGCCAATTCAATAGGTCAAATGATTGAATTAGTTGTGTAAAACTATTAAATAGAGAATGATAATTAGAATCTAAGATGTTACAGGTAAGAATATAATAGTTGAAGTATATTTTCATGGGGCTTGACTATAATAATCATGAGCCGGGATAAGCTTGGTGCTATCTCTTGTTTATTTTATTGTTTTAGATTTTGATTAATGTGAAGTGAATTTGTGGAATAAATCAGAGGTTGATTTATAAGATATTGAGTATGTAGTGGGAGTATTATGTGATTGAATTATCATAAGAAGATATTGGAAGATTGTTATCAGATTTTGATCTATTGTTTGTTGAGAGTTGTATGTTTTGACAAAAGAAGTTTGTGATTACAAAAATTGTATGAAGCAAGATTGGTGGAAGTGGGAGCCTCTAATTTCTGATATTAGAAGGAATATGTGTGTGTTTTGAGCAGTCTTTTGAGAGAGTGTAGAATTACACTTAATTGTTATCAATTGATGAAGGGGTATTGTTAGTAAGAGAAAATATTGTGGTGTTCTTTGATGTTTTAGTGTTTTAGTAGAATATAGTTAATTATGTGATCCTAACATGTAAGCTCATGTAATTAGTCTTTTCTTGCATTTGAATCCCCTTCTATAGGTTTATTCTCAAAAGAATTTATAAAATAAATAAAACGACAATCACATTTTTGTACCACTACTAGAGATTGATAATAGTATTGAGTGTTAAGATTTAAATGTCAAACGAGTAAGTTTTGGGTGTTGCATTGTTGTATTGTCGTTTAACTGTTATATGAAAATAATGTAACTATGTACTTAATATATAATTTACTAAGTAATATGGTGAGAGCAATGTTAGTAGATTTTAATTGATTATAAAATATAATTTGATTATTACCTTGAAAAGAGGTTATTTAAAAAGATTACTATAGAATTTGTAGAACTTTAATTTCTTTTCATAGTGGCTTTTAAGATTGGTTTTGGATGATGGTAACTTCTAAATATTTAGAGTCACCTTTGTTAGACATTGGTGACCTTTGAAAACTTATTTTGGTTCTTTTATTTAATGTTTAGAACATAAATTATATAAATCTTATAAGAAAAAGGGTTGAAGAAGGATTTTAATAGCAAAAGGAGTAATTAAGGCACCAATATAGATGAATGGAGATGGATGATAAAAATCTCCATTCCTATTGGTCAAAAATCATGACCAACAGGCTTCGAGGAGGCTATCTGAGGCCATATTAGAGATTAGGGTTAGTTTCTCGGAGCCGTTCTAGCTTTGAAGGCTAAGATCAGCAAGTTTAGGTTTTTGGCTATGGTTTTGGTGCAAATCTTGTATGATTTGGAGTTTATATGAAGGAGATATAGGTACTCAAAGTTAAGGTGTTGATTTGAGAGCTACTGTCATTCTTTTTGACATAACTCATACAGAGGGCAATTGAGGATCGATTGCCACGATTGAAGAGAGCACTTTTGCAGCTATATTTTTTGCATATTGCTTGCTGGATTTCAAGTTAGAATGAAGGAGATATTGGATTTTGAAGTCAATACATGCAATCTAAGGGTAGCAAGTGATGTCATTTACTAGTGGTTGTGTCTTGAGCTTTAGCTTGAGCAATTTGATAATGTTTTGACTCAAAATTTTTGAAACATGTGTATTTTCATATTAGTAAACTTTCTACATAAGTTTGATAGCATTTGAGTATTGGATTCTTGAGATATTAAGAAAATAGTGCTGAGGTGCTTGTAAATTAGGGTTTAAAGCATCTATTAAGATTTCTTAGATGCTATAAGATCGGGAGTGAATTTACAATTGATTTTTTTTTTTGTCGTAAAACTTAAGGATGCATTCTACCTATCCTATAAGTTTGAAACAAATTGAACGGTTAGATCAAGAGTTATAAATTTCTAAAGTTTTGAAAGAAAAAATCCTTTGCGGTGTCGAGGAAAAGAGAGTTCGTCTTGAAAAAGCACTGGGCTCTTGGTTGATACTAAATTCTCAATTAATCATAAGATGAAAAATACTCCAAGATTATTTATAATTTTTTTTATTCCTTTCCATGATATTAAACCTAGTAGCAATAAACATCAAATGCCAAGCTTCTAGTAATAGTAAAAGTTGTAGAAGTAAATAATAATTACCGAACCTCCAATAATACTAAAAGTTGTAGCAATAAATAATAATTACCAAACCTCCAGTAATAGTAAAATAAATCAATAATTTCTAAATCTTTTGTAATTTCCAAAATCCCTTTTGTGGTAGTAAAATCTTTGTAATACCAAAATTTCTTCAATATCGAATCCCTTTGATGCATTGAACTTTAAAATTTGATAATTCTCAATCCAACGGTTAGATTGCGCTCAAATTATTTGAGAAGTAAGGCAGTACCCTTAACTCTTTTGTATCCAAATTTCAACCGTCGATTCTTTACAAAACTTTAGATAACACATTTTCAGTAGCATGGCCTTTACATATTGACTTACAAACACCTATATATTGATTTTGCGATTTCTTACAAACCCAATACTCAAATGATATGATTTTTTTTTTATAGCTTCTCAATATTATTACTATATCTTTGGAAAATTTAAGCCAAAATTCATTCAAAATTCTCAAAAAAAATGGCTCAAAACATAACCATCAACAATTCGGTTCACTTACTTCCTTAATTTGCAAGCTTTGACTTCGACTAGCCATTTCTTCCTCACTTTAGATCTGATTTCATCAAATCTTGCACAATAGTTGAAGTCCTTTAAGTCAACTTTCCAACTCCATCTTCCGATTATTAAATGCCTTTCTACAACTCTTTGTATGCTTGAAAGAGTGACAGTAGGTACAAATTTCACATCTAGACTTTATATAGCCATAACTCTCTCATTACAGACTCAAAGTTAACAACCCTTTCATAAAAATTGTAGTCCTTCAAACCAGTTTTCCAATGACACCTTTTGTTTTCCAGAAAACCTTCTACAACTTTTTGTATGCTTAAAAGAGTGATAGTCAGTAAACAATTCATACCCTAACTTCAAACAACCTTAACTTCTTCATACAAAACTCAAATAACAAACTTTATACACCAAAATTATAGCCCAAAACACAAGCTTTCTAAATCTCTCCTCTAAACCCTCAAATGCCCTCGAAAAAGTGGCCTCTCCTTCGGTTTTCTCTCGGACAGCCCCTTAAAGCTCATTGGTCATAACCTTTTGCCAATGAGAGTGAAGATCCTCTTATCCTTGCCTTATCTATCCACGTAGATGGCCTAAGGCCACAATACTATAATATCAATATCCATATCTTTCTACATCTTCCATATTAAATATCCTAATACTTCTACTTTTACTTATAAAATTTACTTAAGTTATTTAAGATTTCTATAAATTATGAAATTTTATAGAAAATAACTCATTATTTTCTAAGGTCATTATTAAATAACATCAATATAATAACTATTATTTTTACACTATGAATAAATTACAATACGACAGCAAAAAAAATATTTTTTCAAGGGATTTTGCTATATTTTGAATTTTATGTAAAATAAAGGAGTTTTGGAAGCTAAGACAAGATACATATAAAAGTTTAAGCTAAACTCTCTACAAATAGATATCCAATGTATTTCTACATAGCAAATTATATGATACAACAGCACAAAGAGGTTATAAAATTGAAATTGGTTTGAAAGTGAAGAGAAATGTGTAATTAGATGGGAGATAGGAAGCAAATTCAGCAGTATATAATGAAAGATTATAATTATTAAGAATAAAAACATTGCAGTCAAAAAAAATACACTAGTCAAAAGAAAGATAAGAGAGAGCGCAAGCTAAAAATGTGTTGCAAAATGAGCAAGAATGTAAGTTAAAAAAGAAGCATCGACAAAGTTAGATTAAGCCATGGTTGCATGCCTGTCGGCATATACGAACATACTTAGAAGCTGACTGACCTCTAATATTTTAGACATATATATTGTTGAAAAAATTGTCAAGAGTACTTTCAAGAAATTTTGTGAATAGCTTAGCGTATCTCTTAAGCCCGTTAACTGCAAGTGGAGAAAACACAAAAGAATTGGATATTCTATTGGATACCTTCTCAATAGCAGAAACTGCCAAGTTTATCAAAATAGGTTTTGTAGAATAACATAAATTGCTTGCCAATAGAGGCCAATTCAACATGTTTTAAAATTTATTTTTTTTATCTCTAATTCAACCAATAAACTTATTCAAGAATAATAATAGCAAATTGAGGAGGTTAAAAAATTTAAAAAGATATTTGGGGAAGGCAGTGGTTATTTTAATAAGAGATTAAATGACACATTGTCTTCTTCAATAATGACAAGTGGTCCAGCAGTTCTAATAGCAGACCAAATTGATGATCTGGATGATTGCACAACTAGCATGGCTCCATTATCTACTTTTAGGGGCTTGCTTGATGTAGATCGTGATCAATACTTCTCTTAGTTCTTGATCACATGTATAGCCAATAATGGCAAAACTAAAGATATTTGATTGCGATAGCTGCCAACAACCTTAAAAGATATGACATTTGAATGGTATAACCGCCAACCGATGGATCAATTTCTTAATTGAGAAGCATTGAAGAATGCATTTTTAATCCATTTTTATCCAATTGGTTTTGAGGATCGACTTTGAGAAAGATTAATGAATAGCAAAATGAGTCGAGGATAGGCAGTAGAATCATACTATGGCCATGTGGAAGATATACTCCACTGTCTTGATGTAACACGACTAATAAGTGAAAGAGTGTAGAAATTATTGTAATGTAAGAGATCTTAGTGCAAAGTATTAGAACAAATTATCTTAGAAATATAGTTAATAGTCAAAAGGATAGTAAAACAAAAAGGTACCAATGCTGCCTTTTAGAAAGGTGACTTCTACTTACTTTGTAAGACCATAAGTTAGACAAAATAAAGTAGATTGGAAAAACAAATGATATGGACATCATTAGAAAGAAGTTAAGAGTAAATTATAGTAAAATTTACTTAGAAAAACTAGATATTGATACCCGAAGAAGGCCGGTTATGAACCAAGATCGAAATCAGACCCTGAGGCACAAAACCAAGTCTCGAAGATGACTTTGGAGATCTTTTGTAGATCAGAGAGTGGAATTTGATGGCAGATAGGATAGGATTTCTATGAGCATTGGTTTTGAGAAATTTGGAATTGTTACGACTTTGTAAAAGCTTTGCAAAGCCAAGGTTTGTTTTGGATGACTTGGATTTTATGAAATAAAATAGGATTTACATTTTGGATGATTTCAATAGTTTTGTAATAGATTTACAAGTGAAATTTTGTAAATTTATGGTTATAGTTGTGTTTAATAAGTATTGTAAATTTGAGCTCGATCTAATAGATGAATTGAGGGTTATTGAGGTTTAAATGGATCAAGGTCTTAGAAAGTAGAATTCTAAGACTACTGAGGGTTTTTAGGATTTCTTGCAATCTACTAGTTGGATTGGAATGAAATTTAAGTAAAAAGATATTAGACTTATTTTCCTATATGTATGAAAATTTTGAGATCAATAAAACAATGAATAGAAGAGATATTGGCTCTGGAAGATTGGCATCAAGGTTGGAGAAGGACGCCGGCCAATAACTGAGCACATTTTTGAGGTTATTGTCTATTTTGTAATTTTGATCCTTTTCAAAATTTTTGTACTTATTTTTAACTTATTTTTTCAGAAGTATGCAAAATTTGAGTTAAGATCAATGATTTATTCATTAATTATTGAGGTTTAAATCTATTATAAGAATTACTAGAATTTGGTTAGGGATTGATTTAGGATTTAATGTTTGGTTAGGATTTGATTTAGGATTAGGATTTGATTAGGATTTGATTTAGGATTTAAGATTTAGATTAAGATTTGGTTAGGATTTGATTTAGGATTTAGGATTTGGATTAGGATTTGATTATGATTTGATTTAAGGTTTAGGATTTGGGTTAGGATTTGATTTAGGGTTTAAGGTTTGGTTTAAGATTTGGTTGGGATTTGATTTAGGATTCAAGGTTTTTTTTAGGTTTAGGGTTTAAGATTTTATTTAGATTTAGGATTTGATTTAGGGTTAGGATTTGATTAGGATTTGAGTAGGATTTGGTTTAGGATTTGTTTAGGGTTTGATTTAGGATTTAGGATTTAGTTTAAAGTTCGGTTAGAATTTCATTTAGGATTTAGGATTTGGTTTAAGGTTTGGTTAGGATTTGGTTTAGGATTCAGGATTTGGTTAGGATTTGGTTTAGGGTTTAGGATTTGATTTAGGATTTAGGATTTTATTATGATTTGTTTAAGATTTAAGATTTAATTAGTTTTGGCCTAAAGTTTGAATGAAGTCCAATAGGATTTTAACTAGGATTAAATTAAGATTGAATTGAGATATATTTGAGAGATATTTGTGATCATTGTAATATTTCTTTAAGATTTCTTATTATTTTTTTGAAATTTCATTGAGGTTTCTTTGAATTTGATTAAAGCTTGCTTAGCATTATTATGATCTAACTAGAGCATTGTTAGTATTCTATTAGAATTAGGATTTTGTTGTTATAATTTCCATTCTTTCTTCCACAGCTAGGTGCCTGAAGTATTCTCGAGCAATATTTCTTGTATTACGACACCTCAAGTGGCCAAATCACCAAATGCCAAAGGCTTTTGTATTATCTATATTAATCAATGGATTGCATCCATCTAAACTAAAAATGTTTATAAAAGAGGCTCAACCAAATATGATAAGTTCATCTCTTAATCAAGCCAAGGTTTGGGAGGAATGCCATTATAACCAATTTTTAATTATGGGAGTTACTTTGATTTCAATTCAAAGAGGTTATTAAATCCTAGTATAGAATGGAGCAGTGGTTAGTTATCCAAGAATATTTGATATAGGGGCCAATTCAAGTGCCAATACATAGAGAATAGTTAATGTCATCCCATTATTGGGGTAGAGAGAGTTTGCCTTAAAAAAGTGCTGGACTTCTCGTTGCCGCTAAATACTCAATCAAGTCTAAGATATAAAAGTATCAAGTATATATATATATATATATATATATATAAATATATATACATGTATATTATTTTCTTTTTTAGAGAAATTACATTAATACACAAGCCCAAGTACCAAAAAAACATCCAAATTTATGATAAAGTATCTTAAATCCTTATATATCTTTGTGAAAAATGTTACCCAAGCTTCAATAGCTCAAATCTCACGATCGGATTATCCAAACAATCTAAAATTTTATATAAAGTACTGATATACTTTCAAAAAACTACTACAAAATAATTCAACTGTTAATTTGTTACGGATCTTAAGATATCACCAAAACCCTAACAGTAGCTTTAAACCCTAGCTTACATACACCTACATGCTATTTTCTTCATATCTCACAAAATAAGTATTCAAATACCTTGAAACTTTGATCTATAGCTTTTTAACCTAATAGCTCACACTTATAAAAATTCTGAGCTAAAATTTTATCCAGAAACTCCAAATATGGCTCTAACCATTACTATCAACAAAATGACTCATTTACTACCTTTGAATTACATGTATTGTTTTTAATATCCTATAACTCCTTCATTTAAACTTAGATTTTGTCAAATAATATATATAAAGTATAGCCAAAAAACTTTTTTCTCCAATTCTAACCGCCGATCTTTCATTGCTCTCCGTATGCATATGTTATGCTTCAAAGAGTGAGAGTACGTACAAATTTGATACCTTAACTTTGAATACCTATATATCCTTTATAAAAACTCGAAATCATACAAATTCTTTACCCAAATTATACTCAAAACCTTGAACTTATTGATCCTAGCCTCCAAAGCTTGAATGCCCTTATAAGTAAAATCCTAATTCTTAATAAGGCCTCAGGCAGCCTCCTTGAAATCCATTGGATATGGCCTTCGACCAATAGGAATGAAGTTCTCCATTCCTTGCCCTCATCCAACCATGCCTTGCTTTTATCCTTTCCAATAAGCCTTCTACTAGTTAAGAATTTCTTCTTTAGGCTCTAATCTCCTCTCAAGGCTTCATACTAACATTTAGATTTTATAATTTTTTTAAAATGCTATATTTAAAAAGATAAAATTCAAAATAAAGTTTCTTAAATCCACTCCCTTTAAATTAATCTATTAATTATTCTAATATAAACTAAGACTTATGAACATATTATATGTTTAAACTAATTTTTACATACTATAAACATTTACAATGTAACTGTTGTAAGCTATACCACCAAACATGGCAATATTGTAGTCTCTATACTTCTCTTATCAGCAGCGACTAACTACGATAGAGTTGCCAATAGTATCAACTCTAAAGAATTCTCATGAAATCTTGTTGTTAAATTTGATTAAAAAAATAGAAGAAATGATAGTCAATATGGTAAAAAATAAAGAAAAGAGACAAAAATCTAACAATATTAGGCCCAATATATGGTGTATTAATTGTAAAGGCCAAGATCATTTGGTGACAGAATGCTCTTCTTCTCCACAAATGATGATGCAATGAACATTCTATAGAAGAAAGCATTTATCAACTAATTGTTAGAATTGGAAAAAACAACAACAGTTTGATAATCACACCATGATTCCATCCACTCAGTAGAATGTCAATCAAGTTCAAATGGAAAATATATTTGGCTAGAACATAAATCATTTGAATAGGCAAAATCGTACCTTTAATAACCTTCAAGGTCCAAATTATAATCTAGATTCTACAATGAATTTCCATAATTATGTGAAGAAACATTAGAGATATCAGTAATATTTTCCATCATCACAATCAATTCCAATGTCCTTCGTACCAACTGGACAAAGAAGATCATTTACCAATTCAACTTGAAATAAGCTAAGTCAATATATACCACTGGAAACACCCAATATGCTTGATGGACATAGAAAAAGACCACTTTGTTGTTATCGTTATATGTAGATTAGTCATTATGCTAGTGAATGTCCTAATTTAAGAGCCAATAATGATTATGGTTCAGTTTGTAGAAATTATAAATAGCCGAGGCATACATATCATCAATATAATGCTCTGTTCAATTTAAACAATTGTAATTAGTAAATTCAGCTATAAAATAAGATTGATGATAATAACCGAGGTCCTTAAGATTTCTTGATAAATTGGATGGAATATATCCAAGCAGTATTCACCAAGAGCCAGCAAAAGAAGAAAAGATGAATTCAATACTTGAATGAATCAATTGCAAAGGACTAATTCAATCCAATTATGAGAATGTCAAATCTAGTTCTTATAATGGGAATCTTATTGATGATGAGACCTAGTCCGTCTATGCAAACTAATGAAGTCCCAATCCCCAAGGTTTTAGCTCAATCTAAACCAGTTCCATCCTTTGTGCAGTTTCAAGAGACGTCTTATCCATTAAAAGATCTTTTTGTAGATGGATATTCTGAGAAAGCTCTTCCAACTATTCTAATTTCGAGTCTAGTAAAGAAAAATATATTATCTTAAAGGATAAAGCTGAAACAAATGAAAAAAAAGTAGGAATTAGAAATTTCTTTAAACATGGAACCTTATAACATTCTGAAAGATTTGGATGCTATTTAACCTTCTATTTCAATGAAGTAACTTCTAACAGTAGCATCGAAGTATTGTTCTATATTGAATTCATCGCCAACATGATATCAATAATCCAACAAAGAAGTTCATAAGGTTAGTTTGAATCCTGATTCAAGCGTACCAACCATGGACATATCGATAGACAACATTATGATTTCTAAAGTCCAACAGGATGCTGGCTTTAGCGTCAATTTAATGAATATAGATACAATGGATGCTTTAGACTTAGCACATTTAGTATCCACAATATTGGTATTATGGTTGACAAATCACAGCCGGATTAAATCAATAGATATCTTGCATAATATTCAAATCATAATTGTCAGTATTAAATACAAAATAGACTATATCATTTTTTGATTACAACATTGTTATATTATAATTGCATATAGTATGTAAAAATTAATTAAGACATATAATATATTTGTAAGTCGATGTAGATTAGAGTGGTTAGTAAATAAATTTAAAGAGAATGATATAGGAAAATTTATTTGGAAATTTATCTATTTTGATTATAGTATTTATATTATGTAGGATTTAGATATTTAGTATAAAACTTAAGCGAAGATTGGAGTCTAAATATGAAAGTCTAAACTATAAGAAGGCATATTGGAAAGGATGAAAATAAGGTATGGTTGGATGAAGGCAAGAGGTGAAGACCTTCATCCCTATTGATCAAAGTCCATGTCCAATGGGCTTCAAGGAGGCTGCCCGAGGCCTTATTACAGATTAGGTTTTCACTTTTAAGCGCATTCAAATTTTGGAGGCTAGGATCAATAAGTTCAGGGTTTTGGATATAATTTGGATGAAGAGTTTGTGTGATTTCGAGTTTTTGTGAAGGAGATATAGGTGTTCAAAGTTAAGGTATTAAATTTGTATATACTATCATTCTTTGAAGCATAACATATGTGTACGAAAAGCAATGAAAGATCAGCGATTAGAGTTGGAGAGAAATGTTTTTTGACTATACTTTATGCATGCTATTTGATGAATTCTAAGTATAGATGAAGGAGTTATAGGGCATTAAAGACAACATATGTAATTCAAAGGTATTAAGTGAGTCATTTTGTTGATAGTAATGGTTGGAGCCATATGTTGAATTTTTGGATGAATTTTTGGCTCAAAATTTCCATAAGTATGAATTATTAAATTAAAAAGCTATAAATCAAAATTACATAGTAATTGAATACTTATTTTGTGAGATATGAAGAAATTAGCATGTGGATATATGTAAGCTAAGATTTAAAGCTACTATTAGGATTTTGGTGATATCTCAAGATCCGTAATGAAATTACATTTGAATTTTTTTGAAGTAGTTTTTGAAAGTATATCAGTACTTAATATAAAATTTAGAATTGTTTGGATAGTCTGATCATGAGATAAGAGCTATTGAAGTTCGAGAAACATTTCTCATAAGGATATATAAGGTTTTAAGATACTTTATCATACATTTGGTTGTTTTCTTGGTACTTGGACTTATGTTTTGATATAATTGTCCTAAAAGAGAATATATTATATATATAAACTTGATATTTTTATATTTTAGATTTGTTGAGTATTTAGTGGTAGCCAGAAGCGGAGGACTTTCTTGAGACAAACTCTCTCTATCCTGAGATATTGATGATTCTATTGAGAGAGCCATAAGGTACTACTTATCTCAAGAAGTTGAGATGGAGGATCAAATCCCTAGATTTGCATTATCAGGTAGGATGGGTACCCATGATTTATTTAGGACATTTACCCAATTTATAAAAGAAAGGCAACTTGTGCAAGGAGAGGATAGGAATAACACCAAAGCTTTATAAGTAGTAGTGGATAAAATTGGAAGGTTTAATGAGAGGAACATCACTAAGATCCTTAGGATTTATACATGTGAAATGGAGGTGCATCAGGTTTTAAAAATGAAGATGAGTACTACCTTTGATTTGGTAGTGGTACCGGTATCGTATGGCATGATTTTGCTATCTGGAAATACACTGGGTATGTAGCTATAGAAAGTGTAGCTTAAAACTTTATATTAATCTTATCTTAGCTTCCAAAACTCTTTTATTTTGCAAAAAAACTCAAAATATAACAAAATTCCTTCAAAACAAATTTTTTCCGCAAAGGGTTTTCTTATTCCGAATTTAGAAATTCATATCTCTTGATTTAACCGTTCAGTTTGTCTTAAATTTATAGAATAGGTAGAAATCATCCTTAAATTTTATTTCAAAAAGAACCAACCGCAAATTCACTCTCGATCTTCTAACATCTAAGAAATCCTAGTAGACGCTCTAAACCCTAATTTACAAGCATCCGAGCACTATTTTCTTGGAATCTCAAAAATCCAATACTCAAATGTCATGAAACTTATTTATAAATTTTACTTACATAAAATTACACATTGCCTAAAATTTTGAGCCAAAAATTTGTCAAATTGCTTAAGATATAGCTCAAGATACAACCACTAGTAAATCAGATCACTTACTACCCTTAGATTCCATGTGCTGCCTTCAAAATCCAATAACTCCTTCATCCCAACTTAAAATCCAGCAAGCAGTATATAAAAAGTGTAGCTGCAAAAGTGCTCTCTTTAGTCGTTGTCGCCGATCTTCAATTGCTATCTATATATATGCGTTATGCTAAAAAGAGTGACAATAGCTCTCAAATCAACACCTTAACTTTGAGCACCTATATCTCCTTTATATAAACTCCAAATCATACAAAAATTGTACCAAAACCATAGCCAAAAATCTAAATTTGTTGACCTTAGCCTTCAAAGCTCGAATGGCTCCGAATAGCTAATCCAAATTCCTAATATGGCCTCGCGCAGCCTCCTTAAAGTCTATTGGTCATGATTTTTGACCAATAGGAATAGAGATTTTCATCATTCATCTCCATTTATCTATATTGGTGCCCTAATTACTCCCTTTCCTACCAAAATCCTTCTTCAATCCTTTTTCTTATAATATTTACATAATTTATGCTCTAAGTACCAAATAAAAGAACCAAAAGAAGTTTTCAAAGGTCACCAATGTCTAACAAAGGTGATTCTAAATACTTAGAAGTTACTATCAACTAACAAAAATCTTGAAAGCCACTATCAAAAGGAAATTAAAGTTATACAAATTTTATAGTAATCTTTTTAAACAACTTCTTTTCAAAGTAATAATCAAATTATATTCTACAACCAATTAAAATCTACTTATATGGCTCTTACCATCTTATTTAATAAATTATATATTAAGTACATAATTACATTATTTTCATATCATAGCCGAACCACAATACAACACCAGAAATCAAAGAGAGGGTACAAGAGTTGCATATTGAAACTATATCATAGAAGAAATTTGAAGAACTCTTGAAAAATAAATTTTTTGAGGAAGATTCAGAAAGAATGACAAAACAGACTTTTTTAGAGTGGATTGAGAAAAGGCCAAGGAATCAAATGGATCCAAATGAATTGATCAAAGAATTTGAGACTAAGTTTGGACAATTGCCACGACAAGAGAAGCAGCTCTTGAAAACAAAGAAAACTAGATTATTCTTACAAGTAGGTGATGAATACTTGGAAGATAAGTTGTTCTTTTATCTAGCACATATAAAATTTAAGAGTGATTTTATAAATAATGGGAAGCAAATAAAAGAGAGAGTAGAAGTTTTGGCTAAACAATAGAAGATTAAGACTCGTGGTTTAATATCGAGATTGAAACTAGTGCCTATATCTCAGAATCAAGAGCTACTTCAAAAGATGATGAAGAATATTAAGGATAGTACTCTTGAAGAATTGATCAAGGCATACAAGATTTGAAGGTAGAAATGATTGAAGGTTGAAGAAATCTCATATGGAAATGATTTGAAGGTTGAAGAAATCTCAGATAGGAAATTCATCAAAGACAATTGAAGGCTCAAAGAGATTCGTGGAGAGATGTATGTGGTTTGATAATCCAAATCATAAGCATGGTGAATGTGACAACTATAAGACTGCAATCAAGGACGGTATTATATATTTCAAGGAAGGTAGGATAAGATTCATAGGATCAGATGAGCCTTTGAAGACTAATTTTGGAAATGGTGGCATGAAAAAATTGGTGGAAGAGAAAATATCATAGAATAATACCATACAAGAAGAAGAAGCTAAGTCTTATTCTATTATAATTAAACAAAAAGTAGTTACAGCTAGTTTCCTACCTACTACAGAAGTCATGATTAGGAGAGCTAAAGGTATTAGAAAAATGACTAGGTGGAATGATCTAATTGATGCTATTAGTATTAAAGCATATTTATATATAGAAAAATATGATGATTATTTGTATGATGCCATGGTTAAAGAAAAAAGAGGTAGAGCTATTCATGAAGAAGATATTATTGAACCTAAAAATAAGTAGAGATCTCTAAGAAACAAAAAAGTTTTTAAGGAGAAAAAATCGGAGAAAATGCCTTCTTCCATTCATCCTGGTGGTGCACTATTATCAAAAGAGTAGTAGAAGAAGGGTAAAGAAAAGAAGAAAAATGATGCAAGCAAATCTAAAAGTAAAAATCTTGCTTATAAGCTTTAATCTAACATTGAAACATCTATAGATATGAAGAGTATTTTAGAAGAGAACATCTTAGATACAAAAATTGAATTCTCTCTAAGAAAGGCTTTTGATATAGCTAAAAAAGATTTCTATGAGTTGATGATTAATGTGATAAAGAGAAAGAGGCAAATGACAGTTGAAGCTGTTATAGTAGAGGCATTGGATATTTGAATAATTATTGATGAGAAAAAAGAAATATGATAGATATTTGCACAATTTATAATACCAAAAGCTAGAATCAAGGTTGATATAGAAGATGAGGCTTTAAATAAATATGAAGAGGCTATAGAAGAGCATGAAATGAAATGTGCATCTATGAGATTTATTGAGATAAAGAAGAATGCATAAGAAGCATGTATGAATACTTGTTCTAAATGTGATAATGATGGAATGGGAAGTAATAGCTATTTAATTCTTTATTGGATTAGAGCTACTACAAAGACATATGTGAGGTTGGTGGACTCTAAAGATCCAATTTTGGCCTTAGTTGATCATAGATCTCAAATCAATATCATGTCAAGGCGGATATATAAAAAAAATAAGTGGCCAGGTCATACCAATCATGGTTGGATAATTAGAGCTACAAACAACCAACAAGATGATTTATACAGAGCTTGCTCAATTGTAAGGACTAGGATTGAAGATGTGGAAGTAGAGTAAAATTTCTTCGTGCAAAACTCTGCTACATATCTGATAATACTTGATCAATCCTATATTACAGCGGCTAGAATGGAAACTAGAGTCTTTGATGATGGTTCATATTATGTCAGGATTCATAGTTGGAATAGAAGAAAAGGCGTGTAATTTATTACTGTGAAACCTATCCATGAGAGGCACAGAGAACAATTAAGAAGATTGCCTTTGGAGATAAGAAACAACTTTGTGGATTTTTAGAAAACACCCTTCTAGAATGGGGACACATGGATGCAAATAAGTCATCTACAAATCCTATTGTAGATAATATGAGTTTTAAATTTTTAAACTTAACTAGTAATGGATTTGTGAGTATTCAAAAGATTAAAGATTTAGATTTTGTACATACAAGTGATGAAGTCATATTTGGAATAATAGAAGAAATAGGTTTGGAAGATGATTTGATAAAGGTTCTGGAGACTTTAGCTATAAGCATAGATAAAAATGCTATAGTAGAAATATTTTCAAGAGAAGCTTATGACGAATTAAAAAAGACAGTAGCAATTAGTGGACTTACTACAAGCTATAGATTGAAACATGAGGTTAAAATACAAACAAAATATAAAGTTGTGGCAAGAAAGGTAAAGCCATTAACTATCCACTTATGAGTTAATACTATGGAACAAATCAAGCAAGCAATTAAAGAGCCAAGTCTAAGAGAAGGGTGCAAAATTGGACATCAATTTACTCAAGAATCATTAGCTAAATTGAAGATTGGAGGAGGTAATTTCTTGACATCAACGGAAAAAATAATGTTTCAAAAAATACTTATTAGGCATGGTAAGGCATTTGCCTTAACTCTTAATGAAATTAGATGTGTGGATCCTAATGTTGTAGTACCTATAGTAATCTTTATTATGCCACATGTTCCATGGGATTTAAAGCCTATACTTGTGCCCAGAGCTTTACTTCCAAAATTAGTAGAACTATTAAAGAAAAAGATGAAGATGGATATTTTAAAATCTTCAATTACTCCCTATTCTAATAGATGATTCACAATACTCAAGAAGTCAGGAGTATTAGGGTTTATTGATGATATGCAACTTGCAAATAGAATAACTATTCCGAACATGGAATTTGGTCATGTAGTAGATGAAGTGGCTGAATAATTTGCAAGTCATGCCATCTATTCTATTGAAGAATTATATTTTGGATATGACCAATTTCAATTGGCTAAAGAGAGTAGGTATTTAACTACCATGAAGATTCTTTTGGATTTAATGAGGATGTGTACCTTACCTCAAGGTGCAACCAACTTAGTGGCTCATATGTAGAATGCTATAAATTAAATATTGAAAGAATTTATATCTAAAATAACCATATCATTTTTAGATGATATATCTATAAAGAAAAATAAAGAAGAAGACAAGGATGAGACTATGGAAGTTGAAGGTTGTAAAAAGTGTATCAAGAGGCATATTGAAGATGTGGCTGAAATATTTGAGAGATTGGAGTCAATTAATCTCACATTATTATTACTACAAGCTATAGATTGAAACATGAGGTTAAAATACAAACAAAATATTATAAAAGCTAGAAGGTTTTTAGGAGCATGTGTATTCTATCACATTTGGGTGCCTCACTTTGCCCATATCTTCGAGCCACTATATAAGTTATTAAAAAACGGTAAGAATTTTTTTTGGGAAGAAGAACAAAAAATAGCTATAAAAAATCTAAAAAAGATGTTGACTTTACCACCTATACATAGATAAGTGGATTATCAATCTGGAAGACCAGTGGTTGAAACAGTGGATACAAGCCCCATAGTAATTGGATGGACTATTGGACAAGATGATATAGAAGGCAGAAGTTTTGCTATAAAATTTGGAGCTAGGATTCTTATAAAGAGGCAAAAGACTTATCCACAAGTTAAAAGAGAGCTTTGGGGAGCATTCACTACTTTAAAGGGTGAGACGTATTATTTGATTAGAGCAAGGGTTTTGGAAACAAATTTTTTGCCATTATTGGGAATAATAATTAAGTATACTATTCCAAACATTGCGATGTTAAGATAGATAGCCTACATAAGAACATTGAATCATGTTTAAGTACATGTTACTGGCAAAAAAAACTTAGTGGTGGACATGTTGTCTAGAGCTAGATATACCTTTGAAAAAGAAATGATGGCATACGAAAGAGGTCAAGATCAAGAAGAGAAGAGTTATGAGAATTCATTTGCTACTAGTAGAATAGATTTTGGTGATAAGGTTCAAAAATTCTATGAAGGTTTGTATGAAGGAAAATTGAAGGATATTAAAATTTATTTAAGCATAATGAATAAACAAGAGGAGTGGATGGATAAAACCTTCAAAGATATTAGACATCAATCCTATAGTTATTTGTTTAGGGATAGATTCTTATAGAAGAGCCCAATAAGAGGTGATAAAATCCTATTGAAGATAGTAGGAGATCTTAAAACTAAGTTTAAGATTTTAAAAAAATATCATGATATACTTTGGGTAGGGCACAAAGGAGTTTGGACGACATATACTAAGATCAAGAAAAGATATTGGTGGAAGAGTTTATACAAGGATGTAGAAGTCTTTGTAAACTCATGGATAGAGTGCCAATTATAATCTAAAATTAGGTACAAAGATGGATTACATCCTACTTATCCACCTTCAATACATTTTCAATGGGTAATTGATTTGGTAGCTATGCCATCAAGACTTTGGGGTATGAAATATTTGGTTTTGGCAAGAAAAGAGCTATCAAATTATGTTGAAGGGAGGACTTTGAAAACGAAGAATACAAAGGCAGTATGTAAGTTTATACTAGAAGACATCTTTAGCAAATATGGTAGCATTGGGAAGATGAAAGCTCATAGAAGAGAATTGGATGTCATTGAAGCAAGAGAATTTTTCAATAGGTATGGAGTTTAATTGAAGTTGACTACTTCTTATAATCTTAAAGCTAATGGAAAGAGTGAGAGGGGTCATCCTCCTATCATTTATGCATTGATTAAAGCATGTAAGGGTAAGTCAATTCAATAGCCTAAACTACTTCTATTTGCTTTATGGGCTAATAGAACTACTCACAGTACTGTCATTGGTTATATGCCCATGGAATTAATGTTAGGACAAAAATCTATGATGCCAGCTAAAAAAACCTATCCTACATGGATGCTTTTATCTTAGAAAGGTGATGTAAATAGAGAAAGATTATTGGAGCTTCAAATCCAATACTTGGATAAGTTACCTAAAGACCTACAAATTACAATTGAGAGGTTAAAAGAAGCAAGATTGAAAAATAAAGAAAGATTTGATAAGAATCATAGGTTGAGACCTAAGCCTATAGAGATTGGAGATTGGGTTCTAGTTTATGATAGCAGCCTTAAGCATCAATATAGTACTATAATGAAATTTGTAAAAAAATGGTTTGGACTATATGTGGTGGTTATAGTCCATGATAATGCCACATATACCTTACATGAATTAGATAGAGCTATCATAAGGATTTCAATAGCAAGGAAGAAATGAAGACTTTCAAGAGAAGAGATGGGCGGTTTCAAATAAAAGACCATTAAGAATTCTTACCTCAATATTTGGACCAAGAATATGAAGAAGAAGAGCCTATGAATGATTCAAAGAAATCTCAAGAGGATGAAGAGGAATAATACATGGCATATATCAGAAGATGTAGAGGTTAGAAAGGGGTGGATGTCATACTATAATTGCTTATAGTATGTAAAAATTAATTAAGACATATAATATGTTTGTAAGTCTTGATGTAGATTAGAGTGGTTAGTAAATAAATTTAAAGAGAATAGATATAGGAAAATTTATTTGGAGGTTTATCTATTTTGATTATAGTGTTTATATTATGTAGGATTTAGATATTTAGTATAAAACTTAAGGGAAGGTTGGAGTTTAAAGATGAAAGTCTAAACTACATGGAAGCTTATTTGGAGGGATGAAATTAAGGCATTGTTGGATGAAGGCAAGGAATGGAGATCTTCATTCCTATTAGTCGAAGGCTATATCCAATGGGCTTCAAGGAAGCTGCCCGAGGCCTTATTAGGGATTAGGGTTTCTCTTTCGAAGTCATTCGAACTTTGGAGGCTAGGATCAGCAAGTTCAGGGTTTTGAGTATAATTAGAATAAAGAGTTTTTGTGATTTTGAGTTTTTGTGAAGGAGATATAGGTGTTCAAAGTTAAGATATTAAATTTGTACCTATTGTCATTCTTTGAAGCATAACATATGTTTACGGAGAGTAATGATAGATCAACAACTAAAGTTGGAAAGAACATATTTTTTTTCTATACTTTACATATGCTATTTGATAAATTCCAAGTCTAGATGAAGGAGTTATAGGGCATTGAAGATAGCACATATAATTCAAAGGCAGTAATTGAGTCATTTTATTGATAGTAATAGTTGGAGCCATGTCTTGAGTTTTTGGATGAATTTTTGGCTCAAAATTTCTATAAGTGTAAGTTATTAGATTAAAAAGCTATAGATCAAAGTTTCATGATATTTAAATACTTATTTTGTGAGATATGAAGAAATTAGCATGTGGGTGTATGTAAGCTAGGGTTTAAAGCTACTGTTTGGATTTTAGTGATATCTCAAGATCCGTAACGAATTTACAGTTGAATTTTTTTGTGATAGTTTTTGAAAGTATATCAGTAATTAATGTAAAATTTAGGATTGTTTGGATGTTCTAATCGTGATATATGAGCTATTGAAGTTTGAGAAATATTTCTCATGAGGATATATAAGGTTTTAAGATAGTTTATCATACATTTGGATGTTTTTTTGGTACTTGGGCTTATGTTTTGATGTAATTTTCCTAAAAGAGAATATATTATATATAAACTGGATATTTTTATATCTTAGACTTGATTGAGCATTTAGTGGCAGCAAGAAGCCTAGCACTTTTTTGAGGCAAATTCTCTCTACACTGACAATATTTAACTCTATTATATCCGATTTTATTGGAATGACTTTGGCTTTATGAAGAAAAAGCCAAGAACAATTAGGATTGTAATACTTTGACAATCAAGAGAGGTAAAGACAAGATGGTGTTATAAATATACCTAGTATACTATCATGGAGAATCTCAAATATCAACATTTGAATTGACATGTGATGATGAGCTCAATTCTGATGAAGATGCCATCGTACCAAATTAAGGAGCATCCTTTGAGACAACTCAACACCATAGGATGGTGTATCAATGTGGAGGATTAGAAAAATATTTGATATATCTACTAAATATAGAAAATTCTGATCATCTTATTACAGATTGGATGAACAATTATGATGTGCATGAGGTTAGTGCATTGGAATCAGAATTTAATACCTGTAATATGTCAGACTCGACGAATGGATCAAAACCAACTGAGGAGTTGAAATAGAAAAAGGCCACTGAATCTTTATATGAAATTATTAACTTGGCAACAAATGAAACACCTTAGAGAATTAAAATTTATAAAAATATTCAGCATGAAGAGTTGACATGTTGGAAAGAATTTTTCATTCACCTTAAATTCACTTTCACTTAGATTTATGCTAATTTGAAAGGTATCTTTGCAAAAGTCTGTAAACATCAGATCATTTTGAAGGAAGATGCTAAATTTGTCCATCAAAGGTAACACCGACTTAAATCAAAATATTTTCTAATAGTTAAAGAAGAATTAGACAAGCTTATTGAGGTTGGTTTTATTTATTCAATACCAAATAGTGAGTGGATTTCTTCAATCGTGATAGTACCAAAGAAAAATGGAAAAATCAAAATTTATCAGGACTTCCAAAAACTAAATGCAGCTACTAAAAAAAGTTACTTTCTATTACTTTTTATGGATAATATATTAGACATTGTTGCAAGGCATGAATATTATTCTTTCTTAGATGGATTTTTCAATTATAATCAAGTTAAAATTGCAAAAAAAGATCAGCTAAAGACTACTTTCACTACGGACTAGAGAACATTTACTTATTATATTATGTCGTTTGGATTATTTAATGCTTTAGTCAAGTTTTAGAGGGTGATGACTCAGGCATTTCAAGATTACTTACAAATATTTATAGAGATATTTTTAGATAAAATTTATACTTTCAGTATAAAATAGGATCATTTGAAATACCTAAGTAAATGTTTAGATTAATGTGCTACATATGGGATATCGTTGAATTCTGATAAATACCAATTTGGTGTTCTATCTAGAAAACTCTTAGGATACATAGTTTTCAAAAGCGATATTGTCATTAATCTAGATAAAATTCAATACATAATGAACTTGCCAAGACTAGAAATAATGTGGGATGTTTGTAGTTTTGTCGGCCATGTTAGTTATTATTGATGATTTATTCATTCTTTTGTAATCATCTATCAACCTCTGACTAATCTTTTAAAGAAACCTTTTTTAGATGAGACCAATCCAATTTAAACCAAGGAATGTACAGTGGTGTTTGAAGAATTAGAGCGAAAATTAGTATTTGCACCAATCTTAGTGGTTCTTTGTTGGATAAAGCCATTTCATGTGTATGTTGATGCATCCAATATTGCTATTGGATCTGTGTTAAGTCAAAAGGATGAAAAAGGCTTGGATTATCCAATATATTATGCAAATCAATAATTGGTGGCTGCCAAAAAAAATTATACTACTATTAAATGAAAGGCTTTGAACATGATATATTCAGTACAAAAATTTGGGCATTATTTTCTAGATTATCCATTCATATTTTATGTGGATCATGATGCCCTAAAATACATCATTAATAAGTCTCAATTGAGTGGATATATTGCCAGATATGTATTACTACTATAGGAATTCAATTTTACTATTATCATAAGACTAAGAAAGAATCATGCAAATGTTGATGATTAATCCAAGTTGTCCAATATCGTGGATAATGAATCTATCCCTGATATACTTTCCGACGCTAATTTATTTGCTAGGGATGTGATTTCATCAGAGTATAGTGAAATAAATTTATTTTTGATATTTTAAACATTTTCACCTATATTTAGTAAGAAGCTTAAGAAATGCTTAATTTTAAAAAGTGTACTATATACAATGATTGGTGCTGCTTTGTATAAGAAAAGAAAGGATGGCATTTTACGATGCTGTATCTTTCAAAGTGAAGTACAATCGATATTGGACAATTGCCATTTAGATAATTGTGGTAGGCATTTTTTTAGTGATACTACTACTTGGAAAGCTTTAATGGCTAGATATTGGTGGCAAATAATATTTCCAGATGCACACCAATATATTTACCGATGTGATCTGTGTCAAAGAATTAATCAACTAACTAGTACTTCTCCCATGCCGTTAATATCAATTTTGGACCAAGCATAGTTTAAAAAATAGAGAATTGATTTTGTTCGACCAATTCCACCAACGTCGAGATATGGAGAGAAGTGGTATATTTTAGTCACCGTGGACTATATAACAAAATAGGTAGAGGTTGTTGCTATATGACATGATAATGCAAACAATGTTGTCACTTTTCTATATGAGAATATTATCACTTGGTTTGGATGCCCTAAAGAATTAGTTAGTGATCGAGGAACCCATTTCATTAATTCTACAATTGCAGCTTTGACGGACATGTACAACATCAAGCATAGAAAAATAATTCCATGTCATCTTAGAGCCAATGGACAAATGAAAAAGACTAGCAATATTTTATGCAAGATCTTAACTAAGACTATTTTGGATTGGGATACCAAATTATTTGCAGCCTTATAGGCATATTATACAATATATAAAAAGAAAACCAATTTGACCCCGTTCAAATTGACTTATGGGCAAGAAGCAATCTTACCAATCAAACTGGAAGTCCAGAGTTTATAGATCGTAGTAGATGAACGACTAAATGATAAAGAATTTGTACAATATTGATTGGCAAAATTAGAAGAATTGGATGAAATTTAAGCTACTACTCTTTTAATGATGGAAGCTACCTAGAAATGATAGAAGAATTACTACGATAGTATTCTATGACCTAAGAATTTTATGTCCAATGATTTGGTTTTGCTTTATGATAGTCGTTTTAATAATTTTCTACAAAAATTTCAAGTCTTATGGTATGGTCTATATCATGTGGTTGAAGTATTTATCATTGGATCAATCTAATTGGAAGATTTTATGGGTCATCAATTCAATACACATATTAATGGGAATTGATTATGGCTATATTATACTTAAAATCCGAGATGGGTTTCAATTTTTTTTTGAGCTATAATTATTGATATAGGTGGACTAAAATGTAAAGGTAGTTGAAAGGATAGTTAGACATGTAATTAGTAGTAGGTCAGATAGGACGACAAAAGAAATGGATATTATGAATAAGATGTTGTCATTATCACCACTAGGTAAAAGAATAGGAGTCGGGTACCCATTCAAGGTGATTTTGTGGTATCGCATTCTGTTGTTATTTTTCTATGTTGTAATTTTTTGTATTTTGAGAGTACTAGAGAGTAGCATTGATAGTTAAAAGCTTTGAAGAGTGTGCATCATGGCGATTGGGAGTGCAAAAAAAGCTATGAACAAAGAGAAAAGTGGCCAAAATGTGAAAGCTAAACGTAATTTGATACCACCATCCATAGTAATCATTACCAATATTGAGCCTATGAAATTGAAGATTTGTTGGATGCCAAGAAAAATACAAGATTTTTGAAATACATAAATGTTTTAGTTTTTACGAAGGTTAGATAGCTTGCCACCAATTAATGTGGCATTAATAGAAGAATATATGACAAACTATGACCCAAAGGATGGATTGAGCATAATATAAGGACGCATTATCAATATTAATGAAAAGATCCTACAAAAAGTGTTGTATCTTCTAATTTGAGAGTTTGCTGTGGAGGCACTTGATTCAAGTGATTTCAGCCCAGGAGGATTTTTCAAAGGTAGAATATCATCATTTGAGAAGAATCAAGGTTGATAGACGACTGAAGCAATTATACCAAAGCTCATAGAATGGTTGCGCTTTGTATTGAGGCATTTAGGCTTATATCAATACAACACATTTATATCAAGATAGCTATTATTTGCAGGAATAGGGATGCTTGACATGATGGTGTTCAATTGGGTAGCTTATGTAATAACTTGTATTCATGGAAAAATAGAAGCCAAGCAAAAAATAAGAAAGTTTACAACATTGTTCTGTTCCAACTATGTATATACCATGATTATATTTACATTGAGTCAAACAATGCCAATAGTAAAGAGAAATATATCCTTGCCAGTGCCTCAATAAGGTGAATGGAATTTATTGGCATTGACTGCCATTTCAGGAGATGTAGTACACAAAATTAGAGAATCCAATCGTACATTAGTACAAGAAGCAATTCCAGAAGTTGTACCAAAACTGATTCCAATTTGTTTGGCATTGGAGGAAGAGAATGAAGTCCCAATTTCATTAGATATCAATCAATTAGCATTTCTACAGGGCCAACTATCGAAAGGTGCACACCTTAAGAATGCTTTATTGAAGTACATTTTACAAATACATTACATGGTACGAATATAGGATGTAGAAGGCAATTTCAAACAAGAATTAGAGATAAGCAAAAAGGTGATATTGAAGCAGAATCAAAGAATTGCAGAAAAAGAACAGATCATCTATGAGAATAAAAAGTCCAAGTTGACATTCGAACAGAGGTTTTTATAAAAATATGAAGCTTAGATGAAAGATAAAGAACACATCTTATAAATCATGGATGGTCAGTGGAAAGAATTACTTCATAATTACTAGACATGGGATTTGAAACGGGAGAAAGTTAGGTACCAGTTACAAGTGGAACAGGAAAAGGCAAAGTTATTGGTACAAGAAAAAGTGGTATTGAGTGACCAATACAACTATGAAACAAAATGATTGAGGGCTGAAATTGAGGCCTTGAATGCTAAAGAGACAAAATTAGCAGATGATTTGGTCAATATTAGTCAGTCACAAGTATCGATGCTGCCAATTTTTAAAGTTCTAGAATAGATGAGTCAGCATCAGCACCAATTGGAATTGAGAGATGCCTAGATTTTAAAATTAGAGGCTCAAGTCCATGAATTGGGAGAGTACAATAAAGATCTTTCAATATAGATGAAGAAAGAGCCAATAGAAGGATTGGAGGAGGATGAAAGTTTGTAATTGGAACCAAAATTAGTCGAACCAACAATAGATAATGTGGAAGTTAATCCTTTGAGTGGGTCACGAGGATAGCAATTTTGTAGAATTTTCTTAAATAGTTTTTTTTAGATATGTATCAATATTATTTTGCAATGACGTTGGACAGATAGGAATGAGACTATGTAGAATAGATAGAATTTTTTTTTTATAAGATATTGATAAAGTAGATTAATCATTCTTAGGATAGTCAATTCAGTAGGTCAGATGATTGAATAAGTTGTGCAAAATGGTTAAGTAGGGAATGACGATTAGAATATGGGATTTCAAGGATAAGTATATAGCAGTTGAAGTAGATTTTGATGGAGCTAGATTGTGATAGTCATGAGTCGAGATAAGCTTAGTGCTATCTCTTATTTATTTTATTGTTTTAGATTTTGATTACTGTGAAATAAATATGTGGAATAAATTAGAGATAGCACTAAGATATTGAGTATGTAATAGAAGTATTATATGATTGAATTATTATGAAAAGATATTAAAATATTGTTATCAGATTTTGTAAAGATTGATTATGGATAGAAGATTATGATCCATTATTTTTTGAAAATTCTATGTTTCAATAGAAAAAGTCTATGATTACAAAAATTGTGTGAAGCTAGATTGGTTGGTGTAGAAGTAAATTATTTTCGGTGTTAGAGGAAATATATATGTGTTTGGAGCAATCCTTTGAAAGAGTGTAGGATTTCACTTTGTTTTTATCAGTTGATGAAGGAATATTCTTAGTCAGAGAAAGCATTGTCGTATTCCTTGATATTTTAGTGATTTGAAATATGTTTAATTATGTAACCATAACATATAAACTTATGCAGTTAATCTTTTCCTGCATTTGAATCCCCCTCTACATGTTTATTTTGAAAGAAATTTATAGAATAAATAAAACGATAATCACAATGCGTATTCTATACTACTTAAGATGACTTTTTCGAATACATCATTTCCAATGAAGGCCTAATAATGGATCCAAAGAAGGGCCAAACTATCATAGATTAGAAGATCTTAAGAACAATAAGAGATGTGCAATACTTTTTAGGCTTTGCCAATTGTCATTGTCATTTTACTTATTCTACAATTCCTTCCAGAATAAACCTATATAGGAGAATTTGAACACAAGGAAAGACTAAGCGCATGACTTTCACTTGTTACGGTCACACAATTAACTATATTTCAAACTACTAAAATACTAAGAAATACTACAATACTTCCTGCCAGTAACAATACTCCTTCATCAACTGATAATCACAATGTGCAACCCTGCACTCTCAAAAGACCACTCAAAACTCAATAAATTCCATCCAATACTAGGAATAACAGACTTCACTCCAACTAATCTGAATTCACAGAATTCCTATAATCACAGACTTCCTCTGTCGAAACACACACACACGACTCTCAATAAACAACAATCATAATCTTCCATTCATAATCAATCTTTCAATAACTTCTCATATAATTCAATCACTCAGTACTCCAATTATATAATCAATAACTCATAAATCAATTTGTGATTTATTCCACAGATTTCCTTCTTAGTATTCAGAAACTATCCATTACTCTTCAACAACAAAGAAAACAAAAAAACAAAAAACAAAGAAAAAGCACCAAGCTTAACCTCGGCTCATGACTACCACAGTCTGGCTCCCTGACAAACTTCTACAACTCCTATATAATTGCTATTGATTTCTAGATTCTAACCATAATTCTATAATAACTGCTTTTAATAACTGAATCAATCATCCGTTGTCGTATGGCGTGATTTGCTATCTAGGAATACACTGGGTATCTAGCTGTAGAGAGTGTATCTTAAACCTTTATATGATTCTTTCCTTAGCTTCCAAAACTCCTTTATTTTTGTATAAAACTCCAAATATAACAAAATTCCTTCAAAACATATTTTTCCCGCGAAGGGGTTTTCTTGCCTCAAACTTTAGAAAATCATAAATATTGATCTATTTGTTCAGTTTATTTCAAATTTACAAGATAGGTAGAATTTACCCTTAACTCTTACCACCAAAAAAACCAATTGAAAATTCACTCCCGATCTTCTAGCATCTAAGAAACCCTAGCAGACACTCCAAACCCTAATTTACAAGCATCCAAAAAACTATTTTCCTTATATCTCAAAAACCCAAACTCCAAATATCATAAAACTTATGCACAAAGTTTATTAACATGAAATTACACATTCCTTGAAATTTTGAGCCAAAATCTTGTCAAATTGCTCAAGATATAGCTCAAGAGATAAACACTAGTAAATCAGTTTACTTACTACCCTTTAGATTGCATGTGCTGACTTCAAAATCCAATAACTCCTTCATCCCAACTTAGAATCCAGTAAGCAGTATGTGAAAAGTATAGCCGAAAAAGTGCTCTCTCCAGTCGCGGTCGCCGATCCTCAATTGCCATCCGTACGCATGCGTTATGCCCAAAAGAATGACAGTAGGTCCAAAAAAAACACCTTAACTTTGAGCGCCTATAACTTCTTCATAAAATCCCCAAATGACACAAAACTTGCACCAAAACATTAACCAAAAACCTAAACCTTGTGACCCTAGCCTTCAAAGTTCGAATGGCCTCGAGAAACTAACCTTAATCCCTAATATGGCCTCGGGCAGCCTCCTCAAAGCCCATTGGTCATGATTTTTGACCAGTAGGAATAGAGATTTTTATTTTTCATCTCCATTCATCTATATTGGTGCCCTAATTACTCCCTTTGCTACCAAAATCCTTCTTTAATCTTTTTTCATATAAGATTTACATAATGTATGCTCTAAACATCAAATAAAAGAACCAAAATAAGTTTTTAAATCTCACCAATGTCTAACAAAGGTAACTCTAAATATTTAGAAGTTACTATCAACCAAAACCAATCTTAAAAGCCACTATCAAAAAGAAATTAAAGTTATACAAATTCTATAGTAATCTTTTTAAACAACCTCTTCTCAAAGTAATAATCAAATTATATTCTACAACCAACTAAAATCTATTAACATGGCTCTCACCATGTTACCTAAGAAATTATATATTAAGTACATAATTACATTATTTTCATATAATAGCCAAACCACAACACGACACCATCCTTCTAAACTGACTATTCTATGGACTATTAGTTTATTTCACTAATATCTTACAAAAATAAACTAATATCTATTCTACATAGTCCCACTTCTATCCATACGTCGTCCTCACAAACACACAATTGATTCCTATCTAAATACTACTTAACAAAATTCTACAAAATTACTAATTCCTCTGGTCCATCCATTTAATCATTTGCTATATTATTGAATGTAGGTTCCATCGATTCTAGTTCTAAATTCAAATTTTTTTTTTCTTTCAATCTGTCCATCGGCTCCTTCCTCAGCTGGTTTGATGGATCTTTATTATACTCACCCAATTCATGGACTTAAGCCTCCAATTTTAAGATCTGGGCATCACGGAGTTCTAATTTTCTTTCGTCTAAGACTCATATTGGTGAACCCATTTCCACTCCAATACCAGCTTGGATTCCCCAATTTCATTTATCGTCCATTCTTGCTCTTCAATTCTTTGGTTTTGCTATGATATCACCTTCTTACTATCCTCTAAATCCCGGTTGCTATTGCTCTCTACATCCAATGCTTGCACCATACAATGTATTTGTGAAATGTGCTTCAATAAAGCATTCTTAAGAGGTATTCCTATGGGCAATCGACCTTGTGGAAATGCCAACTGATTAATATCCATTAAAAATGGGATTTCATTCTTCTCCTCTATCGCTAAACAAATTGGAACCCGTTCTGATTCAATAACTAGAACGACTCCTTGTGCCACTGTACAACTTGACTTCCCAATTTCATGTATTACATCTCCTGTATTGATATTCTGTGCCAACGAATTTTGTTCTCTTTGCGGAGGCACTGGCATTGGTATAGGACTTTCCTCTACTGGCATTGTTTGATACAATGTGTGCGCAATCACAGCATACACATAATTGGAACAAAGCAAATAAGTAAATTTTTCCAATTTCCACTTGCCTCCTATCTTCACATGAATACGAGAAGCTATGTATGCTGTCCAATTGAATACCATCCCTTCCAGCGCTCCTACTGTTGTTGTATTGTGTTCGGCTACTATACGAAAATAATGTAATTATGTACTTAATATATAATTCATTAAGTAACATGGTGAGAGCCATGTTAATAGATTTTAGTTGCTTTTAGAATATAATTTGATTATTACTTTGAGAAGAGGTTGTTTAAAAAGATTACTATAAAATTTGTATAACTTTAATTTCCTTTTGATAGTGGCTTTTAAGATTGGTTTTGGTTGATAGTAACTTCTAAATATTTAGAATCACCTTTGTTAGACATTGGTGACCTTTGAAAACTTCTTTTGGTTCTTCTATTTGGTGTTTAGAGCATAAATTATGTAAATCTTATAAGAAAAAGGATTGAAGAAGGATTTTGGTAGGAAAGGGAGTAATTAGGGCACCAATATAGATGAATGGAGATGAATAATGAAAATCTCCATTCCTATTGGTCAAAAATCATGACCAATGGGCTTTAAGGAGGCTGCTCGAGGCCATATTAGGGATTAAGGTTACTTTCTCGAGGCCATTCGAGTTTTGAATGCTAGGATCAGAAGGTTTAGATTTTTGGCTATGGTTTTGGTGTAAGTTTTGTATCATTTGGGGTTTTTATGAAGAAGTTATGGGTGCTCAAAGTTAAGGTGTTAGTTTTACGACCTACTGCCACTCTTTGGGGCATTGCGCGCGCATACAGATAGCAAACGAGGATCGGCGACTGGAGTTGGAGAGAAAACTTTTTCGGCTACAATTTATGCTTACTATTTGTCAAATTCCAAGCTTTGATAAAGGAGAAATTTGCAGTTGAAGTCAGCGCTTGGAATCTAAGGGTAGTAAGTAGCCCGATTTACGTGTACTTGTAATTTGAGCTATATCTTAGACAATTTGACATGGTTTTGACTCAAAATTTCTAAGATTGTGTATAATCTTGTTATAAACCTTTCTACATAAGTTTTGTGGAATTTGGAGTTTGGGTTTTTGAGATATAGGGAAAATAGTTTTCGGATGCTTGTAAGTTAGGGTTTTGTACACCTGCTAGGGTTTCTAAGATGCTGAACGATCGGTGATAGATGTACGGTTCATTTTTGTTGTGGTAAGGGTTAAGAATAGCATCTATCTTATGTAGAAATTTGAAACGAATTGAATGGTTGGATCGAGATATATGAGATCCTAAAGTCTAATGTAAAAAAGTCTTTGCTGGAAGAAGAATATTTTGAAGGATTTTAATATATTTTGAGTTTTTATACAAAGCAAAGAGGATTTTTGGGAGCTAAGGCATAATATACAAGTGAAACCTAAACTCTCTACAACTAGATATCTGATGTATTCCCAGATAGCAAATCACGCCATACGACACCGCTCCATACAATAACCGTTTGGACACATATGTGTGGTATCGGTACAATCTTAACCGCCTCATCACAAAACGAAACCATTCCATGAATTCTGATGAAATTCCCTCAGCAGTTCGCCAACCTTGACTCTTTTTAAAGGCCGACATACCTCCTTTGAAATACCTTCTTGGAGTGAAGTTGCTTGAGTCATCAGCTCCTACCGCAATTTCTCCAATGAGAAGATACAACACCTTTTCTAGGATTGTTCCATCAATCCCGATAATTCGCCCTTGTACCACACTCAATCCATCCTCTAGGTCGTAGTTTGTGATATATTCCTCTACTAATGACACATTAATTAATGGTAAGCGATCTGACAGGTCCAAAAACTGGAACAACTACGCATTTTGTAAGTCTTTTATTCTTTTTGGCGTCTAATAGATATCCAACTTCATCGGCTCCATATCGGTAACAATTATAACAAAAGGTGGTTTTGATGCACGTCTAGCTCTTACATCTTAGCCACTGTCCTCTTTGATTGTAGCTTGCTTTGCACTTTTAATTGTCATGACGCTTCCTCTCTCAAACTCTTAACTGGAACTACTACGCTCAAAAATGTTGTCATACTATAAATGCTTATAATATGTAAAAATTAGTTAAAACATATTATATGTTGATAAATCTAGATGTGTATTAGAGTGGCTAGTAGATTAAATTAAAAAGAGTTGGTATAAGAAACTTTACTTTGTTTCTTTACTTCTTTTGATTTTGACATTAAAATATATATATATATATATATATATATATATATAGGACCTAAATGTTTAGTATGAAGCTTTGGAAGAAGGTAGAAGCCTAAGGATGAAAATCTAAACTAATAGGAGGCTAATTGAGAGGGATGAAAGCAAGGCATGATCGGATGAAGGCAAAGAATGGAAAACTTCATCCCTATTGATCGAAAACCATGCCCAATGGGCTTCAAGGAGGCTGCCTGAGGTCTTATTAGGGATTAAGGTTCCTCTATTGAGAGGATTCGGAGATGACAAGCTAGGGTTGTAAAGTTTAGGATTTGGGATACAATTTGTATACAAAAATTAGAAGATTTGGAGTTAGGGTGAAAAAGTTATAGCCGTTTGAAGTTAAGGTGTTTATTAAGACGTACTATTACTCTTTTGAGAGTACGAGGAGTTTTACAGTAGCTTTTGAAGATCAGAAAGTGCGACTAGAACGGCTATTTCAAGGCCTACATCTTTTATGAAAGAATTATTTCTTTTGGAGTTTATATGAAGGAGTTGTAAGGAGTTGAAGGCGGCGCTTCCAAATCAAAGGCAGTAAGTAAGCGGTTTTGTTTGTAGTAATGGTTGGAGCCATAACTTGAGTATTCGGATGAATTTTTGGCTCAAACTTTTGAAGAATGTAAATTTTTGTGTTGAGAAGCTATACATACAAATTTCGTGGCATTTGAGCTTATATTTTGTGAGATATGAAGAAAATTTCATGTGGATGTATAAAGAAAAGGGTTTGAAGCGAATGTTAGGGTTTTCAAGATATCTCAAGATCTGCAATGAATTTGTAGTTGAAATTTATTGTAGAAGTTAATAAAAATACATCAATACTTCATGTAAAATTTTATTTTGTTTGGACATTCGGATTAGGAGATATGAGGTGTTGAAGTTCGGAAAAATCTCCACATAAGAATAAACAAGGTTTTAGAAGATTTTATCATATTTTGGAAGTTGTGGGTTATTTGAGGATTGTGTATTTGGTGTAATTACTCAAAAGAAAAAAATTATATATAAACTTAGGGCTTCCCTTATTTTCAAGCTTGATTGAATAATTAGTGACAATAAAAAGCCCAGCGTTTTTTTGAGGCAAACTCTCTCTACCCCGACAACATAAGAAACACAAGAATTAGCAATCTCATGAAACAACCAAGAACGATAACACAAAATGACGTCTAATTGGTGCCCCACTCTTATTCTCTTACTACCAGTGATCATCACAACATATAACCCATACTATCCATTTCTCACCTGCGTTCCATCTGATACATTAATAATTACTAACTATATTTTCAGTCGCCTCTACACCCTAACGCACTTATACCATACTTAGGTCTACCTTGTGTCTATTTGAAGTCACCCCTCCAAAAAAATAAAAATCCATCCTGAGTTTTATGTATTATATAACCGTAATCGATTCCCATTAATGCAGGTACTGAAGTGATGGCCGATGAAATCCTTCAATTGAATAGACCCATTGGAAAAACCATCAATCACCCAATACGACTCATGTCAACGAACTTGAAATTTTTTTGAAAAATGATTAAACCGCCTATCATACAGTAATACCAAATCATTGGGCATAAAAAACTTCGGACGCAGTTTACTATCATAGTAACTCTTCCTCCATTTTTGAGTTGCTTCCATGTGGAAAAGAGCTCTAGTCCATATTTCATCCAATTCTTCCAATTTCACCAATCGAGAATGTAATGACTTTTTGTCATTGAGTCGTTCATCCAAGGCAATCCGTAAACTTTGAACCTCAACTCAATGGGTAAAATTGCCTTTGGATCGTAAATTAGTTGAAACGGAATAGAGTTGGTAGTTACTTTATATATGGTGCAATATGCCTACAAAGCCGCAAAGAGTTTGGTCTCCTAATCGATACCCGCTGTCGTATTACGTGTTATCTTGTTCGGAAATATACTGAGTATCTGGCTGTGGAAGGTATAGTTGTTTTTGCAAATAACAAAGAAACCCTAATAGATTTTATCCATGTATGAAGAATATAATTGAAATATCAATTTCCAAGTATTTAAAAACACTCCTTATAGTCATTTTAACCATACAATATTCTAATTGCTTTATTTCTTTTATAATTAAGTTAATTTTTTTTTTCTTAACAAGCCCTAATTCTAGCCAATGAGCTATGACAAGCTGTAACTTTTGTTCCAACTATCCACTTAGTGTGAAATTTTGCACCCAAATACCAGTATAAGCCTTCTATATGCTCAAAAAATTTCAGCCCAACCCAACTTACAGATTGCAAAAAAACGCCCAAAAACCGCACTGATGACACTCGGCCGCAACCTTGAAATTTGATGTAGAAACTCCAGAAGTGATTTCTCCTTTGTCAACCGTTAACTCCAGCTCAAAATTGAATAGCCGCTTGATCTCCAAATCTTCTATTACCAAGCCAAAAATTACGTTGATCCAACTAGTAGAACTTCAGATATCATAGAAACCCTATCCAACCTTAGACTGCCAACTTCCGACAATCCTTTGTACTAAAACCCAGATATCTCTTGATAGCATCATTAGATTAACACAAATTTTTGTATACACTTAGCACACCCAACTATCCAGATAATACCATATTTTGATCCATAGATGCTACACGACTTGCACAAACCGATTGAGAATGCAAACCATCAATGTTTTATATAAAATCCGAAATACCAAAATAAACACTGACTTTGAGTAGCGATTGCTCTCCCCTCACAAACCCTAATAAAACCAAACTAGTGACCTTGAAAAGAGCTTGAAGCTAGCTCTTTGATCCAAAAAACTTGATCTGGAAAATCCCCCTCCTATTTCTTAACCTTCCTCCCCTTTAATCCTAATTCTCCCCTCTTTGAAACCCTAGCCTCTGAATTTCTTCAATCTTCCGTCTTGGATCCGAAATTGGCTCCTTCCGTCTTAGATCCGGAATTGGTTCCTTCCGTCTTGGATCCAGAATTGGCTCCGTCGTCAGAGCTTTCTCCTCCGTTTTTACCTTTAAGAGATCCTTTTACCAAAAGGACGTCCTCGAAACAGCACAAAGAACGGAACAGCCTGAAATGGAATCGGAGCCCCGTAATCAGGACAACATTGAGTCGCCCGACAAATTCACGTCTCATATTAGATAAGAGGCCCATAGTAAGATCTAGATGTTCCCACAATTAGATCGCATTGGGCTGCTCGACCAATTCAGGTCTCATATTGGGTAAGAGGACCTGAATTGGATGTCTTGAAATTGGATCCAATTGGCTCTTCGAACCAGGCTCACCCGTCGTTGAATTGGTCCTTTTCCTTTCTGCTGACTCCCATTATTGGAATCAAACGGAGCATTTTAGTAAGCCCCGGTTGACTATAATGGGATGACCGAACCTTAATAAAAGTCCTCTTTTTTTATATTTTTATAGTATACTCGTGTTACAACACGACATCCACCCCCTTTGAACCTGTACATCCTCCAGTATGTGCCAAATTTAGTACACCATTATTCTTTATCCAATACCAAAAATCCATGTATCCATCTTGTACAAATAAATTGGAAACATCCAACTTTGTATATGACCAAACCATTGGCGAGGTACAAATTTTGAAATGGAAAGATTTAATTGAAACTTCTTCCATATGGCCACATACATCTTGCTTGCATCTTTTTTCTTGTTCCTTTGATTCCATGCTTGATTTAAGACGTCCATATAATCCTTAAATCCATTGCCCATGTCTTTATATTTGAAGATTTTTAGATTTTCAACCTTTGAATTCTACACTTCATGATGAATCTTTTTCTTATCAAAATCCAATTGTGCCCCCAATACATGTGCATTATCCATGTAACCTTGATCTTGGTCCAAAAGATTAGTACTCACAATTAACTTGATTAAAGCCATTGATTTAGTACCTTTACTTTTGATTCCATAATCTTCTTTCGCCACATTATCTTGTGAAATATCTATCATTTCTTCTTGAATGTATCCTTGTAAAACATCCTTCATTTCTTCTTGAATGCATCCTTGTAAAACATCCTTCATTTCTTCTTGAATGCATCCTTGTGAAACATCATAACCTTGTGTTATCTCAATATGTTGTATTACTTCATAATATTGAAAAATTCCATAGCCTTGTGAAACCTCATGTTCTTGAAAAATCTTACAACTTTCACCATAATCTCTTTTACCACCATAAGATGTTCCATCCAAATTGCCATCATCCACTTGTATAAACATATTCAATGTAGAATAGCCATAATTTCATCCTTATTGTCATTAATTTCTAAATCCTTGAGTTCCATATTGCCTTCAATTTTTTTGATATTCTGACCTTCCATAGTAATAATTTGATCAAAGTCTTTGTTCTTTCCTTCACCATCCTTGATAAAAGATCCACTTTCTTTCATTTGCAAAAAATTGGCTCCTCCTTCGAAGTCCTCCAGTTGCTGTTCCATTTCTCTTTTTTCAAGATTAATTCCTTGTATTAATAAAGATGATATAGAAGCCAAAGTAGAAGATTTCTTAGACCATATTCCAACTCCTTTAGCTTGTGCTCTTTGTTGCTTTGCTAAAAGAATTGTTGCTTCTTTCAACTCTTCCCAATTGTTAGTACAACCACTCTCCGTACACTCATCTGTAAGAAGTATAAAAAGTTTGTCTCCCATGGCATCATCAAGACCATTTAAAAATAATTCTATTTTTGTAGCATCCAATGATTGTCTCTCTGAGGATGACAGTTGATAAAACCTCTTTTCAAATTCTTTCAAGAATTCATAAAGATCCATATGCGTGCTTGGTTGTAATTCTATCCAATCCAAAAACTATCGCTTGGTAAACTTATTCTCATTTGCATCAATAAATTCTTTCTTCAAAAGTTCTTGAAATTTTGACCATGTCTCCACACCCCTTTCAAGTAATCTCTTCACCTTTTTATGAATCCTAGGTTCAATAGCCAAATAAAACCTTGAAATCATCTTTGACTCAGGGATTTGGCATGTCTCCATCTCACATGTATAAACTTGTAAAAACTTAGTGATGTTGCATCTGTTAAACCTCCCAAATTTGTTGAAAATTCCTTGTAATGCCTTTGTGATATCCCTTTCAATTCCTTGTATCTTTTGTTGTTTTTCCATAAATATACAAAAAGCTTCAAAAAACTCTTTAACATTTGGTCCATCCAAAGTATTTAACCTATCCAAAGACTTCATTGAAATATCTTCCATTTTCTTCCACAATGTTAAAAAAATATCCCTTGAAATGCTCCAATAAATAACTTATGATACCTCAAAATGCCCCAAGATGTCTAAAAAGCCATAATATACTCCATAATAATCCAAATATCACCATTGCTTTTCAAAATATCCTCCAAAGCTCCAAATCTTCCAAAAGCTCTAAAATCAACCTTGTCATCTTGCACCATCAATCCAAATAACCACATACAAAATCCAATACCTTCCACCCCAAACGTTCACGTCGGGTTCGCCACTTATGTCGTATTACGTGTTGTCTTGTTCGGGAATACACTGGATATCTGGCTGTGGAAGGTATAGTTGTTTTTGCAAATAACAAAGAAACCCTAATAGATTTTATCCATGTATGAAGAATATAATTGAAATATCAATTTCCAAGTATTTAAAAACACTCCTCATAGTCATTTTAACCATACAATATTCCAATTGCTTTATTTCTTTTATAATTAAGTTATTTTTTTTTTTCTTAACAAGCCCTAATCCTAGCCAATGAGCTATGACAAGCTATAACTTTTGTTCCAACTATCCACTTAGTGTGAAATTTTGCACCCAAATACCAGTATAAGCCTTCTATATGCTCAAAAAATTTCAGCCCAACCCAACTTACAGATTGCAAAAAAACGCCCAAAAACCGCACTGATGACACTCGGCCGCAACCTTGAAATTTGATGTAGAAACTCCAGAAGTGATTTCTCCTTTGTCAACCGTTAACTCCAGCTCAAAATTGAATAGCCGCTTGATCTCCAAATCTTCTATTACCAAGCCAAAAATTACGTTGATCCAACTAGTAGAACTTCAGATATCATAGAAACCCTATCCAACCTTAGACTGCCAACTTCCGACAACCCTTTGTACTAAAACCCAGATATCTCTTGATAGCATCGTTAGATTAACACAAATTTTTGTATACACTTAGTACACCCAACTATCCAGATAATACCATATTTTGATCCATAGATGCTACATGACTTGCACAAACCGATTGAGAATGCAAACCATCAATGTTTTATATAAAATCCGAAATACCAAAATAAACACTGACTTTGAGTAGCGATTGCTCTTCCCTCACAAACTCTAATAAAACCAAACTAGTGACCTTGAAAAGAGCTTGAAGCTAGCTCTTCGATCCAAAAAACCTGATCTGAAAAAACCCCCCCCCCCTATTTCTTAACCTTCCTCCCCTTTAATCCTAATTCTCCCCTCTTTGAAACCCTAGCCTCTGAATTTCTTCAATCTTCCGTCTTGGATCCGAAATTGGCTCCTTCCGTCTTAGATCCGGAATTAGTTCCTTCCGTCTTGGATCCAGAATTGGCTCCTTCTGTCTTGGATCCAGAATTGGCTCCGTCGTCAGAGCTTTCTCCTTCGTTTTTACCTTTAAGAGATCCTTTTACCGAAAGGACGTCCCCGAAACAGCACAAAGGACGGAACAGCCTGAAACGGAATCGGAGCCCCATAATCGGGACAACATTGAGTCGCCCGACCAATTCAGGTCTCATATTGGATAAGAGGCCCGTAGTAAGACCTGGATGTTCCCGCAATTGGATCGCATTGGGCTGCCCAACCAATTCAGGTCTCATATTGGGTAAGAGGACCCGGATTGGATGTCTTGAAATTGGATCCAATTGGCTCTTCGAACCAGGCTCACCTGTTGTTGAATTGGTCCTTTCTCTTTCTGCTGACTCCCATTATTCGAATCGAACGGAGCATTTCAGTAAGCCCCGGCTGACTATAATGGGGTGACTGAATCTTAATAAAAGTCTTCTTTCTTTATATTTTCACAATATACTCGTGTTACAACACGACACCGCCCTCGAAATTATCTTAGTCAAGACCTTGCACAAAATTTTGTTGATCTTTTTCGTTTGTCCATTAGTACGAGGATGATATAGAGTGATTTTTCGATGCTTAATCTCATATGTGTTTGTAAAGGCAGCTATGGTAGCATTTAGGAAATAGGTGCCGCGATCGCTAATCAATTCCTTCGGACATCCAAATCGAGTTATAATATTCTCGTATAGAAAAGTAGCCATCGTACTAGCATTATCATGGCGAGTAGCAATAGCCTCTGTCCATTTTGTTACATAGTCCATGGCGACTAAAATATATCACTTTTGACCAGGTTTCGACACTGGTGCAATGGGACTGACAAAATCAATACATCATTTTTTGAACGGTGCTTGTGCTAAGATTGGAAGTAACTGCATGGCAGAAGTCCCCGTGGATCGACCAATTTGTTGACAGGGATCACAACGACGAACAAATTGGTGCGCATCAGAAAAAATTGTGGGCCACCAATATCCGGCCATTAAAGCCTTGCGAGCAATACTATCTCCCGCAAAATGACCACTACAACTATCCAAATAACAAACTTTGAGGATCGACTGTACTTCACTTGGAAAGATACAACAGTGTAAAATGCCATCTTTACCTTGTTTATATAAAGCATCGCAAATCATTGTGTACGGGGCACTCTTTAGAAGGAGTCACTTATTAAGCTTCTTGGTGAAAGTCAACGGAAAGGTGTGGAAGGTCAGAAATTGAATGATTTTACTATACTCGAGAGAAATCACATCCACCACAAATAATTCGGCATCGGGAAGAGCATCCGAGACAAGCTCATTACCGAGAATATTACACAACCGAGATAAATGATCAACATTGGCATGTTTCTTCCCACGTCGTATGACAATTGTAAAATTGAACTCTTGTAAGAGTAAGATCCATTAGGCAATGTGCCTACTCAATTGAGGCTTATTAATCATGTATTTGAGGGCATCATGATCTACATAAAAAATAAACGGATATCCAAGCAAATAGTACCAAAATTTTTGAATCGAGTATATCATACCCAATGCTTCTCGTTCAATAGTAGTGTAATTATGTTCGATAGCCACCAATTGCTGACTGACATAATAGATAGGATGATTCAAATTCTTGTCATCCTTCTAACTTAAAACCAATCCAATAGCCACATTGGATGCATCAACGTACACATGAAAGGGCTCCATCTAACGAGGAGCCACCAATATTGGTGTAGAGACCAATTTTAATTTCAACGCTTCAAAGGCCATGGTACACTCCATGGTCTAGATGGGACTAGTCCCATCTGATGGAGGTTTCTTCAATAAGTTCTTTAAAGATTGACAAATAACTGCAAATGAACGAATGAATCTTTGATAATAACTGACATGGCCCACAAATCCACGAACACTAGAGACCATCTCTGGTTGAGACAAGTTCATTATATGTTATACTTTGTCAAGATCCGTAGCAATACTACGATTGGCGACGATATGTTCTAATAATTTATCGGATGGAACACCAAATTGATACTTCTCCGAGTTCAATGATATTCCAAACTTAACACACCGAGCCAAATATTTGCCCAGATAATTAAGATGATCATGTTTTGTATTGAATGCACAAAAATCATTTAAAAAGATCTCCATAAACAGTCGGAGATAGTCTTACAAGGCTTGAGTCATCACTCTCTGAAACGTGGCTGAGGCGTTACATAACCCAAAAGGCATCACGCGATAAGCAAATGTGCCCCAATCCGTAGTAAAGGTTGTCTTAAACTGATCTTCTGTTGCAATTTGAATTTGATTATATCTAGAAAATCCATTAAGGAACGAATAACATTTGTGACTAGCTACAACGTTCAATATACTATGTGTGAATGGTAACATAAAGTAATCCTTCTTGGTGGCCGCATTAAGTTTCTGAAAATTCTGATGAATGTGGATTTTTTCATTCTTTTTCGGCACCATGATGATTGGAGGAACCCACTCGCTATTCGGTACCGGAAAAATAAAATCAACCACAAGAAGCTTGTCCAATTCTTCCTTCACCATGAGGGAATATTTAGGATTAAGGCAATGTTGCCTTTGCCGTATCGGTTTAGAGTTCTCCTCTAAAATGATACGATGCTCACAGACGTCAACAAAAATACCCTTTAAATCAGTATAAGTCTAAGCAAAAGCGAACTTATGCTGCAAGAAAAATTTTGTCCAACAGGTCAACTCTTGGTCCTTAATACCTTCATAGACGTTAATTGTCCGTGGCTCTGCTATGGTCGCCAAGTTAATAGTTTGACATAAAGGTGCAACGACAATGTTCTATTTCAATCTCCGTGCTGATTGAAAATCAGTCTGTAAGTCCGACATGTGCGAAGTACAGAATCCTGTGTCCAGGGCACTAACATGGTGTACATCATAATTGGTCATCCAAGCAATACTAACATACTCAGAGTTTTCTGAATCCATCGGATATATCAAGTACTCCCCTGGACCTCCACATTGGTACACTATTCTAGGGTGTTGTACTGCCTCTACGGACGCCTCCGTAATTAGTGTGACTGCATCATCATCAGAGCTAAGCTCATCATCTGACGTCAATTCAGATGCTGGTAATTGAAACTCCCCGTAATAGTGTACTGGATACATTTGTAATACCATTTTGTCGCCACCCTTGTCAATTGTCAAAGTACCCCGATCCCAATCATTCTTGGCCTTCGCTTGATAAAGCCAGGGTTATCCCAATAAAATTAGATATGATAAAGTCAAATGTTGGAACAGAAAGATGATATAATCAATTACATATGCAACACTAGCAATTATAGTTTGAACACTTCATAAAATATCCTTTGATTTAACCTGGCTATAATCTGCCATCCATAATACCAATGTCATGGGTACTAAGTGTTCCAAATCTAAAGCATCCATTGTATCAACATTCATTAAATTGACACTGGAACCATCATCCACATGAACACCCAAGATCATAATACCGTCAATCGAAACATCGATGATTGGTGCACTTGGGTCAAGGTTCAAACTGACTTCACAAACTTCCTTATTACATTGCCTATGTCATGTTAACGATGAATTCAATGTAGAACGGTACTTTCGTGCGACCGCTAGAAGTTGCTTCATAGAAATAGAAGGCCGAATAGCATCTAAATCCTTCAATATGTCATAGGATTCCATATTTAGGGTAATGCCCAAAGCCCTCTTTCTTTTCATTGGTTGGAGTTTAATGCCTTGAGGTAAGATATTCTTCCACTCTGGAATCGGAATTGGAATAGCAAACGGAGCTTTCTTGGAATTCACACCTCCTAGAGGATCTTTCAATGGAAAGGACATTTCTCGAAACTGTGTAGAGAACGAAACAACTTAAAATGGATCCAAAGCCTTCGTAATCAATACCTCATTGGATAGCCCAACCGAATTAAGTCTCATACTAGGTAAGAGGTCCGTAACAGTACCTGGATTGGATGTCTCCATAATTGGGTCAAATTGGCCCTTCGCTTCAAGATCACCCAAATGGACCTTTCTTTTTTTATTGACTCTTGATAAGAATGGCTTGGATACATTCCACCCGATTTACCAAAGAATCTTGAGGACCTTGATTTATCTCCTCTATTTTTTCTTGGTTTTGGATCTACTGATCCCGATTATTGAAATTGAACAGAGCATTATATTGCTGATAAGTATGCCTTAACTGCTTGTAATTTCTACAAACTGGCGCATAATCATCATTAGCTCTGGGATTATGACACTCACTGGCATAATGGCCAATTTATCTGCAATGGAAACAATGAAGTAGTCTTCTTCCACCCCCATCCGACATATTGGATATCTCCATCGATATATATCCACTATGCTTGTTCCATGTAGGGTTAGAAAATGATCATATTTGTCCTGTTGGAATAGAGGGAATTTGGTTCGATGACATCGGTGGAATATATTGCTGATACCTCTACTGCTCCTTCCCGTAGTTTTGAGAGTTTGATGCAGACCCCTGATTAAAATTGGAACTTTGAAAGTTATTGAATGCTCAATTTTGTCGATTAGATCGATTTCCATTCCATCCAAATGTATTTTTCGATTGAACTTGATTGACATTCCAGTGAATTGGTGGAATCATGGTTTGATTATTGAATTGTTGTTGCCTTTGCAAATTCCAACAATTAGCTGTTAAGTACTTTCTTCTGCAAAATGTATATTGACTCATCATTTGTGAGGGTCAAGGGTATTCTGTTACCAAATGACCGTAGCCCTTACAATTACTGCACCAAACATTGGTCCTAGTATTGGTAGGCTTTTGCCTCTTCTCCTTATCTTTGGCCATATTGATGGCCATTTCTTCCATTTTCTTCATCAGGTTCAACAACAAGGCTTCATTGGAATCTTTTGGGGTTGGTATTATTCATAACTCTATTGCAGTTAACGCTTATTGTTGATACAGAAAATAGGGAGCATAAGTTATTGTCACGTTCGGTGATATAGCTTGTAATAGAATGACATTAACTGGCCCCTGAATATTGGCACTGGAATTGGCCCTTGTATCCAACATCCTTGCGTAAGCACCCACTGATCCGTTCCAAGTTGGATTTTGATAACTGCCTTGAATTAGAATCAACGTAGCTCCCGCAATTAAAAATTGATCATAAAGCATTCCTCTAAAACCTTGGCTCTATTAAGGGATGCAGACACCATAACGGGTTGAGCTTCCTTCACAAACATTTTTAACTCTGGTGGTTGCAAACCATTGATTAATATGGATAAGATAAATACCTCCGATATTTGGTGATTCAGCCATTTACTGAGTATATCAGCCACCCAGCTATAATACGATTCCTCCGCCTCCCCTAGGATCATTTTGTTGTTCATTAACCTCTCTCAAAGACGATCTTCAAAATCTATTGGCCAAAAATAGATTAAAAATACATTCTTCAATGCTTTCCAATTCAAAAATTGATCCACTGGTTGGCGGTTGTACCATTTAAATGTTGTATCCTTTAAGATTATTGGCAACCATCATAACCAAATATCTTCAAATCTTCTATTATTGGCTATACATGCTGTCAAAAACTGAGACAAATGTTGATCGGAATCCGTACCCAAAAAGCCCCTAAAAGTAGGTAATGGAGCCACGTTCATTGTGCAATTGCTCATGTCACCCATTTGTACTGCTATTGGAACCGCTTTCGTGTTGTAACACGAGTATACCGTGAAAATATAAAAAAAGGGGACTTTTATTAATGTTCAGTTACCTCGAATATTGGGAGCAACGACCGATTCCAATGCCAATATTCAAGGGCCAGTTCAGACACCCCGTTACAGTCAGCCGGGGCATACTGAAATGCTCCATTCGATTCCAATAACGGGAGTCAGCAGAAAAAAAAATGACCAATTGAACGACAGGTGAGCCTGTTTCGAAGAGCCAATTGGATCCAATTTCAAGACATCCAATCCAGATCCTATTACGGATCTCTTACCCAATATGAGACCTGACTTGGTCAGGCAATCCAATGTGGTCCAGTTACGGGAACATCTAGGTCTTACTAAGGGCCTCTTACCCAATATGAGACCTGAATTGGTCGGGCGACTCAATGTGGTCCCGATTATGGGGCTCCAATTCCGTTTCAGGCTGTTCCGTCCTTTGTGCCGTTCCGGGAACGTCCTTTCGGTAAAAAGATCTCTTAAAGGTAAAAATGGAGGAGAAAGCTCTGACGACGGAGCCAATTCCGAATCCAAGACGGAAGATTGAAGAAATTCAGAGGCTAGGATTTGAAAGAGGGGAGAATTAGGGTTAAAGGGGAGGATAGGTTAAGAAATGGAAGGGGGGAGAATAAGATTTAGGGGAGAGAAGGATCGGAGAGCTAGCTTCATGCTTCGGAGCGGGGAAAAAAGACAGAGAATTGGATTTTTTTCTTCATAGGGTTTTGAGAAGACTGAGAAAATCGTTGTTGAAGTCAGTGTTGTATTGGTGAATCGGGATTTTAATGAAATGGGTGTGATTACTCTTGACTGTTTTGTGAAATTGAGTTACGTCTGTGATGAAGAATTAAAAAGGTGTCTATATGATTGAGTATGCGTAGTGAATAAAATTTATTGGGTTAATCTAACGACACAGTCAGTGGATACAAGATTGTGAGTAAAAAGCGGTATCAAAGATTAGCAGTTTGGATTGTTCGGGATTCTCTATAATGTCTAGAGACCTACTGGCTAGGGCAAAAAGGATTTCGGTGAGTAGTCAAAGGACATCCGTATAAATTTACAATATATTCTTGTAGTTGTTTATATTTCAATAGTCAAAAACTGATAAACTACTTGAATATTAGCGAATCTCCATACTACCTTCTACAATCAGACGTCCAGCGCGTTCTTGAGCAGGAAAGCATGTAATACGACATAAGTGGTGAATCCAATGTGAAAGCTTGAGGTGGAAGGTATTTGATTTTGTTTGATTTTATTTTTATTTTAATAGAAAATGAAAATAAAAATTTTGAAGGATTTTTGGCAGGAGTTTCTGGTAGAGGTTCTTCTAAAGGACAAGGTATGCACATGGATCCGTCTATTGCTAGTATGTTTCAAGCCTTCTCATTATCAATGCAGCAATAGCAAAGCAATGATCGAAAGGAAGCTTTGGCAACCAAAGCATTGCAAGCAGTGGTCAATAAAATTGATCAATTTGATGGAAGGAATATTTCAAGGTATTTAAGATGTTATAATCGTGAAATGGAATTAAGTCGAGTTTCTGAGAAGAAAATGGTTGAATTATTTGGACTTGCCATGATACCGGAGATAAGAGACCATATTACATCGATTACGGATCGTTATAGAAATTCATGGGAGATTTTTTCACATGCATTGAAAGATGAATATTTCTTGGAAGATGCTGATCGCGTTACTAAGAAGTTGTTTCTGGAATGGATTGAATGGCCCAATAAGAATTTACAAGTAACAGAGCTACTAAGAAAATTTGAGAGAAAATACTCTCAATTATTGAAGGTAGAAAAATTGACATTGGAGCCGAACAAAGTGGATTTATTTCTTCAAGCCACTGATGGAGAATTGCAAGGAAAATAAGAATTCCTTCTTGAAGACAAGGAAGAAGATGAAGGATTGACAACAAAGTAGAAGAACGTTGAAGATGCGGTGGGGTTGCTTACAAAAAGAGAAAAGAGAAAGAATAGGAGCAATATTCTGAAAACAGTACAAGCACCCAAAGCTCCAATTCATACAATACCACCAACAATGCCTACAGTTCAACCTTCGACATCCTTATCAAAGAAAGCAGATATGGGGATGGAAGAAATTATACGAGGAATACGAGATCTTCAAATCAAATTGGCAAGACTTGAAGGGAATACTTCTACAAATAATTCGAAGAGTGTTTCAAAACAAGGATATGTACAAAGATGCATTTGGTGTGATGACGCTTTACACACTAGAAAAGATTGCAATGAATTTAATAATATGCTACGGCAAGGAATTATTTACTGGAAAGATGGGAAGATAGTATTAAAAGATAGGGAGGATCTTCTTCAAACCAATTTTGGCAAGGAAAGAATGAGAGCATTGGTTCAAGATTACTTAAAAGAGCATGAAACAACAGCATGAGAAAGTGCAAGTTATGATGCTAGAGTAGATGATGACCTTGGGGATGTTGCGACAGAGCAACATTTTTTTGTTCAAGATACAACGTCTTATCTGTTGATTTTAGGACAACCTTATATTACGGCAACACGGATAGAAACAAAAGTACTTGACGATGGTTCTGCTTATGCAAGGGTATGTAGCGAAGATGGAAGGAAAGCTGTATAATTTCTAACAGTACCTCCTAACCATGAACGGAATCGAGATAGGTTGAAGGAGAAACCATTGCCAAAGATTGTTGAAGGATTTAAGGATTTTGGGGAGGTACCATTGTAAAGCAAGATTATGGAGGTACAAAAGAGGAGGTACTCTCGCGAGATGAAGGTGCCTTTGATGCGAGTTTTATTGGTATTTTGGAGAATGGAAATATAATGTATAAGAAAGTTGATGATTTTAAAAGAAAAGAAAGAAAAAGATTATATAATATTGAAGGAGAATTATGCAAGTTAGGTACATTGCAAGATGATGAGAGGATTTTAGGTATTTATGAAGAAAATGGACTGGAAGATTCATTGGATTTGATTACATCTATTAGGTTAGGGGATAATGATAAGATTGTTGAGATTCATTCAAGAGAGGTTTATACCATACTTGAATCTTTTCAAGCACCAGAAGTCACTGTAGAGACGAGATATAAAACGGCAGATAAGAAGGTAAAGACTGTTGTCGGACCATTGCGAGAAGATTCTAAAGAACAAATGGGAGAAGCATCAAAAGAAGCAAGTTTAAGAGATCCAATGAGTATTGGACATCAGTTTACTAAAGAGACTTTTGAAGAATTGAAGATTGGTTTTGATGGTTCTTTATTGCCGGAGGAAATTACTTGCTTCAAAAAGATGTTGGCTAAACAAGGTAGATCGTTTGCCTTCGAATCTCATGAAATTGGGTGTGTGGATCCAAATATTTTAATACCTATGGTTATCTTCACTGTACCGCATGTACCTTGGAATCTAAGATCGATTCCAATACCAAGGATACATTTACCTAAATTGGTGGAACTATGAAAAGAAAAGATAAAGATGAAAATATTGGAACCTTCACTTGCACCGTATTCTAGTCGATGGTTTATGGTACCTAAGAAGAATGGGTCACTACGGTTTATTCAAGATATGCAACCGGTGAATGCTGTAACTGTCATGAAAGCAGGAATTGGACCTATTGTGGATGAATTTGCTGAGGCATTTGCTTGAAGGGCGATCTATTCAATGAGTGATTTGTATTCTGGTTATGATCAATTTCAACTTGTCAAAGGAAGTAGAGATATGACAACAATGAGGACACCACTTGGATTGGTTAGAATGTGCACTCTTCCTCAAGGCGCGACTAACTCAGTTGCGCATATGATGAATGGGATGAATAAGGTATTGAGAGATTTTATTCCGGAAAAGACTATGCCTTTTCTGGATGATGTTCCTATAAAAGGGTGCAGAGAAGGAGACAAGGATGAAACTTTAGATACGAGGGGATGTCGCAGATATGTTGTTGATCATATACAAGATTGTGAAAAGATTTTAACTCGGCTTGGAGAAGTTCATCTTACATTATCGGGTATGAAGTCCGTATTTGGAGTGCGAGAGGCTGTAATTGTTGGACATTTATGCGGATCTTACGGAAGAAAACCAGATCCGACTAAAGTTGATGCAATTGGAAGGATGAAAGAGGATTGTGATTCTTTAACAGAATTTCGTAGGTTTTTAGGTGCATGTATATTTTATCGAATCTGGATCCCTCATTTTGCTCACATAGCGGATCCATTATATGAACTGTTACGCAAGAGTTACCGATTTAAATGGCAAGAAAGGCATATTCAGGCAATGCAAAGAGTGAAGAAATTATTGATGTCACCTCCAATATTGAGGAAGGTTGATTATAAGTGCAATAGACCAGTGATTCTTACTGTAGACGCTAGTCCAATTGCCGTTGGATGGGCTGTGGGTCAAGATGATTCAAATGGGAGTAGATTTGTAGTTCGATTTGGGGCTAAAGTTTTAAGTATTCGTCAGCGTTGTCGTATTACGTGCTTTCCTGCTCGAGAACACGCCAGGCGTTTGGCTGTAGAAGGTAGTATGGAGATTCACCGATAGTCAAGCAGTCTATCAGTTTTTGACTGCTGAAATATAAACGACTGCAACAATGTACCATAAATCTATACGGATGCTCTTCGACTGCTTGTCGAAGTTCTTTTTTTTTTTTTTTTGCCCCAGCGGATAGGTTTCTAGACGTTACAGAGAACTCCGAACAACCCAAACTGTTAATCTTCAATACTCCTTTGTACTTACGATCTTGTATCCACTGATTGTCCTGTTAGATTAACCCAATAAATTTCATTCACTCCACATACTCAATCCTATAGACGCCCTTTTAATCCTTTAATCACAAAAGTAACTCGATTTCACAAAATAGTCAAGAGTATTCAAACCCACTTCATTAAAAATTGCGATTCACCATTACAATACTGACTTCAGCAGCGATTGCCTCAATCTTTCCAAAACTCTACGAAGAAGAAAAATCCAAATTCTATGTCTTTCCTTCCCCAACCCGAAGCATGAAGCTCTTCTCTCTAATTTCCTTGATCTTCAAAACCCTCCAATGAAAACCGAACTGGTAACCTTGCAAAAGCTTGAAAACTAGCTCCCCCCGGATTCCCCAAAAAAAAAACCTCCCCTTTCAAAACTATATCCCCCCTAACCTTATCCTCTGAATTTCTTCAATCTTCCGTCTTAGATCCGGAATTGGCTCCCACCTCAAGCTTGGATCCGAAATTGGCTCTCGTCGTCAAGCTTGGATCCAAAATTGGCTCTCGCCATCAGAGCTTTCTCCTCCGTTTTTACCTTTAAGAAATCCATTTACCGAAAACAACGTTCTCTGAAACGGCACAGAGAACAGGACAGCTTGAAACAGAATCGAATCCCGTAATCGGGACCACATTGAGTCGCCCGACCAATTCAGGTCCTATATTGGGAAAGATGCCCATAGTAACCTGGATGTTCCCGTAATTGGGTCAAATTGGTCCTCGCATCAGATTGGCTAACATCCATAGTAAGACCTGGATTTCTCGCAATTAGACTGCATTGGGTTGACCGGCCAATTCAGGTCTCATATTGGATAAGAAGACCCGGATTGGATTATCGAAATTGGATCCAATTGGCTCCTCGAACCCGTCGTGTGAATTGGTCCTTCTTTTCGTGCTGACTCCCGTTATTGGAATCGAATGGAGCATTTCAGTATGCCCCTGCTGACTGTAACGGAGTGACTGAACTTGACCACTCAGTATTTGTACTGGAGTTGGTCGATGCTCCCTATATTCGAGGTAACTAAATATTAATAAAATTCCCCTTTCTTTTTATTTTCACTGTATACTCGTGTTACAACACGACATCCACCCCCTCTGAACCTATGCATCCTCCGGTATGCACCAATTTACCCAATTGTTGTTTGATTCAGAATATATCCCCTACGTCTTTGTCCAGTTCATCTTCGTCACCTTTATTATCCATATCACTTTCATCTTCTTGCTACGGAATCTCTGTACCTTCATTAAGGTCCTCCATATTCATCTCTACATGTCTTCGTTTAAATATTTTTACTCGCTTCCCTGCAATTGGTATTTTCAATTTTGTACCATCTAACTCCCGTAATGAGTAAGTCGCATTATCATGAACAGTTGTTATAACATATGGTCCAAACCAACGTTTTGAAAATTTCCGCAAAGTACTATGTTGATTATCCAGACTATTGTCATAAACAAGTACCCAGTCACCTTCCTCGATTGCTTTTGGTCTCAATTGATGTTGCTTATCGAATCGCGCCTTGTTTGTAACCTTGCTCTTTTTAACCTTCCCAATGCTATCTGGACATCTTCCATTCTTTGCTCCAATTGTCGAATCCTAATACCCAGAAGTTCTTCTCTTGTCAATCCATCTTCCCATGGTAGCATACTCCAAGTAAGTACCTTTTCTACAATCGGCATAATTGGTTTTTGACCTGTCATAAGTTCTACTGGCATATATCCTGTCACCGAACTATGTGTTGTTCGATCAGTCCATAATGCAAATGACAAAAGCCGTGGCCACTCTTTAACTTTCCCATTACAAGCTTTAACCAATGTCTTCACAATCGGCGGGTGACCGCGTTCGCTTTTCGCATTCCCTTCCGGATTATAAGCAGTAGTCAGTGATAGTTTGACTCCACATCTTTCAAAGAACTTACGAGCTTCTTGTGCATTTAATTCTCCACGATCTGCATTGATTTTTCCTATGCACCCGTAACGGCAAATGACATCTTCAAGCAAAAACCTACAAATCCCCTCTATAGATTTTGTCCTCAATGCTCTTCCTTCTACTTGATTTGATAAATCTTCACAAGCTAAAACCAAATATCTCATCTCCCATAACCCAACCGACATAATACCCAAATCAACAACCCATTTAAAATGAATAGCCAGAGGATACGTAGGATGAAGACCATCTCGATGTCGGATATTAGAATACGATTGACAGATTTCACATGACTCTACAAATGAGAGCACATCTCGATACATATTTTTCCACCAATATCGTTCCTTGAGTTTAGCAAAAGTAGCCCAGATTCCTCTATGCCCTGCCCATAAACTATCATGAAACTCCTTTAATAATTTTAGTTTTTCTTTCTTTTTGCCTATCACTCGTTGTGGCATCCCAATTTCTTTATTCGGTCTCTTCCATAAGAATCCATCTCGAAGTAAAAATCCATATGCTTTTTTTCTTATTTGTTTGAATTTTTCTGTAGACCAATTCTCCTGCTTAGAAAAGGTATTCAAATAATGACCAATATCCAATAATTCTCCTTCATAAGATTCTTCAAGAAATAGCTTGTCTTCTCTATTGAGATTTGATATTGAATAGAATTTCAATCCGACATCATCAATGTCTTCAACCATTTCGTCTTTCCTCTCGTATCTTGCTCGAGATAGCATGTCTGCTACTAAATTGTCCTTTCCAATGATATGCTTAAATTTTGGATTTAGTGACTTAATATAAGCAATCCATCTCAACTTTGCAATATCTGGCATTGAACAGTTAATAATCATTCCAAGCAATGGCAAGCAATCTGTTTCAATTACTACTACTGCCCCAATCAAATAGTCCTTTTCAGCTTTTATAGTCGAAACGACTGTCCAAAGTTCTCTTTTGACTTGCGAATATGCACGCTGACGAATACTTAAAACTTTAGCCCCAAATCGAACTACAAATCTACTCCCATTTGAATCATCTTGACCCACAGCCCATCCAACGGCAATTGGACTAGCGTCTATAGTAAGAATCACTAGTCTATTGCACTTATAATCAACCTCCCTCAATATTGGAGGTGACATCAATAATTTCTTCAATCTTTGCATTGCCTGAATATGCCTTTCTTTCCATTCAAATTGGTAACCCTTGCGTAACAGTTCATATAATGGATCCGCTATGTGAGCAAAATGAGGGATCCAGATTCGATAAAATACACATGCACCCAAAAACCTGCGAATCTCTGTTAAAGAACCACAATCCTCTTTCATCCTTCCAATTGCATCAACTTTAGTCGGATCTGGTTTTCTTCCGTAAGATCCGCATAAATGTCCAACAATTACAGCCTCTCGCACTCCAAATACGGACTTCATACCCGATAATGTAAGATGAACTTCTCCAAGCCGAGTTAAAATCTTTTCACAATCTTGTATATGATCAACAACATATCTGCGACATCCCCTCGTATCTAAAGTTTCATCCTTGTCTCCTTCTCTGCACCCTTTTATAGGAACATCATCCAGAAAAGGCATAGTCTTTTTCGGAATAAAATCTCTCAATACCTTATTCATCCCATTCATCATATGCGCAACTGAGTTGGTCGCGCCTTGAGGAAGAGTGCACATTCTAACCAATCCAAGTGGTGTCCTCATCGTTGTCATATCTCTACTTCCTTCGGCAAGTTGAAATTGATCATAACCTGAATACAAATCACCCATTGAATAGATCGCCCTTCCAGCAAACGCCTCAGCAAATTCATCCACAATAGGTCCAATTCCTGCATTCTTGAGAGTTACAGCATTCACCGGCTGCATATCTTGAATAAACCGTAGTGACCCATTCTTCTTAGGTATCGTAAACCATCGACTAGAATACGGCGCAAATGAAGGTTCCAATATTTTCATCTTTATCTTTTCTTTCAATAGTTCCACCAATTTAGGTAAATGTGCCCTCGGTACTGGAATCGGTCTTAGATTCCAAGGTACATGCGGTACAGTGAAGATAACCATAGGTGTTATAATATTTGGATCCACACACCCAATTTCATGAGATTCGAAGGCAAACGATCTACCTTATTTAGCCAACATCTTTTTGAAGCAAGTAATTTCCTCCGGCAATAAAGAACCATCAGAACCAATCTTCAATTCTTCAAAAGTCTCTTCAGTAAACTGATGTCCAATACTCATTGGATCTCTTAAACTTGCTTCTTTTGATGCTTCTCCCATTTGTTCTTTAGAATCCTCTGGTAATGGTCCGGCAACAGGCTTTACCTTCTTATCTGCTGTTTTATATCTCGTCTCTACAGTGACTTCTGGTGCTTGAAAAGATTCAAGCATGGTATAAACCTCTCTCGAAAGAATCTCAACAATCTTATCATTATCCACTAATCCAATAGATGTAATCAATTCCAATGAATCTTCCAGCCCATTTTCTTCATAAACACCCAAAATCCTCTCATTATCTTGCAATGTACCTATCTTGCGTAACTGTCCTTCAATATCATATAATCTTTTCCTTTCTTTTCTTTTAAAATCATCAACTTCTTATACATTATATTTCCATTCTCCAAAATACCAATAAAACTCGCATCAAAGGCACCTTCATCTCGCGAGAGTACCTCCTCTTTTGTACCTCCATAATCCCGCTTTACAGTGGTACCTCCCCAAAATCCTTAAATCCTTCAACAATCTTTGGCAATGGTTTCTCCCTCAACCTATCTCGATTCCGTTCATGGTTAGGAGGTACTATTAGAAATTGTACAGCTTTCCTCCCATCTTCGCTCCGTACCCTTGCATAAGCAAAACCATCGTCAAGTACCTTTGTTTCCATCCGTATTGCCGTGATATAAGGTTGTCCTAAAATCAACGGATAAGACGTTGTATCTTGAACGAAGAAATGTTGCTCCGCCGCAACATCTCCAATCCGAATTTTGACATTTGGACAAGCTCCATATAATTTGCCTCGTGTGTTATTAGCTGCTCGTATTGCCCATCCATGTTTCATATCAATTCGCCATTTTTGCTTCTTATAAAGATCTTTAGACATGAGATTTATTTCAGAATCATGGTCCACCAAAGCAACTATTGGTTCTTCTATATCTCCTACCTTCACCAATACCTCACTAGTTGCCCTTGCCCAATGCTTTCGAGTATAATGGCTCAAAGTTTCCATTCCCTTGTCACTAGAATCTTCGAAACGTACTCGCTGATTATACCCATTCTTTTCATTTGTTGGTTGCTTGTAACCAATATCAACCTCTTCTTCATCTCTACATATTCTTGCATCAATAGCATGACTCATTCCAGTTTCGCTTATTAATTGCCTCTTTCGCTTAATGCTGTCAATGATAACATCATGAAACTCCTTCTTTGCAATTCCCAAGACTTCTTTGAATGTGAATTCTACCTTAGCGTTTAATATACGTTCTTCCAACACCCCTTTCAAATTTGTTGCCGCTTCAATGTCAGAAAGTAGCTTATAAGCAATTTATTTGCCCTTATCTTTTGTCTCCGTTGTTTTTTCTCCCAATGATGCTGAGGTATCTTTTACACGCAATTCTTGTGAAGCTGCCTCCCGAGCCTTGTCTCCTCGAGTTTGCTTCTTAAAAGAATTTCCTTCTCTAGTATCATCAAAATTTCCTCGTCTTTTTTCTTCCATCAAAGCTTCATGTTGGCTCTTAGCAATATATGCATGAACTGAAAGAGACTCAACAGGATCCTCCCAACCTGTTCTTCCTCGTATTGTAGCTGCAGTTCTCAATAACGCTTCTCGAGGTAATTTCCCTTCTTGCATTGTAGAAACGGCAGAAGCCCAAAACTCACTAGTTTCCGTACTTCCACCAATTTCATCATCTACTCTAGCACCATAACTTGCACTTTCTCGTGCTACTATTACATGCTCTTTTAAGTAATCTTGAACCAATGCTCTCATTCCTCCCTTGCCAAAATTGGTTTGAAGAAGATTCTTCCTATCTTTCAATGCTATCTTCCCATCTTTCCAGCAAATAATTCCCTGCCGTATCATATTATTAAATTCATTGCAATCTTTTCTAGTGTGTGAAGCATCATCACACCAAATGCATCTTTGTACATATCCTTGTTTTGAAACATTCTTCGAATTGTTTATAGAAGTATTCTCTTCAAGTCTTGCTAATTTGATTTGAAGATCTCGCATTCCTCGTATAATTTCTTCCATACTCATATCTGCTTTCTTTGACAAGGATGTCGAAGGTTGAACTGTAGGCATTGTCGGTGGTGTTGTACGTACTGGAGCTTTGGGTGCTTGTACTATTTTCGGAATATTGCTCCTATCCTTCCTCCTTTCTTTTTTTGTAAGCAACTCCACCGCATCTTCAACGTTCTTCCACTTCGTTGTCAATCCTTCATCTTCTTCTTTGTCTTCAAGAAGGGGTTCTAATTTCTCTTGCAATTCTCCATCAGCAGCTTGAAGAAATAGATCAACTTTGTTCGGCTCCAATGTCAATTTTTCTACCTTCGATAATTGAGAGTACTGCCTCTCAAATTCCCTTAATAGCTCTGTTGCTTGCAAATTCTTATTGGGCCATTCAATCCATCCCAGAAACAGCTTCTTAGTAACGCGATCAGCATCTTCCAAGAAATATTCGTCTTTCAATGCATGTGAAAAATCCTCCCATGAATTCCCACAACGATCCGTAATCGATGTAATGTGGTCCCTTATCTCCGGTATCCTTGCAAGTCCAAATAGTGCAACCATTTTCTTCTCAGAAACCTGATTTAATTCCATTTCACGAACATAACATCTTAAATACCTTGAAATATTCCTCCCATCAAATTAATCAATTTTATTGACCACTGCTTGCAATGCTTTGGTTGCCAAAGCTTCCTTTCGATCATTGCTTTATTGTTGCTGCATTGACAATGAGAAGGCTTGAAACAAACTAGCAATAGAGAGATCCATGTGCATACCTTGTCCTTTAGAAGACTCCCCACCAGAAACTTCTCCCAAAAATCCTTCAAAATTTTTATTTTTGTTTTCCATAAAAATAAAGATAAAATCAACCGAAATCCAATACCTTCCACCTCAAGCTTTCACGTCGGGTTCACCACTTTTATCGTATTACGTGCTTTCCTGCTCGAGAACACGCCAAGCGTTTGGCTGTAGAAGGTAGTATGGAGATTCGCCGATAGTCAAGCAGTCTATCAGTTTTTGACTGCTAGAATATAAACAACTGCAACAATGTACCGTAAATCTATACGGATGCTCTTCGACTGCTTGTCGAAGTCTTTTTTTTTTTTTTTGCCCCAGTCGGTAGGTCTCTAGACGTTACAGAGAACCCCGAACAACCCAAACTGTTAATCTTCAATACCCCTTTGTACTTACGATCTTGTATCCACTGACTGTCTTGTTAGATTAACCCAATAAATTTCATTCACTCCGCATACTCAATCCTATAGACACCCTTTTAATCCTTCAATCACAGACGTAACTCGATTTTACAAAATAGTCAAGATTATTCAAACCCACTTCATTTAAAAATCCCGATTCACCATTACAACACTGACTTCAGCAGCGATTGCTTCAGTCTTCTCAAAACTCTACGAAGAAGAAAAATCCAAATTCTATGTCTTTCCTTCTCCGACCCGAAGCATGAAGCTCCTCTCTCTAATTCCCTTGATCTTCAAAACCCTCCAATGAAAACCGAACTGGTAACCTTGCAAAAGCTTGAAAACTAGCTCCCCCCCGATTCCCCAAAAAAAAAACCTCCCCTTTCAAAACTATATCCCCCCTAACCTTATCCTCTGAATTTCTTCAATCTTCCGTCTTAGATCCGGAATTGGCTCCCACCTCAAGCTTGGATCCGAAATTGGCTCTCGCCGTCAAGCTTGGATCCAAAATTGGCTCTCGCCGTCAGAGCTTTCTCCTCCGTTTTTACCTTTAAGAAATCCATTTACCGAAAACAACGTTCTCTGAAACGGCACAGAGAACAGGACAGCCTGAAACAGAATCGAACCACGTAATTAGGACCACATTGAGTCGCCCGACCAATTCAGGTCCTATATTGGGAAAGATGCCTGTAGTAACCTGTATGTTTCCGTAATTGGGTCAAATTGGTCCTCGCATCAGATTGGCTAAGACCCGTAGTAAGACCTGGATTTCCCGCAATTAGACTGCATTGGGTTGACCGGCCAATTCAGGTCTCATATTGGATAAGAGGACCCAGATTGGATTATCGAAATTGGATCCAATTGGCTCCTCGAACCCGTCGTGTGAATTGGTCCTTCTCTTCGTGCTGACTCCCGTTATTGGAATCGAACGGAGCATTTCAGTATGCCCCGGCTGATTGTAACGGAGTGACTGAACCTGACCACTCAGTATTTGTACTGGAGTTGGTCGATGCTCCCAATATTCGAGGTAACTGAATATTAATAAAATTCCCCTTTCTTTTTATTTTCACTATATACTCGTGTTACAACACGACAGCGTGCATATTGGCAAGTCAAAAGAGAACTTTGGGGAGTCGTTTCGGCTATGAAAGCTGAAAAGGACTATTTGATTGGGGCAGTAGTAGTAATTGAAACAGATTGCTTGCCATTGCTTGGAATGATTATTAACTGTTCAACGCCAGATATTGCAAAGTTGAGATGGATTGCTTATATTAAGTCACTAAATCCAGAATTTAAGCATGTTATTGGGAAGGATAATTTGTAGCAGACATGCTATCTCGAGCAATATACGAGAGGGAGGACAAAATGGTTGAAGACATTGAGGACGTCGGATTGAAATTCTATTCAATATCAAATCTCAACAGAGAAGACAAGCTATTTCTTGAAGAATCTTATGAAGGAGAATTATTGGATATTGGTCATTACTTGAATACCTTGACTAAGTAGGAGAATTGGTCAACAAAAAAATTCAAACAAATAAGAAAAAAAGCATATGGATTTTTGCTTCAAGATGGATTCTTATGAAAGAGACCGAAGAAAGGAATTGGGATGCTACAACGAGTGATAGGCAAAAAGAAAGAAAAACTAAAATTATTAAAGGAGTTTCATGATAGTTTATGGGCAAGGCATAGAGGAATCTGGGCTACTTTTCCTAAACTCAAGGAATGATATTGGTGGAAAAATATGTATGGAGAAGTGCTCTCATTTGTAGAGTCATGTGAAATCTGTCAATCGTATTCTAATATCCGACATCAAGATGGTCTTCATCCTATGTATCCTCTGGCTGTTTATTTTAAATGGGTTATTGATTCGGTTATTATGCCAGTTGGGTTATGGCAGATGAGATCTTTGGTTTTAGCTCTTGAAGATTTATCAAATCAAGTAGAAGGAAGAGCATTGAAGATAAAATCTACAGAGGGGATTTGTAGGTTTTTGCTTGAAGATGTCATTTGCTGCTACGGATGCCTAGGAAAAATCACTACAGATCGTGGAGAATTAAATGCACAAGAAGCTCGTAAGTTCTTTGAAAGATGTGGAGTCAAACTATCATTGACTACTGCTTATAATCCGGAAGGGAATACAAAAAGCGAACGTGGTCACCTATCGATTGTAAAAGCATTAGTTAAAGCTTGTAATGGAAAAGTTAAAGAGTGGCCACGGCTTTTGTCATTTGCATTATGGGCTGATCGAACAACACATAGTTCGGTGACAGGATATATGCCAGTAGAACTTATGACAGGTCAAAAATCAATTATACCGATTGAAGAAAAGGTACTTACTTGGAGTATGCTACCATGGGAAGATGGATTGATAAAAGAAGAACTTCTGGCTATTAGGATTCGACAATTGGAGCAAAGAACGGAAGATGTCCAGATAGCATTGGGAAGGTTAAAAAGAGCAAGGTTACAAAACAAGGCGCGATTCGATAAGCAACATCGATTGAGACCAAAAGCAATCGAGGAAGGTGACTGGGTACTTGTTTATGACAATAGTCTGGATAATCAACATAGTACTTTGCGAAAATTTTCAAAACGTTGGTTTGGACCATATGTAGTATCAACTGTTCGTGATAATGCGACTTACTCGTTACGGGAGTTAGATGGTACAAAATTAAAAATACCAATTATAGAGAAGCGAGTAAAAATATTTAAACAAAGACATGCGGAGATGAATATGGAAGACCTTAATGAAGGTATAGAGATTGCGCAGCAAGAGATTGAAAGTGATTTGGATAATGAAGGTGACGAAGATGAACTGGACAAAGATGTAGAGAATATATTCTAAATCAAACAGCAATTGGATAAATTGGTGCATGCCGGAGGATGCACAGGTTCAGAGGGGGTGGATGTCGTGTTGTAACACGAGTATACAGTGAAAATATAAAGAAAGGGGACTTTTATTAATGTTCAGTTACCTCGAATATTGGGAGCAACGACCGATTCCAATGCTAATATTCAGGGGCTAGTTCAGACACCCCGTTACAATCAGCCAGGGCATACTGAAATGCTCTGTTCGATTCCAATAATGGGAGTTAGCAGAAAGAAAAAAGACCAATTTAACGATAGGTGAGTCTGGTTCGAAGAGCCAATTGGATCCAATTTCAAGACATCCAATCCAGATCCTATTACGGATCTCTTACCCAATATGAGACCTGACTTGGTCGGGCAATCCAATGTGGTCCAGTTACGGGAACATCTAGGTCTTACTACGGGCCTCTTACCCAATATGAGACCTAAATTGGTCGGGCAACTCAATGTGGTTCCGATTATGGGGCTCCAATTCCGTTTCAGGCTGTTCCATCCTTTGTGCCGTTCCGGGAACGTCCTTTCGGTAAAAGGATCTCTTAAAGGTAAAAACGGAGGAGAAAGCTCTGACGACGGAGCCAATTCTGGATCCAAGATGGAAGATTGAAGAAATTCAGAGGCTAGGATTTGAAAGAGGGGAGAATTAGGGTTAAAGGGGAGGATAGGTTAAGAAATGGAAGGGGGGAAAATAAGATTTTGGGGAGAGAAGGATCGGAGAGCTAACTTCATGCTTCGGAGCGGGGAAAAAAGACAGTGAATTAGATTTTTTTCTTCATAGGGTTTTGAGAAGACTGAGAAAATTGTTGCTGAAGTCAGTGTTGTATTGGTGAATCGAGATTTTAATGAAATGGGTGTGATTACTCTTAACTGTTTTGTGAAATTGAGTTACGTCTGTGATGAAGAATTAAAAGGATATCTATATGATTGAGTATGCAGAGTGAATAAAATTTATTGGGTTAATCTAACGACACAGTCAGTGGATACAAGATCGTGAGTATAAAGCGATATCAAAGATTAGCAGTTTGGGTTGTTCAGGGTTCTCTATAACATCTAGAGACCTACTGGCGAGGGCAAAAAGGATTTCGACGAGTAGTCAAAGGACATCCGTATAGATTTACAATATATTCTTGCGGTTGTTTATATTCCAACGGTCAATTACTGATAAACTGCTTGAATATTAGCGAATCTCTATACTACCTTCTACAGCTAGACGTCCCGCTTGTTCTTGAGCAAGAAAGTACGTAATACGACACCGCTGGACCACCCATCGCCATTGAAGAGGACAATGTGCCGCTTAATCTCTTTTTAAAATTACCACTGCCTTATCCAATTATCTTTTCTAAACTTTCTAACCTCCTCAATTTACTATTATTATCCTTGAATAAGTTTATTAGTTGAATTGGAGGTGAAAATGATGGATTTTGAAATACGTTGAATTGGCCCTTATTGACAAGCAATTTATGTCATTCTACAACACCAGTTTTTACAAAATTGATAGTTTCCGCTATTGAAAAAGTACCCAATGGAATATCCAATTCTTCTATGTTTCCTCCACTTGCAATTAACAAGCTCAAGAGATACGCTGGATTATTGACAAAATTTCCTACGAATGCTCTTGGCAATTTTTTTAACGGTATATATTGCTGAAATATTTGATGTTGATCAGCTTTTGGGTATACTCGGATATGCCGACAAGAATGCAACCATGGCTTAAACCAACTTTGTCGATGCTTCCTTTTTAACTTGAGTTCTTGCTCGTTTTGTAATAATTCTCTAGCTTCTGCTCTCTCTTGTCTTTTTTTTGATTGACATGTTTTTTTTACTGTAATGTTCTCATTCTTAATAACCATAATCTTTCATTATATACTATTAAATTTGCTTCCTATTTTCCATCTACTCATCCGGTAGTTAATTTCTAATACTCAATGCTATTGTAAATTCCCGGCAGCCGTGCCAAAAATGTGATTGTCATTTTATTTATTCTACAATTCCTTCCAGAATAAACCTGTATAGGGGAATTCGAATTCAGGGAAAGACTAAGCGCATGAGTTTTACTTGTTAGGGTCACACAATTAACTGTATTTCAAACTACTAAAATACTAAGAAACACTACAATACTTCTTCCTAGTAACAATACTCCTTCATCAACTGATAACCACAATGTGCAACCCTGCACTCTCAAAAGACCACTCAAAACTCAATAAATTCCATCTAATACTAGGAATAATAGACTTCACTCCAACTAATCTGAATTCAAAGAATTCCTATAATCACAGACTTCCTCTGTCAAAACACACACACATGACTTTTAATAAAAAAAACAATCATAATCTTCCATCCATAATCAATCTTCCAATAACTTTTCATATAATTCAATCACTCAGTACTCCAATTATATAATCAATAACTCATTAATCAATCTCTGATTTATTCCACAAATTCCCTTCTCAGTATTCAAAAACTATCCATTACTCTTCAAGAACAAAGAAAACAAAAAAACAAAAAACAAAGAAGAAGCACCAAGCTTAACCCCAGCTCATGACTATTACAGTCTGGCCCCCCAACAAACTTCTACAACTCCTATATAATTGCTATTGATTTCTAGATTCTAATCGTAATCCTATAATAACTACTTTTAATAACTGAATCAATCATCCGTCCTCCTAAACTGACTATTCTATGGACTATTAGTTTATTTTATCAATATCTTACAAAAATAAACTAATATCTATTCTACACCAATTATTACAAAAACTTTATCAAGAAATTTTTTGAAGTTGCAGCTCCATTTATACGTTTGACTTGTAAAGACAAACTTGAGTGGAATAAAGAATCCAAAGCATCATTTGTTGCTTTAAAAAAAGAATTTATTTCTTCACTAATTTTATATCGCATTGTCGAGGTACAAAGAACTTAACTCAAAAAAGTACTGGGCTACTAGCTGCCACTAAATACTCAATCAAGTCTAAGATATAAAAATACCAAGTTTACATATATAATATTTTCTCTTTTTCGACAATTACATCATATTTCTTCATCCAATCTGTAATAATATGATTTTTATATTTGGTAGATATATCAAATATTTTTTTGATCCTCCACATTGATATACCATCCTATGGTACTGAGCTGTCTCAAAGGATGCTCCTTAATTTGGTATGTCTTCATCAGAACTGAGCTCATCATCACATGTCAATTCAAATATTGGTATTTGAGATTCTCCATGATAGTATACCAGGTACATTTGTAACACCATCTTGTCTTTACCTCTCTTGATTGTCAAAGTACCACAATCCTAATTATTCTTGGCTTTTTCTTGATAAAGCCAAGGTCATTCCAATAAAATCAGATATAATAGAGTTAAATGTTGTCAGGGTAGAGAAAATTTGCCTCAAAAAAGTGTTGGGCTTCTTGCTACCACTAAATATTCAATCAAGTCTAAGATATAAAAATACCCAATTTATATATAATATATTTTCTTGTAGGGAAATTACATCAAAACATAAGCCCAAGTATCAAGAAAACACCCAAATGTATGATAAAGTATCTTAAAACCTTATATATCCTTATGAGAAATAATTTTCAAACTTCAACAACTCATATCTCATGATTGGACTCTCTAAACAATCCTAAATTTCACATAAAGTACTGATATACTTTCAAAAACTACCACAAAAAAATTCAATTGCAAATTGAATCTTTTTGAATCTTGAGATATCACCAAAATCCAAACAGTAGCTTTAAACCCTAGCTTACATACACACACATACTAATTTCTTTATATCTCACAAAATAAGTATTTAAATACCATGAAACTTTGATCTATAGCTTTTTAACCTAATAACTCACACTTATGGAAATTTTGAGCTAAAAATTCATCCAAAAATTCAAGATATGGCTTCAACCATTACTATCAACAAAATGACTCACTTACTACCTTTGAATTATATGTGCTATCTTCAATGCCCTATAACTCCTTCATCTATACTTAAAATTCATCAAATAATATATGTAAAGTATAGCCGAAACAATGTTCTATCCAATTCTAGTTGCCGATCTTTCATTGCTCTCTGTACGCATATGTTATGCTTCAAAGACTGATAGTAGGTACAAATTTGATACCTTAACTTTGAACACCTATATTTCCTTTACAAAAACTCAAAATCACACAAACTCTTCATCCAAATTATACTCAAAACACTGAACTTGCTGATCCTAGCCTCCAAAGCTCGAATGCATTCAAAAAAGAAATCCTAATCCCTAATAAGGCCTCGGGCAGCTTCTTTGAAGCCCATTAGACATGACATTCGACCAACAGGGATAAAGGTCTTCACCCCTTGCCTTCATCCAACCATACCTTGTTTTCATCCTTTCCAACATGCCTCCTAATAGTTTAGACTTTCATCTTTAAACTCCAACCTTCTCTTAAGCTTTATACTAAATATCTAAATCCTACATAATATAAACACTATAATCAAAATAGATAAATTTCCAAAAAAAACTTTCTTATATCTATTTTCTTTAAATTTATTTACTAACCACTATAATCTACATCAAGACTTACAAAAATATTATATGTCTTAATTAATTTTTACATACTATAAGCAATTATAGTACAACATCCACGCCCTTCTAACCTCCACATCCTCTGGTATATGCCACGTATTACTCCTTTTCATCCTCTTGAGATTTCTTTGAATTACTCATAGGCTCTTTTTCTTCATCTTCTTGGTCTAAATATTGAGGTAAGAATTCTTGAAGGTCTTTTATTTGAAACCGCCCATCTCTTCTGTTGAAAGTTTTTACCATCTTCTCTGCTATTGAAATCCTTATAATAGCTCCATCTAACTCAAGTAAGGTATATGTGGCATTATCATGGACTATAACCACCACATATGGTCTAAATCATTTTTTTGTAAATTTCATTATAGTACTATGTTGATGCTTAAGGCTGCTATCATAAACTAGAATCCAGTCTCCAATCTCTATAGGCTTACGTCTCAACCTATGAGTCTTATCAAATATTTCTTTATTTTTCAATCTTACTTTCTTTAACCTCTCAATTGTAATTTGTAGGTCTTCAGGTAACCTACCTAACTATTGGATTCGAAGCTCCAATAATCTTTCTCTATTTATATCATCTTTCCAAGATAAAAACATCTATGTAGGATAGGTTTCTTCAACTCGCATCATAGGTTCTTGTCCTAACATTAACTCCATGGGCATATAACTAATGATAATATTGTAAGTAGTTCTATTAGTCCATAAAGAAAATAGAAGCAATTTGGACCATTGAATTGACTTATCCTTACATGCCTTAATCAATGCATAAATGATAGGAGGATGACCGCTCTCACTCTTTCCATTAGCTTTAAGATTATAAGAAGTAGTCAGCTTCAATTAAACTTCATACCTGTTGAAAAATTCTCTTGCTTCAATGGCATCCAATTCTCTTCTATGAGCTTTCATCCTCCCAATGCTACCATATCTGCTAAAGATGTCTTCTAGTATAAACTTGCATATTGCCTTTGTAGTCTTCGTTTTCAAAGCCCTCCCTTCAACACAATTTGAGAGCTCTTCTCATGCTAAAATCAAATATTTCATATCCCAAAGTCTTGATGGCATAGCTACCAAGTCAATTACTTATTGAAAATATATTGAAGGTAGATAAGTAGGATGTAATCCATCTTTGTATCTAAATTTAGATTGTAGTTGGCACTCTATCCATAAGCTCATAAAGTCTTCTACATCCTTCTATAAACTCTTCCACCAATATCTTTCCTTGATCTTGGTATATGAGGTCCAAACTCTTCTATGCCCTGCCCAAAGTATATCATGATGTTTTTTTAAAATCTTAAACTTAGTTTTAAGATCTCCTACTATCTTCAATGAGATTTTATCACCTCTTATTGGGCTCTTCCATAGGAATCCATCCCTAAACAAATAACCATAGGATTGATGTCTAATATCTTTGAAGGTTTTATCCATCCACTCTTTTTGTTTGCTCATTATGCTTAAATAAATTTCAATATCCTTCAATTTGCCTTCATACAAACCTTCATAGAATTTTTGAACCTTATCACCAAAATCTATTCTACTAGTAGCAAATGAATTCTCATAATTCTTCTCTTCTTGATCTTCACATCTTTCGTGTGCCATCATTTCTTCTTCAAAGGTATATCTAGCTCTAGACAACATGTCCGCTACCAAGTTTTCTTTGCCAGTAACATGTATTAAAACATGATTCAAAGTTCTTATGTAGGCTATCCATCTTAATATGGTATGAGTGTAAATTTCACTCCTCAACCCCAATTACAAGATGGCCTCAATTAAGAGTTGCTTGTAATTGGTGGTATGAATGGAAGTAAGCAATTAAGAAGAACAAAATATGAACAACCACAAAACAATTGAAATGAATGACATGAAGAAAGTACACAATCAAAAACTAAGTCTTAGTCTGTTCACTATATTTTTACCTAATAAAAAGAAAAAGTAAAAAGTAAAAAATAAATTTTTAGATAGGTAATTTTAATATCTTTCCAATGACATAAGAAACATATAAATCCGAATTACTATGAGTAAGTTATGAAGTTTTTAAAAATATGAAGTAAATAATTAAAAAGTGAAGTAAAAATATTTTACCTCAAAGGTAACTTGCTTATAGATCAAGGGTTCGAGCCTCACCAAGGCTCACATGTAGTATATATCGGTTTCCTAAAGAGGCCTTGAGGCCTTAGTCTTATCTTCCTACCTATATCCAAGGTGCTACAATCCATATGGGACTTGTGCACCTCCCTTCTTACAAGGACTATACTAGCTTCTGGTCCTCCTATTTTCTACTAGTAGAATTAATATTTTTACATTTTTGACTACACCATGGTATTCAAAAACATCCAATTAGCCTAGAAACATTGCGTAGCCATCAAACCTTGTTCCATTTCTTCATAATGGCTCCTCAAGTGGTAAAACTCAATTTTACCAAGGTCTTGAAAATTATCCTAAAAATTCATAGAAAATTTTAAATAAATTCTAAATAAATTCTAAATAAATTCTAAAAATTCCTATAATATTTTTATAATTCTAATATCCATTTAAAGATAAAATCTCCTATATTGATGATTTTTTATAGTAAAAAAAATCAATTTGAATCTACTAAAAATTCTAAATAATTTCTAAATAAATTCTAAAAACTCCTATAATATTTCTATAATGCTAATAGAAATTTAAAGATATAATTTCCTATATTATTGATTTTCTATAGTAATGGAATCAATTTAAATCTACTATAAATTCTACTTTCTATATAAATAATTAAAAAGACATGAGGTTCTTTTTCATGCTTCTTTTAACTACTAACTAATATTTATAGTTTTTTTTACAAGTAATGCATATAGATATAAGATCAATATAAATATTTTTTTAAGTAACTAATCCTTACTCCTCAATAATAAATAAAAATACTAAATCAACTAAAATAATTGCCTCCAAGACTTATTAAGACTCTATTTTTTCTCCACTAATACTATTCTTCTTTCTTTAACATCTTCTAAGCACATCTTTATCTAATAATTGTAATTTTAGTAATCTACATACATTCTTTTGTCCTAAAACAACTAGTGAGTCAATCTGATGACTCACACATGGCAATGTCTGGAATAGTAGAGTTAATTATCATTCCAAGTAATGACAAAAAAATTATTTTCAAAACCATACTTGTTCCAATCAAATAATTTCTCTCAGCCTTTAAAGTGGTGAATGCTCCACAAAGCTCTCTTTTAACTTGTGGATAAGTCCTTTGCCTCTTTGTAAGAACCCTAGCTCCAAATCTTATAGCAAACTTTTTCTCTTCTACATCATCTTGTCCAATAGCCCATCCAATTACTATGGGGCTTATATCCACTGTTACAACCATTGATCATCCACATTGATAATCCACTTATCTAAGCATAGGTGATGAACTCAACATATTTTTTAGGTTTTTCATAGTTATTTTTTGTTCTTCTTCTCAAACAAATTTTTTATCCTTTTTTAATAACTTATATAGTGGCTCTAAGATATAGGCAAAGTGAGGCACCTAAATGTAATAAGAATATACATGCTCCTAAAAACCTTCTTACTTCTATAACATTTTTACAAGCCTTCATTCTAGATATAGTATCAATTTTATCAGAGTTTGATTTCCTACCATACCTACTATACATGTGTCCTACCACTAGAATCTCAACAACTCCAAAGCTTGATTTCTCTAAAGATAATGTGAGATTAATTGACTCCAATCTCTCCAATATTTCAGCCACATCTTCAATATGCCTCTTGACAAACTTTTTACAACCTTCAACTTCCATAGTTTGATCCTTATTTTCTTCTTTATTTTTTTTTATAGGTATATCATCCAAAAATGGTATAGTTTTTTTAGATGTAAATTCTTTCAATATTTGGTTTATAGCATTTTATGTATGAGCCACTAAGTTGGTTGCACCTTGAGATAAGGTACACATCTTCATTAAACCCAAAGGAGACTTCATGGTAATTAAATACCTACTCTCTTTAGCCAATTGAAATTGGTCATATCCAAAATATAATTCTCCAATAGAATAGATAGTATGACTTGCAAATTATTTAGCCACTTCATCTACTACAGGACCAAATCTCATGTTCCGAATAGTTATTCTATTTGTAAGTTGCATATCCTAAATAAACCTTAATATCCCTGACTTCTTGGGTACTATGAACCATCTATTAGAATAGGGAGCAATTGAAGATTTTAAAATACCCATCTTCACCTTCTCCTTTAATAGTTCTATCAATTTTGGAAGTAAAGCTATAGGCACATGTATAGGCTTTAAATTCGATGGAATATGTGACACAATAAAGATTACTATAGGTACTACAACATTAGGATCCATACATCCAATATCATCAAGAATTAAGGCAAATGCCTTACCATACCTAATAAGCAATTCTTGAAACACAATTTTCTCCATTGATGTCAAGAAAACACCTCCTCCAATCTTCAATTTAGCTAATGATTCTTGAATAAATTAATGTCCAATTTTGCACCCTTCTCTTAGACTTGGCTCTTTAATTGCTTGTTTAATATGTTCCATAGTATCAACTCATAATTGAGTAGCTAATGGCTTTACCTTTCTTACCACAACTTTATATTTTATTTGTATTTTAGCCTCATGTTTCAATCCATAGCTTGTAACAAGTCTACCAATTGCTACTATCTTTTCTAATTCCTCATAAGTCTCTCTTGAATATATTTCTACTATAGCATTTCTATCTATGCTTATAGCTAAATTCTCCAAATTTTTTATCAAATTATCTTCCAAACTTATTTCTTCTATTATTCCAAATATGACTTCATCACTTGAAACTAAATCTATTTTTTTTAAGTTTTTCTCTTATTTCTTCACCCTTCTTGTATGTATAGAATCTAAATCTTTAATCTTTTGAATACTCACAAATCCATTACTAGTCAAGTTTAAAAATTTAAAACTGATATTATCTACAATAGGATTGGTAGATGACTTATTTGTACCCATGTGTCCCCATTCTATAGAGGTGTTTTCTAAAAATCCACAAAGTTATTTCCTGGCTTCAAAGGCATCTTTCTTAGTTTTTCTTTGTACTTGTCATGGATAGGTTTCATAATAATAAATTGCACAACTTTTCTTCCATCTCAACTACGAATCCTGGCATAATGTGAATCATCATCAAAGACTCTAGTTTCCATTCTAGCTGCTGTAATATAGGATTGACCAAGTATTACTGGATATATGGGAGAGTTTTGAACAAAAAAATTTTACTCCACTTCCACATTTCTAATCTTAATCTTTACAACTGGACAAGCTTTGTATAAATCACCTTGTTGGTTGTTTGTAGCTCTAATTATCCAACCATGATTGGTATCAACTGGCCACTTATTTTTCTCATATATCCACCTTGACATGATATTGATTTCAGATCCATGATCAACTAAGGCCAAAATTAGATCTTTAGAGTCTCTTAACCTCACATATGTCTTCGTAGTAGCTCTAACTCAATAAAAAATTAAATAGCTACTACTTTCCATTCCATCATTATCACATTTAGAGCAAGTATTCATACATGCTTCTTGTGCATTCTTCTTTATCTCAATAAATCTCATAGATGCACATTTCATTTCATGCTCTTCTAAAGCCTCTTCATATTTATTTAAAGCCTCATCTTTCATATCAACCTTAATTCTACCTTTTGGCATTATAAATTGTCTAAATACCTACCCTATCTCTTCTTTCTCATCCATAGTTACTCGAATATCCAATGCCTCTACCATAACAGCTTCAACTGTCATTTGCCTCTTCTTCTTTATCACATTGATGATTAACTCATAGAAATCTTTTTTAGCTATACCAAAATCCTCTCTTAGAGTGAATTCAATTTTTGCATCTAAGATGTTCTCTTCTAAAATACTCTTTATATCTATAGATGTTTCAATGTTAGATTAAAGCTTATAAGCAAGATTTTTATCTTTAAGTTTGCTTGCATTATCTTTCTTCTTTTCTTTACCCTTCTCCTATTACTCTTTTGGTAATAGTGCACCACCGAGATGAATGAAAGAAAGCATTTTCTTCGATTTTTTCTCCTTAAAAGCTTTTTTGTTTATTGGAGACCTCATCTTATTTTTAGACTCAATAACATCCTCTCTCTAATTTTTGGTACCACTGCCAAATCAAAAGTGGTATCATCTTCATTTCTAAAATCTGATGCACCTCTATTTCACATGTATAAATCTTGAGGAAATTAGTTATGTTCTTGCCATCGAACCTTCCAATTTTATCCACTACTTATAAAGCTTTGGTGGTATTCCTATCTTCTTCATTCATCTGTTGCCTTTCTTTCATAAATTGAGAAAATATCCTAAATAAATCATGGGCACTCATCCTACTTGGTAATACAAATCTAAGGTTTTGATCTCCCATCTTAACTTGTTGAGATAATTAGTTTCTAAAGGCTCTCTCAGTGATAGCACTAATATATTAAAGTAGAGAGAGTTTGCCTCAAGAAAGTACTTCCCTTCCGGCTGCCACTAAATACTCAATCAAGTCTAAGATATAAAAATATCAAATTTATATATATAATATTTTTCTTTTTTAGACAATTACATCAATACATAAGCCCAAGTATCAAGAAAACACCCAAATGTATGATAAAGTATCTTAAAACCTTATATATCCTTATGAGAAATAATTTTCAAACTTCAACAGCTCATATCTCATGATTGGACTCTCTAAACAATCCTAAATTTCACATAAAGTACTGATATACTTTCAAAAACTACCACAAAAAAATTCAATTGTAAATTTATTATAGATCTTGAGATATCACCAAAATCCTAATAGTAGCTTTAAATCCTAGCTTACATACACCCACGTACTAATTTCTTTATATCTCACAAAATAAGTATTTAAATACCATGAAACTTTGATCTATAGCTTTTTAACCTAATAACTCATACTTATGAAAATTTTGAACTAAAAATTCGTCCAAAAACTCAAGATATGGCTCCAACCATTACTATCAATAAAATGACTCACTTACTACCTTTGAATTACATGTGCTATCTTCAATGCCCTATAACTCCTTCATCTAGACTTAAAATTCATCAAAAAAATATATGTAAAATGTAGCCAAAAAAATGTTTTCTCCAGTTCTAGTTGCCGATCTTTCATTGCTCTCTGTACGCATATGTTATGCTTCAAAGACTAATAGTAGGTACAAATTTGACACCTTAACTTTGAACACGTATATTTCTTTTATAAAAACTCAAAATCACACAAACTCTTCATCCAAATTATATTCAAAACCCTGAACTTATTGATCCTAGCCTCCAAAGCTCGAATGCCTTCAAAAGAAAAATCTTAATTCCTAATAAGGCCTCGGGTAGCCTCCTTGAAGCCCATTAGACATGACATTCGACCAACAGGGATAAAGGTCTTCACCCCTTGTCTTCATCTAACCATACCTTATTTTCATCCTTTTCAATAAGCCTTCTAATAGTTTAAACTTTCATCTTTAAACTCCAACCTTCTCTTGAGCATTATAGTAAATATCTAAATCCTACATAATATAAACACTATAATCAAAATAGATAAATCTCCAAAAAAAAACTTTCTTATATCTATTCTCTTTAAATTTATTTACTAACCACTCCAATTTACATCAAGACTTATAAATATATTATATGTCTTAATTAATTTTATATACTATAAGCAATTACAGTAAGATAGTGTCAATTTTTTAAGGCATTTTTTATGGAGAAAATTGCATCAGATTTCACATTAAGTACAGTATTGTTGCAAATAGAAACAAACAACAAATTCCATCCAGTAGCTATTCATTCCAAGAAATTTTCAGCAATCGAGATTAACTATGAGATCTACAATAAAGAACTTCTTGTAATTGTGGATTCATTTCAAGAATGGCATCATTATTTAGTTGGCGCTTCAAGTCTAGTTATAATATATATAAATCACAAGAACCTCAAGTATTTCATGTCGACATGTATTTTGAATTGTCACCAAGTCTGTTGCAGCATGTCATTATCAAGATTTGATTTCAAGATCATATATCAACTTGAAAAACAACAAGGTTTATCAGATGATCTTTCTAGCTTCTCTTATCTTTGACCATAAGAAGGAGATGTATCTTTTGATCAACAAAGAACAATTTTCTTGAAGCCAAAGCATTTTCATCTTTAGGTAATGAAATCAGCATTAAATGTTGATTCGATCTTTGTCAAATAAGTTCAATCAAGTATATCCTTTCATCAACTTGTTCATAATATCAAGAATCTTTCTTTTAAGTCTCATGATATTTCAAAGTTTGAATTCAAGAACAACCTACTCTACTTTAAAGGACGCTTATATGTTCCAAAAAGAGAAGCATATTTACTTGTTCTTTAAGTATGTCATGACTTTTCAGCAACATAACATTTTAGATACAATAAGACTTTAGAGCTTATATCTAGAGTTTTTTAATGGCTGCAAATATGGAAGGTAATAGAAGTCTTTATATAATCATGTGAAATTTGTTCAAGATTAAAAACTCCTTATCATTGATCCTATAGACTTTTCTAACTATTGGCTATATCTGAATAACCATGGTCTTTTATTTCTATAGATTTTATTATATATCTTCCAAGTTCAAGTTCATATGGCTTTATATTTATAATTATAGATTGCTTCACCAAAATGGCACATTTTCCTACTATGTACAAAATTTATTTCAAGTAAAGAAATAGCTAAGCTTTTTATTGACAATATCTATTGTTATTATACATTGCCAAACGATATTTTATTAGATATGAGGACTCAATTTGTATCAAGATTTTGGAGAATACTACTCAAGTTTCTAAAGGTGGATATAAAGCTCTCTTTGGCTTTTCATCCTTAAATTAATAAGCAAAGGAAACAGATGAATCAAGTTTTGAAGAAGTATTTGAAGTGTACCATCAACTATCATTAAGACAATTAGATAACTTTTTTGCCATTGGCAGAGTTTGCATACAATAATTCAATATATTCTTCTACTCAACAAACACCTTTTTTTACCAATTATGGTTATTATCCATGTCTTGATATTTTTCACTTTTCAAAAGTTGATAATTTCATGACAGAAGATTTGAAAAATTGTTTGTCAAATTTTTTTGTAACAATGAAGATACAATTAAAGGAAGCTCAATAACAACAAAAGACCAACATGGATGTCTATTGTAAGGAGTAACAACAATTCAACATAGGTGACAAGATATGATTATTTAGTTACAATATCAAGACTACTTGTCCTTGTGACAAGTTGGACTATTAGTGAACATGTCAATCTTATTGCTTATTAGTGAACAAGTCAATGCTTAGACCTTTTTTCATTAGTGAAAAAGTCAATCTTATTACTTATTGATTATTTTCACCAAAGTCTATGAAGATCTATCTTGTATTTCATGTATCTCTTCTTAAGTCATATAAGACAGTGAATATCTCAAGAAGAAGACAAATGCCACCTCTTCCTATAGGAATAGATAATAATTAAGAGTTTGAGGTGGAAGAAGTCTTAGAATTAAGGCAGCACCAAAATATGTTAAAATATCTTATTCATTGGCATAGATATGATATTAATGAATACACATGGGAGCCAAAAAAGAATCTTGCAAATATAGCAAAAAGAGTTGAAGCTTTTCATCAATTATATTGATTAAAAATAAGATAATGAATAGAAAATCTTTACTATAAAAGAAACAAGATCAAAAGAAGATAATATTCTACCCTCTATCCTTCTTTATAGCTTCTATGTAGTTAAGGAGATGGAGAAGTAATAACCAACAGATTCAACTCAAGAACTTTTATTTGTGGATTTATCAAATGAGACATTGCAATTGTCACAACCTTCAAGATGACAAAATTGAGATAAAGATCCTCAAGAACATGTCTTTTCTTGAATAGATGACAAGATATAATGTGTTTAATATGATGACCTTAGAAGAGACTCTTCATGGTATTGTAAATATTTTATTTGAAGGAAGTTACAAAGGCCTCAACAATGACCAAATAACACGGTAGCCTTCTTGCCTTGGTATGGAACACTATTGATGGATGAAAGGGCCTATCAACCATATTTGAAGAGAAAGAAGATTGGAGCATGTGACAAATATAATTCGCCACATCTTAGATTTCTTCAACATATAAAGACCGCTCCTCATGGAAATCGTCCCTAGAAAGGTAGATAATACCAAAGACATACATAGGTATTCTAGTATATAATTAAATAGAAGTAGGTAAAAATAAATAAAAGTAGATTAATTTCATAGGCTTTTTTACAAAAACTTCCTACAAGCTTTATAAATGATGCTTAGCTTTACATGTGTTTGTAGTTGATTGATAGGTTAGAAACTTGGTCAACAAATTAACCTCATGAGGTAGCTTGCGGAATAAGCTAACTATGTGGTGTACATATAGAAAACTTGCCTTACAAGTTAAGATACGTGTCTTGCAAAGTCAACATGTTTTAGAGGTCCTATAGGACATCGCCACATAGCTCCTAGTTAAGAATATATATGGAGGCAAGAGTAAAGCCTTCTTCATTCTTGATAATGCCTTTTTAGTCTTTAGTCTTGTTTCAAGATTTTCTAGTCTTTTTGTTTTTGGCAATAGCCATTCTAGTTCAATATTATATCATCTTTGAGTGACTTTTTAGTTCCTTTCAATGATACAAGAATGTGTTGAGGATTTTTTTTCTTCAAGATTCATGTTCTTGATAGACTATAATATTTATTATACTCACTTTTTTAAAATAATTAAAACTTAGATGGAATTAAATCATTGTAATATGTCAAAATTCTTTATTTATACAAATTTAAAAATCTTTTGTATCTAAGTCTTGATCCTCTTTAGAATTCTAATTTAATATCACTAAAATTATATTGAGTTTTAAAGCTTCTAAGATGTCTTAAAAATTTGCTACTACAAGGACTGCTTTTTTATATAAATAGTATCTTTTAATAAAGTACTAAGGCTTCTTCTTCTTTTTTCTCTTTCTTACATATGTAAGATGCATATTTTTATAAAATTAATTCTTAAGTTTAAAGTATATAATTGGATTCTTACATTATATACTAAGTTATCTAAAAACATCCCAACTTAAAAGAAGAGTAGTAAAAATTCTATCAATAAGTTCTTTATTTAGGATTTAAACCAAGATATTAACTATTTGTTCAAAAATATCTATAATTTTCCTAAGATACTTTTTAATGTTAATTTTATCCATCATTTTTTAAGCTATATAGTTAAGACTTAAAAATAAGTCTTTTATTCATTAACTTAGATTCAATTGAATCTTTAAATTTGATCCATGTTTTCTTAGAATTAAACATGTGTATAATAAAAGTCAAGAGATTATTGTATATTGTAGTAATAATAACTTAAATAGTTTTAAATTAAACTTATTGCAAGTTATGTGCCAACAAAGCAATCTTAGATGTGAGTTTTGTCAATAAAAAAGGTTGTTTTCTAGTGCCAAAGTTTGTACTTGTAAACTTGCTTGTGTACAAGTATAATACTCCAATGGTTGTAGTAGAGGATGTCAAGATCTACAACATATCATAATATTTTCTAAAAATGGTCTTAAGTTCAAAAGCCTAAATTTCGTAGGTTTAGGCATCTTGAAGTTTAAAACCTTTAAATATCTCTCTACCACTCAAAATTGACTCCATTGCTAAATCAAAGATACAAAATGATGCTACCACAATGGATTTGAAAATCAAAAAGATTAAAAAAGTACAAAAGACAAATAAGATGATTAGGCTTTATGAATGGTAAATTACTTACAAAGGATTGTTATCAACTTAGGATCAGCTGAACCTCTAATAACATGAGAAAATATAGCACAAAGTGCTTAAGTATAAATGAAGAAGAGAGATAATACAAAGGAGTATTGTGTTCAAATAAATACATGTTGAATGGGATTAGCTACAAGCTAACTAATGTACAGAACTGTAGTTGTTAGGTGGATGTACAAATGTAATCATTCAGAGATGGAATAGAATGTCAACAAGGCCAACTCCAATCTCAGCATCAAACAACTCGTCTCCAGTACCAAAAACTTGTTAATTCACAGTTCTGTGGCAAAGAAAATGGGGGGAGCTTTTGGCTCTAAGGCCTACAAGGAGCAGAAGAGAACTCGTGTTAGCTCAACCAATTAAATCAGCAGCTGTCAAGGGCGTTGTCATTTTGACTTAGTCAGAATCATACCAAGTAGATAAAACAGCAACACACTGTTGTCGTTTGAGTCACACAATGATCCTCTACAGCTTCAAAAACCACAGGTCCCATGCAACGCAATGAGTCCCTGATTAATAAATCTACTGCTAAATCATTGTGGACTTGCACTGTTCGGATGGTGGTGCAGCTTGGATTCTGTAACCGGATGTTTCTAGATTTGGGTTGCAATTGATCATCGACTGCATGGGTTTTCGCGGTGGCCTCTAATAATGGTAATGCAGTCTAGCCTCTCTGCTCACTTTTGCGGATCATGGGATGTGAGAATCACATCCAGGGTTGACATGTTTGCGAATGAAAATACAGAACATGTGGCGCAAAGTAACGAATAACAACTACTGGCCTCGGTTTTGAAGCAATTGCCATCTTTCGGTGTGTCAAACAAAGCCGATTCGATTGATTCCGCCTTGCTTTCGCAGCTGCTTAGCCTGACGATTCGATTGAACGAGTCGCTTTTGACTAGCTTCTAGTGGTTTCATTGAACCCGTCCTGTGACACTCATAAGATGAAATAACCGGAGACAAAATTTGTGTAAATCAAATTTTTGCAGCACATGTGTTAATCATGGCACATTTTTATCAAATTACTAAGCTAGAGTGAAGTAACATAAGTTGCTTCTTTGATTCATAACTGTACAAGTGAAATTGACAGATACACCCTAACATAGCACAACTGATCGTGATTTTGGAGTTAGTTTCTAGTGGATAACCTGTAACTAGCTAAAATCCTAAAACCCTAAACCCTAAATCTGTAACTAGCTATGTTTGCGAAAGAGTTTATGCCCTACTTCAAAAATTGGACAAAAATTGGACAAACTACGCTTTATTCTGTTATTTTTGGAAGCACGAAGTAACTCACGGCTAAGTCATGTTCATAATAGTGATTTACCTTGAGATCCAGTGTTTGTAAAAACTAATACCCTTTCTCACTTCAACAAGGTTTGGGTATCCCAAATCAAAAATTCGGTCTACTTTTAAAATACCTCGCAATTTTGGAAGGATCAGACATGTGAAGTTGACGAGGAACAGAACGCGACGAGTGTCAGTTCCAGCGTTCCAGCCTCAATTCAAGCTCCAGTGCAAAGCATCAATGTGAGTAGCCCTACTGATGGTTCGCTGGTTCGACTAGAGCAGAACGCAATTTGATTATAATATACGAGTCTGATGAAGTCGGTTCACTCCGACAACCTCATGTTCAATGATCGGAAGATTTCCTGACTGCCAGGAAAAGAAAATTGTCACCAACATAGTGAGTCGGCGGATCGAACTTAAAGCTGCCATGATGCCTAATCGCAGCAATATTACTCGGATCTCTCTGTCCAACCACCAGAGACTCGTTAATAAACAAAAACAGCATTACACTACGGAGATGACATCGTCAAATTCGGACTCTTCCCTGTTTTAGTAACAAGATTCACAAAATGTAACCAACTTCTGTTCTGAAAACAGTAAACAAACCAACACAAACTGGTGTTTTCGTCAATCCCATACCTGAAATTTTCATACCGATCTTTAGTGAAAAATCCAGCCCATTACACGCACAAAAATCCCGACATGTAATAAACTAACTGAATCTATTAATGCACACAGACAGATTCTCCGAAGTACGTACCCGAGCATCTAGTGACGGCAAATGCATCAACTCAGTTGGAGGCTGTAAACTCTTTCACGGATACCTGTGGCATGATTCTGGGGGAGCCCAATGTCTCTTTGCAGACATGGCATTGCAATTTCGCACGATGGCAAATCCAGCAAAACCGCACCTTTGCAAGCACCCAATTCTCAGGAGAGTGGGGTTTGTCGGTGTGCAAGGTAGGTCGATGAAACAAGTTGACAACTTGGTGTCGGTAGAGTGGAAGGAACGACGTTATTTTGCTTCTTTGTTTGTAGGATGATGGATTGACTTCCGCTGGCTTGCGTCGAAGTACCGCTGATGGACATTCGTGGAAGTTTTCAAGTCATAATTCAGTTTCTATTCTTTCACATTTTAACTTGACAATGGGGGGTGAATATTGTGCAATCGTCAAGTCAATTACGCATGGTTGAAATTCCATCCGTGGGATTTGAATCATCAATTTTTTGAGTAGTATATTGCCTTTTTAGATGTGCAATTTGTTGGTCACCAAAAAAAAACTTGAATTAGGAGAATCTAAATATTAATATTGGGTTGGAGGAATGTATTATTTTATTGTGATTTCTTATTTTGGTAGCCAAAAGATGAGATGAGCAATTTAGGCAAAGAAACAAGCTGGTTGAATCAACTAATATGGTATTCATAAAAGAAGAATGATAATATTGAATTTATAATTATTTGAGTCTAAATTTGGAACTTTATAAGTAACAAGATATTTTATTACATATTCTATGTTTAGAATCTACTAACATATTTAAAGAATGATTTTGTTCCTACTTGGTGTCCTCAAAGATTACTAAGAATAGATGGAGATAGAAACTTTTCTATAAAATTAAACACAAAGATGAAAATCTATGGAAATATATTATTTTACATACTTGAGTTTAGAGGTTGTTTTATAAAAAATACATGTTATTGGATTTTTTAGAAGAATTATATAATTATTAAAAGTTATAAAAAAATATTAAAATTATTTATTTTATATTTCTTATCATCAAGTTGTAGTATATCATACAAATATTTCTTATTTCTTATAATAGACCATGTATAAATATTAAATTATAATCAATTTATATCCTAAAAAGAAATCATTAAAAAAAATAAGACAACATATTATGCACTTACAGAGTATATGCATATTACATTGTGTAGTCTGGAATTGATTGAAGAGAAATTAGAAATGATGTACCACAACAATCATATTTCATTGCAACATTGTTACATGTAAAGATAAATAGAGATATCCAGTCATTGTCTTTAATATACACAACTTACTGTTACTAATACACTAAATAGCCACATGATGTTAAATACACAAAAAAACAAGAAAAAAAAAAAAAAAAAAAAAAAAAAACTATCTATTATATGTAAAATAAATAGATAAATTTTAAGTAGATAATAAATAGATAATGCATACTACATTATTATTATAAAAATTTAATATAACAACATTAACATCTCTTCATTAGAAATCGATTTTTACATTAAAATAAAATTTTGAAAAGAAAAACAAGTTTATAGAGATATGTATATATATATATATATATATATATATACATACATATAAATACATACATTAAAAAAAAATCGCCATAAATCATAGCTATATAATAAATTATATGCACAAATACCATCTAGAACATTTTATAACCTTTTGAAATTTTATGACATACATATATATAAATATATATATATATATATATATATATAACTTAATATCAATCTTTAGAAACCCTAAGAAACTACTTTAAACTCATCTAAAATCTTACACAGGACTTAATTGCTATGGTTTAAATTAAAAAGCAGTTTAAAGAAATCTATAGCAACAAATAGTTTTAAAACAATCTATATATTGCATTTTTTTCAAGTCTTCTATGTAATTTGTCTTCTACTTTAGGATCTATTATTTTTACTTATTGTTCACTTCATTAATTTATGTAATAAGATATTAGAATAAATAATAAAATAAATTATTGTAGATTAAAAAAACTAAAATAATAAATATAAAAACCAATACATATATAATAGGTCTTTAAAAGCTAAAAAAATTATACAATAAACTAAATATGTATAACTTGTAAAGTTTATGTTATGTCATTGAGAGCCACAATTAATAAGTTTAATAGAAGATTACTTTTCTAATACAATGAATTTCAAGATGTGTTAGAGGTAAAGTATTTCAAAAATTATTAAAACATCAATCATACAATTCTTAATTAAACAATTTGGATCAATCTACAATTTTTAAAAATCAAATTTTAAAAATCAAATATAAATATAAATAAAATACTTTAAGTTACTCATAAATAAATCTACTTTATTTTCAAGTAAAAAATAATTATTATAATAATTTTATTATTATTATTATTATTATATATAAATGAGAATGTTAAAGAGATCCAATTTTTTACTAAATTGGCCTATCCATCCTAGTCACCATTAAAAACAAATAACCTCTAGATTCATTTTCTCACTATTAGATCTATAACCAATAAAAATCAACCACAATCATTATGATTACAATATTCTTCATTTAGTAGAAATATGGATCTATTTAGTAAAAAACTGGGTTTATTTAATAATCTCTTATATATATATATATATATATATATGTGTGTGTGTGTGTGTGTGTATGTATATATGTATGTATATATGTATGTATGTATGTGTGTGTATATATACATATCTATATGTATGTATATATACACAAAATAAAACAACTTATGTTGTTTTACGGATATGCAAGTTTTGAATCCACAAGTTAAATAAAGTGTAAAATTATATAAATTTTACTTTGTAATAATATGTTATCTTTAATTTTCTTAGAAATAGTACATAGTTTTTATTGAAAATCATATTTGACTCTTAAATTAATAAAATAAAATATTAGGATTTTAAAAATTCTTTCATTAAAGCCAATATAATTTTATTTTTAAAATTTTACTTTTATTAATATTATTATTTAATAATATGGTTTGAAAATAAATATATTAATAGTCATAAATATTATAAAATTTTCAAATAATTCTCTATTAAAAACTCATAACCACAATATTATGATTATTATTTTAAAGAATTATTTTATGTATTCTTCAAGGATTTTGTACTTTTATATTTATTAGGTGTGTTATAACCTTTGAACTATATAGAATTTTTTTAAAAAAAATAAAAGAATATGCATAATTAATAAGTTTGAATTGAAACAAGTATAAAGTTATTTCAAATAGTTTTTTTAATCTTATAGTCTTTGTGCAAGAATTAAAATTTTAAGACTTCAATTATTTATAATTTATTAAAATATTTTAATAATAAGACATTTCAAATTAAGAGTATTAGATAATTTTATATATAAAATTTAATTTAAATTTGAAAAGTTCCATCAATTTGTAAATAAGTCTAATTCATTGTATTATCTTAAAATTATATTTCTATAATTAATGTGATGCTCTTTCTTGTAACCTTTTTAATTAATTTATTTAATTTCATTACTCATTTGAATATTTGATGGTCATTAACTACAAGAAGTTTATTTTCTTAAAGGTGATACTCAAAAATGCAATGGCCTTTATTTCAATTTTTTCTTTATGTGAATTATATTATAAATAATATAAATATAATATTAATTTATAATTATTATTTTAATATATTTTATATTCCTATTTAAGTAATTATAAAAAATAACTATAAATCTTATATCTAATTATATAAAAGTTATAAGAGCTTAAGATAGTTGCTTAAATATTACTGCTTGAATACTATTACAAGTTACTAAAAATATTTTTAACATTATTGTATTAAAATCATACATTTTTATTCTAAAAATTACTTATATGATTAGATAGAATTAGATAAAATTAGATTAAATATATAATATCTTATAAAAAAACTTCCTAAAAGCATCATAGATGTGGCTTTGACTTTATACATATTTGTGATTCATTGGTAAATTAGAAACTTACTCAACAAATAAGTCTTGTATTCTACATGTTGGTAGTTAATGGAACAAGCTAAATATATGGCACACATATAAAAAACTTGATTTCCATGTTTATATATATATCTCATAATTTAGACACATGTTGAACAACATGTAGAATATTGCCAAGTAGCTCCTAGTTAGATAGTATATATAGAGGCAAGAGTGAAGTCCTCTTCACTCTTGTTAATGTCTTTCTAATCCTTAATCTTATTCTAAGACTTTCTAATCTTTTAGTCTTTGGCAATAGTCATTCCAGTTTAATATTACACCATCTTTGAGTAATTATCTAATCTTCTTGAATGACATAAGAATCTTTTAATCTTACAAGTCTTTGAGATTCATATCTTTAATGGTTTAATAAGAGTCTTAACTCATTTTTTTTATTTTTTCCTATATGTGAATAGATTATCTCACTTCTATTGTTGTGTTTTTGAAGGCTGTGGACTATCCACCTTTAAACTAACTTTTGGTTTTTTAACATTGATTTTTTCCATTTAAAGATGAGATTATCATTCTTTGTAGAAATTTTCATTTGATATTAGAGTTTACAAATCACTTTCTTTTCATTTAATTTATTTAAATTTGTTTGAGTTCTCAATGGAAGAGAAATTTATAGATGCTACTCTTAGCAAAAGTGAAAATAGAATTGTAACTATTATAAATCTTTAGGATCTTGTCAATTTTTTTATAATAAAAATCTCATGTATGTTCAATATGAATCATAGAAGAACTATTCCTACACCTATGAAAGAAGTCAAAAATGAAGTTTAAAGTCTATACCAAGAAATTATGAAATTAAAAAAATGAAGTACATCAAATTTATAACTAAATCCAAGAAGTCTTCCTACTACAAGTATAAGGGAGGCAAGAATAAGTATGCCTTAGAAGTTTGATGGAATAAGATTAATATTTCAAAGATTTTTACAAACAAATAAAGTTCTATTTAAGGTTGTATCTTTCTCCATATCCTAATGAATTTACTTAAATCAGATTCATGTGAGCACTTTCTTTTTCAGAACATTCTTTTTTGATTTGCATCTTTGATTTAAAAAAATAATTCAAAAGCACTCTATGATTTGAATTCATTCTTGAAATTATTTAAAGCTATATTTAAAAAAAATTGAAAAAAATTGAAAAAATCAAGCTTGTATCTTAAAGACCAAGACCACATTCAATCACCATATATGCTACTAAATTTCAAAACCTTTCTAGTGATGTGGATTGGATTGAAAATATCTTTATTAATCAATTTGCTATAAATTAAAAGATAATTTTAAATATTTATTAATAGTAATATCAACAATAAATTCATTAAAGTAATTTATTGCTTAAGCCATTGAATATGACAATTGACTCTTTAAAAGATGTCAAGAATAAAATTTTGGTTGAAGAGGTACAAGTCAAGTCATAGCAATACCTTCTAAGTTTTTAGAAGCTCATTCATCCAAGCTAAAGTTTATGCAAATTGATATAGTACATTTTAAATCTCTTACTAAGCAAAAAAAAACTTATCGTTGTCAAGAAGATTTGTGTCTATATTATAGAGAATCCAAACACACCATTCAATATTATCCAGAGAAGCAACATAATTACAAAATGAGGAGCTTGGTTGCCAAAAAAGATGATGTGTAAAAAAAATAAGTTTCTCTAGTTATAATAGAAACTATGTAATTAGAATCTTATGCAATACCTACTAAGGGTCATTTTCTCTCCTCAAATTTGTCACCTTGTTTTATAATAGAATTTTTTTTAGGATCAAAAAATCACAAAATCTTAGTCTTATTAAATTTAGGAGCCTCAATCTATTTTATAGACAAAGATTTTGTCAAAAAATAAAAAATATCTTTAATTAAAATAACCAAATTTGTGCATATAGAAGTAATAGATGTTCATTTGTTGTCTTTTACATATACTACCCATAAAACTATTCATTTAGTTGTAACAACTAGTAGTAATAATAGCTTAGTAATATTTAATATAATTAAATCTTCTTCTAATCTTATTATTTTAAAATTATTATGGCTAGAAAAGTATAATCCTATAATAATTTAGATTTCTTATAATCTTCATTTCTTCTATATTTTAGCCTAAGATTTTGCTAGTCAAGTAAAAATCTATAAGTCCAATACATTTAAATCGTTGTTGATGGGTGCAAGTGCTTTTATGCACACTACAAAAGAAAGGTCAACTTTTATTATATACACTATATTTATTGTTCATTGAAAAAAGACTTAAAGTCACATTTAAAGTCAATGATAACTTCATTAAGATATTTTTAAAAAAATACAAATATTCTTTTAAAACATTATTCCTATGATTGTTCTATTGATCTTCAAGAAAGAGCTCAACCACCATTCAGACCAATCTATAGCCTATCATAGAACAAATTGGCTACACTTAAGAAATATTTTGACAAGAATTTAGCTAAGAACTTCATATGCCATTTTAAATCTCTAATAGGAATTTCTATCTTATTTGTGAAGAAAAAAGATAAATCTCTATGGATATGTTTGGACTATCAAGGATTCAAGAAGATTGCAATCAAAAATAAATATTCTCTTTCTTTGATTTTAAGACTTTTTGATCAACTCAATCAAGCAAAGATCTATATAAAAATAGATCTATAAGGAGCATATAACTAGATATGTATTAAATAAATAAATAAATAAATAAATAATTATATTTTGAATCAGATATAGGCATTTGAAATATAATGTCATGCCGTTTGGACTCACAAATGTACTAGTTATTTTTTAACATCCAATGAATGGTGTCTTTTATGAGTTTCTTAATAATTTTATTTTTTTGTTTTATAGATGACATCTTAATCTATTTTAAGAATATTAAAGACTATAAACTTTATATTTTTTGTATATTACAAAAACTAAGAAATATAAGAGCATATGCCAAGATATAAAAGTATATATTTTATACTACTCAAAATGACTTTTTAAGTTACATTATTCCAAATAATAGCCTTGTGATGGATCTTAAGAAGGTCAAGACTATCAAAAATTAGAAGATTTCAAAAATAATTAAAGATATATAATATTTTTTAGAATTTTTCAACTATTACTTGGTCTTCATCAAGAATATTTTTCAAGTTGCACTTCTTTTATGTATTTGATATATAAAGAATAATTTGAGTTGAGCAAAGAAGCTAAAGCATCTTTTGAAGTCTTAAAGACTATTAAGTATATGAACCTCAAAGAACTAAAAAGATCAATATATTCTTGTATCACTTAAAAAGATTAAAAAATTATTTAAAGATAATATAATATTCAATTTAAATGGCTATTACTAAAGATAAGAAGATTAAAAAGTCTTAAAACATGTTTAAGGCCTAGAAAGGCATTGAAAAGAGTGAAAAAGGCTTTACACTTGCCTCCATATAAACTCTTAATTAGGAGCTATATGGCAATGTTATATAAGACTTCCAAAACGTATTGACTTTACAAGATATGTATCTTAATTTATAAAGCAAATTTCTTATATGTGTGCCACATAATTGGCTTATTTTATAAGCTATCAATACTTGATTAACTTATTGACCAAGTTTCTAACCTATCAATCAACTACAAATACATGTAAAGTCAAAGAAATTTTTATAAAGCTTCTAAGAAGCTTATCTAGAAAGTATTATGAAATAATTGTTTTTTTTTTTTTTTTTTTTTTTTTTTTTTTTTTTTTTTTTTACTTCTAATTAATTATGTAGGTAACATTAGAGTAAATATGTATATCCATGACAAAGATAATATTTACTTTTTCACCAATCTTGTATTGCATTGACTTTTTTAAGGCATTCTTTATGAAAACAGACACATCAAAATTTACAATGGCTATTGCATTGTCACAAATCAAAATAGATGACAAACTCCATATGATAGCTTTTTTATTTTAAAAAAAAATTAATAATCAAGATTAATTACAAAATCTATAATAAAGAATTTTTTGCAATCATGGATTCATTTCAAAAATGGCATCATTATCTAGAAGGTACTTCTATTCTAATCAATATATACACAAATTATAAGAACCTCAAGTACTTCATATTAATACAAGTTTTGAATTATTGTTAAGTCCATTGGAGTTTGCCTCATCAAGATTTAATTTTAAGATCACTTATCAACTCAAAAAACAACAAGGTTTATTAGATACCCTATCTAAATGTTCTTATCTTGCATCAAAAGAAGAAAATACATCATTTGAGCAACAAAATATGATTTTTTTAAATTGAAGATTTTCTTTTTTTAAGAAATGAAATAAACATTGACTATTGAATCAAAATTTTTTAAACAAGTTCAATTAAGTCCTCTAATCTTCTTCTTTATAATACTAAGAACAATTCTTTTATATTTCATAATACTTCTAAATTCAAATTCAAGAATAATCTACTATATTTTAAGTAATTATACATTCTAAAAATTGAAGTATGATTATATTGTTTTCATGTAATAATTAATGCATGAAAGAGAGAAGAAAACATTATATTATAGAAGACCTTATTTTAAAATATTGTAACAAATTATCTTATAAATATAGATAATAGTCAAAAAAAATTTAATGTTGCATTTTTACAAAATGAACTTCTATTTATTTTGTAAGACCATAAATAAAGAAAAAAATATTGAAAAATTAAATAATTTGAATATATATAAGAAAATTTTAAAAGTAGGTTTTAGCAAAATTTACCTCAAGAAGCCAAGAATTGATATCCAAAGAGGACTAATTGTCAATCTAGGACGAAATCAGATCTTGAGGTTCAAACCCATATACATACAATGATTCTAAGGTTCTTTTGTAGATCAGATAAAGAAATTTGGAGAAAAACTTAAGAAGAGATTTTTATGGGTTGAGGTCTCAAAAATTGGAGTTTAACAATTAGTGAGTGTTTCTAAGATCTTCAGTAATTTTTCAATTGGATTGAAGTGGAATTTTTTTTGATATCAATACTAGACTCAATTTCCAACATTTGAATGAAATTTGAGAAGAATTCAACAGTTCAAGGAGGAAATATTGGTACTGGAAGTTCAGCATTCAAGTTAGAATAGGAGGCCATCCAACATCCGATTGGATTATCTTATATTTCTCTCAATTGGTAAGTGAAATCAATTTCATCTTTCTTATAATTATTTTTAAATAAGATATTAAAAAGTATGCAAATTTTGAATTGATATATTGGGTTTGATCATTAATTGTTGAGATACCATTTTGCTATAGGATTTATTAAGATTTTATTTAATATCTAAATTTGATTAGGAATTGGTTTAGAGTTTGTCTAAGATTTGGTTAGAGCTTAAGATTTGGTCTAAGATTTGATTAAGATTAGGATTTGGTTAAAAAATTGACTAAGATTTCATTAGGATTTACGTAGAATTTCATTAGGATTTGACCTAAGATTTGATTAAGATGCAATTAGGATTTTAATTAAGGTTATATTAAGGTTTTATTTTTATAATTTATTTTGGATTCTTTGTTGTTTCTTTAAAGTTTTTATCTTTAATATTTCTTTAATATTATTACTATTTCTTTCAAAGTTTATTTTTATATTTTTTTAAAGATTTCTTATTATTTTTTTAAAATTAAATCATAACTTCTTTATATTTCTTTTGTGACTTCTATTAAATTTATTTTAACAGGTTAAAGTTTAATTGAGTTTATTAGGAATTATTTGAATTTTATTTAAGGCTCTATTAGACTTGATAGAATTCTTGTTGAATTTTCATTTATCTTCCAAAGTTCGGTGTTTGGTGCATTCTCAAGCAAGAACACACATAATATAAAAAAAATTTCTTCAAGCTCATTATGACTTTCTAGTAGTTAGATATTTTAGATATAATAAGTCTTTAGAGCTAAGATTCAAAGATTCTTCGTTGCTTCTAATGTAGAAGGCAGTCAAAGACTTTGTACAATCATGTGATGATTGTTCAAGATAAAAAATTCTTTTTCATTAAACTTGTCGACTTCTTCAACCATTATCTATTCCAAAATAAGCATGGTCTTTTATTTCTATGGATTTTAGTAAAGATCTTTTAGTCTTAGATTTGTATGATTCTATATTTGTGATTGTAGACCATTTTATCAAGGTAACATATTTTGTACCATACACAAAATCTATTACAAGTGAAAAAATAGCTAAGCTTTTCTTAACAATATCTATTGCTATCATAGATTGTCCAAAGATATTATATTTGATAGGAGAGCTTAATTTGTATCAAGGTTTTGGAGAATCTTTTTTAAAATTCTAAAGGTGGATATAAATCTTTCTTTGGCTTTTCAACCTCAAACCAATAGAAAGATGGAGCATGTTATCATATTACATATATTCTTACTTCAGAATGTACCAGACATCTAATTGTGAAAGATAGATAGAAATGCAACAACAATCCTATCAAGTCAAATGGAATCTAAAATGAACTTTAAATAAATCTTAATAATCTTAATCAAACTTTAATCAATTCAAACTAAATTTAAAAGAAGTAACAAAAGAAATATAAAAAAGTTCTAAGTTAATTTTTTTTTAAAATAACAAGAAATTTTAAAGAAATATATAAATAAATCTTTAAAGAAATCAAAATAATCTTAAAAAAATACTTGAAATTTAAAAAATTAAAGAAATAACAAAAAAATCAAAAAATATATTTAAAATAAAAATCTTAAATAAATTTTCATAAAATCTTAATTTAATCTTAACCAAAATTAATGAACCTTAATCAAATTCTAGATCAAATCCTAATTAATAACCTAATTGAAATCCTAGTTGAAACCTTAATAGACCTTAATTAAATTCTAGATAAATCCTACATAAACCTTAAATCCTAATCAAATCTTAGATAAACCTTAAATCCTAATAAAATTCTAATCAAATCTTAGATTTTAAATCAATCCTAATCAATTTTTAACCAAATCTTAGATTTTTTTAAAAAAATACTTAATATGCTTATAGTAGATTAAAAATTCAATAAAAAATGATTAAATCATTGATTTTGACTTAAAATTTGTATATCTTGTAAAAATTAAATTATCAAAAAGTACAAATAATTTGAAGAAAATTGTACATACCAAATACATGATAAACCATAAAATCCGCTCAAGTATTGACAGGCTCTTTTTCCAATCTTAATGCCAATTTCACTAAGCCAAAATCTCTTAATTCCATTATTAAATACCTCTTAAATTTAATATGTATATTAGAAATCAAGTCTACTACTTATGTATACAAATTTCCAATGGTAGATTACTAAAGACCTTAGAAATCCTCACTAATCCTTAGAATCTTATTTTTGAGATTCAAATCTACTTGAACTTTAATATCTTTCAATCTAATTGTTTGATCATATTCAAATTTATAATATGTAATAAAAATAATTATAATCACAAATCTAAAAAAAATTACCTATAGATCTAATACCAAATCTATAAATTTTTCTTAAATTTAAATCCTTTATTATTTCACAAAATCAAATTCATCAAAAAAAATCTTAATTTTGTTAAGCTCTTACAAAAATATTACAAACTCAAATTATATGAATTAATGCTCAAAGAAGCCTTATATAATCTTTTTTCAAATCCAACTCTTTGATTCATAAAAGAATCCTAAAGTTGCCATGGGTGCATGGTTTTGTATCATGGACATATACATTTACCTCAATAGTTACTTATATGATTAAGTAGAAGTATGTTAATATAGAATAATTTCATAAAGTCTTATAGAAAAGCTTCATATATGCGGTTTTGACTTAAAATAAGTTTGTAGGTTAGAAAATTGGCCAAAAAGCTAACCATCTATTGGTAGCTTGTGGAACAAGTTATCTCTATATAGTAGCTTGTAGAACAAGCCAACTACGTGGCGCATACATAGATAACTTGCCTTGCAGGATAAGACATGTGGCTAGCAAAGTCAATACATATTGGAGGTCCTATAAGACATTACCATGTGGCTCTTAGTTAGATAGTATATATAGAGGCAAGAATGAAACCTTCTTCATTCTTGTCAATATCTTTTTAATCTTAGTCTTATTTCAAGACTTTCTAGTCTTCTTGTTTTTGGCAATAGCCATTCTAGTTCTCTTCAGTAATAGAAGAGTGTATTGAGAATTCTCTTTCTTTGAGATTCATGTCCTTGACAGTTTGACAAGAGTGCTAATATATTATTTCTGTCTTGTTCTAGAAGTGAGTGATTACTCCACTTCTATTATTGTATTTTGAAGGTTGCGGACTATCCATCTTTAAATGAAAAATCTTGTTTTCTAACAATGATCTTTTTCTTAAAGAGAGTAGATTACTCCTCTTTGTAGGATTTGTTTTTAGAGATTGCAGATTATCCTCCTCTAATTTAACTTTTGAATTTGTTTGAGTTGTCTATGGAAGGAAAGATTATGGATGCTACTCTTAGTGGAAGTGAGAATAGATTTGTAACTATAGCAGATCTTCATGAGCTTGTCAACACTCTAAGAGTAAAAATCCCACATATTTTCAACGTGAATTATAAAAGTACTATGCCTACACCTATGGAAGAAGTTCAGAGTATGCAGCAAGAAGTTGTGCAGTTGAAAGAAGCAAGTAGATCAACGTCATAACCAAATCCATAGAGTTTTGTTTCTACAAGTATGACAGGGACAAGGATTAGTATGCTTGAGAAGTTTGATGGAACAAGATCAAAATTTCAAAGATTTTTGCAACAAGTCAAGCTCTATCTAAAGTTGCATCATTTTCAATATCTTGATGGATTTATCTAAGTCAAATTTATAGATGCATAACTATCAAGATGTGTTCTCTCTTAGTTTGTACTTTTAATGGAAAAAGATTCACGACTCCTTTATGATTTGATTTCATTCCTAGAAGTATTTATAGCCACATTTGGAAAAAGTGATCGAGAACAAGTAGCAGAGATTAAGTTTTTATCCTTATGGCAAGGATCACGATTAGCCACTACATATGCTGCCGAATTCCAAAATCTTGCTTGACATGTGGACTGGAATGACAAAGCACTTATCAACCAATTTTGATATGAATTGAAGGATAGCGTCAAAGATTTGTTATTAACAATGCCAAAAGTAGAATCTTTAGAACAATTTATTACTCAAGCCATTACATACGACAATCATTTATTTGAAAGGCGTCAAGAATAAAGATTTGGTTGGAGAAGAACAAATCAAGTAATGGCAATAGCTCCCAAGTTTTTTGAAACGTATTCGTCAAAGCCAGAATCAATGCAAATTGATATGATACATTTAAAATCTCTCAAAAAGCAAGAAAAGACTCAACGTCACCAAGACGGATTGTGTTTATATTGTGGAGAAGCTAAGCAAACTACTCAATATTGTCCAAAGAAGCAACAAAATTACAAAATGAGAAGCTCAATTACCAAAGAAGATAATGTGTCGGAGAACAAGTTTCTCTAGCTATAATAGGGACCATGCGGAGGGAATCATGTACAACACCTAGTAAAGATCTTATCCTCTCCTCAGATCCCTCACCTTGTTTTATAATAGAAGTATATTTATGTCCTAATAATGACAAAGTCTTTGCCTTCTTAGATTCAGGAGCCTCAGCATGTTTCATAGACGAAGATTTTACCAAAAATCAAAAAATACCTTTAGTAAAGATAGTTAAATCCGTACATGTAGAAGTCATAGATGGTCATTCGTTGTCTTCTGGAAATGTTATATATGAAACTATTCCTTTAGATATAGCAATTAAAGATCATAACAGTGTAATAGTATTTAATATAATAAAATCTTCCTTTAATTTGGTTATTTTAGGATTATCATGGCTAAAAAAATATAACCCTCAAATAGATTAGATTTCTCGTAACCTTAACTTTCATCATAGTATAATCCAAGATCGCATTAACAAAGTAGAAGTATATAAGTCCAGTATGCCCAAACCTTTACTAGTAGGTACAAAAGCTGTCATGCATGCTACAGAAGAAGGATCATCTTTTGCTACATATACTACACCCATTTCTAATGGTGAAACAACATTCAGTGGTATTCCTAAGTAATATCAAGAATTCCAAGATCTTTTTGAAAAGAAGAATGTAAAAATTCTCCCCGAGCATCAACCTTATGATTGTTCAGTTGATATGCAAGAAGGAACTCAACCACCATTCGGACCAATCTATAGCTTATCACAGAATGAATTGGCTGCATTAAAGGAGTACATTGATGAAAATTTGGCAAAGAGCTTCATACGCCATTCTAAATCTCCAATCGAGGCTCTTATCTTATTTGTGAAGAAGAAAGACGGATCTATGTGAATGTATATGGATTATAGAGGATTCAACAAGATCACTGTAGAATAGATATTAATTCATTTTTGAAAGATATTGATAAAATATATTAATAGTCCATATAATAGGAAATTTTGGAGGACAGATGAGTGATTTAGTTCTTGAAAGCGGTTAATTAGAGAATTACGGTTAGAATCTAGAAGATCGAGAGAAAATATATAGGAATTGTAGAAGTTAATTAAGGTGCTAGACTGTGATAGTCATGAGCCAAGGGCCATCGCTGTGATAGTTGTGAGCTGAGGTAAGCTTGGTGCTACCTCTTTTCTTTTGTTTGTTATTTTCTTTGAATAAGAGGATTGAGAGTTTCTGAATATTTTGAAGTGAATTATGGAATGGAAATGTGATTGGTATTATTTGAAAAGAAGAAAGATTGAATGCTGAAATCTAATTGTAGTTCAGCAGAGAGAATGAGTCTGTGTTTGTATAAAACATCGTAATGTGAATGGCAGTTCTGTGTTAAGAATTCTAATGATTGGAATGAGGGTAATTGTGTGCTGAAAGCTGTGAGGGCGCTCTTGTGTTGTAACACGAGTATACAGTGAAAATAAAAAGAAAGGGGAATTTAATTAATATTCAGTTACCTTGAATATTGGGAGCATCGACCAACTCCAGTGCAAATACTGAGTGGTCAGGTTCAGTCACTCCGTTACAATCAGCTAGGGCATACTGAAATGCTCCATTTGATTCCAATAACGGGAGTCAGCAGGAAGAGAAGGACCAATTCACACGACGGGTTCGAAGAGCCAATTGGATCCAATTTCGAGAATCCAATCCGGGTCCTCTTATCTAATATGAGACCTGAATTCGCCGGTCAACCCAATTATGGGAAATCCAAGTCTTACTACGGGTCTTAGCCAATCCGACGCGAGGACCAATTTGACCCAATTACGGGAACATCCAGGTTAGTACTGGACTCTTATCCAATATGAGACCTGAATTGGTCGGGCGACTCAATGTGGTCCCGATTACGGGGTTCGATTCTGTTTCAGGCTGTCCTGTTCTCTGTGCCGTTTCAGGGAACGTTGTTTTCGGTAAATGGATCTCTTAAAGGTAAAAACGGAGGAGAAAGCTCTGACGGCGAGAGCCAATTTCGGATCCAAGCTAGACGGTGGGAGCCAAATCCGGATCTAAGACGAAAGATTGAAGAAATTCACAGGATAAGGTTAGGAGAGATATAGTTTTGAAGAGGGAGTTTTTTTTTTTTCTCTGGGAATCAAGGGGAGTAACTTTTCAAGCTTTTGTAAGGTTACTAGTTCGATTTTCATTGAAGGTTTTTGAAGATCAAAGGGATTAGAGAGAGGAGCTTCATGCTTCGGGTCACGGAAGGAAAGACAAAGAATTTGGATTTTTCTTCTTCGTAGAGTTTTGGGAAGGCTGAGGCAATCGCTGCTGAAGTCAATATTGTAATGGTCAATCGGGATTTTTAATGAAGTGGGTTTGAATACTCTTGACAGTTTTGTAAAATCGAGTTACGTTTGTGATTGAAGGATTAAAAGGGCGTCTATAGGATTGAGTATGTGGAGTGAATGAAATTTATTGGGTTAATCTAACAAGACAGTCAGTGGATACAAGATCGTAAGTACAAAGCGGTATTGAAGATTAACAATTTGGGTTGTTCTGGGTTCTCTGTAACGTTTAGAGACCTACCGGCTGGGGCAAAAAGGACTTCGACAAGCAGTCGAAGAGCATCCGTATAGATTTATGGTACATTGTTGCAGTCGTTTATATTCCAGCAGTCAAAAACGGATAGACTGCTTGACTATCGACGAATCTCCATACTACCTTCTACACCCAGACGCCCGGTGCGTTCTCGAGCAGAAAAGCACGTAATACGACAAAAAGTGGTGAACCCCATGTGAAAGCTTGAGGTGGAAGGTATTGGATTTCGGTTGATTTTATCTTTATTTTATGGACAACGAAAATAAATATTTGGAAGGATTTTTGGCAGGAGTATTTGGTGGGGAGTCTTCTAAAGGACAAGGTATGCACATGGATCCGTCAATTACTAGTTTGTTTCAAGCCTTCTCATTGTCAATGCAGCAACAGCAAAGCAATGATCGAAAGGAAGCTTTGGCAACCAAAGCATTGCAAGCAGTGGTCAATAAAATTGATCAATTTGATGGGAGGAATATTTCAAGGTATTTAAGATGTTATGTTCGTGAAATGGAATTAAATCGGGTTTCTGAGAAGAAAATGGTTGCACTATTTGGACTTGCAAGGATACCGGAGATAAGGGACCACATTACATCGATTACGGATCGTTGTGGGAATTCATGGGAGGATTTTTCACATGCATTGAAAGACGAATATTTCTTGGAAGATGCTGATTGCGTTACTAAGAAGCTGTTTCTGGGATGGATTGAATGGCCCAATAAGAATTTGCAAGCAACAGAGCTACTAAGGGAATTTGAGAGGCAGTACTCTCAATTATCGAAGGTAGAAAAATTGACATTGGAGCCGAACAAAGTTGATCTATTTCTTCAAGCTGCTGATGGCGAATTGCAAGAGAAATTAGAACCCCTTCTTGAAGACAAAGAAGAAGATGAAGGATTGACAACGAAGTGGAAGAACATTGAAGATGTGGTGGAGTTGCTTACAAAAAAAGAAAGGAGGAAGGATAGGAGCAATATTCCGAAAATAGTACAAGCACCCAAAGCTCCAGTACGTACAACACCACCGACAATGCCTACAGTTCAACCTTCGACATCCTTGTCAAAGAAAGCAGATATGGGTATGGAAGAAATTATACGAGGAATGCGAGATCTTCAAATCAAATTGGCAAGACTTGAAGAGAATACTTCTATAAACAATTCGAAGAATGTTTCAAAACAAGGATATGTACAAAGATGCATTTGGTGTGATGATGCTTCACACACTAGAAAAGATTGCAATGAATTTAATAATATGATACGGCAGGGAATTATTTACTGGAAAGATGGGAAGATAGCATTGAAAAATAGAGAGGATCTTCTTCAAACCAATTTTGGCAAGGGAGGAATGAGAGCATTGGTTCAAGATTACTTAAAAGAGCATGAAATAGTAGCACAAGAAAGTGCAAGTTATGGTGCTAGAGTAGATGATGAAATTGGTGGAAGTACGGAAACTAGTGAGTTTTGGGCTTCTGCCGTTTCTACAATGCAAGAAGGGAAATTACCTCGAGAAGCGTTATTGAGAACTGCAGCTACAATACGAGGTAGAACAGGTTGGGAGGATCCTGTTGAGTCTCTTTCAGTTCATGCATATATTGCTAAGAGCCAACATGAAGCTTTGATGGAAGAAAAGAGATGAGGAAATTTTGATGATACTAGAGAAGGAAATTCTTTTAAGAGGCAAACTCGAGGAGACAAGGCTCGGGAGGCAGCTTCACAAGAATTGCCTGTAAAGTATACCTCAACATCATTGGGAGAAAAAACAACGGAGACAAAAGATAAGGGCAAATCAATTGCTTATAAGCTACTTTCTGATATTGAAGCGGCAACAAATTTGAAAGGGGTGTTGGAAGAACGTATATTAAACGCTAAGGTGGAATTCACATTGAAAGAAGTCTTGGGAATTGCAAAGAAGGAGTTTCATGATGTTATCATTGACTACCTTAAGCGAAAGAGGCAATTAATGGGTGAAACTGGAATGAGTCATGCTATTGATGCAAGAATATGTAGAGATGAAGAAGAGGTTGATATTGGTTATAAGCAACCAACAAATGAAAAGAATGGGTATAATCAGCGAGTACGTTTTGAAGATTCTAGTGACAAGGAAATGGAAACTTTGAGCCATTATACTCGAAAGCATTGGGCAAGGGCAACTACTAAGGTATTGGTGAAGGTAGGAGATATAGATGAATCAATAGTTGCTTTGGTGGACCATGGTTCTGAAATAAATCTCATGTCTAAAGATCTTTATAAGAAGCAAAAATGGCCAATTGATATGAAACATGGAAGGGCAATACGAGCAGCTAATAACACAAAGGGCGAATTATATGGAACTTGTCCAGATGTCAAAATTCGGATTGGGGATGTTGCGACGGAGTAACATTTCTTTGTTCAAGATACAACGTCTTATCCGTTGATTTTAGGACAACCTAATATCACGGCAACACCGATGGAAACAAAAGTAATTGACGATGGTTCTGCTTATGCAAGGGTACGGAGTGAAGATGGGAGGAAAGCTGTACAATTTCTAAGAGTACCTCCTAACCATGAACGGAATCGAGATAAGTTGAGGGAGAAACCATTGCCAAAGATTGTTGAAGGATTTAAGGATTTTGGGGAGGTACCACTGTAAAGTGAGATTATGGAGGTACAAAAGAGGAGGTACTCTCGCGAGATGAAGGTGCCTTTGATGCGAGTTTTATTGGTATATTGGAGAATGGAAATATTATGTATAAGAAAGTTGATGATTTTAAAAGAAAAGAAAGAAAAATATTATAAAATATTGAAGGACAATTATGCAAGATAGGTGCATTGCAACATGATGAGAGGATTTTAGGTGTTTATGAAGAAAATGGACTGGAAGATTCATTGGAATTGATTACATCTATTGGGTTAGGAGATAATGATAAGATTGTTGACATTCATTGGAGAGAGGTTTATACCATGCTTGAATCTTTTCAAGCACCAGAAGTCACAGTAGAGACGAGATATAAAACGGCTGATAAGAAGGTAAAGCCTGTTGTCGGACCGTTACGAGAGGATTCTAAAGAACAAATGAGAGAAGCATCAAAAGAAGCAAGTTTAAGAGATCCAATGAGTATTAGACATCAATTTACTGAAGAGACTTTTGAAGAATTGAAGATTGGTTCTGATGGTTCTTTATTGCCGGAGGAAATTACTTGCTTTAAAAAGATGTGGGCTAAACAAGGTAGATCGTTTAACTTAAAATCTCATGAAATTGGGTGTGTGGATCCAAATATTATAACACCTATGGTTATCTTCACTGTACCGCATGTACCTTGGAATCTAAGACCGATTCCAGTACCGAGGGCACATTTATCTTAATTGATGGAACTATTGAAAGAAAAGATAAAGATGAAAATATTGAAACCTTCATTTGCGCCATATTCTAGTCGATGGTTTACGGTGTCGTATTACGTGCTTTCCTGCTCGAGAACGCGCCGGGCGTCTAGCTGTAGAAGGTAGTATGAAGATCCACCGATAGTCAAGCAGTCTATCAACTTTTACTACTGGAATATAAACGACTGCAAGAATACACCGTAAATCTTTATTGATGCCCTTCGACTGCTTGTCGAAGTCGTTTTTTTGTCCTAGCCGATAGGTCTCTAGACGTTACAGAGAACTCCAAACAACCCAAGCTGTTAATCTTCAATACCCCTTTGTACTTACGATCTTGTATCCACTGACTCTGCTGTTAGATTAATCCAATAAATTTCATTCACTCCGCATACTCAATCCTATAGACACCCCTTTAATCCTTCAATCACAGACGTAACTCGATTTTACAAAACAGTCAAGAGTATTCAAACCCACTTCATTTAAAAATCCCGATTAACCATTACAACACTGACTTCAGCAGCGATTGCTTAGTCTTCCCAAAACTCTACGAAGAAGAAAAATCCAAATTCTATGTCTTTCCTTCCCCGACCCGAAGCATGAAGCTCCTCTCTCTAATTCCCTTGATCTTCCAAAAACCTCCAATGAAAAACCGAACTAGTAACCTTGCAAAAGCTTGAAAACTCACTCTTCCCCCGATTTCTCCCGAAAAAAAAACCTCCCCTTTCAAAACTATATCCCCCCCTAACTTTATCCTCTAAATTTCTTCAATCTTCCGTCTTAGATCCGGAATTGGCTCCCACCGTCAAGCTTGGATCCAAAATTGGCTCTCGCCATCAAGCTTTCTCCTCGGATTTTACCTTTAAGAAATCCATTGACCGAAAACAACATTCCCTGAAACGGCACAGAGAACAGGACAGCCTGAAACAGAATCGAACCCCATAATCGGGACCACATTGAGTCGCCCGACCAATTCAGGTCCTATATTGGGAAAGATGCCCATAGTAACCTGGATGTTCCCGTAATTGGGTCAAATTGGTCCTCGCATCAGATTGGCTAAGATCTATAGTAAGACCTGGATTTCTCGCAATTAGACTGCATTGGGTTGACCGGCCAATTCAGGTCTCATATTGGATAAGAGGACCCGGATTGGATTATCGAAATTGGATCCAATTGGCTCCTCGAACCCGTCGTGTGAATTGGTCCTTCTCTTCGTGCTGACTCCCGTTATTGGAATCGAATGGAGCATTTCAGTATGCCCCTGCTGACTGTAACGGAGTGACTGAACTTGACCACTCAGTATTTGTACTGGAGTTGGTCGATGCTCCCTATATTCGAGGTAACTAAATATTAATAAAATTCCCCTTTCTTTTTATTTTCACTGTATACTCGTGTTACAACACGACATCCACCCCCTCTGAACTTGTGCATCCTCCAGTATGCACCAATTTACCCAATTGTTGTTTGATTCAGAATATATCCCCTACGTCTTTGTCCAGTTCATCTTCGTCACCTTTATTATCCATATCACTTTCATCTTCTTGCTACGGAATCTCTGTACCTTCATTAAGGTCCTCCATATTCATCTCTACATGTCTTCGTTTAAATATTTTTACTCGCTTCCCTGCAATTGGTATTTTCAATTTTGTACCATCTAACTCCCGTAATGAGTAAGTCGCATTATCATGAACAGTTGTTATAACATATGGTCCAAACCAACGTTTTGAAAATTTCCGCAAAGTACTATGTTGATTATCCAGACTATTGTCATAAACAAGTACCCAGTCACCTTCCTCGATTGCTTTTGGTCTCAATCGATGTTGCTTATCGAATCGTGCCTTGTTTGGTAACCTTGCTCTTTTTAACCTTTCCAATGCTATCTGGACATCTTCCGTTCTTTGCTCCAATTGTCGAATCCTAATAGCCAGAAGTTCTTCTCTTGTCAATCCATCTTCCCATGGTAGCATACTCCAAGTAAGTACCTTTTCTTCAAACGGCATAATTAGTTTTTGACCTATCATAAGTTCTACTAGCATATATCCTATCACCGAACTATGTGTTGTTCGATCAGCCCATAATGCAAATGAAAAAAGCCGTGGCCACTCTTTAACTTTCCCATTACAAGCTTTAACTAATGCTTTCACAATCGGTGGGTGACCACGTTCGCTTTTTGCATTCCCTTCTGAATTATAAGCAGTAGTCAGTGATAGTTTAACTCCACATCTTTCAAAGAACTTACGAGCTTCTTGTGCATTTAATTCTCCACAATCAGCAGTGACTTTTCCTACGCACCCGTAACGGCAAATGACATCTTCAAGCAAAAACCTACAAATCCCCTCTGTAGATTTTGTCCTCAATGCTCTTCCTTCTACTTGATTTGATAAATCTTCACGAGCTAAAACCAAATATCTCATCTGCCATAACCCAACCGGCATATTAATCAAATCAACAACCCATTTAAAATGAATAGCCAGAGGATACGTAGGATGAAGACAATCTCGATATCGGATATTAGAATACGATTGAAAGATTTTACATGACTCTACAAATGAGAGCACATCTCGATACATATTTTTCCACCAATATCGTTCCTTGAGTTTAGCAAAAGTAGCCCAGATTCCTCTATGCCCTGCCCATAAACTATCATGAAACTCCTTTAATAATTTTAGTTTTTCTTCCCTTTTGCCTATCACTCGTTGTGGCATCCCAATTCCTTTCTTCGGTCTCTTCCATAAGAATCCATCTCGAAGTAAAAATCCATATGCTTTTTTTTTTATTTGTTTGAATTTTTCTGTAGACCAATTCCCCTGCTTAGACAAGGTATTCAAATAATGACCAATATTCAATAATTCTCCTTCATAAGATTCTTCAAGAAATAGCTTGTCTTCTTTGTTGAGATTCGATATTGAATAGAATTTCAATCCGACATCATCAATGTCTTCAACCATTTCGTCCTCCCTCTCGTATCTTGCTCGAGATAGCATGTCTGCTACTAAATTATCCTTTCCAGTGATATGCTTAAATTCTGGATTTAGTGACTTAATATAAGCAATCCATCTCAACATTGCAATATCTGGCGTTGAACAGTTAATAAACATTCCAAGCAATGGCAAACAATCTGTTTCAATTACTACTACTGCCCCAATCAAATAGTCCTTTTCAGCTTTCATAGCCGAAACGACTCCCCAAAGTTCTCTTTTGACTTACGAATATGCACGCTGACGAATACTTAAAACTTTAGTCCCAAATTGAACTGCAAATCTACTCCCATTCGAATCATCTTGACCCACCGCCCATCCAACAGCAATTGGACTAGCGTCTACAGTAAGAATCATTGGTCTATTGCACTTATAATCAACCTTCCTCAATATTGGAGGTGACATCAATAATTTCTTCAATCTTTGCATTGCTTGAATATGCCTTTCTTTCCATTCAAATCGGTAATCCTTGTGTAACAGTTCATATAATGGATCCGCTATGTGAGCAAAATGAGGGATCCAGATTCGATAAAATATACATGCACCCAAAAACCTGCGAACCTCTGTTAAAGAACCACAATCCTCTTTCATCCTTCCAATTGCATCAACTTTAGTCGGATCTGGTTTTCTTCCGTAAGATCCGCATAAATGTCCAACAATTACAACCTCTCGCACTCCAAATACGGACTTCATACCCGATAATGTAAGATGAACTTCTCCAAGCCGAGTTAAAATCTTTTCACAATCTTGTATATGATCAACAACATATCTGCGACACCCCCTCGTATCTAAAGTTTCATCCTTGTCTCCTTCTCTGCACCCTTTTATAGGAACATCATCCAGAAAAGGCATAGTCTTTTCCGGAATAAAATCTCTCAGTACCTTATTCATCCCATTCAGCATATGCGCAGCCGAGTTGGTCGCGCCTTGAGGAAGAGTGCACATTCTAACCAATCCAAGCGGTGTCCTCATCGTTGTCATATATCTACTTCCTTCGACAAGTTGAAATTGATCATAACCTGAATACAAATCACCCATTGAATAGATCGCCCTTCCAGCAAACGCCTCAGCAAATTCATCCACAATAGGTCCAATTCTTGCATTCCTGACAGTTATAGCATTCACCGGCTGTATATCTTGAATAAACCGTAGTGACCTATTCTTCTTAGCTACCGTAAACAATTGACTAGAATACGGCGCAAATGAAGGTTCCAATATTTTCATCTTTATCTTTTCTTTCAATAGTTCCACCAATTTAGGTAAATGTGCCCTCGGTACTGGAATCGGTCTAAGATTCCAAGGTACATGCGGTACAGTGAAGATAACCATAGGTGTTATAATATTTGGATCCACACACCCAATTTCATGAGATTCGAAGGCAAACGATCTACCTTATTTAGCCAACATCTTTTTAAAGCAAGTAATTTCCTCCGGCAATAAAGAACCATCAGAACCAATCTTCAATTCTTCAAAAGTCTCTTCAGTAAATTGATGTCTAATACTCATTGGATCTCTTAAACTTGCTTCTTTTGATACTTCTCTCATTTGTTCTTTAGAATCCTCTGGTAACGGTCCGACAACAGGCTTTACTTTCTTATCAGCCGTTTTATATCTCGTCTCTACTGTGACTTCTGGTGCTTGAAAAGATTCAAGCATGGTATAAACCTCTCTCCAATGAATCTCAACAATCTTATCATTATCCCCTAACCCAATAGATGTAATCAATTTCAATGAATCTTCCAGCCTATTTTCTTCATAAACACCCAAAATCCTCTCATCATCTTGCAATGTACCTATCTTGCGTAACTGTCCTTCAATATCATATAATCTTTTTCTTTCTTTTCTTTTAAAATCATCAACTTCTTATACATAATATTTCCATTCTCAAATATACCAATAAAACTCGCATCAAAGGCACCTTCATCTCGCGAGAGTACCTCCTCTTTTGTACCTCCATAATCTCACTTTACAGTGGTACCTCTCCAAAATCCTTAAATCCTTCAACAATCTTTGGCAATGGTTTCTCCCTCAACCTATCTCGATTCCGTTCATGGTTAGGAGGTACTGTTAGAAATTGTACAGCTTTCCTCCCATCTTCGCTTCGTACCCTTGCATAAGCAGAACCATCGTCAAGTACTTTTGTTTCCATCCGTGTTGCCGTGATATAAGGTTGTCCTAAAATCAACAGATAAGACGTTGTATCTTGAACGAAGAAATGTTGCTCCTTCGCAACATCCCCAATCTGAATTTTGACATGTGGACAAGCTCCATATAATTCGCCTCGTGTGTTATTAGCTGCTCGTATTGCCCATCCATGTTTCATATCAATTGGCTATTTTTGCTTCTTATAAAGATCTTTAGACATGAGATTTGTTTCAGAACCATGGTCCACTCAAGCAACTATTGGTTCTTCTATATCTCCTACCTTCACCAATACCTCAGTAGTTGCCCTTGCCCAATGCTTTCGAGTATAATGGCTCAAAGTTTCCATTTCCTTGTCACTAGAATCTTCGAAACGTACTCGCTGATTATACCCATTCTTTTCATTTGTTGGTTGCTTGTAACCAATATCAACCTCTTCTTCATCTCTACATATTCTTGCATCAAGAGCATGACTCATTCCAGTTTCACCCATTAATTGCCTCTTTCGCTTAATGTTGTCAATGATAACATCATGAAACTCCTTCTTTGCAATTCCCAAGACTTCTTTCAATGTGAATTCCACCTAAGCGTTTAATATACGTTCTTCCAACACCCCTTTCAAATTTGTTGCCGCTTCAATATCAGAAAGTAGCTTATAAGCAATTGATTTGCCCTTATCTTTTGTCTCCGTTGTTTTTTCTCCCAATGATGTTGAGGTATACTTTACAGGCAATTCTTGTGAAGCTGCCTCCCGAGCCTTGTCTCCTCGAGTTTGCCTCTTAAAAGAATTTCCTTCTCTAGTATCATCAAAATTTCCTCATCTCTTTTCTTCCATCAAAGCTTCATGTTGGCTCTTAGCAATATATGCATGAACTGAAAGAGACTCAACAGGATCCTCCCAACCTGTTCTACCTCGTATTGTAGCTGCAGTTCTCAATAACGCTTCTCGAGGTAATTTCCCTTCTTGCATTGTAGAAACGGCAGAAGCCCAAAACTCACTAGTTTCCGTACTTCCACCAATTTCATCATCTACTCTAGCACCATAACTTGCACTTTCTTGTGCTACTATTTCATGCTCTTTTAAGTAATCTTGAACCAATGCTCTCATTCCTCCCTTGCCAAAATTGGTTTGAAGAAGATCCTCTCTATTTTTCAATGCTATCTTCCCATCTTTCCAGTAAATAATTCCCTGCCGTATCATATTATTAAATTCATTGCAATCTTTTCTAGTGTGTGAAGCATCATCACACCAAATGCATCTTTGTACATATCCTTGTTTTGAAACATTCTTCGAATTGTTTATAGAAGTATTCTCTTCAAGTCTTGCCAATTTGATTTGAAGATCTCGCATTCCTCGTATAATTTCTTCCATACCCATATCTGCTTTCTTTGACAAGGATGTCGAAGGTTGAACTGTAGGCATTGTCGGTAGTGTTGTACGTACTGGAGCTTTGGGTGCTTGTACTATTTTCGGAATATTGCTCCTATCCTTCCTCCTTTCTTTTTTTGTAAGCAACTCCACCGCATCTTCAACGTTCTTCCACTTCGTTGTCAATCCTTCATCTTCTTCTTTGTCTTCAAGAAGGGGTTCTAATTTCTCTTGCAATTCTCCATCAGCAGCTTGAAGAAATAGATCAACTTTGTTCGGCTCCAATGTCAATTTTTCTACCTTCGATAATTGAGAGTACTGCCTCTCAAATTCCCTTAGTAGCTCTGTTGCTTGCAAATTCTTATTGGGCCATTCAATCCATCCCAGAAACAGCTTCTTAGTAACGCGATCAGCATCTTCCAAGAAATATTCGTCTTTCAATGAATGTGAAAAATCCTCCCATGAATTCCCACAACGATCCGTAATCGATGTAATGTGGTCCCTTATCTCCGGTATCCTTGCAAGTCCAAATAGTGCAACCATTTTCTTCTCAGAAACCTGATTTAATTCCATTTCACGAACATAACATCTTAAATACCTTGAAATATTCCTCTCATCAAATTAATCAATTTTATTGACCACTGCTTGCAATGCTTTGGTTGCCAAAGCTTCCTTTCGATCATTGCTTTGCTGTTGCTGCATTGACAATGAGAAGGCTTGAAACAAACTAGCAATAGACGGATCCATGTGCATACCTTGTCCTTTAGAAGACTCCCCACCAGAAACTTCTCCCAAAAATCCTTCAAAATTTTTATTTTTGTTTTCCATAAAAATAAAGATAAAATCAACCGAAATCCAATACCTTCTACCTCAAGCTTTCACGTCGGGTTCACCACTTATGTCGTATTACGTGCTTTCCTGCTCCAGAACGCGCCGGGCGTCTAGCTGTAGAAGGTACTATGGAGATCCGTCGATAGTCAAGCAGTCTATCAGTTTTTACAACTGGAATATAAACGACTTCAAGAATACACCGTAAATCTTTACTGATGCCCTTCGACTGCTTGTCGAAGTCCTTTTTTTGCCCCAGCTGGTTGGTCTCTAGACGTTACAGAGAACCCAGAACAACCCAAGCTGTTAATCTTCAATACCCCTTTGTAGTTATGATCTTGTATCCACTGACTGTCTTGTTAGATTAACCCAATAAATTTCATTCACTCCGCATACTCAATCCTATAGACACCCCTTTAATCCTTCAATCACAGACGTAACTTGATTTTACAAAACAGTCAAGAGTATTCAAACCCACTTCATTTAAAAATCCCGATTCACCATTACAATATAAACTTCAGCAGCGATTGCTTCAGTCGTCCCAAACTCTACGAAGAAGAAAAATCCAAATTCTATGTCTTTCCTTCCCCGACCCGAAGCATGAAGCTCCTCTCTCTAATTCCCTTGATCTTCTAAAAACGTCCAATGAAAAACCAAACTGGTAACCTTACAAAAGCTTGAAAAATCGCTCCCCCCTCGATTCCTCCCGAAAAAAAAACCTCCCCCCTCAAAACTATATCCCCCCCTAACCTTATCCTCTGAATTTCATCAACCTTCCGTCTTAGATCCAGAATTGGCTCCCACCTCAAGCTTGGATCCGAAATTGGCTCTCGCCGTCAAGCTTTCTCCTACGTTTTTACCTTTAAGAAATCCATTTACCGAAAACAACGTTCTCTGAAATGGCATAGAAAACAGGACAGCCTGAAACAGAATCGAACCCCGTAATCGGGACCACATTGAGTCGCCCGACCAATTCAGGTCCTATATTGGAAAAGATGCCTGTAGTAACCTGGATGTTCCCGTAATTGGGTCAAATTGGTCCTCACGTCAGATTGGCTAAGACCCGTAGTAAGACCTGGATTTTCCATAATTAGACTGCATTGAGTTGACCGGCCAATTCAGGTCTCATATTGGATAAGAAGACCCGGATTGGATTATCGAAATTGGATCCAATTGGCTCCTCGAACCCGTCGTGTGAATTGGTCCTTCTCTTCCTGCTGACTCCCGTTATTGGAATCGAATAGAGCATTTCAGTATGCCCCGGCTGACTGTAACGGAGTGACTGAACTTGACCACTCAGTATTTGTACTGGGGTTGGTTGATGCTCCCAATATTCAAGGTAACTGAATATTAATAAAATTCCCCTTTCTTTTTATTTTCACTGTATACTCGTGTTACAACACGACAACGGTACCTAAGAAGAATGGATCACTACGGTTTATTCAAGATATGCAACCGGTGAATGCAGTAACTGTTAGGAATGCAGCAATTGGACCTATTGTGGATGAATTTGCTGAGGCGTTTGCTGGAAGGGCGATCTATTCAATGGGTGATTTGTATTCAGATTATGATCAATTTCAACTTGCCAAAGGAAGTAGAGATATGACAACGATGAGGACACCACTTGGATTGGTTAGAATGTGCACTCTTCCTCAAGGCGCGACCAACTCAGTTGCGCATATGATGAATGGGATGAATAAGGTATTGAGAGATTTTATTCCGGAAAAGACTATGCCTTTTTTGGATGATGTTCTTATAAAAGGGTGCAGAGAAGGAGACAAGGATGAAACTTTAGATACGAGGGGGTGTCGCAGATATGTTGTTGATCATATACAAGATTGTGAAAAGATTTTAACTCGGCTTGGAGAAGTTCATCTTACATTATCGGGTATGAAGTCCGTATTTGGAGTGCGAAAGGTTGTAATTGTTGGACATTTATGCGGATCTTACGGAAGAAAACCAGATCCGACTAAAGTTGATGCAATTGGAAGGATGAAAGAGGATTGTGGTTCTTTAACAGAGGTTCGCAGGTTTTTGGGTGCATGTATATTTTATCGAATCTGGATCCCTCATTTTGCTCACATAGCGGATCCATTATATGAACTGTTACGCAAGGGTTACCGATTTGAATGGAAAGAAAGGCATATTCAAGCAATGCAAAGATTGAAGAAATTATTGATGTCACCTCCAATATTGAGGAAGGTTGATTATAAGTGCAATAGACCAATGATTCTTACTGTAGACGCTAGTCCAATTGCCGTTGGATGGGCGGTGGGTCAAGATGATTCGAATGGGAGTAGATTTGCAGTTCAATTTGGGACTAAAGTTTTAAGTATTCGTCAGCGTGCATATTCGTAAGTCAAAAGAGAACTTTGGGGAGTCGTTTCGGCTATGAAAGCTGAAAAGGACTATTTGATTGGGGCAGTAGTAGTAATTGAAACAGATTGCTTGCCATTGCTTGGAATGATTATTAACTGTTCAATGCCAGATATTGCAATGTTGAGATGGATTGCTTATATTAAGTCACTAAATCCAGAATTTAAGCATATCACTGGAAAGGATAATTTAGTAGCAGACATGCTATCTCGAGCAAGATACGAGAGGGAGGACGAAATGGTTGAAGACATTGATGATGTCGGATTGAAATTCTATTCAATATCGAATCTCAACAAAGAAGACAAGCTATTTCTTGAAGAATCTTATGAAGGAGAATTATTGGATATTGGTCATTATTTGAATACCTTGTCTAAGCAGGGGAATTGGTCTACAGAAAAATTCAAACAAATAAAAAAAAAAGCATATGGATTTTTACTTCGAGATGGATTCTTATGGAAGAGACCGAAGAAAGGAATTGGGATGCCACAACGAGTGATAGGCAAAAGGGAAGAAAAACTAAAATTATTAAAGGAGTTTCATGATAGTTTATGGGCAGGGCATAGAGGAATCTGGGCTACTTTTGCTAAACTCAAGGAACGATATTGGTGGAAAAATATGTATCGAGATGTGCTCTCATTTGTAGAGTCATGTGAAATCTGTCAATCGTATTCTAATATCCGACACTGAGATGGTCTTCATCCTACATATCCTCTGGCTATTCATTTTAAATGGGTTGTTGATTTGGTTAATATGCCGGTTGGGTTATGGCAGATGAGATATTTGGTTTTAGCTCGTGAAGATTTATCAAATCAAGTAGAAGGAAGAGCATTGAGGACAAAATCTACAGAGGGGATTTGTAGGTTTTTGCTTGAAGATGTCATTTGCCGTTACGGGTGCGTAGGAAAAGTCACTGCAGATTGTGGAGAATTAAATGTACAAGAAGCTCGTAAGTTCTTTGAAAGATGTGGAGTTAAACTATCACTGACTACTGCTTATAATTCAGAAGGGAATGCAAAAAGCGAACGTGGTCACCCACCGATTGTGAAAGCATTAGTTAAAGCTTGTAATGGGAAAGTTAAAGAGTGGCCACGGCTTTTTTCATTTGCATTATGGGCTGATCGAACAACACATAGCTCGGTGATAGGATATATGCTAGTAGAACTTATGACAGGTCAAAAACTAATTATGCCGATTGAAGAAAAGGTACTTACTTGGAGTATGCTACCATGGGAAGATGGATTGACAAGAGAAGAACTTCTGGCTATTAGGATTCGACAATTGGAGCAAAGAACGGAAGATGTCCAGATAGCATTGGAAAGGTTAAAAAGAGCAAGGTTACAAAACAAGGCGCGATTTGATAAGCAACATCGATTGAGACCAAAAGCAATCGAGGAAGGTGACTGGGTACTTGTTTATGACAATAGTCTGGATAATCAACATAGTACTTTGCGGAAATTTTCAAAACGTTGGTTTGGACCATATGTTATAACAACTGTTCATGATAATGCGACTTACTCATTACGGGAGTTAGATGGTACAAAATTGAAAATACCAATTGCAGGGAAGCGAGTAAAAATATTTAAACGAAGACACACAGAGATGAATATGGAGGACCTTAATGAAGGTACAGAGATTCCGCAGCAAGAAGATGAAAGTGATATGGATAATGAAGGTGACGAAGATGAACTGGACAAAGACGTAGGGGATATATTCTGAATCAAACAGCAATTGGGTAAATTGGTGCATACCGGAGGATGCACAGGTTCAGAGGGGGTGGATGTCGTGTTGTAACACGAGTATACAGTGAAAATAAAAAGAAAGGGGAATTTTATTAATATTCAGTTACCTCGAATATTGGGAGCATCAACCAACTCCAGTACAAATACTGAGTGGTCAGGTTCAGTCACTCCGTTATAGTCAGCCGGGGCATACTGAAATGCTCCGTTCGATTCCAATAACGGGAGTCAGCAGGAAGAGAAGGACCAATTCACACGACGGGTTCGAGGAGCCAATTGGATCCAATTTCGATAATCCAATCCGGGTCCTCTTATCCAATATGAGACCTGAATTGGCCGGTAAATCCAATGCAGTCTAATTATGGAAAATCGAGGTCTTACTATGGGTCTTAGCTAATCTGACGCGAGGACAAATTTGATCCAATTATGGGAACATCCAGGTTAATACTGGACTCTTATCCAATATGAGACCTGAATTGGTCAGGCGACTCAATGTGGTCCCGATTACGGGGTTCGATTCTGTTTCAGGCTGTCCTGTTCTCTGTGCCGTTTCAGGGAACGTTGTTTTCGGTAAATGGATTTCTTAAAGGTAAAAACGGAGGAGAAAGCTCTGATGGCGAGAGCCAATTTTGGATCCAAGCTCGATGGTGGGAGCCAATTCCGGATCTAAGACGAAAGATTGAAGTAATTCACAGGATAAGGTTAGGGGGGATGTAGTTTTGAAGAGGGTGGGTTTTTTTTTTTTTCTCTGGGAATCGGAGGGAGCTAGTTTTCAAGCTTTTGCAAGGTTACTAGTTTGGTTTTCATTGGAGGTTTCTGAAGATCAAAGAGGGATTAGAGAGAGGAGCTTCATGCTTCGGGTCGGGGAAGGAAAGACATAGAATTTGGATTTTTCTTCTTCGTAGAGTTTTGGGAAGGCTGAGGCAATCACTGCTGAAGTCAATATTGAAATGGTGAATCGAGATTTTTAATGAAGTGGGTTTGAATACTCTTGACTGTTTTGTGAAATCGAGTTACGTCTGTGATTGAAGGATTAAAAGGGCGTCTATAGGATTGAGTATGTGGAGTGAATGAAATTTATTGGGTTAATCTAACAAGACAGTCAGTGGATACAAGATCGTAAGTACAAAGCGGTATTGAAGATTAACAGTTTGGGTTGTTCGGGGTTCTCTGTAACCTCTAGAGACCTACTGGCTGGGGTAAAAAGGACTTCGACAAGCAGTCGAAGAGCATCCGTATAGATTTACGGTACATTGTTGCAGTCGTTTATATTCCAACAGTCAAAACTGATAGACTGCTTGACTATCGACGAATCTCCATACTACCTTCTACAGCCAGACGCCCGACGCGTTCTCGAGCAGGAAAGCACGTAATACGACAACGCAGTATTATAGTTGGAAATTATGATGGTGAATATATTGGTGGAAATAGCAGTTATTGGTATGACTGAATTGGTGTAAAGAAGAGACCGATAAGGTGAAGGAGGAGATTATAGTTTCCTTGTTTCTTCAGATATTGGAAATAGACAAGATACATTTAGGAGGTAATTGATTGTGTGATCTTAACGTGAACGCTTAAGCAACTAGTCATTCCCCGTGTTTGAATCCGCCTATACGGGTTTATTCTGTGAGGTTTTTTTCCAGAATAAGTAAAACGAGCAATCACAATCACCATCAAAAATAGATATCCTTTACCTTTGATTTAAGGACTTCTTGACCAACTCAATCAAGCAAAGATCTATACCAAAATAGATCTATGAAGATTATACAACTTAAATAGTCAGGAAAAGTAGTTATCATCTGTAGTATAGGAGTTGGTATTTTGGGGTAGTATAAGGAGGATGGATGAAGTGAAGAAGATGCCAGACTATGAGAGTTGTAAGTCGAGGGCCAGATTATGAGAGTTGTAAGCCAAGGGCCAGACTGTGAGAGTTGTAAGCCGAGGGCTAGACTGTGATAGTGTGAGTTGGGATAAGCTTGGTGCTACCTCTTTTCTTTTGTTTGTTATTTTCTTTGAATATGAGGATTGAGAATTTCTGAATATTGTGAAGTGAATTATGGAATGGAAATGTGATTGGTATTATTTGAGAAGAAGAAAGATTGAATGCTGAAATCTAATTGTAGTTCAGCAAAGAGAATTAGTCTATGTTTGTATAAAATATCGTAATGTGAATGGCAGTTCTGTGTGAAGAATTCTAGTGTTTGGAATGAGGGTAATTGTGTGCTAAAAGCTGTGAGGGTGTAGTATTACAGTTGGAGATTATGAAGGTAAATATATTGGTGGAAATAGTAGTTATTGGTATGACTGAATTACAATAAGGAAGAGACCGATAAGGTGAAGGAGGAGATTATAGTTTTCTTGTGTGTTCAGATATTGGAAATAGAGACGATACATTTAGGAGGTAATTGATTGTATGACCCTAACGTGAACGCTTAAGCAACTAGTCATTCCCCATATTTAAATCTCCCTATACAAGTTTATTCTAGGAGGTTTCTTCTGGAATAAGTAAAACAAGCAATCACGTTTTGGCACTACTGCCAGAAAGTGATAATAGCTTTGAATGTTAGGAATTAATTATGAAACATATGAAAAAATTGGCAATAGAAGACGATTTCAATAGTGTTTGAAGAAAGAGTATGGTTATTAAAAATGAGAATTTAACAGCAAAGAGAATAAAGCAATCAAAGGAAAGAATAGAGTGATCGCAAGCAAGAAATTTGTAGCATAATAAGCGAGATTGCAAATTGAAAAAGAAGCATCGACAAAGTTGGATTAAGCCGTGGTTGCATGCCTGTCGACATATTTGATCATATCTAGAAGACGATCGACCTCTAATATTTCAAAAGTACATACCGTTAAAGAAATTACCAAGAGCACTCGTGGAGAGTGTTGCTAATAGTCCACCATACCTCTCGAAGCCAGTAACAGAAACGAGGAAGGCACAGAGGAATAAGGTACTCCACTGGGTATTTTCCCAATTGAAAATACGTCTGATTCTAACAAGACTGGTTCTGAAGATCGACATAAATCACTTGTCAATAAAGACCAATTCAGAGTATATCAAAACCTATCGCTTTCACCTCATATCCAACTAGTAAAATTATTTGGAGATAACAATAGTCAATTGGAAGTCCGAAAAAGACTTTTGCGGGAGACAATTTTTATTTTAATAAGAAATTCAGCAAAATACCGACATCTTTAATGACGTCCGGAGGACCAACAGTTCCGATTGCAGTTCAAATGGGTGCAGTGGGGGGATCGAACGACTAGCGGCGTGCCATTACCTACTTTTCAGGATTTGCCAGGTGCGGATCCAGATCAATATTTGTCTCAATTCTTGACAGCGTGTGTAGCCAATAATGGCAGAACTGAAGATATTTGGTTAAGATGGCTACCAACGACATTGAAAGACAGAGCATTTGAGTGGTATAACCGCCAACCTGTGGGACAATTTATCAATTGGGAGGCATTAAAAAATACATTTTTAGTCCATTTTTGACCAATTGGTTTTGAAGAGCGTCTTAAAGAAAAATTAATGAAAAGCAGAATGGAATTAAGGGAAGTGGTACAATCATATTATGGTCGCGTAGCAGATATACTTTGAAAATGGCCAAATAACCAAATGCCAAAATCATTTGTATTGTCCATATTGGTTAATAGACTACATCCACTAAAATTGAAGATATTTGTAAAAGAGGCCCAATCAGCCACTATTGCATCATCTCTTGAGCGAGCAAGAGTATGGAAGGAATGTCACTATGACCAGAACTTAACACCTAGAGCCACGATGATTCCATCTCAAAGAGGTTATCAAATGATAAATTGGAATGGCGCATCGGAAGGTTATCTGGAAAGGAATGATTAGGGTACAATTCCATAGGGAATCGTAGATGTCGTTCTACTGGAGGCTATGACACCATCATCATCACATCCGTTGTCGTATTATGTGCTTTCTTGCTCGAGAACGCACCGGGCGTCTCGCTGTAGAAGGTAGTATGGAGATTCACTAATATTCAAACAGTCTATCGGTTTTTGACTGTTGGAATATAAACAACTGCAAGAATACATCGTAAATCTATACGGATGCCCTTCGACTACTCGCCGAAGTCCTTTTTGTCCCAGCCGGTAGGTCTCTAGACGTTACATAGAACCCCGAACAATTCAAACTACTAATCTTTGATATCGCTTTATACTCACGATCTTGTATCCACTGATTGTCTCCTTAGATTAACCCAACAATTTTCATTCACTCCGCATACTCAATCCTATAGACACCCTTTTAATTCTTCATCACAGACGTAACTCGATTTCACAAAACAATCAAGAGTAATCAAACCCACTTCATTAAAAATCCCGATTCACCATTACAACACTGACTTCAGCAACGATTGCCTCAGTCTTCCCAAAACCCTATGAAGAAAAAAAAACCCCAATTCTCTGTCTTTTTTCCCCGCCCGAAGCATAAAGCTAGTTCTCTCGATCCTTCAAAAAACCCTCCAAAAACTTATTCTCTCCTCTCATTTCTTCAATCTTCCGTCTTGGATCTGAAATTGGCTCCCACTGTCAGAGCTTGGATCCAAAATTGGCTCTCGCCGTCAGAGCTTTCTCCTCCATTTTTACCTTTAAGAGATCTTTTTACCAAAAGGCCGTTCTTAGAAAGGCACAAAGGACGAAACAGCCTGAAACGGAATCGGAGCCCCGTAATCAAGACTACATTGAGTCGCCCGACCAATTCAAGTCTAATATTGGGTAAGAGTCCAATAGTAAGACCCGGATATTTTCGTAATTGGATCAAATTGGTCCTTTGCATCAAATTGGTTGAGGCCCGTAGTAAGACAAGGATTTCCTTGTAATTAGAGTGCATTGGGTTGCCTGACCAATTCAGGTCTCATATTGGGTAAGAGGACCCAGATTGGATGTCTTGAAATTGGATCCAATTGGCTCTTCGAACCAAGCTCACCTGTCGTGTGAATTGGTCCTTTCCCTTCCTACTGACTCCCGTTATTGGAATCGAATGGAGCATTTCAGTATGCCTCGGGTGACTGTAACGGGGTGACTGAACCTGGCCACTGAGTATTTGCACTGGAGTTGGTCGTTGCTCCCAATATTCGAGGTAACTGAATACTAATAAAAGCCCCCTTATTTAATATTTTTACGGTATACTCATGTTACAACACGACATCCACCCCCTCTGAACTTGTGCATCCTACGGTATGCACCAATTTATCCAATTGCTGTTTGATTTAGAATATATCCTCTACGTGTTTGTCCAGTTCGTCTTCGTCACCTTCATCATCCAAATCACTTTCATCTTCTTGTTGTATATCTAACTTGCGTAATTCTCCTTCAATATCATATAATCTTTTTCTTTCTTTTCTTTTAAAATTATCAACTTTCTTATACATAATATTTCCATTCTCCAAAATACCAATAAAACTCACATCAAAGGCACCTTCATTTCATGAAAGTACTTCCTCTTTTGTATCTCCATAATCTTGCTTTATAGTGGTACCTCCCCAAAATCCTTAAATCTTTCAACAATCTTTGGCAATGGTTTCTTCCTCAACCTATCTTGATTCCGTTTATGCTTAGGAGGTACTGTTAGAAATTGTACAGCTTCCCTCTCATCTTCGCTACATACCCTTGCATAAGCACAACCATCGTCAAGTACTTTTATTTCCATCCGTATTGCCGTAGTATAAGGTTGTCCTAAAATCAACGGATAAGACGTTGTATCTTGAACAGAGAAATGTTGCTCCATCGCAACATTCCCAATCCGAATTTTGACATCTGGACAAGCTCCATATAATTCGTCCCATGTGTTATTAGCTGCTCGAATTGCCCATCCATATTCCATATCAATTGGCCATTTTTGCTTCTTATAAAGATCTTTAGACATGAGATTTATTTCAGAACTATGGTCGACTAAAGCAACAATTGGTTCTTCTATATCTCCTACTTTTACCAATACCTCAGTAGTTGTCCTTGCCTAATTCTTTCGAGTATAATGGCTCAAAGTTTCTATTTCTTTGTCACTATAATCTTCAAAACGTACTCGTTGATTATACCCATTCTTTTCATTTGTTGGTTGCTTGTAACCAATATCAACCTCTTCTTCATCTTTATATATTCTTGCATGAATAGTATGATTCATTCCAGTTTTGCCCATTAATTACCTTTTTCGCTTAATGCTGTCAATGATAACATCATGAAACTCTTTCTTTGCAATTCCCAAGACTTATTTCAATGTGAATTCCACCTTAGCGTTTAATATACATTCTTCCAACACCCCTTTCAAATTTGTTGCCACTTCAATGTCAGAAAGTAGCTTATAAGCAATTGATTTGCCCTTATCTTTTGTCTCCTTTGTTTTTTCTCCCAATGATGTTGAGGTATCCTTTACAGGCAATTCTTGTGAATCTGCCTCCCGAGCCTTGTCTCCTCGAGTTTGCCTCTTAGAAGAATTTCCTTCTCTCATATCATCAAAATTTCCTCGTCTCTTTTCTTCCATCAAAGCTTCATGTTGGCTCTTAGCAATATATGCATGAACTGAAAGAGACTCAACAGGATCCTCCCAACCTGTTCTACCTCGTATTGTAGCTGCAGTTCTCAATAACGCTTCTCGAGGTAATTTTCCTTCTTGAATTGTAGAAACGGCAGAAGCCCAAAACTCACTAGTTTCCATACTTCCACCAAGGTCATCATCTACTCTAGCACCATAACTTGCACTTTCTCGTGCTACTGTTTCATGCTCTTTTAAGTAATCTTGAACCAATGCTCTCATTCCTCCCTTGCCAAAATTGGTTTGAAGAAGATCTTCCCTATCTTTTAATGCTATCTTCCCATCTTTCCAGCAAATAATTTCTTGCCGTATCATATTATTAAATTCATTGCAATCTTTTCTAGTGTGTGAAGCGTCATCACACCAAATGCATCTTTGTACATATCCTTATTTTGAAACACTCTTCGAATTGTTTGTAGAAGTATTCTCTTCAAGTCTTGCTAATTTGATTTGAAGATCTCGCATTCCTTGTATAATTTCTTCTATCTCCATATCTGCTTTCTTTGATAAGGATGCCGAAGGTTGAACTGTAGGCATTGTTGGTCGTGTTGTACGTACTGGAGCTTTCGGGGCTTGTACTGTTTTCAGAATATTGCTCCTATCCTTCCTCCTTTCTCTTTTTGTAAGCAACCCCACCGTATCTTCAACGTTCTTCCACTTTGTTGTCAATCCTTCATCTTCTTCTTTGTCTTCAAGAAGGAGTTCTAATTTCCCTTCCAATTCTCCATCAGCAGCTTGAAGAAATAGATTAACTGTGTTTGGCACCAATGTCAATTTTTCTACCTTCAATAATTGAGAGTACTGCCTCTCAAATTCCCTTAGTAGCTCTATTGCTTGCAAATTCGTATTGAGCCGTTCAATCCATTCCAGAAACAACTTCTTAGTAACGCGATCAACATCTTCCAAGAAATATTCATCTTTCAATGCATGTGAAAAAACCTCCCATGAATTCCCATAACGATCCGTAATCGATGTAATATGGTCTTTTATCTCCGATATCGTGGTAAATCCAAATAGTTCAACCATTTTCTTCTCAAAAACCCGACTTAATTCCATTTCACGAACATAACATCTTAAATACCTTGAAATATTCCTTCCATCAAATTGATCAATTTTATTAACCACTGCTTGCAATGCTTTGGTTGCCAAAGCTTCTTTTCGATCATTGCTTTGCTGTTGCTGCATTGATAATGAGAAGGCTTGAAACATACTAGCAATAGATGGATCCATGTGCATACCTTGTCCTTTAGAAGAACCTCTACCAGAAACTCCTGCCAAAAATCCTCAAAATTTTTATTTTTGTTTTCCATAAAATAAAAATAAAAATAAAATCAAAAGAAATCAAATACCTTCCACCTCAAGCTTTCACGTCGGGTTCACCACTTATGTCGTATTACGTGCTTTCTTGCTCGAGAACACACCGAGCATCTGGCTATAGAAGGTAGTATGGAGATTCGCTAATATTCAAACAGTCTATCGATTTTTGACTGTTGGAATATAAACAACTGCAAGCATACACCGTAAATCTATACGGATGCCCTTTGACTGCTCGCCGAGGTCCTTTTTGTCCCAGCCGGTAGGTCTCTAGACGTTACACAGAACCCCGAACAATCCAAATTGCTATTCTTTAATACCGCTTTATACTCACGATCTTGTATCCACTGACTGTCTCCTTAGATTAATCTTATAAATTTCATTCACCCCGCATACTCAATCCTATAGACACCTTTTTAATTCTTCAATCACAGACATAATTCGATTTCACAAAACAATCAAGAGTAATCAAACCCACTTCATTAAAAATCCCGATTCACCATTACAACACTGACTTCAGCAACAATTGCCTCAGTCTTCCCAAAACCCTATGAAGAAAAAAAAACCCAATTCTCTGTCTTTTTTTCCCGCCCGAAGCATAAAGCTAGCTCTCTCGATCCTTCAAAAAACCCTCCAAAAACTTATTCTCTCCTCTCATTTCTTCAATCTTCCGTCTTGGATCTGAAATTGGCTCCCACCGTTCGAGCTTGGATCCAAAATTGGCTCTCGCCATCAGAGCTTTCTCCTCCATTTTTACCTTTAAGAGATCCTTTTACCGAAAGGACGTTCCCGGAAAGGCACAAAGGACGGAACAGCCTGAAACGGAATCGGAGCCCCGTAATCGGGACCACATTAAGTCGCCCGACCAATTCAAGTCTCTTATTGGGTAAGAGTCCAGTAGTAAGACCCGGATGTTTCCGTAATTGGATCAAATTGGTCCTTCGCGTCAAATTGGCTGAGGCCCGTAGTAAGACCTGGATTTCCTCGTAATTAGAGTGCATTGGGTTGCCTGACCAATTCAGGTCTCATATTGGATAAGAGGACCTGGATTGGATGTCTTGAAATTGGATCCAATTGACTCTTCGAACCAGGCTCACCCGTCGTGTGAATTGGTCCTTTCCCTTCCTGCTGACTCCCATTATTGGAATCGAACGGAGCATTTCAGTATGCCCCGGGTGACTGTAACGGGGTGACTGAACCTGGCCACTGAGTATTTGCACTGGAGTTGGTCGTTGCTCCCAATATTCGAGGTAACTGAATATTAATAAAAGTCCCCTTACTTTATATTTTCACGGTATACTCGTGTTACAACATATACCATATGCACCTTATTCAGCGTATCAAAAACCAACACCTACGAAGGAATTGCCAAATGCATTGGTATCAAGGGATCCCAATGAGTCATTGTTGTAAACATTGACAAAAAAAATGGATGAAATGGCCGTCAATATGGCCAAAGATAAGGAGAAGAGGCATAAACCAACCAATATGCGTTCCAATGTCTGGTGCAACAATTGTAAGGAGCAAGGTTATTTAGTAACAGAATGTCTTTTACCTCCTCAAATGACTGTACAATGTACCTTTTGCGGGGGCAAGCATATTACCACCAACTATTGGAATTTACAGAAGCAACAACAACTCAGTAACCAAATAATGACTCAACCCACCCAATGGGATGTCAATCAAGTACAAACGAATAATAGGTTTGGCTGGAATGGAAATCGAGCGAATAAACAAAATAGGAATTATTCAAATTTTTTATACTCTGAATTTCACCAAGAAAGTGTATCCAATACTCACGGATTGGCAATGAACTAATCAAGATACTATTAATATCCACCCATGACAAAGCCAATGTGACACTCTACAGTAACAATGGGTCAACCAAGATCCTTTACTCATCCGACATGGAACAGACCTAGCCGTTATATACCAATAGAGACACTCAATATCCCTGAAGGAGTTGGCAGGAGACCACTTCGTTGCTATCGTTGTAGACAAATCAGAAATTATGCGAGTGAATGTCCTAATCCAAGGGCCAGTGATGATTATGCTCCAATATATAGAAATTGTAAGCAGTCTGGTCACACTTATCAGTAGTGCAATGCGCCCTTTAATTATAATAACCAGCACCAGCAAATAAAAACAAGCCAACCAATAGAGGACAAAGGCCTTGTTCAATGAGACGCACCAATACATCGTGTCGAGGTAATAAATGCAGTACTTACAAGAGGCCAACAAAAAGACAAGAATCTAATTCAGGACATGGATGAACCAATCGTAGGAGAGCAAGTAGCGCCGTCCATTGGGCTAAACGAACCAATATCAGTATTCGGACGTATCCCAATATTGAGACCTCAACAGATTGAGGAACCTAATTTGGTTCTACGTGCCAATTTGCCAGGACCATCCAATCCAGGTCTTGTTATAGGCTTCGTACCCAGTATGAGACCTGAATCGATGGCACAACCCAATGAGGTCTCAATTACGGAGGCTTTGGTTCTGTTCCAAGTAGTTCCAATCTATATGCAGTTTTGAAAAATGTCCTATCCGTTGAAAGATCCTCTCGGGGGCGAGAATTCCAAGGAAGCCCTGGCTGCTGTTCCAATTCCAAGTCCAAGGTGGAAGAATATTTTACCTCACAGAGTAAAATCGAAACCAATAAAATGCAAAAGAGCATTGGAAATTACTCTCAATATGGAATCCTATGACATTCTGATGGATTTGGATGTTATTCAGCCTTCAATTCTAATGAAGCAACTTTTGGCTGTAGCACCAAAATGTCAATCTATATTGAATTCAGCGCTAATACAACAAAGATCTCACACTAAAGAAATTCATGAAGTTAGCTTAAACCCAGATCCTGAAGTACTAACAATCGATATATCAATCAATGGCATTTTAATCCAAGGGATATAAGTCGATGGTGGCTCTAGTGTGAATTTAACGAACGCGGATACAATAGAGGACTTGGATCTAAAGCAATTGCTACCTACGACATTAGTCTTGCGAATGGCAGATCATAGTCGGGTAAAGCCAATAGGAATCTTATAAAATATTACCACTGTAATCATGGGATTGACATACAAAATCGATTATATTGTATTTCGATTATAGAGTTTTACATTATTGTATCCCATTTTATTGGGCAGACCTTGGCTTTATCAAGCCAAAGCTAAGAACAATTGAGGTCGAGGTACATTGACAATTGGAAAAGGTCGTGACCAGATTGTTTTACAGATGTATCCGGTACAATATTATGGAGAATCTCAAATGTCAGAATTAGAATTTACATCGGACAATGAGAGTCAATCGATTGAGGAAGATGTCGATGTTATACGTTCACCACAATTTGAGGTAGGACAAAATACTTCAACAGCAAAGGTAGGAGTCTACCAATGTGGAGGTCCCGACAAATATTTACTGCATCAGGAAGATGCGACTAACTCGGATCATACTATTGCCGAATGGATGAACAATTCCGCAGTCAATAGAGTCAGCACATTGGAACTAGATTTGGGTGGTTTCCATATGTCGAATAATACAAGATATTCAAATCAGAGAAGACAATTAAATCAGAGGTTGTTAAAGACCATGTGTGTCAATTTATTAACCTGGGCACCAATGAAATACCACAACTAATTAAAATATATGTCGGTATTATCGGTACAGAATTGGATGCTTGGAAACAATTTTTTGTCCATCACAAATCTGTCTTTGCGTGGTCGTATGCGGATTTGAAAGGGATTCCAGTTGACATGTGTGAACACTAGATTATTTTGGATGAAGATGTTATGCCAATTCATCAAAGACAACACTAGCTTAATCTAAAATATTCCCTTTTAGTGAAAGAGGAATTGGATAAACTTCTCGACGTGGGTTTTATTTATCCTGTTCCGCATAATGTATGGGTGTCACCAATCGTGATGGTACCAAAGAAAAATGGAAAAATCCGAATATGTCAGGATTTCTGGAAACTAAATGCGGCCACCAAGAAAGATTACTTCTTATTACCTTTCACGGACAGTATGGATAACATGTTGTCATTATCACCAGGTAGTAAAAGAATAGGAGTGGGACACCAGTTAAAGTCATTATGTGGTGTTGTTTTGAATTGGCTAGAGTGCCATTTTCTTGTATTTCTTGTATTTTTGATAGTAGTAGTTCCACTTAAGAGTTAACAGTGAGGAGCCGGTCACAAGTGTCGATTGAAGATATTCCAGAATGGATGAATCAGCAGCAAAAATTGGAACTTCGGGATGTCCAGATCTTGAAACTGGAAGCTTAAGTCTGTAAATTGGGAGAGTATAATAAAGATCTATCAAACCAGTTGAGGGAAGAGTCGATGGACTGAAGGAAAAAAAAGAAGATGTGCAATTGGAACTAAATTTGGTCGAACTTACATTCGATAATGTAGCAATTGATTAATTAGATAGGCCAGAGTGATCGCAATTTTTGTAGAGTTTTGTAAGATAATTTTTAGATAGGTATCAATTGAGTGTTTGCGAAGACGCTGCACAGATAGGAGTGGAGCTATGTAGAATAAATATTAATTTATTTTTGAAAGATATTGATAAAATATATTAATAGTCCATATAATAGGAAATTTAGGAAGATGGATGAGTGATTTAGTTCTTAAAAGTGGTTAATTACAAAATTACGATTAGAATCTAAAAAATCGAGAGAAAGTATATAGGAGTTGTAGAAGTTAATTAAGGTGCCAGACTGTGATAGTCATGAGCCAAGGGCCATCGCTGTGATAGTTGTGAGCCGGGGTAAGCTTGGTGCTACCTCTTTATTCTAGTGATTGAAATGAGAATAATTGTGTGCTAAAAGCTGTGAGGGTGCAGTATTACAGTTGGAGATTATGAAGGTAAATATATTGGTAGAAATAGCAGTTATTGGTATGATTGAATTGCTATAAAGAAGAAACCGATAAGGTGAAGGAGGAGATTATAGTTTCCTTGTGTATTCAGATATTGAAAATAGAGACGATATATTTAGGAGGTAATTGATTGTGTGACCCTAACGTGAACGCTTAAGCAACTAGTCATTCCCCATGTTTGAATCCCCCTATACGGGTTTATTCTGGGAGGTTTTTTCCGGAATAAGTAAAACAAGCAATCACAATCACCATCAAAAATAGGTATCCTTTGCCTTTGATTTTAGGACTTCTTGATCAACTCAATCAAGCAAAGATCTATACCAAAATAGATCTATAAAGAGCATACAACTTAGTTCGTATTAAAGAAAGAAATGAATGGAAGACTGCTTTTCAAACTAGGTATGGATATTTTGAATATAATGCCATGCCTTTTGGACTCACGAATGCATTGGCTACTTTTCAACATCTTATGAATGATGTTTTTTGTGAGTTTTTAGATAATTTCATTGTCTACTATTTAGACGACATTCTAATCTACTCTAAGCATACAGAAGAACATGAGCTTCATGTTTGTTGTGTTTTATAGAAACTTAGAGATGCATGATTATATGCCAAGTTAGAAAAGTGTGTATTCCACACTACTCAAGTTGACTTTTTAGGATACATCATCTTCAATGAACGTCTTATGATGGATTCCAAGAAGGTTCAAACTATCGTAGATTGAAAGATTCTAAAAATAGTACAAGATGTGCAATGCTTTTTGAGCTTTGTTAATTACTATCAAATCTTCATCAAGAATTTTTCTCAAGTTGCAGCTCCACTTACATGTTTGAGTTATAAAGACAAACTTGAGTAGAATAAAGAAACAAAAGCATCATTTGATGCTTTAAAGAAGAAATTTATTTCTGCACCAATCTTATATTACGTTGACTTCTCCAAGGTATTTTTTATAGAAACAAACGCGTCGGATTTTACTATAAGTGCTGTGTTGTCATATTTGGGAACAGATAACAAATTCCATCCAATATCTTTCTATTTGAGGAAAATTTCAGCAACGGAGATTAATTATGAAATCCATGACAAAGAGCTCCTTGCAATTGTGGATTCATTTCAAGAATGGCATCATTATGTAGAAAGCACCTCAAGTCCAATTACCGTGTATACAGACCATAAGAACCTTGAATACTTCATGTAAGCACGTGTCTTAAATTGTCGTCAAGCCCATTGGAGCATGTCTTTATCTAGATTCAATTTCAAGATCAATTATCGACCCAAAAAACAACAGGGTCTATTAGACGCTCTTTCTAAATATTCTTATCTTGCACCAAAAGAATGAGATGCATCTTTTGATCAACAAAGATCAATTCTCTTGAAGTCCGAGCATTTCTATCTTCAAGCTATAAAATCAACATTGATTGTTGATTCAACATTTGTGAAGCAAATTCAATCAAGTATGTCCTTTGATCTTGTTGTTCAGGAAATCAAGGATACTTCTTTTAAGTCTCATGATACTTCCAAGTTTGAATTCAAGAATAATCTATTATATTTTGAAGGATGCCTATATGTAATAAAAGGTGAAGCTCGATTACGTATTCTTCAAGCTCATCATGATTTTCTAACAACACGACATTTTGGGTAGAATAAAACTTTGGAATTAATATCCAAGGATTTTTGGTGGCCGCAAATATGGTGCCAATCAAAGATTTTGTACAAACTTGTGATGTCTAATCAAGATCAAAAAGTCCTCGTCATCAACCTTATGGACTTCTTCAACCGTTACCTATTCTAGAACAACCATGGTCTTTTGTTTCTATGGATTTTATCATTGATCTTTCAATCTCAGATTCTTATGACTCTATATTTGTGATAGTAGATTATTTTATTAAGATGGTACATTCTATATCATATATAAAATCTATCACAGGTGAAGAAACAGCTAAGCTTTTCATTGACAATATCTATCGCTATCATGGATTATCAAAGGATATTATATCGGATAGGAAGACTTAATTTGTATTAAGATTTTGAAGAACCCTATTCAAGATTCTAAAGGTAGATATAAAGCTTTCTTCAGCTTTTCATCCTCAAATTGATAGACAAACGAAATGGATAAATCAAGTTCTGGTAGTATTTGAGATGTACCATCAATTATCATCAAGATGATAAGGCAACTCTTTTATCACTGGCAGAGTTTGCATATAATAATTTGGTACATTCTTCTACTCAATAAACACCTTTCTTTATCAATTATGGTTATCATCCACATCTTGATACTTTTGACTTTTCAAAAGTTGATAATCCTACGATGGAAGAATTAGCAAATCGCTTGTCAGAGCTACATACAACAATGAAGAGACACTTAAAGGAAGCTCAAGAACGACAAAAGACCAATGTAGATGCCTATCATAAGAAGCAACCACAATATAATATGAGTAACAAGAAATGGTTACTTTGTTGTAATATCAAGATTACTCATCTTTGTGTTAAATTAAATTATTGTAGGCTGCGACCTTTTCCTATTTGTAAATAAATCAATCTTGTTACCTATCAATTACATCTACCAGAATCTATGAAGATCCACCCTGTATTTCACATATCTCTTTTGGAGCCATATAAGACAGTGAATATTTTGGGAAGAAGACAAATGCCACCTCCTCCTATAGAAGTGGATAATAACCAAGAGTTTGAGATTGAAGAAGTCTTAGACTCAAGGTGGCACCGAAATAGGTTGAATTATCTTGTTCATTGGTGCGGATATTATATTAGTGAATGCACATGGGATCTATCAAAGAATCTTGTAAATGCAGCAAAGAAAGTTGAAGTCTTTCATGAATGACATCCATTAAAATCAAGATAAAGAATAGCAAACCTTTGCTATAAAAGAAATAAGGTCGAAGAAAAATAACATTCTACCTTCTATCTTATATTGTAGCTTCTGTGTGTTTGTAATGAGATAAAGTACGAACAACTAGTAGATTCAACTCAAGAGCTTTCATTTGCAGACTTATTAGACGAGACATTGCGATTGTCACAACCTTCAAGACGACTGAATCGAGATGAAGATCCTCAAAAATGACATGTCCTTCCTTGAATAGATGGCGAGATACAACGTGTTTGGTATCACGACCTTGGAAGAGACATTCGATGTTTAGTGATTTTATTAGAGGTATAAACAACTCCTAATAGTGTTCCAAGTGTTTTATTTGAACGAAGTTATGAAGGCCTCAACAATGACCAAATAATAGGGTGGTCTTCTCGCCCTGGTATGGGACACTATAGATGGTTGAGAGGACCTATTAACCATCTTCAAAGAGAGCAAAGATCGAAGTATATAGCAAATACAATTCGCCACATCTTGGACTTCCTCAATATATGAAGACCACTCCTCATGGAACTAGTCCTTAGAAGGAGCGGTAATATCATAGACATGTACATTTACTTCAATAGTTACTTATATAATTAAGTAGAAGTATGTTAATATTAAATAATTTCATAAAGTCTTCTAGAGAAGCTTCTTAGAAGGTTTATAGATGCAATTTTGACTTTAGATGTATTTGTAGGTTAGAAACTTGGCCAAAAAGCTAACCATGTAATGATAGCTTATGGAACAAGTTATCTCCATGTAGTAGCTTGTGGGACAAGCGAACTACGTGGCGCATACATAGATAACTTACCTTGTAAGATAAGACATGTGGCTAGCAAAGTCAATACATGTTGGAAGTCCTATAGGACATCGCCACGTAGCTCTTAGTTAGATAGTATATATAAAGGCAAGAGTAAAGCCTTCTTCACTCTTATCAATGCCTTTCTAGTCTTAGTCTTGTTTCAAGACTTTCTACTCTTCTTATTTTTGGCAATAGTCATTCTAGTTCTCTTTAGTGATGGAAGAATGTATTAAGGAATCTCTTTTTTTCGAGATTCATGCCCTTGATATTTTGTGCCTTAAAATCTAATTTCAATCCAAGTTCACAATTTACCTTCTCTAGGTATGAATTTTTGATAATTTTAAGTAATTTTATCTTTAATCTATTTTCAACTCTCTTTTAAACATTTCTGTATCAATTTCTTATCTCATTTACTTTTATTTGGCTCATTTATGTTTCTATAAAGTAAATAGAAGTTCCTCCTACAAAAGACAATATTAAGACTAAATTTTTTATTATCTTTTTATAATTATTTTTATTTTTTATTATATCTTTTTACTCGGTTCTTCTATAATAATATCTTTTTTATTTTTATTTTTTATTACATATTTTTACTAGGTTCTTCTATAATAATATCTTTTTTATTTTTATTCTTTATTATAAAATTTTCTTACTTTACAACAACGTGAACCAAATTTTTAGAGCAATATTTGAGATATACCATCAACAATCAATAAGATGATTAGACAACTCTTTTTCATTGAAAAAGTTTTCTTAAAATAACATAATATATTCTTCTATTCAATAAACATCTTTGTTTATTAATTATAGTTATTATCCATAATTCAATGTTTTTGACTTTTCAAAAGTTAATAATCTTATAGCAAAGTTTTGACAAATCATTTATTTGAATTCTATAAAAAAATAAAGGCATAATTAAAAAAAAAAAATTAAGAACAACAAAAGACTAGTGCAGATGCTTGCCACAAGGAAGAGCTTTAATTCCATATTAGAGACAAGGTATGATTACTATATTACAATATCAAGACTAGCAACCTTTGTGATAAGTTGGATTACTATAGGCTTAAACCATTTTCTATTTGTAAATAGATCAATCTTCTTACTTATTGATTACATCTACTAAAGTCTATAAAAATCCATTCTATATTCCATGCATCTCTTTTTGAGCCATATAAGACAGTTAATATCTTAAAAAAAAAGAAAAATGCCACCTCTTCCTATAGAAATAGATAATAATAAAGAATTTAAGATGGAAGAAGTCTTAGACTAAAAGTAGCTCCGAAATAGGTTGGAATATCTTATTCATTGGCACAAATATAATATTAGTGAATGCACATGGGAGTTGGCAAAGAATCTTGTAAATACAATAAAGAAGGTAAATGCTTTTCATCAATAATAATTACCAAAAGCAAAATAAAGAATAGAAAATCTTTGCTATAAAATAAAATAAAATAAAATAAAATTGAGCTTTCAAGATAACATAATCAAGATGAAGATCCTCAAAAACAACATGTTTGTCGTTGAATAGATGGCGGAATATAATGCATTTGGTATTACAACCTTAGAAGAGATTTTTGATCTTTGATGATATTATTAGATATAGAAACGACTTTTGATGGTCTTATAAATATATTATTTTAAAAAAGTTATAAAAGCCTCAATAATAATTAAATAATAAGATGGTCTTCTCACCCTAAAATGAAATGTTATTAATGGCTAAGACAACTTATCAACTACCTTCAAAAAGAAAAAAGATCAAAATATGTAGTAAATGTAATTTGTCGTATTTTAGACTTCATCAACATGTAATCACCATTCATCATAGAACTTGTTCCTAAAAAAAAGGACATAATGTCACTAACATTCATATTTATTCTAATAATTACCTATACAATTAGATAGAAGTAAATTAAAATAAATTAATTAGATGATATCTTATGAAGAAGCTTTGTAGACGTGGCTTTGACTTTACATATGTTTGTAATTGATTAATAGTTTAGAAACTTGATCAACAAGTTAGTCATGTGTTGCACGTGTTGGTTGCTATGGAATAAGCTAACTATATGATGCATATATAAAAAACTTACCTTATAGGTTAAAACATGTGTTTTATAATTTAGACATATGTTAGAGATCCTATAGAATGTCACTATGTAGCTCCTAATTAGATATTATATATGGAGGCAAGAGTAAAACCTTCACTCTTGTCAATGCTTTTTTAGTCTTTAATCTTATTTCAAGACCTTGTAGTTTTTTGGTCTTTGGCAATAGTCATTCAAGTTTAATATTATACCATCTTTGAGTGATTATTTAGTCTTATTGAATAATACAAGAATGACTTGATCTTTTGGTTCTTCAAGATTCATGTCCTTGACATATTGTTAAGTTTAATTAATATTGCATTATTCTTTTATAGTCTCTAATCTATAATATAATATAAAATAAAAAATTATAAAATTAATATTAAAAATAGTAAAGCCTTAAGTTCCAATTTACCTTCTTTATTATTTTAAATGTAAGATTTAATAATGTTTTTTTAAAATGATCAAGAATTTCATAATATACATAATTAATATTACAAAAAAAAATTAATTATTTTAAATATTAAAACACTTAAAATATATAAAAATAGTTGATATAAACTTATTTTTATATTAATTTATCTTTAAATATATTATATAATTCAAAGATTTAATTTGATAATCAAAAATCATATATATTTTTTTCAAATAAAACACTACAGAAATATATCTCATTTTTATCTACAATGTTAACTATGATGTATGGTGGTTATCATCACAAGAGACTTTTTTTAATATATGTTTAAAATCTAAAATATCTTCATTAAGTAAGTATTTAGATAATTTAAATAAATTTTCATATTAATTATAAGTTAGAAGTATAAAAAACATTGCTTAAATATATGCAATTTTAATCAAATCAAGAACTTGTTTTAATTGTATTAATAAAAATATCAAAGATTTAGATTTCAAAATCATTTGTATTTTTTTAATGGTATATAATTTATCATATTACTAGATATCTTATAATAAAAAAATTAACATTATATATATATATATATATATATATATATTTATTTATTTTTGTAAATAGATCTAAATTTAGCTAATAAAGTATAAATAATTCTATTGGTTTTTTATTTAAATTAAATAATATATTCAATTGGTATTTTATTTAGATTATTGTATATTGAATCTTAATTTATTTTAGTATTAATAAATTTATATAATTTTTTTAAATGATTATAAAACAAAAATTAGTTTTAAAAGCACTTCAGACAATCAAATAGAGCGGTACTAGAAAAAAAAGTTCTGAATAAGCAATATAACAGTAAATTTGGCCTATGTCTTGAATATACAAAAGTAAAATGTTAAAAATATAGTTAATAATATTAAATTTTATATGATAGAAATTTGAATATCATATAAATTGCTAAAAAAAATAGTTCAATATTTGTTGCTAGCTTTCTATTTTTGTTAATATGCCATAATATTTTTTTAAAATCAATATAAAATTTTAATAAAATAAATAAATAAACAAATAAAACATAAGTTGTTGTAAAAACATCAAAAGACTTTGTTTAGATCATAGTGGCTAATTGTTTTGAAAAATCAATTATATGAATTGATTAAGATTAGTGGTTGTGAATTAAAAATTACAAATAATTATCATTTATTTAATTTATTTTTTAAATTATTTCTATATGTTTACATATTTTTGAATTATAAATATTTTTTTAACTAAAATTTTAAAACTAATAAATTTTTTAGTCTACAAAATTAGCATGTATTTAAAAGAAATTCATCAAATAAAGAGATTGTTTTTACTTAAACCAATTGATTTAATATGTATTAGACTTACATAAAGCTATTTTTGTTTGGTAGAAAACATTCAAATAGATTAGATATAGCTCTTGGATTAAGGTTTAGTTAGGGTTTATTATCCAAAAGTAAAGAGATTACGGATGGACTCAATTGTTGTTAATAAGTAATAACTTGTTATTTTTTGTTCAAAAGTAGTTACAAGGTAATTAATAAAATTTTGATAATAAGATAATAGTTAAACTTATATATAAGCATATAAAATCAATATACAAGGAGTTAAATTTTGTATATTTTTTGCATCAACCATTAAGTATAATTCGGATATATACAATATACAAGAGTTAAAACATTTAGATAGGGAATCTTTTTTTAAAAAATAGAACAATTTAAGTCAAGTGATTTTTTAAAAAAATAAATAAAACAACATTTGGATTATAGTATGTTAGTAGTAGATAATATTTAAATAAAATCTATATAAGATGAATTTCTTCTAAATTAACAGTTAGCAACTATTTTCATATTATAAAAAAAAACTAAATACAATTGATTCAATGTGGTCTAATAACATTCCATTGCTTTGTTTAGGGTTGTTTTTATAATTTAAAAAGTAAAAATTTAAAATAAAAATCATTTATATTTTTATAAAATAATTTATTCTTCTTTTAGAATGTATAATTTCTTAAATGACTTATTCTTCATAAGATGTTTCTATTCACTTGAAGCATCTTGTTCTTCATTGTATAAATATTTTTATATCAAAAAATATATTATTTGATTTTAATAATCATTTAAGTACATTTAATGACTACAAGTAATAATAGATATAAATATTTTATATTTTTATTTTGAATAATTATATTATTAATAATAATTAATTAATATAAGATAAATATAATTTAAATTTAATATTATTTAATTAAAATATATGAAACTATATTATATATATTTAAATCTAAAATAAAAACCAAAAATTACAAGTATATAATATTAATAATTATTGCCTTCAAATATTTTTTTATAAAACAAACAAAAATTAATTTATCTGATTATAATATATGGTTTTAAAATAAATTTGATAAGAAAATAAGAAGAAACACATTCATATTCAAAAGAATCAAGATTTAGTATGAACTTTTTTATTTTATCATTAAAAATAAGTTCTAAATCCTTAGTAACATGCATTTTTAATGACTAGATGAAATACAATTTATCTATAAGAATATTTTTAGATTGCTTGGTTTTAGGTGTGTTGTATTTGATATATTCCTAAAAATATTGCTACATACTACAAGTCATCTTCTATATTTTATGTAATATGTAAGTTATATGCACCAAGACTTAATAAAAAAAAAAAGTATTATGGTTTTTTTTATTTCTTTAACATGAATGTAAACATCATAGATAGAACCACCATGTGGTCTTTTTTATATAAAATATTCTTCTATCTCTTAATTATTGTCTAAAATATCCTATTCATTGATAAAACTATAAAAGCAAGTCATTTTCTTAAACAAGTTTTCTTCCATCAATATATTATCATCATTGGCATTTTCTTTGTTATCATCTTCCTTAACACTATTACATCTTCATTGTCATAATCACTAAGATGATATTTTACAAGAAAAATAAATTCTTAAGCAACTATGTGTTTTGTCTAGCTCAACTTAAAGGTCTCTATTGCTCTAAATAGGTGTTGTTTTGCTCCAACTACTTTCAATTTAATTAGACATAACACAAGTATTTTTCTAATGTCTTCAAAAACTAAAGTGAGTTTTTTAGTAATTAAATACAAAAAAGGCTCATAACAAATATCTAAATCAGATATTTTAGGAAAAGTTGGAAAAACTAGAGAATAATTAATCTTTTTTGTTCTTGTTGTTTATAAATACAATCTCACAATACAAGTCTTTAAGTAAAGAACAAGTAACACAAGAGTGTAGGTCCATGTTTATGATTGCCTAAGTATGGTATTAGAAACAACCCAAAATGAATCATTAAGTGTAATTGTATGTAATTGCATTCACAGACATCAACATTGGCATTATCAATTAGGAGAATAAGAGGAATTAGGTAGAAGTAAAAATAAGAAAAAAAATCTAAATAATTTTTGTTTGTGAATTTTTTACATAATTTATTCATTGTGTGTTAGTGGCATAAATCACACCCGAATTCTGCAGTATGTTTCATGTGTAAGAATACATTATGTTGTGGATTTAACTTTCCAAAACCACATTGCCAAAGTTCAACAACAATTTTGTTGTGGTCATGATTCTTTTCCTACAAATGAGGACTGATTGAATCCCTTGCTCATAGGCCTCTCCTTTAAATTATAATCATTTATTTTATTCATATAATTATATAATAAAAAGACAAAAAATGGACTTTTGTAGAAGTGGGTTTGGTGAAGGTTGTGGCTGGTCCTGATTGGATGATTCGGGTGAACAGTTATTTGGAAGTTTGAGCTTCAGACAAGAAGGTATAAAAGCTTAAAGCAGGACTATTTTCTATTCACATTTTTTTAATATAAAAGAGTAATTAATTAATTAATTAATTAATTGGTGATTTCTTACTGTCTTCTCATCCCCTTTGGCTCAAATTCATCCGTATTTTCGTACATTCATTCCCACTTCTTCAGTATCACTGTAATGTCATGTTTCTTACTCCCAGCAAAATCAGGCTTGGTCCTGCTTCAATTATTCTGTCCTGAGAGGTATTTGCAAATCCCTCTTTAAACAATGTTTGGTTTTAAGTTATTTTTTAATTCTTTATTTATTTAATTATTTAAAAGTTTTTGGACTTCCTTTCATCTCATTTGAGGCCGGAAATTCTAGGTTTTAAAGCTTATTTCTTCTTTCAAGGGTGAGGCTCTGTCAAGGTTTTTATTCAAATTCCAGTCACTGAACACACAAAACTCTACGTACCCCAAAGTTCAGAAAAGATGAAAATGGTTTTGTTTATTAATTTTTATGATAGGATTCTGTCCATTGTGTGTTTATGCATTCTTTGCCTCCTCACATGCATTTGGATAATTCTTAGCATCAAATCATGAGTTGCCAACTTTGACTATATTGGGCAACACCCCTTAACCATTACATATGGAATTGTCACACTTGACTCATAAAACACAAAGTGTAAAGCGATGAATTTCAATCTATAAAGTTGGTGGATGAGGAAATGACTTGGAATCCTGCATTGTGACAACTATTGTAAAATAAATTTGTTCCATTAACATTTTTGGAAGTGATCCTGAATAGGACATCCAAGAAGTCACTCCAGGAGTGTTTTTATTTTGTCTGTAAAATTTGAAAATTATTTTTGAAAATATTAACATAAAACTATTATATTTCTACACTGTTGGATTTTGAGTTTTTGATTTATATTCAATTTTAAAGCATCAAAAAATGAAAAATGGTGGCTAGGGATACTTCAATGAGAAAGTCTAGATTGTTTTTACAATCTAATTTTCCAGAGTAAATATGTTCTCATGTAAAATTCTAAAAAACCACACATTCAAATACAAACATGTATCAAAATTTGGTTCCATTTGGTTAGATTTGCAATATATATTAACACCTACTCTTTAATCCTCATCCATGAGGTCCTCTATCACCTTCCCATGCTTGTGGTTACACTCAGGGCCTTACAAAAAAAATAAAAAAATAAAAAGGCAGCAACTTCTTATCATAATTTGCATTGGAACAGTAATAGCTGAGCAATTTCCCTGCATTAGAGGTTGTGTGCAGAACAGCAGGGCCACAGCACCAGATTCTGTATGCAACTGCTTGAGCAACTACAAGCACAGCAGTTGCAAAGAGAGACAAAGATGCAAAGGCTTTGCTTGTCATGCACATTTTGCAAAGGATTCTTCCACAGGCCCCACTCAACCCACAATTGCAAATGCAGTTTATGGCCAGATCAGGACAAAATAAAAAGAGAAAGAGCATAATTGTGTACATATAAACATATAAATATATATCGTATTTGTATCATGCATGGATAGAGGGTACCCATCTTTTAAACATATCTGATTTGCCTTTCACTCATGAGCCTTGGATTCAGCATTACAGAACCCAATGCAGAAGATAATAGCTTGAGAGAGAGTGTGTGTATGTTTATTTATTTATTTATTTATTTCCCTGTAGCAAAATGGTGAGAATTTTGATATAAAGCTTATCAAGTATTGTGAGCATAGCCCCAAAGGTGGGGGGCTTCAATGGGAAGCCATGATGTGGAAGCACGCAATAAGCACTTGAGGAATGATGTTGTGTATACAGTTACTTCAGAAATGGGCAATTGGGGGACCGTGGAGAGAGGGTCATGGGAGGAACTCCCGGGGGCCTCTCTAATGGCATGAGTTTTGGGGTTCTTCATTGTTCTCCTCCTCCTCCTCCTCCTCTTCCCTTGTGTAACAGTTGAAAGAAAGTTTCATTGTTTTTCTTATAGTAAGGTGCTCCATCTAAAAATGAGCTTTGGTGGCCATTGTGTTACCACATTGCAGCTTGTGGATGAATGAAAAAAATACATTCATTCAGTATTAATTATGAACATACTCCTCCTCCTCCTCCCTTTCCTTCTTTCTTCAAGTTAAAGTCATGGATCACAGGGCAATATTTGGCAGAATACAATGACTAGTTAAGAAAGACAATTGCAAGAAGATAAGAATATATCATTGGGGTATTGATTTATTTTTTAGTAATATAGGCATGGAAGTTGCACAAGAGCCAATTAGTTGACTACAACCCAAGTAAAACATTCCATTGTCCTGTAAGATAAATGATAAGGAGCAGCAGGAGGAGTGGGCGTACAAACAGGAAACACACAAGGCTTTAGAAAGGTGTCTCCATGGGCCAGGATTTTGAGCCTGTTTGAAGGAAAGAGCAATACCCCCATCATGGAATTGCTTTGTAGTCATGGGCTCAATTTGATTGGGTTCAGAAGAAACAAAAAACTATTGATGAGAGCATCCTGTTACTTTCAGTTTTCCAGTTCTTTTTTCTTATTTTGCCTTCTTCCTGCACTCTCTCTTCATAGTAAGTGGTAAATCAATGTGCCCTTAATGGATTTTGAGCCCCACATGTTAGTGTACTCTATAGTGTGTGTATTTTTATTGATTTATTTATTTATATTTCGATTTGATTATTTTGGAGGAAAAAAAGAGAAAGAATAGTAGTAGTTCCATTTCACAACATTAAATTGAAGAGTGTTTAGATAGTATCTGAGTTCTTAGATAGTAAAGAAAATATGAAGATTGCATTGATCTACAGTCAGAACTTAGTAAATTAAGTTAAATAGAAATTGATCATTTAATGATTAGTGATTCAAGAGGATAAATTATTTATTTTTATTTCTTATTATGCAAATGAAAAATTCAATGAAATGAACTTTTTAGTGCAAAAATACTCCTCATCCCTTCACATGTTAACAAGGATGGAAGGATGGAATCTCACCTTTCACAAAGCCTGACACATAGACTTGGCAAAGAAGTAGTGTACCTCCAAACCATGTCACAAAACAGAGACTACTCAACAATAAATAAGTAATTCATGCATCTTTCTTGATATATGCTAACCTTGATTTAGAAGAAATACAATACAATTCAAACCTCATGCCTCTCTATCTATCTATCTATCTATCTATCTATATATATATAAGAATGGACTGGTGTAAGGGTTCTGGACTTTTGCTAAGCCACTGAACATTTATTTTTACGAGTTTTATTTTTTATTTTTTTTATTAATAAGTTGAATGTATTAATAAAAGAATAGTTAGATTGTGATTTGTTGACGTTTAGTGCTATGTTATCCTGGCAAGGTCATTCAACTTGAGTCTATGTTAAACATGGATGTATTCTCAACTTATTGAAACACATTGACTCCAGAAACAATTTCTTTTTTCCACAAAGATGTTTGTTAACTTTTTGATGTCACTTAGCCCAGAGAATCTAGGTTTGTCTCTTTGCCTTCAACAACTTTGTCACGGCTTTCAACTCACCTGCAAGGCTCCAACATCGCCAGGATATCAAATAAAACTTCTGTGTGTGCAAAGGAGGTGAAATCACACTACTTCAGTTACAAACACAACAAGCGAAGAGTGAAGAAAGGCTCACTCACTTCCCCTCACAGAACACACACATCCACCGCTTCCTCCCTTTTTCGGTAAGTCAAGCTTTTCAAAGCCTCTCATGCAGGTTCCAGGTTCACAATTTCTGAGTCTGTACAGCTCTCCAATTATATATGTTTTATTACAAGGGCAGTAACGACAGACAGATCTAGTCAAACTCTGCTCATGACTCCCTCACTCAAATTCAGCAGAATCAGAACAATAAACCACCCTGCTACTGTAGTACGCTGCAAAATCTTAAAGCTCTTCAAAAAATATCATATCACGTTTAAATACTCAACCATTTTTTATTAAATATACAATAAAAGGAAAAACCCACCTTAATCTCATCATTGGGTCCACACAGATTACAACGACAAAAACAATTCCTCGAACCCCAACTAAACAAACCATATTGTTCTCAACCTAATCATGACCTCCGGGTCCCACACAAGGGGGATCTACTCCGGGTGCTGTTGTTAGTTGTAGCCGTGATTATACGCCAGTGTGAACATGCTTGCTTGTAAGGCAAAGCCCATAGCAAGCTACACACACAACACTAAACCCTCGGAGCAGACAGAGAAAATAGCATCTTTACAAAAAAAGTAAGTAAGACCAAAGCCACGACGTTCGCTACCGCAAAGCCAAAATCTCAAACCCCAAGGCAAACAAGTAAGCAGATGACAGGTGACATATGCCGGGCATGCACCGAGCGCAACGTGGCAGTCTGCAAGCAAGCACCTTATCTGCGTTTCCCGCCATGTATCTGACCTGGCCCCACCACGAAACAAAAAGGGACAATCGTTCAAAGCAAGGATGAAGCTTCCATCGTTCACGTAACATCCATCCATAATCGTTTCCTGAGCTGGACACTTCCAAGTTGACGTGGCAAACCGCCATACGTCGCCCACCCAGTAAAAATCGAGCTGGCGTCGATGAAGTGCGGATGAAGAAGTGAACGAAGGTGAGGATGAAGGCCACGAGGTGGGGGCGGGAGACTTGCGATGGACGACGGAGGGTCGGGACATTTCCCTTTGGCGGCTGCGGGACCTTGGATGGATGGATGGATGATAACATGGGCAACGAGGGGAGTCAGTGTGGGGGGGGGATTGCTTGAGGGATGAGAAATGGGGTTGGGGTTGAGGGGTATGAGCCCGGGTTGTTCCTATTTATCAGTTGTTTAGAGTTAATGCCCTCTGAAGGGATTCCACGTGGCGTAATCTTTAGGGTCATCATATCTGGCGCTGTGGGGGTGGGAATCCCCGAACTGGGCGCGATAACAGGCTCTCTCCGTGGTGATCATGATGGAGGTAAAGGCGGCGCCCTCGGTTTTCGCATGGATGAATGAAATAATTTCGACGATCGTGGCCCATGGATGGATGATATCTTTGCGAAGGTTCGGCTACGTGTCCCCACTTTTTTCCCTCAAATTAAATTTTACTGTGTCAGAGTACTGTGGTTGAAATCAATGAGATTATTATTATTATTATTTTAGATGGGTGAATAGCATTCTGCATTAGTTACAGGAGAGCACATGGAGGCGTTTGATTCCAATTGATTGTAAGTGTTATGCACAATGAGATTTTTGAACCTTGAAAACATTGTTTGAAAGAGATTTTTCCTTCTTGATACAGATAGTTGAGACTCACAATAAATGCCAAAAGAACCAAGAGAGTATTTCATTAGAAACATGATGATTCTACAAAAACTGACAGACAATTTAATATTAAAAAATAAAAAAAAGGAAGACGGCCAATAGGACATCCAAAAAATAAGAAGGTATAGCATTGCAATGGAAGTCATGAAGTAGTACTAATCTAATAGGTATGTATGTATGTGCTTGTCATTATATTTATGATGGTAAAATTGCCATGCATGAAAATTTTCATTGTTAGACAAGAGTTCAAGAGCTAATGTGATGTAAATAATAAAATTATAAATCAGTTTCTTCTCTTGGTTTTAACAAAAAAAATATAAAATAATTTTGCTTTTATACTTCATCTCAAAAAAAAAAAAAAACAAAACAAAACAAAAAAAAAATATTAAAATTATTATTATTATTATTATTATTATTATCCTATCAATTTTCAGTATATATAAGCAAAAAGAATCAAGAAAAAAATATATGAAAGGAGCAATGTTTTCACCCTTCTTGGTAATATTCTACTTTGGACACAAAGGAATAATGAGTCAAAAGAGGACATGTCAAATAGTCCACACTAAATAAATAGCCTGCAAAGAGGGCGATGCGGGGGGCCAAGGGACATGAGAAGATCACCACAGGACATGGCGTGAGCTGGAGCCATTCATTCCCGGAATGGAGCTCAGACATGGTGCATGCGTGGCCTGGGGATGGATGGATGGATGAATGAGTAGATTCAATGAACTTTGGCTGGCATCCCGCGTGGCTTGGAAGCCAGGAAACACGAACACATCCATCCTCCGTACACTGCCCTTGGATGTGGCCAAAAAGGAACAGAGTGTATGCATGCATGGATGGATGAATAGTTGGATGGATGCCGCTGTGGATGGATAAGATACATTGGTTAGTTTACAAACACTGGGTGTTACATAGTTGTGATATGAGTTAGAATTGAACTTCTTTGATATAAAACTATGAGGCAGTGAAACAAGGTGATCACTCTAAATGAAAATGATTTGGTCACTGAAGCATGATCTTGTAACCATAACTAATCAATTTTGGATTTTCTTCTTAGTAATGTTTCTGAAACAATCGTAATCAATTTTTGTAACATCAAAAGAATAAAAATGGACAAGTATGACTGCAAACAACAAAAACGAGGGAAAAAAATGAACACAAAAGGAAAAGGAATAAATAAATAAATAAAATCAAGTCTCTTGAAGTCATCATTTTATATAAAGAGGCTTCAACTCCATTTCAAATTGTTTACTTACTTATGATGAAAGATATGGAATTTTGACTGTAGAACTGTGGATCCCTTGTGGTCAGGGCTAAGATGGTCACCAATTTTCACAAAGAGGCAATAAAAATAATAAAAACAATTAAAACCACTTGCAATTTGCTCAACTATCTTCTACTGTTATGAAGTGGGGAAAATGTCACATTATCTTGTGGTTTTCTTCATTGACATTATCACAAAATAGTGCAACTTCATGTGCATGTTCATATAATGATTATTATCACTTGGACTTTAAATCCCATACTTTTAAACTGTAATAGATGTAGAAAATTTTCAAAAGAAATAATTGGTATAAAATTTAGTATTGCATTATTATTTGAACCATGGAGTTGAGACCAACACAACAAGGCTCAATCTGCAAGGGACCATGCTCTTTGAAGTTCATTGAGGGGCATGCTTGCGTGTGTGAGTCAAAAGCACCACCACCACCTCTGAGGCAGAGAGAAGCACCTCATGTGCACCCCACATCACATTACAATAGCTGCAAACACTTCCTGTTTGCCAAATAAAACGCCGAAAACTATGCTTTCTCGACCTTGTTGGAGAATGTTATGGCAATTGTGATGGGCCACCAAACAATTATAGGCCATTTCTTGCAAGTAAGGTACATGTGTAAGTTATGCAAAATCTTACGTGGCATTCATTCAACCCTACCTCATGAGGAAGAAAAAGGGAGTAAAATAAATAAATAAACCAAAACTCATTCACAAATTGATACATAGAATGGATTCATTGTATCTAGGAATCTATTGTAATTGGACACAAACAAGGTAAAGCAAATGCAGTTGTGTGGATCATTGCAAGAGAAACATTTGTTTGTTTGTTTGTTTGTTTGTTTGTTTGTTTGTCTTTTGTTTTCCCCTTCACATATATAGACATAATTCTTTGATGAGTTGTAATAGACATCATTGTCTAATGACGGAGAAACCCAATTGGGTTTGTTCTTTCAAAGCAATGAAAAAGCATCCATCCTAACCTACTTGACATGGAAGATCCTTCCTTCAAAGCACACAAGGGTTTCGTGTGGAGGCATCTGACCCGAGCTTTGTTGGTTGCAACCATGAAGTGGGTTGCCTATCTGATGGTGTCACCAGAGCTTGACCTCAACCATCCTTCGTGAATATGTGGGGGCTGCTTTTGTGACCTTGACAGCTTGTTTGTTACAACAAGAGTGTATGTGCCCCTACCTTTTGTTCCTATTCTACTGATGGAGATATGATGGATTTCACACATACATGTACCCACGTATACTTCCTTCTCAAGGCAGACTCACTCACTCTCTCTCTCTCACACACACACACACACTCACCTATTTCAGCTCCTTTATGTATTGCAGAAAAGGGCTTCTGACAGTGGGCTCTTTGGTTCCAGAACAGGAACCAAAGCAAACTCTCTCTTTGAGTCGTATTGTGCCTTGACCAAGAACCATAACACACATGTGGTGAAAGAATACAAAGCTTCAACTTTGAGCTCTCTCCATTTCATTGAAGAAAGAGGAGTGGGTCCTTTCTTCTACTTCTTTTTGTTTTGGATGCTGGGTCCTCAACAAAGAACAAGTGGTAGAAGAGCATCATATATGCCTCTCTTGTGAAGAGGTTCAGGGGTTTGAATGTTGTTGGATATATTGTGTCCATCTGGAGTGTGATAAAAAATGAAAAAAATGGAAAAAAAAAAAAAAAAAAAAAAAACTTTGGTTTAGGAACTTTGGAGCCCCTTGTTTTAGAAACAACAATAACAAATATGAAGAAGAAGACAAGCAGCCAACAAATTATTAATGGTTGAATAACTAAGGAAATAGACACTTGCAGTACACACAAAATAAAAACTAAAAAACTCAAAGCACAAGAATCTTTCAATGCTCAAGCATGAAAGTTTCATATTTGAAATTGAATTTCAATGTGTTTGGTGATTCAAATATCAAAATGAGATGATTATTCCTTTTATTTGTAGGTGTAATTAAAATTATTGTCATCACCATCATCATCATTATCGTTTCTTTTGTGTGCAGAAGACAAAAAGCCATTCATTTGTAATGATCAAGAATATGAAGGCACACAATTAAATAATCTCAAAAGGGGGGGGGTCTGATACTTAGAGGAATACTTACCAAGTGTAGAAGAAGAAAAAGAATATGCTTCCAAGTTGGTGTATATGTGAAGCCAAACCCATGATCCCAAGGTACTCATGGCCATGATCACGGACACCATTAAAACACGGGTTAGCAGCTAACTAATTTCCCAATCACACAAATGTTGGGATTAGGTGTGTATTACTCTAAAACTCATGAGACTCACGCAACTTAATCATCAGTTTATTGCAAACCTGCTGGAAGCCCCACACAAGCCTAGCATGGCATGCAAGAGCTTCACAGCTTATTACAGAGAAGAGAACCATGTGACAATAAACTTCACATTTTGAACCATTAGCAATGAAAATTTTCTTATTGCTCTTGATTTCAAGGGTGTAAATCCTTGGAAATCATTATGTTATTTTCTTAGTTCTAATTTAAAATTTATATTTAAAATTTAAAAATACATATAAACAAACAAACAGTAATTACCAATGGGAAGTATGAAGGTTTGTGACACCAGTGTGCCTTGGTGCCACTGACATAATAGTCTTTTTGACATTGTTGATGAGTAGATTTTTTTGTTTTTCCTTCTTCTTCTTCTTTTTACATAGTTTTGAAATATCTTTGAATGTTGCCAATTTGAATGTATAAATAGTATTATTATATCTTTGGTGGGTGTGGGAGTTGGGTTTGGTCCACCCATAAAAGGTGTGGGAGTTGGATTCAGTCACCATCACCAAGGTTTATGGCAATCCTTGCTACCAACTCTATCCCAGCAGGTGGCACTGGAAGGCGCCTTAATTTTGCTTCTTCCTCTTCTCCATATAGAATTCTTGCATATATCTTTAACTCCATAGTTGAAGGGCATCTGTCCCCGTGCACTTAAAACTTATGTTGATTTTGTTTAATTGCCAAGCTTCATGAAGAAATAATATAAGACAATGCTAAACTCTCTGCAGGTTAATTGAGTATGTTCCCTGCCATATAAAAACTTGCAAGTTTTCAGTTATTAACACAAATGGCACATATGTCTCAAATAGCACAATGCAATTATCAATCTGTGGAAGGGTTGTTTTAACTTCTTTAATCTTGTAATCTGAAATCTTATTACAGGAGTTTTGAAAAAGTCTTGTGTTAAAAAAACCAACATTTTCAGGATGGAATGTTTGTTTGTCTATTATATCTAAATATATAAATGAGACAATCTTGATTGATAAATATATTTCATAAGTTGATTGAAAATAGATGCACTCATTATTATTTTTTATTTATTTGTTTTTTACACAGCCAGAGGAGTATACCCAATACATTGATTAGGGTGTGTATGTGTGTTAAGTACAAGGCATAAAGATGCACTCATCTCAAACTCTATATCTAGATCCTCCAACAATGTTTTATTATTATTATTATTATTATTTTATTTTATCAGTTTGTGCTAAATAGTTATTCAACTGTCAATTAATATTTCTTTTATTCTGCTCTAACAGAGAAAGGGAAAAAGAAAAAAAAAGAATGGTGTATATATATATATATATATATATATTCCATCACATATATGACAGATTTGTGGAGTTTCATATCTTTACAATTGTGCAGGACTTTATCCAGAAATAAAAGTATACATCTCATCAATATTTGCATTTGATGCCCATCAATCATTCATACACACTCCCAGGCAGGTCAAATTTGTATAAGATGCCCCTCTCTTTGTTTTCGGAATTTTTTTAAAGAATTAAAATAATTTAACTCATTTATTCCACCTGGTGCATATTGTTTGCATCAAGTAAGGCAAGGCTTGTGGTACCAGACCACAGAATACAAATAAATAAATAAATATATATATATATATATATATATAAAAACGTGCATAGAAGTTCATATGCAGCAATATGTCAATCTCTCTGCCTTGGGGAAAAGGAAGAGTGAGGAGTAAAAGGAAACTACTTGACGATTGTGGAATTTACTTATATATTAGTAGATAAGAGAAGTTGGTGGCACAGACTCTGTTGAGCCTTGTTATGTGTGTGAGAAAGAGCAACCAAGAAAAGAAAAGAAGGGACGCAGCTCTTCCAATCGCATGCACTCCCATGGAGACCAAGTGAGCTGGCAGATGAGTTGGCAAGTGATGAGTGGAACCTTCGAGCATGAGCTGATGTGGCAAGGCAATCTCTTTCCAGTGGAGCTGGGCTTGCTTGGTCATTGTATGCAGGCTGGACACACAGAGACTTTGAACCCATAAATGCGATCCTGAATTCCATTAAGCATCGTTCCTCGAAGTAAAAATATAGGAAAAAAAGATGGTTCTAAGGGCAAAAGAATGAGTAGATCTTCTCCAAGCGTGACAAGAATGTCTCCTAAATAGAGAAGAGAGAATTGTAGTATTTTCATCTGTTGAATGTGTGATTGTGAGGCCCATTTCCCATCGTGGGGTTTCTTTCCTTTTAGGTGTGAGCAGGGCTTGCTGGCCACTGTCTGACTGCCAGGGCATTTGTGCACGTCCAGTTGAGCCAGGCAGGCGGTAGCCAGCAGCTGACAGAAAGGATGCAAATTGACTGATTGGAAGTGCCAACCCAGACACCTCTCTCGGCACACCAAAATACTAGGAAATCCTAAATAACACAAAACAACAATACGAGTAATAACGCTCCCATTCCACACGCCTCCCAATCAACAAAGTGGGTATCACGTTGACCATCTTTTTCCCATTAATACTTAAAAGCTCGTGCATTCCAAAAAGTATTATATACGCATATTTATCTAAACAAACACACAAGCAGTTATACAAATATAAATTTTAATGATCAGAAACAGCTGTAGTTCCTCGGACTAATATTCCTTCTTGATGGGAGAAAAAAGACAAAATGAACCTCCAATGCTGTGCACATGAATGGTGAATATTAAAAATGTGACATTATCAACATTAAAAAATAAACCACAAAAGCCAAGGATCAGAAAATACAAATAAAGAAAGAAGAGATTAATCCTATCTCCACGTCCCTTTGATCCAAATGGGTCAATCTGACTGCATGCAATAGTCAGACCCAATTCCGCATCGTAAGTGAATCTTAATCACCAAGGTTTGTGAGTGGCCTTGGAAATAGGGCAGTGGGAGGAAATATATGGGCGCTGCTGTGAGTAAAGGGCCTGCCGGGTATCTTGCGGCAGTGACAAGGATGAGACATGTGCTAATGACCGACTGGCATCTGGCTTTCCTACAGCTTGCGTCTTTCGTTACCCACCTTCCGACCTACCCACAAGGCCTGCTGCCCACTCAAGACATGCGTTGCGGCTATAAGAAAGGGAGGAGTGAGTGTGTGTGTGGGCTACTACTGCCACTGCTACTGCTACAAGGTACACTTAGAATCCTATGCCTCCACCCTCTAGATTCGATAGCCCTTTTTCCCCACATGCTAGATTTAGCGTTTTGTTTTGTTTGTTTGTTTTTTTTTTTTCAGCTTTCGGGCAAGTCCACGTCGACGCTGGTCTTCTTCCTGAGGGGTCGTGACGGACGTGTCCTTCTGTTTCCTCCTCCCACCTGCTTGCTAGCTCTATCCAGGACATTCTGAATGTGCTGCTGTTTAACTAGAAAGATAAAAGCTACTGTGGACCTCCAATGAAACTTATGCTCACGATTTCACAACCCACCTCCCCTCCATTCCTCCAAGCTTTTGGGAAGGAGAGTAGAATTTCTATTCAATTTTGATGCAGATGGGGACAAGCTCTACGTCGCTCTCTCTCATCCTGGTGATGAAAAACTTGCATGGAACATGTGATGAAAGAAGACCAGACTCATATTACTTGTCAGAGGAATGGATGGAGCTTTTATGCTTATATATATATATATATATATATGTGTGTGTGTGTGTGTGTTGTGTGTAGCTCCAGGCTAGGGACTTGTGTTCATCATCATATTCTCTGCACAAGTAAATAAATTGCACAGTGTCTTTTATTATTATTATTATCTTAAGAGCAGTGTATCTATATTACTTTCTTTTATTCAACATATATTCATTTTTTCATAAGTATTCATACACAATGATTCCAAACTACCTAAAGATGAAACATTTTTTAAGATCAATGAAAACAAAGGGTGTCATCTTCTCATCCCCCCCTCTTAGTTGAGGAGAACCTAACAAAAGCAACATCAAGTCTAAGAGAATAAAAACGTCATTTCAAATAGTTGGACAAAGATTGACAAAAATTGTGGGTAGTGCCGACACACACTGCCATGATCCCACGTGTTGGAAGCACCACACATAGCTCGTTGATGGTGATGCTGGAGCAGGGATGAATTCCAAAACCACATGATATACAAACAAGGAAACAAACATGTCACCTTTCTTAAATACACAAAAAGGGGAGATGCTTAACACAAACTCTAAAGAGGAAGAAGAGTGCATAAGCCTACATCTTATTATGTCCTCTAGTTGAAGTCTCCACAAGTTGGAAAAAAGATTAAACAAAATTAATCAAAATAAAAGGACTGTTCAGATGAATGAGGGTAATTGTTTAGTTGTTGAATTCTTCTCCTGATCCCAACTTCAACATCCTCGTAAGGTTTTTTCATGAATTTTTATTTATACATGAGAGTGGAATCATATTCAACAGATGTACATTTAAAAAATAAAATAAAATAAAATAAAAACACACACACACACACACACACACACTACAAGCATGTTCTGCAAAGTACTCCTCTCTGCTGACCCAATTTTAACACAAACCTTTCAAATCCAGAATTTCATTCATTCAATTTTAAAGAAGTGGATGGATAGATGTAAATAATGTCCATATGCCACTGGGTTCTCATACATGTGAGATGAAGGAAAAACAAAAATAAAATAAAATAAAAAACAACAGAAAAAAAAAACAAACAAACAAACAAAAAACAAAAACAGGAAGGGTGAAGCATCTTCCACCTTGGAGTTTGTAACCACAAGTTATGTCTTTAGGACATTCTTTTGCATCGAGTCCAAGGCAAATTTGAAGCAGTGTGGTACTCCTCCTTGACTGGAGGAATGCAGATACTGCAATCAAACCTCAATCAAAGGGGAACAATTAGTGGCACAAACTCTCACATGATCCACCAACCTTTTAAATATAACACTAAGAATGTACAACATCCAAGGAAAAGATGTGGATCATATGTCATGATCTCAACTCTTTGAGGGTCATGTGAAATTTCCTCCATAGTTTCATAGACAATGGTAATGATCATTATTATTATTATTATTATTTTTTTTTCAAAGCCATTTTATGCAATCAGAAACCTCACTATTACCTTTAAAAGAGCCAGGGACACTTTGGAAAACAGGGCTATAAATACAAGATGGAACACTAGATTTCCACAGCAGTTTTTAAAGTTCATTAACTTGAAGGGAATTGGCAAACCAACTGATGTAGGTATAACACTCAACACATGGTAAATTGCTCCACAATTCACCTCAAGAACTTAGTGGGGTTTTACAATCCTGGATGCTAATGTACTTTACTCCACTTTTTAATCATTGTGGCAGGTATACCTCTTATGTGCCCAATAACATAATAGTGAAAAAACCACACACAGGGATATTGATGGACAAAATCTACCAGGATTCCTCTGTGATGCCATTCATAACAAAAGGCTCCTTCACAGGTTCTCTGTTGTGGGGACCATTTCCAACACTCAATTTTACTTTACGAAGGACACTTTGTGGCTCCAGATGATGCACACTTGTGTTTACGAACACAAGAAGGAACAGAACATAACACAGGAAAGGGAAAAGCAGAAGCAGAAGCAGAAGTACAAGTAGAAGAGACCAAGGTGGAGATCATGCTTATGATGTGGCTTTCTGCAGGAGGAGAGGACTGAATGAGTGTGGTGCCTGAAGCCCACAGCAAAGGCTTGGGGGGGGGGTAGGGAGGGGGGTGGTAAAAGGAAATCCGTGTAAAAAAGCAAGCGATGGAGTAAAATACATGGCAATCAGGAACAACTAAAAAAACAATTTATTTTTTATTCACCTGGATGAAGAGAAAGTGGTGAGGTCACCGGAGGCTTGTAAGTGAATGAACGTGTGGGCTACGGTCGTAGGGCCCACGGAGGAAAGGAAATGACGGCACCACAGCATAGCTGGAACTCGGGCGGGCAGGCAGGCATGGCGGATGATGATGCTTAGTCGGAGGAATTTTCCCGTCCGGTCCGGTCAAGTCCCGGCGGAGTAAGACCACGGCAGCAAACCCCCCCCCCCATTGGGCAGCTAAAGTCCGGGCAGCAGACCCCCTCCCCTCCCCTTCCAGGGGCCATTAGTTGGTGTCTAGGGAGGCGTGTTGGCCGACAAGACGGCTCTACCAGCTTTTGAGCACTCCCCCCCCCCCCCGCGCGGCCCCTTTTATAATCCTCGCCACCTTGCAACCTCTAATCTTCCCCTTTCCTTCAATTGCCCCCTTTCCCTCCTCATCGCACCACCGCGCTTCCCCTCCCCTCCCCTCGCCATCGCCTCCCGTCTCGTCTCGTCCTTCTCTTGCCTCCACCTGCATCTCTACTTAGACACGCGCGCAGGCAGACGCAGGAACGCGCGAACGCACAAGGAAGAAGTGAGCGCATCCTCCTCCAGCAGTCATCATCAGCAGCAGGCTTGCTGAGGCAGTTCTTGCTGGATCGTGGTTGTTGCGCCTAAAGCCCTACGATTCCCCTTTGCTGTTGCTTTCTGCAGGGCTGTGGAGTTTCTGATTGCGGATCAAGACCTTCAGGTACTTGACTGATACTGTTGAGCCATGCGAGAGGGCTCAATCTGTCTCTTTTACGTACATCTTGCATTGGTGATGGATGATGATGTGTGTGTGTGTGTGTGTGTTAGGTGTGTGGTTTTTTGCCTCCAGGGGATGTTCCATGGGAGGGATTGTCCCGTCTGCTCTTCTGTTTTTTTTTTGTAACTTTTTTTTGTTTTTTTGTGTTTTTTTTGTGTTTTGTGTTTTTTTTGTGTTTTTTTGTGTTTTTTTTTGTGTTTTTTTTTTTTTTTTTTTTTTTTTTTTTTTTTTTTTTCTTCTGGTAACTGTGATTGCGGCAGGTTGCGGTGCGAAAGATGAATTGTGGACGGTCTTTTTTTATAAAAAAAATTAGTTTAGTTTTTGAATTTGTTTTTGGATTTTATAGAACCAGTAAGTGTCAGGGTCATTGGTCATGCGTCGATCAGTCTCGGTACTGAACATGAACGATCATGTATTGGAATATTCGTGCCTTTTCGGGACTGGTAAGTGAGAGAAGTCGACTGTGTGTCGTTGCGTTGATGTTTGGAGTTTGATTTTGTCGTTCCTAGCGATGAATTTGAGTTCAAGGTAAATCGAGAGTCTTGCTGTGGAACGGGAGGATCAGGAATGTCTGTCTGAAGTGATTTTGGGTTACATGAAGTCATTGGAGTCATGGAATCATGGGTGGTGTTCCTCTTGATCAGTACTTGAATAACTGTGACTGTAATGCTCAATTTAAGGGCCCTAGATATCTTAGCCAACAAATGTTTTCCCTGCCTGCAATATTCATCTAATTTTTCGTTCCTGTGATTTTCCTGAATTTTTCTGTATTTGACTTCCTTATTAACTGTAGCATCCATGCTCCGGGGTTTCGATCGAGTATCCAGTTCCGCACTGTTGACTCTGCAGTTTCTTTCCTGTTCATGGCATTCTTGTAGCAAGCTTGAGTGATTTTTGACGCATGCTCCGGTTGGCTGCTTTCTGAGCTGTCAAAAAGCGGCTGCTCTCTTGACTTCCCATGTCCGAATCAATTTGCCTTCCAGCGATTCTTTTTGAATTACTCAGCGTTGCTCCAGGGTAATCCACAGATATTTTGAAGCATGACTTCTGTCATACACTGCTTGTGCTAGCTTAGGGCTAGAACCATCTGGAAATCACATCATAGTCTTGGGTTGGTGACATTTTCGGTATAAAACAGTTCTTATTCACTTGACAACGCTGTGAATAGTTTCAGGCAGCGAGTAGTTCCAGTATACACTTGGATCGGTAATGAAGGGTATGTTGTAATCGAATACGTGTCTCTTGGAATCGAGCCGAACTGCAGGTCTCTCGCCGAGATTGAGGAGGTTTTCAGTCTGTTTTTTTCGCCAATCTTCAATCGGGTTCAGGTCTTGTCGCCGTGGTTAACCTAACCTCCCGCTTAGACATGGGATACGACCCAGTGATAATGCGATTTTCAAGTCGGAGTTTATGCTTACACACAAGTTTAGGATGTCAGATGAATGCATCATCAATCGATCTCACATGGAGAGGTTGCAAATGCATTCATCATTTTCAGGTCCCAGGAGTGGGGTCGGCAGCTCTTGGTCAGTGGCGCATGATTACGGGCGGAATTCGGATCTGATATTTTCGTCGATTTTCAATACTTTTAGTAGATCTGTCAGTCATTCTGCGTTTTCCCGGTATTTCTTGTTTTCCGTTATCTTCTTTCCGTTTTCCCACTCTGTCATGAAGTCTGGTGTTATGCACAAGCAACCTCGTGACTCCGAATTCTTTCCCCTCGTCCGCCCCTTTCGATCTGACACAGGATCCAGAGTAGCTAATGACCCAGTACGTATTTCTGAGTTCTGGCACCAGCGTAGTTGCCGGTACACTGTCAAAAATGGAACAGTATGTAGGAGCTTAGGTTGATACTGCTGTACTTCTTTTCAACGCGCGTAGCCGCAGGATCTGCTGTCTGGCCCTTGGGTTGCCCATTAGAGTTGTCTGTAGAGCACTGATTGTCGGTCTTTGACGCGTAGCTTCTGGGCGTGGCAGCGCTGAACTGCTTATCTCGTACCTGAAATGCTTACCTTTCGTACAGCCCAGTGTTAGTCGTCACAGACCGAACACGCTGCCACTCACCCAAGGAATCTTCGTAGTGTACAGTACTTCAGAAGTAACAGCATTTAAGAGTGGTCATGACCAGGGAGCATTGTGAACGAACTTGGAAACTTGCAGGAATCTAGGTGTCGTAGATGTTGCAGATCAGTTCCCGGCGCGTAGTGCGGCGTCGCTCCCGGAAGTTCTGTGAAGTATGCACTCATCCAGTCACTTTCTGACTCACATGGAATTCGCGTACTGGACAAGATGAAGTTGATTTACCACAGCAGGTCCTATGGGCTCAGTTGTTGTAATCGATACTTCTCACATGCTTACCTGTGTTGAGCTGTTGGTGCAATTTTGAAAACGATCTTATAGCCCCGGGATCTGTGCCATCTTCATGCTCTGTTCGCCTTGGTTGGTCTCCAGACTTGCGAGTTAGAGAAAACATTGATTGCTTGTGATTCATCTGCTGGAGTTGTCTCGATTGTTACGCAAGTCCCGATTGTGGCATGAAGCCGCAACATCTTCGGCTGAATCGAAAGCGAGTTCTGATGCTGGCCAAAGCTGAGCAGCCTGCAAGGCTCCGGTAAAGATGGTGTTGTAGGATATGAACACTGACCCGTTCCTCTCGGAGCATCACAGGAAAGTACACATACCGGACATGATGTGCGAGAGTCTCCTTTACAGGCTCTGGGACGCGTTCGACCTTCCTGCTTCCGCGTTCCCACCCACATGAAACCCCTACAAAGCCGGGTCGTAGAGTCCAACTTGGCCAGTCAGAAAGGTTGGGGAAAAGTTACTTTGAAAAGCTTCGTCAAAAGTTTTTGTGAAGTTTCCGCATTCTTTTTCCTGTGCCCTTGCAAGGGTCATGAAAGTAATGTGATTTTGTCTTCGCCAAATTAGACGTCTCCGGGTGGTTCTGTCATCAAAGTGTCTGATTTACTTCGCGCTTATGATAGAGTTATTAATAGCCCCCCGGTAGCTCGGGGTACCTTCCTTGACCGGATGATGACGCAGCTCTAAATCTGTAGGTATTGGTCTGCAGTTTGTCTGCACAGAGGACACTACGATTATAAATGACGAGTACCACTTTCTCCAGAAGCTTTCCTCATTCAATTGTTTGTGTCGCGGAAGTTAATCAATGTGTCTGCTTGCTCTCTGAAAGTTTCTAAAGAGCTTTCTGAATACTACATAGACGCACAGTTACAAGTTGAATTGGATATTTTTGGGAGACAGTCTCGTATGATGATTTGTAGGATTCCCTACATAGGTTTGGCCTCGGGATTAAACGTTTCGTTTGAAACTTGTCGGGTCAGTTGGAGTTTGGGATTCAAGTTTTCTGATCTGATTTTGTGCACGGTCTCTGATGAAGGATGGGTTGATTGGTTTGGTATTGTATCATTCTACAGGTCATTGTTAAGTTGGCAACAGCGTGAGAGTAACTAGCTGACTAGTTGTGTGCTTCTGTTGACAGTTCCCAAGACAGGTCAAAGGGGAGTGATCATATCGAGATGACTCAGCCAACTACCAAAGTTCCAGTAGGCTTTAGGTTCCATCCCACGGACGAAGAACTAGTGGGCTATTACCTTCCTAAGAAAGTCACAGCCCGGAAGATCGACCTTGATCTCATTCGCGACCTAGATCTTTACAAGCTTGAGCCGTGGGATCTTCAAGGTCAGTACAAACTCATTGCAGTTTTTTTTTTGTTTTTGTTTTTTTAAAGCAATTTACTCGTTGAAAGATATCAATAGATTCAGAAGTCAGAACAGAGTATAGGATTTGATCAAAAACCCCACAACCTGACATTGAATTCGACTCTGTTCATCCTCATCTAAACATCCGATGGTCTCTTTCATGGAACAGAGCTCTGCAAGATCCAGGCCGATTCAAATGAGAAGCAAACCGACTACTACTTCTTCAGTCGCAAGGACAAGAAGTATCCAACTGGCAACCGAGCCAACCGTGCTACCACGAAGGGCTTCTGGAAGGCAACCGGGCGGGATAAACCCATCCACACCAAGCTCCAGACTTTGATCGGCATGCGCAAAACCCTCGTGTTCTACCAAGGCCGAGCTCCACATGGCGTTAAGACCGACTGGATCATGCACGAGTTCCGCCTCGATGACGGACCCGGCCGACCGGCGCACGAGGACGGTGGCTGGGTGGTCTGCCGCGTTTTTAAAAAGAACAAAAACCTGAAGCTGAAGTTGCAAGAAAAGGCGGTTTCTTACGAGGAGCAGTTGGGGCTTCCATCGGAGCACATGGGCTCTCCGGACATCCTCTCCGGAGGTGCACGGTTTGCGTATCCTGAACAGACTCGTTACGCCGACCAGCCCCAATACGGGTCCATCAAGCAGGAGATTATCAACCTGGACGAGTATCAGTCGCGTCACTCGGACATGTACGTGAACCAGTTCTCTGCGCAGATGGAAATGCCGACCAAGGTGGAGAACCAGAGCCATTCTATGCCGTCCTCCAGCATTTCGGATCAAGCCCGGTCGTATCTGTGCCGCGTCTTAAGTTTCCGGCGACCAGACGACTATCTGAACTTAAACCCCTACCCCGAGACCCCAGCCAACCCAGAGAATTCCACGGAATACACTGAGCCTCAAACCAGTGGAAGCGGAAGCGATGGCGATACTCACGAAGAGGAGTCAATTCTTGGTAACTTGGACAGCGTGGACTGGAGTGCGTTGTTGCAAGAGCCGACGTCTGGGAAGGACTTGCGGTGCCCTACTCCGGTATCGACAAAGGCCAACGCCGACGACATGACAGCGCTAATTCAGCTCAGACGGCAGAACTCGGATATCTTTTCGTCTCTCGATCTTTGGAATTATGCGCATGTCGCCCAGCAGACGTTGTGAGGCTCCTGGAGCGAACGTGTTCATCGATGATTCAAACACACTGATTCAGGTGGAGTGATCAATCAGCTTGCAAAGGTGACACGTCTTGCTAGCTTAATTGAACTCCACCGCAACCAGCTCTTTGAAATCACTGGTCATGGTGATTCAAAGGGTTGGGGGCATTGTACATGAAGATCGATGTAGCCCTTAGAGGCCGGGGCTTTAGCGAGCGCCGAGTTTGACCGAGAGACAGGGACGATCATATGCAGATAGATCTGTACAGATTCAGTCAGTCGAGCTAGAGATCAGACCATGGAGACCGAGAGCACCTTTCAAACCGCCGCACGTGGATCTCCACTCTGGGATATCTGTGCAGGAACTCAAACTGAAGGGTCTCCATTCTTGTTCGGTGGTCGTATGGAGTACATTGAAGCGGTCATTTGAAATCATTATATGATCAGCGGTCTCTCCTTTAAACTCATGGATAGAATGATTGCGCGCAGGGTGAAGAAAGAGCAGGATACATTGTCATAGTTTCCAGTTGCAGAGTCGAGAGAAGTCTTGCACATAACCCTTGCATTGATAGGTTCAAAGTTGCATTGAGAATGTTCAGGTCGAGTGGGGCGTGGAGTTGTACATGGTTACAGAGTCAGATTGCACACAGGATATTGTGAATAATTTGTACACGGAATTTAAGAGATTATCAGCATCACGCCTCGTGATGTGAGGAGTCATGTTTATTAGCAGCATTTTCCACACATTGTGGAAGTTACATTTGTATCAATATATCATCGATTTCTTATTTCATAATGGATTTACATTTTCCTATTTGTGTGAACTCATGCGTTGTTAGACTTTGTGCAGTTTCAACTGTCTGCAAGAGTGTCGGGGTTATCTTTATTGCAATGTCTGAAGTCTGTGAGCTCTGATGCCATTCGGATGTCGGTTGACATGCATTGATATGGTTCCAGGCACGTAAGTTGTTTCTTCAGTGTCTACTAAACTTTATTGACGTAAGTTTCTAGGGGTGTACTTCTCAGTTTGTTTCTATTCCTTAGATACTTATTTAAATTGAAATCATCCCGAGAAATATGACATACCATTCGTCGAAGACTGGGTAAATCCTACACACAAATCAGGGCCTCTCAGTTGCCTCGCTGTTTTCTGTCCGCACTTCACAGTTTTAATGCTACACGTGAATGTCTGCTTCATTTCAATTGATCGCAGCTTGTATTCCACTAGAAGGTAGTTTCGCTAACTATGCCCTAAACATTCAGTTCTGTAAGATCCGATCGACTCGCGGTCTCTGTAAAACTTTGAACTGAAGTTATATCAAAATAATAAGAGTTATGGAAAAACAAAAACAGCACTCGCAAACAAATTTGAAAATTGTAATGGTGCTGAAGAGGAACATTTTGTTCTTTTCTTCATCGATTCCAAGTTTCCTTTTTATAGTGTTTGTCAAATTTGAACATAAAAAAATAAAATACATATAAAAATATTGCAGGTTTCTCATGTTAAATCACTTCACAATTTTTACATAATTGAAGGCTTGTGCAAAGCATTGGCAGCATTGTTTTCTTCGCCTTCGAATTTTAAAGGATTGAGGTTATGTGAGTTGGTAGAGGGTACTAAGTGTTGGAGATGACAGTCAAAGATAGTGTGTCCAAATCTGAGTTCACATTCTACAATCTTATGCCATGTTCATCGACGGTTGGTTATACTTTTGCAGATGTAGTGGTTAGCTATACCCATTTGAATCTCTTTTGCAGTCATCAAAGTCACTAGCAAACTGGGAGACGCTTCTACTTCACAATATATTAGGGCTTGGAAGCTGTCGATTACCGTTCTTTAATTGACAGCCTCTTGATTTCTCAGGATTGTAATGGAGCTACTCAAGTGTGCCCAGGTAGATCAATTGAATAGAACTACAAACTCAATTATTAAGGCAAGACAAAAAGAAAGCTGGCGTTTGCAACTGTATCTGCATTTTAAATTGCACACACGCATCCATTGTGACCTTGGACTAATTTTGCAGAGGGCAAACTCTGCTCATACTAACTTATTCAAATACACCACGCAGTTTTGATGGGCATGCATATACTAGCATCAAACACATCTTCACGCTTTCCTTGGTTCTACTCTTTGAGGAAGGACCTTGCTAATTCCTTAAGCTTTAAAGCAGACGCATTAAATTTTTTGCTTCAATACCTGCTATCCAGAACATCGTCAGGACATGCAACCAGTCCTAACTCTCAGATTCATCGCAAGATGGACCAGCTGCTGTTGACCCAACTAAGAATCACTCAAAGACCATCCAGTGGCTGCCACGTTGGGAAAAGTCCGTGTGTGAGATTTTGCAAAGAAACTTCTGCGTGAATGACAGGCAATAGACTCGCACGTTAGTATCCAAATTCAGTTGCAAAAGCGGTGGCAATCTATGTTTTTCTTAGACCAACTGAAACTAGGAGGTGGTTCGCTCGAAGCTACCGTCACTAGAAAGCAAGTCGGCACAGCGAGGGTTATCTTGGAGCTTATCATCAGAACATGTCATTTCTTCTGTAAAACGCGTGTATTCCCTGTTGGTGAGAGTTTGCCTGTCCTAGTCTAGCACAAACTCTAGTCCACTTTTACAGTCAATTGTGGGATATGGCTCAGGAGCGTAGAAATTCAAAGAAGAATAGCCGCCTTTGATTGTTAATCACGATTGGCGCCTGTAAGCACCCTTGAGACAGTCTATCAAGAGAGATTTCCTGCTGGAATGTGCAGTTCATGCATGATTGATGGGGCTTTAATAGAACCGAAATTATTCGCCTTTAGCCCAATTCGAGGTGCATGGGCTCTAAACTTTTGCCGTTCATACCGCCGCCTTTGTCATCCTCAGCGCGAGATACTGAATTCACATCCACAGTTGCATCAGCATAGGGGTCGCCGAAAATCAATTCTAAGTCGTCGCTAATTCTGTAGTCTCCTTCGAAGACTGCACAGACGTACAGCACAAAGCCGTTCATTGCAACTCTTCCACACAATTATGTTCACAAAAGATTGTTTTTAATACCAGTTACAAATGATGCGGAGAAGGCGAAAGCTTCCAAAGATTTTATGATTGTTGACGCTTTGCAAGAAGATATGTAACCACTTGCAATACCTTTAGAAGTGCTCCTCTCGATGATAGAAAACCTGATAATCTGGAACAGGAAATGGTTAGGATCACACACCACCGTTGATGGCTAATACGGGCAACAATAATAGGTTCTCAAAAGGAGCAGTCATTAGATTTGCTGTCGACGTACCAAACGCAATTAACGGTAGCGTTGAACGTTCCTCTGGTACCATCCACAACCCTGATGCATGTAGAGCTGTTACCTTGTTTCGGCTCAATTGTTCCCACTAAAAACCATGTCCGATCGCTAGGGGAGATTCAAAGAACTAGCTGCCAAAAGGCAGACCAATGAAGCTCACGCGGACTCATAAGCAGGTGCCAACCGCACTAGTCACCAAGAAGCAAATAGTGCAAATACGCAGTAAAAGCCTACAAAACCGACAAACAGTACAATCAAGCTTTCCTGATTCGATTCTGTCTATGTTTTTGTTGCCTTCCTGTTTTGAAGCGGGCATAGAAGGTTTCCAAGCTCCACTTGCATGACGGAACCTCACAAGGAGCGAAGCTCGAGGGCGGAAGAAAGAGAGCTTGGCTGGCACACTGGCCGCTTTCACCCTCCACCCAGAAGCACGAAAAACAAAAACCTGCGACCTGTTTGTTTGTGACCCTCTCCATGCTTTCATGTGTCCCTTTACTCGACACTCTCCGGGGAGCTTGAAACCTGTGCAGCTGGAGCGGACGCTACCACCATGGCAATGGCGCTGCCCAGGGGCTGCACACGCTTGTGGGATTGTGGACATTGTAACGCCTCTGCAACAAATTCAGGTAGATTCTCAACCAGTCTTCTCTCAGCGAATCGCCAACCAAAATTAGATTTAAAACTCGGTGTTTGTGACTGTTATCTGTTGCGAACCTCCACCAGCCATTAATGACTCATCCTACAATCTATTTCAAGCCACCATTTCGAAGCATCGACAGATATTCACTTGAAGCTTTCTGCAAAACCACAACACAGTTCAGCCTGGAATGCGATTCTTCACGTAATGAGCCTTTTCAGTTGGAGACACTCCTCTGTGATGTAGCGAATTGAGGAGTTGTTTTACTTTGCTTTTGTTTGTTATTTGTTCTTTGAAACAGGAGGGGGTATACCCTTTCGCTGGTTGTGAGGTGGAAAGCACGAAGTAAGCACAAGTTCAATTCAAGAAGAGTGCTGTAAAGTACATACATAACACTGTTCTGATGAGGGCTATGTGTCTAATTCACTGTTAAATATTCCTGAAGCACCAACCATGAGTTAAATCAATGGGATAAACCACAGAACAAATTGGCCTTTTGATTGGCTGTCCTAGGTAAGCCCCATACACAATGCGCCATAATAGTTGCTGCTAGAGGGGGGTCTTTTGGTAAAGTACACAGTGATGAGGCTGTCTCTCTTGGTGATTACATTGTTTACAATGTGTTTATTAATTATGGTGTCTCCCTTGCTGTGACTCTAGTCTTATTTGCACTTGCAGTTTGAGTACTCCATGGTTTTGTAACTTGCACTATGTTGATTTTCAAGCAAGCATTGATTTCTGGGCAACAACTATCTGTATATAAATCTCTATATAAATCACATGATTGAATAACTTAGCAAAATTTTTGCTTTCTAATAGTTAAACTTTAAGAATAGTTCCTTGATTAACTTTTTGCACATTTTCCATGACAATGGCATGGATTCAACTAGTGTTCTACAAGGCTTAGATTTTATACTTTTGAGATATTATGCAAGGTTTGTTCATCATGTTGAATTATATAATTCTATCTAAATGACATCTTCCTTCTAATACTTATTATGTTGGTCATTTATACTCTATTCCAAAGTTTTAAAATGTTCATTAAAGTTTTTAGTTATTTCTTAATTTGTTTTTGAATAGCTCTTTACATAATTTTGATGTGTTCTTAGATGTTTGACCAAATCAATTATTGTGTGTATTTGTAAAGTGTTGTTACATTTTCATTAGTCCACATTCCTCATACACAAATGCCTCTAAGCAAAGACCAAAAACTCAATCTATTATATAATGCAAGGAATCTTTCAACAAAAATTGTTTGTTTTCAAGTATTTTTTTTCTTCTAAAGACCTTATTTATAATTGTTTAATATGTATTCTTTTTATACAAATATGTAATTAAAATCCGACTTTTCTTTATACATTCTTATTTCTAAAATTTATAAATATAAATATAAATATATATATATTTAAAAGACCACAAAATTTTTAAAAAATTTTGATTTTTTGATTTTTTTAAGCTTGGTATATTTCTATAGTTATTATACTATAATTCTACATTAAATTCTTTCATGCCATATAAATTATACTAAGATTTTATTTTCTTTACTTAATTTTTTAATTATGCTTCAATATATAAACATAAAAAATTAAAACCATATCTTTGAGCTATTTTGTGCTTCTTTAGTTCTATGTCTATTTTTAAAATTTTGATAGTTATTTACCTATTAGTATTTTGTATATTATATAATTCAAATTTATTTTTTTATTCATAAAATAGAACTTACTTATTTTTTTATAATATAACTTTAGAATTTATATTCAAAATAAAAATAACATCTATTTTGATATTAAAGCTATTCAAGATTTATTGCATGGTATTCTTATAAGTAGTTGTATATACATACATACATACGAATTATAAAGTGTCTTTTATTTTTTTATATGTATTTTAAAAAAATATATAAAGATAAAAAATATATTTTATAAAAAAATAAAAAAATTTACTATCACATTTTTATTTTTAATTTTTTTTATTGTGTGTTTTGGACACAATTATTTTTTGGTGAAAAAAATAAAATATACCTCAAAGAAAATGAGATCACATATTTTTTTAATAATGTGATTAGTTATTTCTTATCAAATATTTATTTTTTTTCCATTTTTAAATTAGAATATTTTTCTTTAAAAAAACATTTTTTGTAAAGGGATTGGTATTTGTGATAATTTTATTACTTTAAATAATATCTTCCTACTATATTCTAATTGCATTAAAAAATCAAAAATTATCCTATCTAATTTTAAAGATACCTTTTAAAGTCATTTTAATGACCAATTTTACTGATTATTATAAAAATAATTAGATAAAGAATTGTTTTTTAAAAAAGAAGACTTTACATATAATATAATTTTTTAATAATGGATATATTTTAGGTGATTTATGAAGATAGTCATGTAGCTTAGAGTAGAATTTAATGTAGAATAATTTCATAAATTCCTAATTTAAAAAAAAATAGCATAGGTTTTGATTTCTTATTACTAAAAAGTCTAAAAAAAGTTCTTTTGTGCATCATCTATCTTATGCCTTCATATTTTATATCCTAAGTTTTTGTCCATCTAATTATTATTCTTTAATTCTCTTTAGTTTAATTTTTATATCACTTAATATCTTTTGATTGACATATAATGTTATATTTTTTTATAATACTATTTGTTTTTTTAAGTACTTCTTTAGTACCATCTTTTGAATTATTTTTTTATATTGATTTGTAAAATTCAAAATGTCTCAAAATATTAAATATATATTTTAAATCTCATAAAAATTTGATTTTATTTTTCTTATTATTTTAATTTCTAACTTAAGTATATATCATAAATACTTATTTTAAAAATAATTTTTAAAGTTGGTACATAGTTCTTTTTTTATTGATGGTACAACAGTTTTTTATTTTTTAAAATTTTCATAAGAAGAATTTTATTTTTAAAGATGTCAATTAATTTTTGTTTTTATTATTATCTAGATAGAAAAAATTTCAAAAACTTACGATTCTAAATTCATTCTTTAAGTTTTCTTACAAAAAATGTTAATAGGTTTTTTAATAAAAAATAAAAAATTGATTAAAAATTTATTATAAAATTATTCAAGTATTTTCTTTTTTTAATTATTACTTCATTATAAGAAAAAAGACTTATGCATATTGATATTTATTATATAATATTTTTTTCTAATAATCTACAGAAGCTACTATAAAATTTTAAAATTGATATTAATCTATAAATAAATTATTTATAATCATAAATTACTATATAAATTGTAGATATGTCCAAAAAATTTAAACATACTTTTAAATAAGATAAGTAATATCTACTTACATAGTAATGCCTCTACATTTATTACTAGATTTTAAATATATCAATAGATAGATTGATATACATATTTATCTAGTACTTGTTTTTTTTGTATCATTGCCATATCTTAGGATTTCTTTTGAGAAGCTAAATAATATTTTTGACCATAAATTTTTATTTAAAGTGTGTTTCTTCTACATATTTTTTATTCATATAATATTAATATGTTACTATATAATTACTTTTTACTCAAATATTTTTTATATTTAAATCTATTTATGATTTTTTAAAATATTTTAATATAGTATAAGATTATATTCTATCTTATATGAAAAAATTGAAGTAGAAAAACATTTAGTTATAAAAAAATTGAAAAGGATAGATAATCATAATTTTAATAATCATTTGCTATAAGATACAAGAAATCTCTTTACATTTTATTTTATGTATGTAGAATAAATAGGATTGAGAACTTATCATTTACAATTCAATTTTAAGATTTTATATTTAAAATTGGATAAGAGATTATTAAAATCTAACTTAAATATAGAATCTTGAACCATATGACATATTTGATTCTTTTCAATTAGCTTAAAAAGATCCAAATATAAAGTTAATTTAGAATTTAAGTTTATTTAGAATAATAATTAGTATAGCTCTAAAGAACATATCATAACAACTTTTATGTAGTCTAACTCTATACAATTTGGCAATATTTCTCTTGGTTAATAAAAACCCTATATTTGTAGTTATGATTCAATAGGCCATTTTATTTTAAAACCAATAATTTAAAAAGTACATGTATATAAGTAGTTTATTTTAAAACCAATAATTTAAAAAGTACATGTATATAAGTAGTTTAGTATAAGCATTTTGTGGTCACAATAAATATTAGATAAAATATAATTAAATAAAATACCACTAACAGGTATAATTTTATAAGATAATTTTTTTTTTTAAACTAAAAAAATATCCTCAAGTAATCATATGGATGTTTCGATCTTTATTTAAGTTAAGTTGAAACTATGTTTTGAATTTAATTTTGCTTTGATTTTTTTCTTATTTTCAATCAATTGTGGTATTATCCTACTATGTCAAGAATATTTACATTTCAAATTATAATCTTTATTTTTTATTTAAGAATTTACCTAAAGACTAAATTATTGAAATGTTGTTGTACCTGGTACTAATAATTTGGAATGTTGTATCACATTTCAAATTGGCTATAGTGGTAGATTAAATTATTAATCTATACTCTATGTATTATGCATGTAGTATTACTTATATAGCATCCAAACTTATACAATAATTATTTTTAGTACCAAAACCATCTCACTTGGTTGGAAGTTTTTATACATATATTATTTTTTTGCATCATTGCTAAACTTAGTATTGTACATGCTAATTCATTTTAAAGAAAATTTCTTCTTTTATTAAATTATGATTATAAAGCTATTAAAAAACTTAATTTCTTCTAGAAAAACTAAAATTAATAGCAAAATTTGACAAGTGCTCTATGATAATGTTATTTCACATCAAAAATCTTAATTTTGTGTGGTTTGAGATAGAAATTGTCTACCAACCATTTATTCTTGGTTAACAAATCTATATGCTATAATAATTATTGTTGTATAATTTTTATTTTTATTTATTTTTATTATATTTTATTTTGTTTACTCTAAAAAAACCATTATTTTAAGGCAACACCACATCTTAAATAATTCCAACTACTATCTCTGAACTAAAACATGAGGTCTTATTTCTAATTATAAGTTCTAGGCTTATAATTAGAAACAGTTCACCTTATAATTAAATAATTTTATTTTGTCTTATAATTGATGATTTTTCATATTTTTTTGCATGCCACTAACAAGAAATAATTATTTGATTTAATAATATAAAACCAATTTTTAAATTTTTATTTAATAAATATTTTTATAGTAAACCAAAATAGTTTAATAAATCATAGATTAATTTATATTAATATTAGTAACGTTTACAGTTTTCTTTTATTCTTCTCTAGAATCAAATACAATGAAATATATGTGTATATATATATATATATATATATATTTACAAATTTTTTTAAAAAATCTTGTCATATTAAGAAATACCAATATTTTCAAATATATATTTGATTCTTTGTATATTTATATTATTTAAAAGAATCAAATATATATTTGAAAATATTAGTATTTCTTAATATGACAAGATTTTTGAAAATATATATTTGAAAATATTGAAAACTTTTAATATATATATTTTAATCTTTCTATAATACTGAAATTCTAATATAAGATAGAAAAAACATTGTTATTAATGAAAATATTGTGTTCGGTTTTGGAAATATACTCAATAATAGTTTTTTAAAATTTTAGAAATAATTTTTTAGAGATATTTTTTTTTATAATTTAGGTGGATTTTTTTTTTTTTTTTTTTTTTTTTTTTTTTTTTTTTTTGTGTGTGTGTGTGTGTATTTAGAAAGGTATTTGTGTCAATTTCTTGAATTGAATATAAATTTCCAATTGTAGATTATGCAATTATCTTGTTAGTTTTTATAGACTATATTATAGTTATTTGTAGACTTTTTATTTATTTTGGTAATAGTAGAATATTTTGCATTCGAAGTAGTAACCTGAATTTGCTAAATTTGATTAATGAAGAAGAATTAACACTAAATTGGATTTTTAGGATAACCATTATTAAAATACACAAGAATAGCACTTATAAGAAATAGGTACCCAATTGGTAATGCATTTCATTCTTGAACAAATCCATCCATTTGGGGTACCAATTTGGGTTCTCTCAAGCCCACTACCCACTAGCTGCCTAAGGATAGCACTCAGATTGGAATAAAAATTGAGATTTAAACTCTTTAGATACCATGGTAAAAGCAAGGTACCTAATCCTGTGAGGCCCAAGAGTTTGTAGTTGACAATCCTTATTCAAAACTTGTAAAAAATAGAATAGGGTGAAAAGGTGGAGAGAGGAGAAAAATCACATCATGTACATTGTGTAAGATATCAAGAATGTAAAATGAATTACCATTAAACAAGTTTTCTGTTGGTATTTTTAATTTATTTAATTTACAAAAGAATAATGTGGTCAAAATCTACCCGATGAGAGTAAATGCCTCAAGACGTTTGAAAATTGAAAAGAAATGTTTACACCATTGCAATGGCTTGTTACAAATGAGTTATTTAATTTTCAGGCTGGGAGCAAATGTCTATTCCTTCATATGGAAATATAACTCCAGATTTAAATCAGTTTACTTCAAGTTTGTCATGTGTATCTCTAGAAATTACACATGTAACATGCAACGAAGTATGGTTTTATACAACTCTACTGATCAGACATGCACTATTTGCACCAAAGTAGGGTGCAGGTTACAGTCATTCCACTTTAATTCTTAGGGTGTACAGTCAGCATGGAAAACAACAAGGAATTTCCTTGTCGCCGGAGCTTAGATGTATTCGTCACATATGATTTCCCCCTCCATTCAAGCTTGCCAGAAATTTTCACTGCTCTCGCTACATGGTAAGTCTCCAGATTGTACAAACATAGTCGTATGAAATAGTCTATGTAAAAGAGTAAAGATCCGTACAATTCGTGTTTTTCATGTCCATTGTCCTCCAAAGATAACAATCAGATCTTCTAAGTTTTGAATTTCACAACAATTTCTAGCTTTTCCTACTACCAGAGCCAAATCGTCAACGACAACAAGAAATTGCTTTAGAACATTGATCCAATAATGGAGAACCTGAGGGGGTTAATATTAGGACATATGATTTACAATTTTCGAAGTATCTTTGCTATGAGTTGGTGCGTCAAACCAGAAACAATTGCAAAGGTTTAAGAAAAGCTCTTGACACTCTAGACGAGAAGGGATGCTCAAAAAGTACAATGTACAAATGCTCGCTTCAGTATGTTACAATGTAAGAGTTTCATACTGTTACCTCAGCAAACTTCAGTGAACGATTTAAACTAGGACAAATCTCACAAGCAGGTTTCTTAGTTTTGAGCCAAAGCATATGTCTTCCTTACATACTCAACAATGTCGTGACTTTCGAACATTGCTGCTCCAGTGTTAGGATCCTCCAGGTATGGCACCTGTATCAAAAGCCGAGAACAAAATTACATTAGTTCCTTCTAATTTAAAATAGACACTCATTACTAAATGATCAGTGCAAGAGATTTACTTCTCAAGACAATCCGAAACAAACACATGCACTTGACTACAGAGCTTGTCATTGTACGTACCTGAAACTTGCCGGTCTTCTGTTTCAGTAGGTCCCTCTTGGCACTTCCTCGAGCACAGCTGCCATAGCCACCCACATACCAACAGAGATTAAATCTACGAGAACTTTACTAGTAAAATTTACACGCAAAACCACACAGTAGCTGTTAATGATATTATAGCATTCGCTTCAAGTACTAATGATATTATAATGTTCAGAACAGCATACAGATAGCCTGACTTGCGCCCACCTGCGATAAACGTGAGGAATCTCGAGCTCACACAAGGCTTCCCTCGCAATCTTACAGAATGGAGAAGACTGCAATTTAAACCCACTGAACCGGTTAAATTTAAGTTTGGATATGCAGTATATGAGATATTTGTAAGATATTCAAATATTTAAGAGAATTCGTAGTTTATGGTGCACAGCTCTTGAACCGAAATCATACAGAGAGACACGTAACACCAAGTTAGGCACTAGAGAGTTTATTGAACTGAAATGTAGTTCTTCCGAAATTTCTGCTGATGATTGAAGAATACAAATCCGTTGTTACATACATTTAAGACACGGTTAATTGGTGCTCCGAGAAAACTGGATAAGATAGATACTCATAAAAGGTCACTAAACGTGAAGGATAAAAGTAACATACCTCATAAGCCCACAGTACTAATGGTTTCTCAGGCAATTTAGCGGGTACATATGTGGAGCCCTGCAAACGGAACAGCAAACCAGTAAGGAATACTTGGATAATCTTCAATATAACGCAGGTTGCAACACGCTTGAATCCAGGTGTAGACATTAATTACCTAGGACATAACATCACAATACAATGTATGATCATTAAAACCTCATTGAGATTAGGAGGGATAGTCACCTTTCCCGCACGCCCAATTAGAGCAAGGCCAGCTGTTATTGTCTGCAATCACAAAGGATCCACTACACCAGTTACACATGAGACATCGATTTCCACATAGGAAATACCACCAACTTCCATTAACACTTCATCTACACTCCAATTTGTACCAATCGGAGATATCTGAACAAATATCTATGTTGGACATGTGAAATGTAACGGTGTTCATTCCTTTACGATCACACCAGTTTCCAAGTATAATAATGTGACTCAAGGGTAAACATAAGTAGGAAGGCCAAGCTGATGCTGCTTAGGGTGTTCGGACTCAATACCGTCAATGCACCGAGGTTGAGCATAATTGGCACTTGTCCGTCACCTGCACAAAAATCCAGCCGCTAAGATCCAACCCCGGGTGTTCATTCGAAGGATAATATCTTCTACTGGTGACAGCAAGCAGTTAACTTCGACGCAACAAAATAAAGATTGTGTTGCATACCGTATTTTTCAACTAAATATTTGATGATGTCGTCAGATTCGTACATGGCAACATTTGTGTTGGGGTCAACCTGACATTCATTCAAGTACCCTTTTTAAAAAAACTATCTAGTGCAAGTGCACCACTTTTCTGTGTAGACACATAAAAGCCAAGGATAGAACTAATAGTCCTCAATGTATAACAGCAATACTGCAACACATAAATAATGAGCACAGTCTGATCCATAGAATCCCGACCTCCGACGAAAAATGAACGCAGACAAACTAATTCTTACTGGAGATTCACGTTTAAACATCTACATAGCAACAGTAGGTAACTTCAGGTTTCGATTCAGACCATGTAAGGAAATTGCTTCTTTCCGCCCATCTCATTAGCCTTTGGACGGAAGTTAGGACCATTCTTCGGACATGGGTAGAAGATCACATCGATGTCCAAGATGGAAACTATCTCCCTCACCTGTTCGTGAATCATTCTAGTAAGGTCAATCAAGCCTTTCTTCCCAGCACATTCTGCAGTTCTACAAGAATTACTAATGCAACTGCTAGAAGAGCTCAGGACTACGAGTACTGTAAAGATAACAGCTCCTTCTACTCACGAACCGATCAGGGGTCACAGGTGTAAAGATACTCGAATAATAATGCTCGATGAAAATCAAATCTAATAGAATTTACAGAAATGTGCCCGAAGAAAAACCCAAATGTTTGAAGGAAATCAATGATTTTATGACAGCGATAAATACCTTTCGGCAAAAAGGACAACTGGAGTAGGTCAAGCACCGGTCAGTGGGCGATGATCATGCATTCAAACACCCAATAATCAAGAACAGTCAATAGATATACCAATTCGTGAAACTACTGCGATAGATACATTTAACAAGATCCTCAATACTTGAAGGTAGGGTTTCCATCCTCTCAGGTTTGATGTAGATGTCACTAGAAATGGAATTATCCATAGAAAACATAGGAAAGAATCTCAGCCTTATATAAAACAATTTTAATAATAAAAGCTGTCGCATAGTCAACAAACAAAAATCAGATGGCTTGAGAACTAGGGATAGAAATCATACCCTTCAAACTCGTAAATCTCAATGGGTTTTTCAGGCCTAGGCCCTGGATTGGCGACCTCCACAAACTTGCGCCCTAGAGAACAATCAAACTTTTAATCAGGTCAATTGGGTTTCAAGTTCGGACATCTTACTTTCAATGGCGACGTCAATGCCGTTAGCACTTTAGTAAGACAACTTGTTTCTCTAGGCAATTTAAAGTAATATTTGATACTCCATTTGAACAAATGTAAGGAGCAAGAAGATGCTCGATTCAGAGTGGCAGCGATCGTATTAAAGCCAAACGTCAGAAGTCTTTCAGTGATGTGTAATTCAGATACGCTTAAAAAACTACACATAGCCTGATCCGAGGAGATATTCACAGAATCATGAATTTTTCACAACAGGTTTCCGGCACCAGACAGGGGAATTCAACCATGAAAAACACAAATATTACAGAATTATACTAATTTCAGTTGTACACAGAATATCAGGGATCGTAACTATACCTGCAAATGGAATAGCATATTTGTCATCTCCAACTTCTGCTGCAGGTTTATTCTCTACTTTGTATCTGCAACGTTCAGGAAGTGCAGCCATTCCAACAAAAAAAAACCGATTCTCAGGACTTCCTCTTTACCCAACAATCAAAGTCCTTAGACGACTCTAATTCCTCACATAATTCAAAAAAAAAAAAAAAAAAAAAAAAAAAGAGACGAGAAGGAAAATTGTAGCCGTCCAAGATTGAGAAAAATCCACAATGCAAGTTCCAAGAGCATCACCAACACCAACAGTAAACGCAGCGCTTACCCTTTGACAAGTGCGCCAGAACCCAATCGAAAAGGCACATTTAACGAGCCCCCCAATACAGCACCAATCATGTCAGACCGAACAGTGAACGGCCCACCCTTAAAATCAGAGTTCACAGTCGTCTCCGACGCAGGAGATGGCGCTGGTGCCGGAGTCTCCGCCTCAGATTCTGCAGTACTGAGGTTAGAGTCTTTCTGCTCGGCCCTCACAACGCTCACAGACTTCCTGAAGCTTGATGTGCACTGCTTGCGGGGTAATGCAGACACAAGCGACGGCACAGACGTCTTTGCGGAATGCAACCACGATGTCGAAGTAGCGCCCGCCATGGCTCCAATTCAGAATCAATGGATAATAATTCAGCAACAAGTGTGTCTCAATTAACTCGATCAAGCTTCCTCTGAGTGAAAAGCCCAGCGTTCTGCCCTGCAATACAAAGCACAAAACCTCATCTTTGACGAACTCAAACGAGCTCGTGCTTCATCAGCCCACAACCCACACAACCACAGTCCGCGGTAGACGTGGCGTGACTCGAGACGCTCTGACAGGTAAAAGATCATAGTTGGCATCGAACTCTGCGGGGGTGGCATCCCATTCGCTAAAAGCTCGGGTTGTGTACCCTATTTGGACCTCAGATTTCTGTACTACGTGGTCTCCTGGGATTAGTTCGAACACTTCGCTGTTGATAGAGGACGGATTGCATCGTCCTCCGAAGGTGGTGATCTTTCTTCCGCAACGTTCTGAGAAGAAATTGGGCTGACAAAAATTGACGCCTAATTCTCAATTGAGCTAACAAGCCAAAAGTCATATTCATTATATTTTAATAACTTCTGCATTGGCTTTTTGCCTAATTTCAAGTGGAGTTGTACAAGATCCGCTTGACCAAACAACCATAGAGTGAAGAGTGTGATTGTGAAGTGGACAAAGGATACTAGCTATATAATTGGTGGAGACAAAAAACTAATTAATCTCTCAGCTTTCACACTAGATACAAACAACCAACAAACATTTTGGTCGAAAGTGCTAAACCAAATGACCAAAATTATTCCCATTTGGGAATACTTTCCTGAATTCCCGTTACTGCACACATGTGCAATGCAGGAAAGAATCCACAGAAAACTCTCAAACTAAAGAAAAAATGGATTCACTTTGTACAACTTGCAGTTGCCTGTATACTCATCAATCTGCAGGATGAAGTTGCTCTGCTTCCCACCGCATGTGTAGTTCGTGTTGAAACACGACAGGTCCCGTCAAGTTTCGAAGACAAAGATCTCATGAACGTGTCACAATGCTATGTGGAAATCCAAACCTCCTGCCTCCTGAACAAACGTAAGGCAAACGATCTCACCAAGAGTCCATTCGTCATTGCATAGAGATTCAACCTATACAAGTGGCACATGTTTTTCCATTATCTTCATTATTTATTTTATTCTAGAAATTTTCCTAATCTACAATGCCAAGTTTTGGAGTTGTTGAGAGCATTAAATGGAGTTGTTGAGAGCATTAAATGGAGTTGTTGAGAGCATTAAATGTAGTCAAAGCTCTCCACAATATTTACTATAGTTTACAATAAATATTATAGCTATAATATTTGAAATGTAGTGGAGAGAAACTATTTATCCTCTCCCCTTCTCCTTTTGTATACTAGAGACAATCAGATCAATAGATTTTTTGTAAAGCTCTCTCTTTCCTTAAAAACTCTTTGTATGTGTATTACTTACTACTATTCTTGTGTCTTTCTAAACATTCTCTACACATTATCAGCACGATTTGCTCCTATATACTATTGCAATTTTTTGCTGCAATCTTGACTCTTAAAACCTATTGCTATTCTTGCTCTTTACATGATTTTTACTACTTTAGTATATGTCTCATGATCTTGTTGTACTTTTGGTTAGCCCCTCACATCTTAGTTGCTTGCTAGACTGCCTTGCCTTACCTGCTTGCTCAGAGTACTTGCTCCAACCCTGCCTCCCCGTTGTACCCCGTGCCTACTGTTGCTTGTTGCTGACACTGCTTGCTGATGCCATCACTACTGAGTGCTATTATTGCCATGTTGCTACTGCTCCGGTGCCACAAACTACAATCTTGTTAAAAAATAAAATAAAATAATTAATTAATATTTTTGATTTCAAGTTCAACTTTATCATTTTACTTGAGTTTGTATTTTAAGGTACATTTTATTCAACTTTTTTACTTGATCTTATATTTTCTTTACAGATTTATTTATAATAAGTACTTCAATATCTTCAACTGCTTCTAATATAGTTCTAAGTATTATCACTGCATCACAATATTTTCAAGCTCTTCTATTTCCACCTTTGACTGTGGATGGAAACAATTATCTATTATGGATAAAAATGCATGTCATAATTGGACACATTTATGTATTTTAGATTTTCTAAATTTAAATACTTTCAAGAGTGAAATATATAGTATTGTCTCACAATTATGATTATGTGGACAAAACATCTCTAAAGAAGAAATAATTGAAATAACTCTCTCTACATTTCCTCCTATATCTACTAAGTTTGCACAACAATATAGGAATATGAAATTTCAGAGTCATTTTGATCTCATGTCCTATCTACTTTTTGTGGGGAAGTAAAATGAGCTATTCTTGCGTAATGTGGAAGCTCATCCTATTGGAACCATAGTTCGAGAATTTCATGCACTTAATATTTCAAAGTCTAAGAAAAAATTATATAAACATGGAAAAGATGCTCATAAGCATCAAGGCAATCATAGTCATGACCATTTCTATCCATATGAAAAGAATAAATATTCTACTATTAATTATAATAAAAAAAAATTAAAGATACATTCTTATCATAAATATGGAATGATTGGACATTTAACACATGCATGTTGTACTTCAAAATATTTTATTAAAATATTCCAAATAATAAGAAACTACGAGTTGAGGCTTATGAAGTTCATACCATGGATGCATCCATGGATTCAATTGGTGTTAATGATTTAGAGGCTTATATGAATGACAAAACCTCTAATGATGAATCAAATGATGTACTCATTGATTCTGCAACAACATATATTCTCTTGCGAGATAGTGAATTTTTTACTAAAAAATCTTCAACTTGGCAAACTAAAAATATGATGACCATGGCTAGAGCAAATACATTTTGTTTCCAACAGGGAACAACGATGGTAAAATTCCATTATAAAATATAAACATATGATGTTTATACCTTCAACATCTCGAAGTTTGATCAGCTATCGAAATAAGCATATCAATGGTTATCACTTCTTGATTGCCATTTTAAATTAAAAAGAGATTTTGGTTCTTGTGAAGAACCATAAAGTTATTAAAAAAGCTTTTTTTTACAGAAAATGATTTATATCGAATTGCCATTCCACCTCCCATTATATTTAATTTTGCATCATCTATCATAGTAAGTCATGCTTCCCTCTAGCATAGACGATTGACACATCCAAGATCTACATTATTTAGAAAGATCATTCCATATATAACTAGGCACAATTTAAAGCCTGTAGATGTAGACTCTATAGAATTATGTCATGCATGCGTACAAGGCAAGATGATTATTTGGCTTTCAATTTGATAACTCCCACAAGAATTACCACCAATGCTTGAAAGGTTGCATGGTGATATTTGTGGTCCTATTAATCCAATATCAAAACCATTTCATTATTTTTTGGTCTTTCTTGATGCATCAGGTAAACAATCATATGTTTCATTATTATCAATCTAAAATATGGTGTTTGCCAATCTTATATATATGTTTTTCTTAATTATTCTATAAAAAAATTGCATATGGATAATACAAAAGAATTTGCATCAGAGTCTTTTGAAGACTATAGTACTGTAACAAGAATTGAATTGACATATTGTGTTCCATATGAACATGCTCAAAATGGACTTGCAGAGTCATTTATAAAGCATATATAACTCATTACCTGGCCACTCCTCCCTCATACAAATTTACCTACATCTATGTAGGGTCATGTAGTTTTACATACTACAGCATTAATACACTATGGTGTTGTAGTTTGGCTACTATATGAAAATAATGTGATTATGTATTTAATATATAATTTATTAAGTAACATGGTGAAAGCCATGTTAATAGATTTTAGTTGGTTGTAGAATATAATTTGATTATTACCTTGAGAAGAGGTTGTTTAAAAAGATTATTATAAAATTTGTATAACTTTAATTTCCTTTTGATAGTGGCTTTTAAGATTGGTTTTGGTTGATAGTAACTTCTAAATATTTAGAGTCACCTTTGTTAGACATTGGTGAGATTTAAAAACTTATTTTGGTTCTTTTATTTGGTGTTTAGAGCATACATTATGTAAATCTTATAAGAAAAAAGATTGAAGAAGGATTTTGGTAGCAAAGGGAGTAATTAGGGCACCAATATAGATGAATGGAGATGAATGATGAAAATCTCCATTCCTATTGGTCAAAAATCATGACCAATGGGCTTTGAGGAGGCTACCCGAGGCCATATTAGGGATTAGGGTTAGTTTTTTGGACCCATTTGAACTTTGAAGACTAAGGTCAGTAATTTTAGATTTTTGGCTATAGTTTTGGTACAAATCTTGTATGGTTTGGAATTTATATGAAGGAGATATAGGCGCTCAAAGTTAAGGTGTTGATTTGGGAGCTACTATTACTCTTTTTGGCATAACGCACGCGTACGGACAACAATTGAGGATCAGTGATTGTGACTGGATAGAGCAATTTTGTGGCTATACTTTTTATATACTGCTTGCTGGATTCCAAGTTGGAATGAAGGATTTATTAAATTTTGAAGGCACCACATGCAATCTAAGCGTAGTAAGTGACCCGATTTACTAGTGGTTGTGTCTTGAGCTATATCTTAAGCAATTTGACAAGGTTTTCACTCAAAATTTCAGTAAATATGTAATTTTATGTTTGTAAACTTTGTACATAAGTTTGATGATATTTGAATATTGGATTCTTGAGATATTAAGAATATAGTGCTCAGGTGCTTGTAAATTAGGGTTTATAGTATCTGCTAGGATTTCTTAATTGCCAAAAGATTGGAAGTGAATTTATAGTTGGATTTTTTGTGATAAAATATAAAGGTGATTTCTACCTATCTTATAAATTTTAGACAAATTGAATAATTAGATCAAGAGTTATAAATTTCTAAAGTTCAGAAAGAAAAAATCCTTCACGGAAAAAATATGTTTTGAAGGGATTTTATTATATTTTGAATTTTATGCAAATCAAAGCAGTTTTGGAAGCTAAGTCAAGTTTCATACAAAGATTGAAGCTAAATTCTCTATAGCTAGATATCCACTATATTCTTAGATAGCAAATCACGCCATACGACAACGCCTCTGCCCTTCTTTTCTTAAAATTATTTCACCACATGAGCTTATTTTGGATCATATTTCAAATGTATCTCACTTATGAGTATTTGGTTGGTGTGGTTGGATTCCAGTACCAAAACCTCAATGGCGTACCATTAGAACTCATCGACAAGAAGGCATATATGTTGGTTTTGATTTACTAAGCATTATTCATATTGTTCATCTATCAACTGGCACATTATTATGTGCACGTTAACAAAATTGTCATTTTGAAGAGAATGTATTTTCATCTCTTCAAAAAAGAGTATTCAATCAATAAAGAAATAAAGTACTTACATTTGAAGCACAGAAAATTTTTACAATGAATCTTGATCCTAGAACATCTTTGAGTGAAATTGAAGTTACTAAGATTGTACATTTAAAATAGATTGCACATGAAACACCTGATGGCTTCAATGATGCACCTAGGATTACAAGAATTCCTATTCATGACACTCAGAATGCACCTACTCAGATTATAGTGCCACTAATTACAATACCTCAAGTTATAACAACAACTAAAAGAACTCATAGACTAGATAAGTAACAATGTAAGAAGAAAGCTATAATATTGACTAATCGTGGTATTATTTCTTAAGAAATTTTCATACATTCTATGGGACTACTAATTCATGATGATATATCCATACATAATGTACCTTCAATTCTTGTGAAAAACAATCTTGGAATTGGAAGAAATAAGATTGAATTGTGTAAAGAATTATCTATTCTATATTGTGCTACAAACGATATTTGGGATAGACCATCTATTACAGTAGATGAATCTTTTGCATGTATAATTTTAGAAGCTCTTTCTTGTAAGGAAGACGATCCTAAACCTCAAACTATCAAAGAAATGATTTGTTGCTCTGACTAATTAAAATGGAAAACTGCCATCAACGAGGAATAAGATTCTTTGCGTAAGAAGAAAGTTTTTGGTCCAATTGTGGACACTCTTACTTCTCATCCTATGGATTATAAGATGGTATTAATATGCAAGTGAGATGCTTAAGGTCAAATAACTTGCTATAAAACTCGTTTTGTTGTTCAAGGATTTATCTAATGGTTTGGTATTGATTATGAATCCACATATTTTTCAGTCATGGATTCAATTATGTTCCAATATATTATTGGAATGGTAGTTCATGCCACCCTTGAAATACGTCTCATAGATGTGGTAACTGAGTATTTGTATGGTTCACTTGATGCAGATATTTATATAAAAGTTTAACTTGTTTTGGAAACAAGAATTCCAAATGCACTTGCTCCAAGATAATATCGTGGTATTAAATTACAGAAGGCCCTGTATGATCTAAAATAATCTATACGCATGTGAAATCAACGTCTTTGAGATTATTTAATTACAAATAAGTTTGTAAGTAATCTACTAATCCGTTGTTTCTTTATCAAACAAGATAAATGTGGTTTTTTCATCATCACAGTATATGTTGATGATCTTAACCTAGTGGGCACTAGGTCTATATATATTGCAGCTACTAACATATTAATAAGTGAATTTGAGATAAAAATACTAGGAAAAATAACTTTTTGTATTAGTCTTAAAATTATGCATTTCACATATGGTAGCATTTTTCTTTACCAACTAATGTATATTAGACAAATCTTATGAAGATTTGGTATGATTGATGCTTATCCATTATCCACACCAATAGTTGGACATACTCAAGATGGTCATGATCCATATCATCTGTGCAAGGAGGAAGAGGTGTCAAAGACAAGAACTTGATAAAAAAAAATAAACAAGTGAGACTTCTCTCAAAGAAAGATGAAAAAATAGAAATAACTCAATATGTATATTAAGAAAGAAATTGGAATGGCTATTGCCAAAAGACAAGAAAACTAAAGACCCTTGAAACTAGACTAGAAGCAAGAAAAGAGTTGACAAGAGTGAAGATGGCTTCACTCTTGTCTCTATATATACTATCTAACTAGGGGCTACGTGGCGATGTTCTATAGGACCTCCAATAAGTGTTGACTTTGTAGGACACATGCCTTGACTTACAAGACAAGTTTTTCTACGTGTGGGCCACATAGTTAGCTTGGTCTTCAAGCTAACAACATGTGTGGCACATGGCCAACTTGTTGACTACGTTTCTAATCCAAAAAGTCAATTAAAGACACCTATAAAGTCAAAGCAACATCTATGAAGCTTTTAGGAAGCTTCTATAGTAAATATTATAGAATTAATTTATTTTTATCTACTTTTACTTACTTCTACTTATTTATACATGTAATTACAAGCTTACATGCATATGTCCATGTCATTACCCCCTCTTTTAGGGACGAGTTCCATGAGGAGCGGTCATCATATGTTGAGAAAATCTATGATGCGACGAATTATATTCGACACATAATCTGATCTTTGTTTTCTTCAAAAATGATTGATAAGGCTTTTCAACCATCAATAGTGTCCCATACCAAGGCGAAAAGACCATCCAATTATTTGATCAATATTGATGCCTTCATAACTTCCTTCAAATAAAATAATTGGAACACCGTCAGGAGTTGTTCCTAGATGTAATAAAATTACCAAATATTGGGAGTCCCTTCCAAAGTTGTGATACCAAACACATTGTATCTCGCCATATATTCAAGGAAAAATATGTCATTCTTGAAGATCTTCATCTCGATTGCATCGTCTTGAAGATAATGATAATCATAATGAATCATCCGACAAGTCAACAAATGAAGGCTCTTGAGTTGAATCCGTTGGTTGTAGGTTCTCCATCTCCTCAGTATCACAACTATAAAGAAGCTACAAATAAGGATTGAAAGTAGAATGTTATCTTGCCTAGACCTTATTTCTTTTATAAGGAAGGTTTTCATCTTGATTCTGATGGATGTTGTCGATGAAAAGCCTCCATTGCCTTTGCTGTATTTGCAAGATTCTTTACTGGCTCTCATGTGCGTTCATTAATATCATATCCACTGTCATACTGTAATTGCTTATAGTATGTAAAAATTAATTAAGACATATAATATGTTTAAAAGTCTTGATGTAGATTAGAGTAGTTAGTAAATAAATTTAAAGAGAATTGATATAGAAAAATTTATTTGGAGATTTATCTATTTTGATTATAATATTTATATTATGTAAGATTTAGATATTTAGTATAAAATTAAAAGGAAGGTTGGAATCTAAAGATGAAATTCTAAACTATTAGGAGGCTTATTGGGAGGGATGAAAGTAAGGCATAGTTGAATGAAGGCAAGGAATGGAGATCTTCATTCCTATTGATTGAAGGCCATCTCCAATAGGCTTCAAGGAGGCTGCCTGAGGCCTTATTAAAAATTAGGATTTTTCTTTCGAAGTCATTAAAACTTTGGAAGCTAGGATCAGAAAGTTGAGGATTTTGGGTATAATTTGGGTGAAGAATTTGTGAGATTTCGAGTTTTTGTAAAAGAGATATAGGTATTCAAAGTTAAGGTGTCAAATTTATATGTACTGTCATTCTATGAAGCATAACAAATGTATGTCGAGAGCAATGAAAAATCGACGACTAGAGTTGGAGATGGTTCGATTGAGGCATATGTTGTCTTGAGTGTTGATCTTTGTAATGTTGGAATAGGCAGTTATCGCACTTCATAGCTTGGCTTATGGCTTTGTTGAGCATTCACAGATTGGAAAGATATAATAACAAATCCTTCACATTATCGTACTGTAAATGCTTACAGTATATAAAAATTAGTTAGAACATATTATATGTTAATAAATCTAGATGTGTGTTAGAGTGGCTAGTAGATTAAATTAAAAGGAGTTGGTAAAAGAAACTTTACTTTGTTTCTTTATTTATTTTGATTTCGACATAATATATATATATATATATATATATATATATATAAGACCTAAATGTTTATTATGAAGCTTTGGGAGAATGTGGAAGCCTAAGGATGAAAATCTAAAGAAATTGGAGGCTAATTGGGAGGGATAAAAGCAAAGCATGGTTGAATGAAGGCAAGGAATGGAGAACTTTATCCTATTGGTCGAATACCATGCCTAATGGGCTTCAAAGAGGCTGTCCGAGGCCTTATTAGGGATTAGGGTTCTTCTTTCGAAGGCATTCGGAGATTACAAGCTAGGATTGTAAAGTTTAGGATTTGGGGTACAATTTGTGTACAAAAATTAGAAGATTTGGAGTTAGGGTGAAAAAGTTATAGCCGTTTGAAGTTAAGGTATATATTTAAGACATACTGTTATTCTTTTGAGAGTACGAGGAGTTTTACAGTAGCTTTTGAAGATCGGAAAGTGCGACTGGAACGGCGATTTCAAGGCCTACATCTTTTATAAAAGAATTATTGCTTTTGGAGTTTATATGAAGGAGTTGTAAGGAGTTGAAGGCGGCGCTTTCAAATCAAAAGCAGTAAGTAAGCAGTTTTGTTTGTAGTAATGGTTGGAGCCATAACTTGAGTATTCGGATGAATTTTTGGCTCAAATTTTTGGAGAATGTAAATTTTTGTGTTAAAAAGCTATATGTATAAATTTCGTGGCATTTGAGCTTATATTTTGTGAGATATAAAGAAAATTACACGTAGATGTATAAAGACAAGGGTTTGAAGCGACTACTAGGATTTTCAAGATATCTCAAGATCTGCAACGAATTTGCAGTTGAAAGTTGTTGTAGAAGTTAATAAAAATACATCAGTATCTCATGTAAAATTTGAGTTTTTTTGGACGGTTGGATTAGGATATATGAGGTGTTGAAGTTCGGAAAAATCTCCACATAAGAATAAACAAGGTTTTAGAAGATTTTATCATATTTTGGAAGTTGTGGGTTATTTGAGGATTGTGTATTTGGTGTAATTACTCAAAAGAGAAAAATTATATATAAACTTAGGGCTTCCCTTATTTTCAAGCTTGATTGAATAATTAGTGATAGCTAGAAGCCCAGCGTTTTTTTGAGGTAAACTCTCTCTACCCCGACAACGTTGTCCCTCAAGCTCCAATAAAATTGACTCATCAATGCTTCCTTATTTCAGTTGATATCGCAAGCTAATTTTTTGAAATCTATTGCATAGACTGACGTGGAGTGTTATCGTATTACGTGCTTTCCTGCTCAAGAACGCACCGGGCATCTGACTATAGAAGGTAGTATGGAAATTCGCCAATATTCAAGCAGTTTATCGGTTTTTGACTGTTGGAATATAAACGACTGCAAGAATACATCATAAATCTATATGGATGCCCTTCGACTGCTTGTCGAAGTCCTTTTTGCACCAGCCGGTGTCGTATTGTAACACGAGTATACAGTGAAAATAAAAAGAAAGGGGAATTTTATTAATATTCAGTTACCTCGAATATTGGGAGCATCAACCAACTCCAGTACAAATACTGAGTGGTCAGGTTCAGTCACTCCGTTACAGTCAGCCGAGGCATACTGAAATGCTCCATTCGATTCCAATAACGGGAGTCAGCAGGAAGAGAAGGACTAATTCACACGACGGGTTCGAGGAGCCAATTGGATCCAATTTCGATAATCCAATCCGGGTCCTCTTATCCAATATGAGACCTGAATTGGTCGGGCGACTCAATGTGGTCTAATTACGGGAAATCTAGGTCTTACTACGGGTCTTAGCCAATCTGACGCGAGGACCAATTTGACCCAAGTAGAGGAACATCCAGGTTACTATGGGCATCTTTCCCAATATGGGACCTGAATTGGTCGGGCGACTCAATGTGGTCTCGATTACGGGGTTCGATTCTGTTTCAGGCTGTCCTGTTCTCTGTGCCGTTTCAGGGAACGTTGTTTTCGGTAAATGGATTTCTTAAAGGTAAAAACAGAGGAGATAGCTTGACGGCGAGAGCTAATTTCGGATCCAAGCTTGAGGTGGGAGCCAATTCCGGATCTAAGACGGAAGATTGAAGAAATTCAGAGGATAAGGTTAGGGGGGATATAGTTTTGAGGGGGGAGGTTTTTTTTCGGGGGAATCGGGGGGGGAGCGAGTTTTCAAGCTTTTGCAAGGTTACCAGTTCGGTTTTTCATTGGAGGTTTTTGGAAGATCAAGGGAATTAGAGAGAGGAGCTTCATGCTTTGGGTCGGGGAAGGAAAGACATAGAATTTGGATTTTTCTTCTTCGTAGAGTTTTGGGAAGACTGAGGCAATCGCTACTGAAGTCAGTGTTGTAATGGTGAATCGGGATTTTTAAATGAAGTGGGTTTGAATACTCTTGACTGTTTTGTAAAATCGAGTTACGTCTGTGATTGAAGGATTAAAGGGGTGTCTATAGGATTGAGTATGTGGAGTGAATGAAATTTATTGGGTTAATCTAACAAGACAGTGAGTGGATACAAGATCGTAAGTACAAAGCGGTATTGAAGATTAACAGTTTGGGTTGTTCGGGGTTCTCTGTAACATCTAGAGACCTACCGGCTGGGACAAAAAGGACTTCGACAAGTAGTCGAAGAGCATCCGTATAGATTTACGATATATTATTGCAATCGTTTATATTCCAGCAGTCACAATTGATAGACTGCTTGACTATCGACGAATCTCCATACTACCTTCTACAGCCAGACGCCCGGCACGTTCTCGAGCAGGAAAGCACGTAATACGACATAAGTGGTGAATCCGACATGAAAGCTTGAGGTAGAAGGTATTGGATTTCGGTTGATTTTATCTTTATTTTTATGGAAAACGAAAATAAAAATTTTGAAGGATTTTTGGGAGAAGTTCCTGGTGGGGAGTCTTCTAAAGGACAAGGTATGCACATGGATCCGTCTATTGCTAGTTTGTTTCAAGCCTTCTCATTGTCAATGCAGCAACAGCAAAGCAATGATCGAAAGGAAGCTTTGGCAACCAAAGCATTGCAAGCAGTGGTCAATAAAATTGATCAATTTGATGGGAGGAATATTTCAAGGTATTTAAGATGTTATGTTCGTGAAATGGAATTAAATCGGGTTTCTGAGAAGAAAATGGTTGAAATATTTGGACTTGCCACGATACCGGAGATAAAAGACCATATTACATCGATTACGGATCGTTATGGGAATTCATGGGAGGATTTTTTACATGCATTGAAAGACGAATATTTCTTGGAAGATGCTGATCGCGTTACTAAGAAGCTGTGTCTAGGATGGATTGAAGGGCTCAATAAGAATTTGCAAGCAACAGAGCTACTAAGGGAATTTGAAGGGCAGTACTCTCAATTATCGAAGGTAGAAAAATTGACATTGGAGCCGAACAAAGTTGATCTATTTCTTCAAGCTGCTGATAGAGAATTGCAAGAGAAATTAGAACCCCTTCTTGAAGACAAAGAAGAAGATGAAGGATTGACAACGAAGTGGAAGAACGTTGAAGATGCGGTGGGGTTGCTTACAAAAAGAGAAAGGAGGAAGGATAGAAGTAATATTCCGAAAACAATATAAGCACCCAAAGCTCTAATACGTACAACACCACCAACAATGCCTACAGTTCAACCTTCGACATCCTTATCAAAGAAAGCAGATATGGGGATGGAAGAAATTATACGAGGAATGCGAGATCTTCAAATCAAATTGGCAAGACTTGAAGAGAATACTTCTATAAAAAATTCGAAGATTGTTTCAAAACAAGGATATGTACAAAGATGCATTTGGTGTGATGATGCTTCACACACTAGAAAAGATTGCAATGAATTTAATAATATGATACGGCAGGGAATTATTTGCTGGAAAGATGAGAAGATAGCATTGAACGATAGGGAGGATCTTCTTCAAACCAATTTTGGCAAGGGAGGAATGAGAGCATTGGTTCAAGATTACTTAAAAGAGCATGAAACAGTAGCACGAGAAAGTGCAAATTATGGTGCTAGAGTAGATGATGAAATTGGTGGAAGTACGAAAACTAGTGAGTTTTGGGCTTCTACCGTTTCTACAATGCAAGAAGGGAAATTACCTCGAGAAGCGTTATTGAGAACTGCAGCTACAATACGAGGAAGAATAGGTTGGGAGGATGCTGTTGAGTCTCTTTCAGTTCATGCATATATTGCTAAAAGCCAACATGAAGCTTTGATGGAAGAAAAAAGACGAGGAAATTTTGATGATACTAGAGAAGGAAATTCTTTTAAGAGGCAAACTCGAGGAGACAAGGCTCGGGAGGCAGCTTCACAAGAATTGCGTGTAAAAGATACCTCAGCATCATTGGGAGAAAAAACAACAGAGACAAAAGATACGGGCAAATCAATTGCTTATAAGCTACTTTCTGACATTGAAGCAGCAACAAATTTGAAAGGGGTGTTGGAAGAATGTATATTAAACGCTAAGGTGGAATTCACATTGAAAGAAGTCTTGGGAATTGCAAAGAAGGAGTTTCATGATGTTATCATTGACAGCATTAAGCGAAAGAGGCAATTAATAAGCGAAACTGGAATGAGTCATGCTATTGATGCAAGAATATGTAGAGATGAAGAAGAAGTTGATATTGGTTACAAGCAACCAACAAATGAAAAGAATGGGTATAATCAGCGAGTATGTTTCGAAGATTCTAGTGATAAGGAAATGGAAACTTTGAGCCATTATACTCGAAAGCATTAGGCAAGGGCAACTACTGAGGTATTGGTGAAAGTAGGAGATATAGAAGAACCAATTGTTGCTTTAGTCGACCATGGTTCTGAAATAAATCTCATGTCTAAAGATCTTTATAAGAAGCAAAAATGGCCAATTGATATGGAACATGGATTGGCAATATGAACAGCTAATAACACATGAGGCGAATTATATGGAGCTTGTCCAAATGTCAAAATTTGGATTGCGGATGTTGCGACAGAGCAACATTTCTTTGTTCAAGATACAACGTCTTATCCGTTGATTTTAGGACAACCTTATATCACGAGAACACGGATGGAAACAAAAGTATTTGACGATGGTTCTGCTTATGCAAGGGTACGTAGCGAAGATGGGAGGAAAGTTGTACAATTTCTAACAGTACCTCCTAACCATGAACGGAATCGAGATAGGTTGAGGGAGAAACCATTGCCAAAGATTGTTGAAGGATTTAAGGATTTTGGGGAGGTACCACTGTAAAGCGAGATTATGGAGGTACAAAAGAGGAGGTACTCTCGCGAGATGAAGGTGCCTTTGATGCGAGTTTTATTGGTATTTTGGAGAATGGAAATATTATGTATAAGAAAGTTGATGATTTTAAAAGAAAAGAAAAAAAAAAGATTATATAATATTGAAGGAGAATTATGCAAGTTAGGTACATTGTAAGATGATGAGAGGATTTTAGGTATTTATGAAGAAAATGGAGTGGAAGATTCATTGAAATTGATTACATCTATTGGGTTAGGGGATAATGATAAGATTGTTGAGATTCATTCGAGAGAGGTTTATACCATGCTTGAATCTTTTCAAGCACCAGAAGTCAAAGTAGAGACAAGATATAAAACGGTAGATAAGAAGGTAAAGCCTGTTGCCAGACCATTACCAGAGGATTCTAAAGAACAAATGGGAGAAGCATCAAAAGAAGCAAGTTTAAGAGATCCAATGAGTATTGGACATCAGTTTGCTGAAGAGACTTTTGAAGAATTGAAGATTGATTTTGATGGTTCTTTATTGTCGGAGGAAATTACTTGCTTCAAAAAGATGTTGGCTAAACAAGGTAGATCGATTGCCTTCGAATCTCATGAAATTGGGTGTGTGGATCCAAATATTATAACACCTATGGTTATCTTCACTGTACCGCATGTACCTTAGAATCTAAGACCGATTCCAGTACCGAGGGCACATTTACCTAAATTGGTGGAACTATTGAAAGAAAAGATAAAGATGAAAATATTAGAACCTTCATTTGGGCCGTATTCTAGTCGATGGTTTATGGTACCTAAGAAGAATGAGTCACTACGGTTTATTCAAGATATGCAGCCGGTGAATGCTGTAATTATCAGGAATGCAGGAATTGGACCTATTGTGGATGAATTTGTTGAGGCGTTTGCTGGAAGGGCGATCTATTCAATGGGTGATTTGTATTCAGGTTATGATCAATTTCAACTTGTCAAAGGAAGTAGAGATATGACAACAATGAGGACACCACTTGGATTGGTTAGAATGTGCACTCTTCCTCAAGGCGCGACCAACTCAGTTGCACATATGATGAATGGGATGAATAAGGTATTGAGAGATTTTATTCCAGAAAAGACTATGCCTTTTCTGGATGATGTTCCTATAAAGGGGTGTAGAGAAGGAGATAAGGATGAAACTTTAGATACGAGGGGGTGTCGCAGATATGTTGTTGATCATATACAAGATTGTGAAAAGATTATAACTTGGCTTGGAGAAGTTCATCTTACATTATCGGGTATGAAGTCCGTATTTGGAGTGCGAGAGGTTGTAATTGTTGGACATTTATGTGGATCTTACGGAAGAAAACCAGATCCGACTAAAGTTGATGCAATTGGAAGGATGAAAGAGGATTGTGGTTCTTTAATAGAGGTTCGCAGGTTTTTGGGTGCATGTGTATTTTATCGAATCTGGATCCCTCATTTTGCTCACATAGCGGATCCATTATATGAACTGTTACGCAAGGGTTACCGATTTAAATGGGAAGAAAGGCATATTCAGGCAATGCAAAGATTGAAGAAATTATTGATGTCACCTCCAATATTGAGGAAGGTTGATTATAAGTGCAATAGACCAGTGATTCTTACTGTAGACGCTAGTCCAATTGCTGTTGGATGGGCTGTGGGTCAAGATGATTCAAATGGGAGTAGATTTGCCGTTCGATTTGGGGCTAAAGTTTTAAGTATTGGTCAGCGTGCATATTCGTAAGTCAAAAGAGAACTTTGGGGAGTTGTTTCGGCTATGAAAGCTGAAAAGGACTATTTGATTGGGGCAGTAGTAGTAATTAAATTAGATTGCTTGCCATTGCTTGGAATGATTATTAACTGTTCAACGCCAGATATTGCAATGTTGAGATAGATTGCTTATATTAAGTCACTAAATCCAGAATTTAAGCATGTTATTGAGAAGGACAATTTAGTAGCAGACATGCTATCTCGAGCAAGATACGAGAGGGAGGACAAAATGGTTGAAGACATTGATGATGTCGGATTGAAATTCTATTCAATATCAAATCTCAACAAAGAAGACAAGCTATTTCTTGAAGAATCTTATGAAGGAGAATTATTGGATATTGGTCATTATTTGAATACCTTATCTAAGCAGGGGAATTGGTCTACAGAAAAATTCAAACAAATAAAAAAAAAAGCATATGGATTTTTACTTCGAGATGGATTCTTATGGAAGAGACCGAAGAAAGGAATTGGAATGCCACAACGAGTGATAGGCAAAAGGGAAGAAAAACTAAAATTATTAAAGGAATTTCATGATAGTTTATGGGCAGGGCATAGAGGAATCTGGGCTACTTTTGCTAAACTCAAGGAACGATATTGGTGGAAAAATATGTATCGAGATGTGCTCTCATTTGTAGAATCATGTGAAATCTGTCAATCGTATTCTAATATCCGACATCGAGATGGTCTTCATCCTACGTATCCTCTGGCTATTCATTTTAAATGGGTTGTTGATTTGGTTATTATGCCAGTTGGGTTATGGGAGATGAGATATTTGGTTTTAGCTCATGAAGATTTATCAAATCTAGTGGAAGGAAGAGCATTGAGGACAAAATCTATAGAGGGGATTTGTAGGTTTTTGCTTGAAGATGTCATTTGCCGGTACGGGTGCGTAGGAAAAATCACTGCAGATCGTGGAGAATTAAATGCACAAGAAGCTCGTAAGTTCTTTGAAAAATGTGGAGTTAAACTATCACTGACTACTGCTTATAATCCGGAAGGGAATGTGAAAAGCGAACGTGGTCACCCGTCGATTGTGAAAGCATTGGTTGAAGCTTGTAATGGGAAGGTTAAAGAATGGCCACGACTTTTGTCATTTGTATTATGGGCTGATCGAACAACACATAGTTTGGTGACAGGATATATGCCAGTAGAACTTATGACAGGTCAAAAACCAATTATGCCGATTGAAGAAAAGGTACTTACTTGGAGTATGCTACCATGGGAAGATGGATTGACAAGAGAAGAACTTCTGGCTATTAGGATTCGACAATTGGAGCAAAGAACGGAAGATGTCCAGATAGCCTTGGGAAGGTTAAAAAGAGCAAGGTTACAAAACAAGGCGCGATTCGATAAGCAACATCGATTGAGACCAAAAGCAATCGAGGAAGGTGACTGGGTACTTGTTTATGACATTAGTCTGGATAATCAACATAGTACTTTGCGGAAATTTTCAAAACGTTGGTTTGGACCATATGTTATAACAACTGTTCATGATAATGCGACTTACTCATTACGGGAGTTAGATGGAACAAAATTGAAAATACCAATTGCAGGGAAGCGAGTAAAAATATTTAAACGAAGACATGCAGAGATGAATATGGAAGACCTTAATGAAGGTATAGAGATTCCGCAGCAAGAAGATGAAAGTGATATGAATAATGAAGGTGACGAAGACGAACTGGACAAAGACGTAGAGGATATATTCTGAATCAAACAGCAATTGGATAAATTGGTGCATACCGGAGGATGCATAGGTTCAGAGGGGGTGGATGTCGTGTTGTAACACGAGTATACAGTGAAAATAAAAAGAAAGGGGAATTTTATTAATATTTAGTTACCTCGAATATTGGGAGCATCAACCAACTCCAGTACAAATACTGAGTGGTCAGGTTCAGTCACTCCGTTACAGTCAGCCGGGGCATACTGAAATGCTCCATTCGATTCCAATAACGGGAGTCAGCAGGAAGAGAAGGACCAATTCACACGACGGGTTCGAGGAGCCAATTGGATCCAATTTCGATAATCCAATCCGGGTCCTCTTATCCAATATGAGACCTTAATTGGTCGGGCGACTCAATGTGGTCTAATTACGGGAAATCTAGGTCTTACTACGGGTCTTAGCCAATCTGACGCGAGGACCAATTTGACCCAAGTAGGGGAACATCCAGGTTACTATGGGCATCTTTCCCAATATGGGACCTGAATTGGTCGGGCGACTCAATGTGGTCTCGATTACGGGGTTCGATTCTGTTTCAGGCTGTCCTGTTCTCTATGCCGTTTCAGGGAACGTTGTTTTCGGTAAATGGATTTCTTAAAGGTAAAAACAGAGGAGATAGCTTGACGGCGAGAGCTAATTTCGGATCCAAGCTTGAGGTGGGAGCCAATTCCGGATCTAAGACGGAAGATTGAAGAAATTCAGAGGATAAGGTTAGGGGGGGATATAGTTTTGAGGGGGGAGGTTTTTTTTCGGGAGAATCGGGAGGGGAGCGAGTTTTCAAGCTTTTGCAAGGTTACCAGTTCGGTTTTTCATTGGAGGTTTTTGGAAGATCAAGGGAATTAGAGAGAGGAGCTTCATGCTTTGGGTCGGGGAAGGAAAGACATAGAATTTGGATTTTTCTTCTTCGTAGAGTTTTGGGAAGACTGAGGCAATCGCTGCTGAAGTCAGTGTTGTAATGGTGAATCGGGATTTTTAAATGAAGTGGGTTTGAATACTCTTGACTGTTTTGTAAAATCGAGTTACGTCTGTGATTGAAGGATTAAAGGAGTGTCTATAGGATTGAGTATGCGAAGTGAATGAAATTTATTGGGTTAATCTAACAGGACAGTCAGTGGATACAAGATCGTAAGTACAAAGGGGTATTGAAGATTAACAGTTTGGGTTGTTCGGGGTTCTCTGTAACGTCTAGAGACCTATCGGTTGGATAAAAAAAAAAAAAAAAAAAGACTTCGACAAGCAGTCGAAGAGCATCTATATAGATTTACGGTACATTGTTGCAGTCGTTTTTATTCCAGCAGTCAAAAACTGATAGACTGCTTGACTATCGGCAAATCTCCATACTACCTTCTACAGCCAGACGCCCGGCGCGTTCTCGAGCAGGAAAGCATGTAATACGACACCAGTAGGTCTCTAGATGTTACAGAGAACCCCGAACAATCCAAACTGCTAATCTTCGATACCGCTGTCGTGTGACGTGTTTTTCAATCTGTGAATACACCGGGTATCTAGCTGTAGAGAGTTTAGGTTTCCTTTGTATATAATGCCTTAGCTTCCTAAACAAATAGCTCTTTGTTTTGTATAAAAACTCAAAATATATTAAAATTCTTCAAAATATATTTCTTCCCGCCAAAGACTTTTTTACATCAGATTTTGGAAATTCATATATGTTGATCCAACTGTTCACTTTGTTTAAAATTTCTACATAAGCTAGATGCTATACTTAACTTGTACCACAAAAAAAATTGAACCGTACATCTATCACCGATCGTTCGGCATCTTAGAAACCCTAGCAGGTGCACAAAACCCTAACTTACAAGCACCCGAAAACTATTTTCCTTATATCTCTTAAACCCAAGCTCCAAATCACACAAAACTTATAAAGAAAGCTTTATAACAAGGTTACACACAATCTTGGAAATTTTGAGCTAAAACCTCATCAAATTGTCTTAGATATAGCTCAATTCACAAGCACAAATAATTCGGGCTACTTACTACCCTTAGATATCAAGCGCTGACTTCAACTGCCAATATCTCCTTCATAAAAGCTTGGAATTCGATAAACAGTATGCACAAACTATAGCCGAAAAAGTGCTCTCTTCAAATCCGGTCGCCGATCCTTGTTTTCTGTCCGTACGCGTGCGGTATGCTCAAAAGAGTGACAGTACGTCGAAAACTTACACCTTAACTTTGAGCGCCTATAACTTCTTCATATAAACCCCAAATGACACAAATTTTGCACCAAAACCATATCCAAAAACCTAAACCTTCTGACCCTAGCTTTCAAAGTTCGAATGGCCTCGAGAAACTAACCCTAATCCCTAATATGGCCTCGGGCAGCCTCCTCAAAGCCCATTGGTCATGATTTTTGACCAATAGGAATGGAGATTTTCATCATTCATCTCCATTCATCTATATTGGTGCCCTAATTACTCCCTTTGCTACCAAAATCCTTCTTCAATCCTTTTTCTTATAAGATTTACATAATGTATGCTCTGAACACCAAATAAAAGAACCAAAATAGTTTTTTAAATGTCACCAATGTCTAACAAAGGTGACTCTAAATATTTAGAAGTTAGTATCAACCAAAACCAATCTTAAAAACCACTATCAAAAGAAATTAAAGTTATACAAATTCTATAGTAATCTTTTTAAACAACCTCTTTTCAAAGTAATAATCAAATTATATTCTACAACCAACTAAAATCTACTAACATGGCTCTTACCATGTTACTTAATAAATTATATATTAAGTACATAATTACATTATTTTCATATAGTAGCCGAACCACAACACGACACCGCTTTATACTCAAGATCTTATATCCACTGACTGTCTCGTTACATTAACCCAATAAATTTCATTCACTCCGCATACTCAATCCTATAGACACCCTTTTAATTCTTCAATCACAGATGTAACTTCGATTTCACAAAACAGTCAAGAGTATTCAAACCCACTTCATTAAAAATCCCGATTCACCATTACAACACTGACTTCAGCAACGATTGCCTCAGTCTTCCCATAACCCTATGAAGAAAAAAAAACCCCAATTCTTTGTCTTTTTTTCCCTTCCCGAAGCATGAAGCTAGCTCTCTGATCCTTCAATAAACCCCCCTCCAAAACTTATTTTCTTCCCCCTCTCATTTCTTAACCTTAATTCTGAATTTCTTCAATCTTCCATCTTGGATCCGAAATTGGCTCCCGCCATCAGAGCTTGGATCCAAAATTGGCTCTCGTCGTCAGTGCTTTTTCTTCTGTTTTTACCTTTAAGAGATCATTTTACCGAAAGGACGTTCCTGGAACGGCACAAAGGACGGAACAGCCTGAAACGGAATCGGAGCCCCGTAATCAGGACCACATTGAGTTGCCCGACCAATTCAGGTTTCATATTGGATAAGAGTCCAGTAGTAAGATCCGAATGTTCCCGTAATTGGATCAAATTGGTCCTTCACGTTAGATTAGCTGAGGCCCTTAGTAAGACTTGGATTTTTTCGTAATTAGACTGCATTGCGTTGCCCGACTTATTCAGGTCTCATATTAGGTAAGAGGATCCAGATTAGATGTCTTAAAATTGGATCCAATTGGCTCTTCGAACCAGGCTCACCCGTTGTTTAATTGGTCCTTTCCCTTTTTTGCTGACTCCTGTTATTGGAATCGAACGGAGCATTTCAGTATGCCCCGGTGTCGTATTACGTGCTTTCCTGCTCGAGAACGTGCCGGGCGTCTAGCTATAGAAGGTAGTATGGAGATTCGTCGATAGTCAAGAAGTCTATCAGTTTTGACTGCTGGAATATAAACGACTGCAATAATGTACCGTAAATCTATACAGATGCTCTTCGACTGCTTGTCGAAGTCCTTTTTGCCCCAGCCGGTAGGTCTCTAAACGTTACAGAGAACCCCGAACAACCCAAACTGTTAATCTTCAATACCGCTTTGTACTTACGATCTTGTATCCACTGACTGTCTTGTTAGATTAACCCAATAAATTTCATTCACTCCGCATACTCAATCCTATAGACGCTATTTTAATCCTTCAATCACAGACGTAACTCGATTTTACAAAACAGTCAAGAGTATTCAAACCCACTTCATTTAAAAATCCCGATTCACCATTACAACAGTGACTATAACGGAGCGACTGAACCTGACCACTCAGTATTTGCACTAGAATTGGTCGATGCTCCTGATATTCGAGGTAACTGAATATTAATAAAACTCCCCTTTCTTTTTATTTTCACTGTATACTCGTGTTACAACACGACATCCACCCCCTCTGAACCTATGCATCCTCCGGTATGCACCAATTTATCCAATTGCTGTTTGATTCAGAATATATCCTTAACGTATTTGTCCAATTCGTCTTCATCACGTTCATTATCCAAATCACTTTCATCTTCTTGTTGCGGAATCTCTATACCTTCATTAAGGTCTTCCATATTCATCTCTGCATGTCTTCGTTTAAATATTTTTACTCGCTTCCCTGCAATTGGTATTTTCAATTTTGTTCCATCTAACTCCCGTAATGAGTAAGTCGCATTATCATGAATAGTTGTTATAACATATGGTCCAAACCAACGTTTTGAAAATTTCCGCAAAGTACTATGTTGATTATCCAGACTATTGTCATAAACAAGTACCCATACACCTTCCTTGATTGCTTTTGGTCTCAATCGATGTTGCTTATCGAATCGCGCCTTGTTTTGTAACCTTGCTCTTTTTAACCTTCCCAAGGCTATCTGGACATCTTCCATTCTTTGCTCCAATTGTCGAATCCTAATAGCCAGAAGTTCTTCTCTTGTCAATCCATCTTCCCATGGTAGCATACTCCAAGTAAGTACCTTTTCTTCAATCGGCATAATTGATTTTCGACCTGTCATAAGTTCTACTAGCATATATCCTGTCACCGAGCTATGTGTTGTTCGATCAGCTCATAATGCAAATGACGAAAGCCGTGGCCACTCTTTAACTTTCCCATTACAAGCTTTAACCAATGCTTTCACAATCGGTGGGTGACCACGTTCGCTTTTTGCATTCCCTTCCGGATTATAAGCAGTAGTCAGTGATAGTTTAACTCCACATCTTTCAAAGAACTTACGAGTTTCTTGTGCATTTAATTCTCCACGATCTGCAGTGATTTTTCCTACGCACCCGTAACGGCAAATGACATCTTCAAGCAAAAATCTACAAATCCCCTTTGTAGATTTTGTCCTCAATGCTCTTCCTTCTACTTGATTTGATAAATCTTCACGAGCTAAAACCAAATATCTCATCTCCCATAACCCAACTGGCATAATAACCAAATCAACAACCCATTTAAAATGAATAGCCAGAGGATACGTAGGATGAAGACCATCTCGATGTCGGATATTAGAATACGATTGACAGATTTCACATGACTCTACAAATGAGAGCACATCTCGATACATATTTTTCCACCAATATCGTTCCTTGAGTTTAGCAAAAGTAGCCCAGATTCCTCTATGCCCTGCCCATAAACTATCATGAAACTCCTTTAATAATTTTAGTTTTTCTTCCCTTTTGCCTATCACTCGTTGTGGCATCCCAATTCCTTTCTTCGGTCTCTTCCATAAGAATCCATCTCGAAGTAAAAATTTATATGCTTTTTTTCTTATTTGTTTGAATTTTTCTGTAGACCAATTCCCCTGCTTAGATAAGGTATTCAAATAATGACCAATATCCAATAATTCTCCTTCATAAGATTCTTCAAGAAATAGCTTGTCTTCTTTGTTGAGATTTGATATTGAATAGAATTTCAATCCGACATCATCAATGTCTTCAACCATTTTGTCCTCCCTCTCGTATCTTGCTCGAGATAGCATGTCTGCTACTAAATTGTCCTTCTCAATAACATGCTTAAATTCTGGATTTAGTGACTTAATATAAGCAATCTATCTCAACATTGCAATATCTGGCGTTGAACAGTTAATAATCATTCCAAGCAATGGCAAGCAATCTAATTTAATTACTACTACTGCCCCAATCAAATAGTCCTTTTCAGCTTTCATAGCCGAAACGACTCCCCAAAGTTCTCTTTTGACTTGCGAATATGCACGCTGACCAATACTTAAAACTTTAGCTCCAAATTGAACTGCAAATCTACTCCCATTTGAATCATCTTGATCCACAGCCTATCCAACGGCAATTGGACTAGCGTCTACAGTAAGAATCACTGGTCTATTGCACTTATAATCAACCTTCCTCAATATTGGAGGTGACATCAATAATTTCTTCAATCTTTGCATTGCCTGAATATGCCTTTCTTCCCATTTAAATCGGTAACCCTTGCGTAACAGTTCATATAATGGATCCGCTATGTGAGCAAAATGAGGGATCCAGATTCGATAAAATACACATGCACCCAAAAACCTGCGAACCTCTATTAAAGAACCACAATCCTCTTTCATCCTTCCAATTGCATCAACTTTAGTCGGATCTGGTTTTCTTCCGTAAGATCCACATAAATGTCCAACAATTACAACCTCTCGCACTCCAAATACGGACTTCATACCCGATAATGTAAGATGAACTTTTCTAAGCCGAGTTAAAATCTTTTCACAATCTTGTATATGATCAACAACATATCTGCGACACCCCCTCGTATCTAAAGTTTCATCCTTATCTCCTTCTCTGCACCCCTTTATAGGAACATCATCCAGAAAAGGCATAGTCTTTTCCGGAATAAAATCTCTCAATACCTTATTCATCCCATTCATCATATGTGCAACTGAGTTGGTCGCGCCTTGAGGAAGAGTGCACATTCTAACCAATCCAAGTGGTGTCCTCATTGTTGTCATATCTCTACTTCTTTTGGCAAGTTGAAATTGATCATAACCTGAATACAAATCACCCATTGAATAGATCGCCCTTCCAGCAAACGCCTCAACAAATTCATCCACAATAGGTCCAATTCCTGCATTCCTGACAATTACAGCATTCACCGGCTGCATATCTTGAATAAACCGTAGTGACTCATTCTTCTTAGGTACCGTAAACCATCCACTAGAATACGGCACAAATGAAGGTTCTAATATTTTCATCTTTATCTTTTCTTTCAATAGTTCGACCAATTTAGGTAAATGTGCCCTCGGTACTGGAATCGGTCTTAGATTCTAAGGTACATGCGGTACAGTGAAGATAACCATAGGTGTTATAATATTTGGATCCACACACCCAATTTCATGAGATTCGAAGGCAATCGATCTACCTTGTTTAGCCAACATCTTTTTGAAGCAAGTAATTTCCTCCGGCAATAAAGAACCATCAGAACCAATCTTCAATTCTTCAAAAGTCTCTTCAGTAAACTGATGTCCAATACTCATTGGATCTCTTAAACTTGCTTCTTATGATGCTTCTCCCATTTGTTCTTTAGAATCCTCTGGTAATGGTCCGGCAACAGGCTTTACCTACTTATCTGCCGTTTTATATCTCGTCTCTACAGTGACTTCTGCTGCTTGAAAAGATTCAAGTATGGTATAAACCTCTCTTGAATGAATCTCAACAATCTTATCATTATCCCCTAACCCAATAGATGTAATCAATTTCAATGAATCTTCCACTCCATTTTCTTCATAAATACCTAAAATCCTCTCATCATCTTGCAATGTACCTAACTTGCATAATTCTCCTTCAATATTATATAATCTTTTTTTTTTTCTTTTCTTTTAAAATCATCAACTTCTTATACATAATATTTCCATTCTCCAAAATACCAATAAAACTCGCATCAAAGGCACCTTCATCTTGCGAGAGTACCTCCTCTTTTGTACCTCCATAATCTCGCTTTACAGTGGTACCTCCCCAAAATCCTTAAATCCTTCAACAATCTTTGGCAATGGTTTCTCCCTCAACCTATCTCGATTCCGTTCATGGTTAGGAGGTACTGTTAGAAATTGTACAGCTTTCCTCCCATCTTCGCTACGTACCCTTGCATAAGCAGAACCATCATCAAGTACTTTTTTTTCCATCCGTGTTGCCGTAATATAAGGTTGTCCTAAAATCAACAGATAAGACGTTGTATCTTGAACAAAGAAATGTTGCTCCGTCGCAACATCCCCAATCCGAATTTTGACATTTCGACAAGCTCCATATAATTTGCCCCTTGTGTTATTAGCTGCTCGTATTGCCCATCCATGTTCCATATCAATTGGCCATTTTTGCTTCTTATAAAGATCTTTAGACATGAGATTTATTTCAGAACCATGGTCGACTAAAGCAACAATTGGTTCTTTTATATCTCCTACTTTCACCAATACCTCAGTAGTTGCCCTTGCCTAATGCTTTCGAGTATAATGGCTCAAAGTTTCCATTACCTTGTCACTAGAATCTTCGAAACGTACTCGTTGATTATACCCATTCTTCGAATTATTTGTAGAAGTATTCTCTTCAAGTCTTGCCAATTTGATTTGAAGATCTCGTATTCCTCGTATAATTTCTTCCATCTCCATATCTCCTTTCTTTGATAAGGATGTCAAAGGTTGAACTGTAGGCATTGTTGGTGGTGTTGTACGTATTGGAGCTTTGGGTGCTTGTACTGTTTTCGGAATATTGCTCCTATCCTTCCTCCTTTCTCTTTTTGTAAGCAATCCCACCGCATCTTCAACGTTCTTCCATTTTGTTGTCATTCCTTCATCTTCTTCTTTGTCTTCAAGAAGGAGTTTTAATTTCCCTTGCAATTCTCCATCAGCAGCTTGAAAAAATAGATCAAGTTTGTTCGGCTCCAATGTCAATTTTTCTACCTTCGACAATTGAGAGTACTGCCTCTCAAATTCCCTTAGTAGCTCTGTTACTTACAAATTCTTATTAGGCCGTTCAATCCATTCCAAAAACACCTTCTTATTAACGCGACGAGCATCTTCCAAGAAATATTCGTCTTTCAATGCATGTGAAAAAACCTCCCATGAATTCCCATAACGATCCGTAATCGATGTAATATGGTCTTTTATCTCGAGTATCGTGGCAAGTCCAAATATTTCAACCATTTTTTTCTTAGAAACCCGATTTTATTCCATTTCACGAACATAACATCTTAAATACCTTGAAATATTCCTTCCATCAAATTGATCAATTTTATTGACCACTGCTTGCAATGCTTTAGTTGCCAAAGCTTCCTTTCAATCATTGCTTTACTGTTGCTGCATTGATAATGAGAAGGCTTGAAACATACTAGCAATAGATGGATCCATGTGCATACCTTGTCCTTTAGAAGAACCCCTACCAGAAACTCCTCCCAGAGATCCTTCATAATTTTTATGTTTGTTTTCCATAAAATAAAAATAAAAGCAAACGAAATTCAATACCTTCTACTTCATGCTTTCACATCGGGTTCACCACTTTTGTCATATTACGTGCTTTCTTACTCAAGAATGCAGCGGGCGTCTGGCTGTAGAAGGTTGTATGGAGATTCGCCAATATTCAAGCAGTCTATTAGTTTTTGACTGTTGGAATATAAACAATTGCAAGAATACATCGTAAATCTATATGGATGCCCTTCGACTGCTTGTCGAAGTCCTTTTTGTCCTAGCCAATAGGTCTCTAGACGTTACAGAGAACCCCGAATAACCCAAACTGCTAATCTTCAATACCGCTTTATACTCACGATCTTGTATCCACTGACTGTCTCGTTAGATTAACCCAATAAATTTCATTCACTCCGCATACTCAATCCTATAGACACCCTTTTAATTCTTCAATCACAGATGTAACTTCGATTTCATAAAATAGTCAAGAGTAATCAAACCCACTTCATTAAAAATCTCAATTCACCAATACAACACTAACTTCAGCAACGATTGCCTCAGTCTTTCCATAACCCTTGGAAGAAAAAAAAATCCCAATTCTCTGTCTTTTTTTTCCTTCCCGAAGCATGAAGCTAGCTCTCTGATCCTTCAAAAAATCCCCCCCCAAAACTTATTTTCTCCCCTCTCTCATTTCTTAATCTTAATTCTGAATTTCTTCAATCTTCCATCTTGGATCCGAAATTGGCTCCCGCCGTCAGAGCTTGGATCTAAAATTGGCTCTTGCCGTCAAAGCTTTTTCCTTCGTTTTTACCTTTAAGAGATCGTTGTACCGAAAGGACGTTCCCGGAACGGCACAAAGGATGGAACAGCCTGAAACGGAATTGGAGCCCCGTAATCAGGACCACATTGAGTCGCCCGACGAATTCAGATCTCATATTGGGTAAGAGTCCAGTAGTAAGACCCGGATGTTTTCGTAATTGGATCAAATTGGTCCTTCGCATCAGATTGGCTGAGGCCCGTAGTAAGACCTAGATTTTCCCATTATTAGACTGCATTGGGTTGCCCGACCAATTCAGGTCTCATATTGGGTAAGAGGACCCGGATTGGATGTCTTGAAATTGGATCCAATTGGCTCTTTGAACCAGGCTCACCTGTTGTTGAATTGATCCTTTCTCTTTTTTGATGACTCCCGTTATTAGAATCGAACGGAGCATTTCAGTATGCCTCGGGTGATTGTAACGGGGTGACTGACCCTGGCCTCCCAGTATTTGCACTGGAATTGGTCGTTGCCCCCAATATTCGAGGTAACTAAATATTAATAAAAGTCCCCTTTCTTTATATTTTCACAGTATACTCATGTTACAACACGACAGCGTGCTCCTTATCATAGCAACTAGATCTTTGTTGTAGTCCATCTCGCCTTGTTATGTTTGCCAAATGCTTTCGTAAATGCCTCCAAAAAAATTTTGAAGTTGTTCAAAATTGACGATCTTTTCTCAAACAAAGGAGCAAACTATGATAGAGCTTGTTCCGTGAGTAAAGTTTCAACCAGTCCAACATGTGACTCGTATGTCAAATAGCATTCTAGCTATAAAGCAGTTATCAATCTAATTTGATTGACAAAACCTCAAAACTTGAAACGCATACCATCGAACTTATTTGAAAGGCTAATTTGGAGCTTCTTTCATTGTAAGACCAACGATCTTTGTTGAACTGGAGAAAAAGCTACTTTTCTTGGTGTTGAAGCTTCAGGCTGATGAATCCTCGATTGTGCCATCCCGGATGTTCCATCATCATGAAGTCTTACAATGATTCTTTCAATCTCTATATTTTTCTATGATAACGTAGCAAGAGCATTCATAATGGCATCCAACTTGGACTTCAAACTTTCAGTCATACTAATATCTTGACCTCCAGCCATTCTAAGAGAAGGAAAGAAATGACTCTACAAGAAGGCAGTATTGGTCTAGAGGAGGGGACTCCACAACCTCTAAAACGCCTTAAAACTTTCAAGAAGAAGAGTAATTTACTCTCTCCAAGAAAGATAAGATTCCAATATTATAATAGAAGAAATATTAGTTTAGAGGAGGGTAATCTACAACTTCTAAAATGCCAGCACTTTCAAGTAGAGAGATAATCCACACTCTAACAAGAAGGAACTAGCTCTGATATGAAAGATGAGTGCAGTCTCGATAAATTGTCACGAATTTAGAATACTGATTGGAAATCTAAACAAGAAGCTCAAGAAGAATCGACAAGAACTAGATTAATCAGATGAGTATAAGAACAACACTAGAGAAGTAAGCTAGAGCTCCAAGAGGTGTGTTGTCGAGATTGAGGATCCCCTCAATCTAGGTTCCTATATATACTATAAGCTAGGAAGCTTCTCAAGTAGCTTTTATGAGTTAAGAAGCTTCTCAAGCAGCTTCTATTAACCATGAAGCTTTTCAAGCAGCTTCCACGAGCTTGAAAACTTCTCAAGTAGCTTCTATAAATTACAAAGCTTCTATAGAATCTTCTAGAATCTTCTACAACTTCCTAGTGTATATCCTTGACAATCGCTACATACCAATGCCATAAGTAAGTCGACAATGGTTGCACAATGGGAGAGCTTTGGTGAAGTGACCAACAAAGATATTTTTTGATTCAATTTTCTTAATTATAAGTGTTTGATCATTTATCAAGTTATGCATATAATTAAAATACTTTGGATTAATATGCTTTCTCATGTCCCTTTTAATGAAATCAATTTGCATCTATGCAACACAAGTACTATTATCTTCATACAAGATAGTTAAAAAATCACCATATGACAAAGAAGAATTGTTATCCATTACCCTTGATATCAAGTCTTTTAGAGCAACTTAGACATGTAAGGATCTTTACAAAGATTGATCTAAGGAGAGCTTACAACCACATGTAAATCAAGGAAGGAGATGAATGGAAAACAACCTTTCGTACAAGATATGGCCATTTTGAATATAATGTCATGCCTTTTGATCTTACCAATGCTCCGGCGGTCTTTCAACACATGATGAATGACATCTTTTAGAAGCACCTTGACGATTTTGTTGTCATGTATCTAGATGATATTTTGATATTTTCCAAGAACATAGAAAAGCATGAGAAACATGTTTGTCTGGTCCTTGAAAAACTTTATGAGCGAGGACTTTATACCAAGTTAGAGAAGTGCTTGTTTAACCAAACTGAGATGGAATTTTTGGAATTCATTGCAACTATGGAAGGCTTGAAGATGGAACCTAAGAAGGTGGAAGCAATCGTATCATGGAAAGTTCCAAAGACGATTAGAGATGTACAATGCTTTCTTGGCTTTGCTAAATTCTATTGGATCTTCATCGAGAATTATTCTCAAGTTGTTGCTCTGCTCACTTGATTGACATGTAAAGACAAGCTCGAATGGAGACCTCTAGGGGAAAAAGTATTTCAAGATCTTAAGACAACATTTACTATGGCTCCAATCTTGGTACATCTGGACTTTACAAAGGCCTTCTATTTAGAGACCGATGCTTCAGATTTTACTATGGGAGCTGTACTTTTGCAGATAAGCGCAGACAAGAAGCTTCATCTAGTTGCGTTCTACTCTCGGAAGTTTTTTGCTGCTGAGATCAACTATGAGATCCACAATAAAGAACTTTTTATAATAGTAGATTCTTTCCAAGAGTGGCGTCACTTTCTCGAAGGAGCTGTGCATCCGATAATCATTGTCGTGTTATAACATGATTATATGGTGAAAATATAAATAAAAAAGATATTATTAATATTTAGTCATCTTGGATGTTAGAAACAGTGGCCAATTCCAGTGCCAATATTCAAGGTCAATTAATGTCACCCCATCGGCGTCATCAAACCAAATACCCTCCGTACCAACGGGACAACCAGAATCATTTTTCAACCCTACATGGAATAAGACTAGTAGGTATATACCGGTGGAGACACCTAATATGCATGATGGGGGTGCAGGAAGACTACTTTGTCATTTTCGTTGCAGACAGATTAGTCATTATGTCAGTGAATGTTTCAATTCCAAATCGAGTGATGATTACGCGCTATTGTGAAGGAATTGCAAGCAGTCAAGGCATACTTATCAACAATGTAATGCACCGTCCAATTTCAAGAAACAGGATCAGCAGATCCAAAACTAAGAAAAAATTCAGTAGATAAATCAAGGTCCTCAAGATTCTCTGGTAAATCGGGTAGAATGAGTCCGAGCCGTTCTTACCTAGAGTCGAAAAAAGGAGAAAGGACCAATTCAATATTTTGGTGAGTCTGATGTGAAGGGCCAATTTGACCCAATTATGGGGACATCCAATCCAGGTCCTAGTATGGGCCTCTTATCCAATATGAGACCTGACTTGGTTGGGCAACCCAATGAGGTCTCGAATACGAAGGCTTTGGTTCCATTTCTAGATGTTCCCTTCTCTATGCCGTTTTGAGAGAAACGTCTTTTTCATAGAAAGATTCTCTTAGAAATAGGAATTTTGGAGAAGCGCCATCGACTATTCCAATTTGGAGTCCATGGTGGGAGAAAAGGGGGACCACACGGAGTTAAAAGGGAAGAGAGGATAAAGAAAAGGGCATTCAGAGATCAGGATTTTGGGGTCGGAGAGCTGGCTTCAAGCTCCTCTGAAAGGTATAGAATTGGATTTTCATAGGATTTGAGAGAACTTTGGCAATCGTTGCTGAAAGTCAGTGTTTGTATTGGTGAATCTGGTTTTTGCAATAAAGTAACGGTTGATACTCTTAACTGTTTTGTGAAATTGGAGAAACTTCTGCGGTTGAAATTTTGGGGTATCTAAAGGGTTGAGTATGCCAAGTGCATGCAAAAGTTTGTGTTAATCTGACGAAATAGATAGAGGATATTTGACCATTAGTGTAAAGAGGTATTGGAAGTTAGCAGATTGGAGTTGTTTAGGATTTTTGTAATATCTAGAGATCTATTGTTTGAAATAAGGTGACTTTTGGCATGGTAAGTCTAGGACTTCTAGGCGACGGTCAAGATACATCAGTGTGGATTAACAGCATTTTCTTGCAACCCGTAAGTTAGATTGGATTGAAACTTCTTGAGCATTTAGAAGGCTTGCAAAGACACTAGTGGTAGAAATTTACAACAATCGGATGGTCAGATTGAGAATTACAGCTTGCTGAAGCTCGCTGTCCAGGATTAGGGTTAAAAATATAAATATAAATATAAATAAAAAATAAAAAATAAAATAAAATAAAATAAAATAAAAATAAAAATAAAAATAAAAAATAAAACTAATAAATAACAAAAGACTTGTGCTTATAATTTCTTGAAGTTATTAAAAATAGTGTTTCTAAGCATTTTGTAATGGGATTAAGCTTTTACATTGAAATCCAAAATAATTATATTTAGGTGGTTGAAATCCACTAGCCTACTCGGATACTTACAAAACATTATTTTATCTTCCACAACTAAATACCCGGTGCATTCTCAAGCAAGATAATACGTAATACGACACCATATACATGGATCACAAGAATTTGGAGTACTTCATGTCGACTTGGATTCTGAATCGTCATTGAGCTCGATAGAATATATTGCAATCCAGGTTTGACTTTATTATTATTTATTGACTGAGAAGCAACAAGGGCTATCCGATGCATTATCAAGGAGATCGTATCTAGTGCCAAAGGTTTGAGAAGCAACGTTTGATCAACAATGTACAACATTGTTGAAGTCGAAACAATTGAGGCTTTGCTTTGCTATAATGCCAATTAATGCTAACTTCCTCAATCAGGTACGTACTAAAACTATTGGAGATTTTATAGCCCTCGATATCACACAATATGTCAATAATGGCAAATTCAAGGTGAAAGGAGAAATTTTATACCTTGACGAGCGGTTGTATATTCCAAAGGGACCAGCACGATTTCGAGTTCTCCAATCTCGACATGTCTTTCCAGCTGCACGACATTTTAGATTCTATAAGACTTTGAAACTTATTTCTCGAGATTTTTGGTGGCCCCAAATGTAAAAGGATGTCAAGGATTTTATCCTCTCCTGTGACATTTGTTCAAGATCCAAGAATCCTTGTCATCGTTGTCGTATTACGTGTTGTCTTGTTCGGGAATACACTGGGTATCTGGCTGTGGAAGGTATAGTTGTTTTTTGCAAATAACAAAGAAATCCTAATAGATTTTATCCATGTATGAAGAATATAATTGAAATATCAATTTTCAAGTATTTAAAAACACTCCTCATAGTCATTTTAACCATACAATATTCCAATTGCTTTATTTCTTTTATAATTAAGTTGTTTTTGTTTTTCTTAACAAGCCCTAACCCTAGCCAGTGAGCTTTGATAAGTTATAACTTTTGATCCAACCATCCACTTAGTGTGAAATTTTGCATCTAAATACCAGTATAAGCCTTCTATATGCTCAGAAAATTTCAGTCCAATCCAACTTACAGATTGCAAGAAAACGCCCAAAAACCGCACTGATGACACTCGGCTGCAACCTTGAAATTTGATGTAGAAACTCCAGAAGTGATTTCTCCTTTGTCAACCGTTAACTCCATCTCAAAATTGAATAGCTGCTTGATCTCTAAACCTTTTATTACCAAGCCAAAAATTACGTCGATCCAATTAGTAGATCTTCAGATATCACAGAAACCCTATCCAACCCTAGACTGCCAACTTTCGACAACCCTTTGTACTAAAACCCAGATACCTCCTGATTGCATCATTCGATTAACACAAATTTTTGTATACACTTAGCACACCCAACTATCCAAACAATACCAAATTTTGATCCATAGATGCTATACGACTTGCACAAACCGATTGAGAATGCAAACCATCAATGTTTTATATAATATCCGAAATACCAAAATAAACACTGACTTTGAGCAGCGATTGCTCTCCCCTCACAAACCCTAATGAAACCAACCTAGTGACCTTGAAAAGAGCTTGAAGCTAGCTCTTCGATCCAAAAAATCCTAATGAAACCAACCTAGTGACCTTGAAAAGAGCTTGAAGCTAGCTCTTTGATCCAAAAACCCTGATCTGAAAAAACCCCCTCATATTTCTTAACCTTCCTCCCCTTTAATCCTAATTCTCTCTTCTTTCAAACCCTAACCTCTGAATTTCTTCAGTCTTCCATCTTGGATCCGGAATTGGCTCTTTCCGTTGTCGTATTACGTGCTTTCCTGCTTGAGAACGCGCCGGGCGTCTGGCTGTAGAAGGTAGTATGGAGATTTGCCGATAGTCAAGCAGTCTATCAGTTTTTGACTGCTGGAATATAAACGACTGCAACAATGTACCGTAAATCTATACGGATGCTCTTCGACTGCTTGTCGAAGTCTTTTTTTTTGCCCCAGCCAATAGGTTTCTAGACGTTACTGAGAACCCCGAACAATCCAAACTGTTAATCTTCAATACCCCTTTGTACTTACGATCTTGTATCCACTGACTGTCCTGTTAGATTAACCCAATAAATTTCATTCACTCCGCATACTCAATCCTATAGACACCTCTTTAATCCTTCAATCACAGACGTAACTCAATTTTACAAAATAGTCAAGAGTATTCAAACCCACTTCATTTAAAAATCCCGATTCACCATTACAACACTGACTTCAGCAGCGATTGCCTCAGTCTTCCCAAAACTCTACGAAGAAGAAAAATCCAAATTCTATGTCTTTCCTTCTCCGACCCTAAGCATGAAGCTCCTCTCTCTAATTCCCTTGATCTCCCAAAAACCTCCAATGAAAACCCGAACTAGTAACCTTGCAAAAGCTTGAAAACTCGCTCCCCCCGATTCCCCCCGAAAAACCTTATCCTCTGAATTTCTTCAATCTTTCGTCTTAGATCCGGAATTGGCTCCCACCTCAAGCTTGGATCCGAAATTGGCTCTCGCCGTCAAGCTTTCTCCTCCGTTTTCACCTTTATGAAATCCATTTACCGAAAATAACGTTCCCTGAAACGGCACAGAGAACAAGACAGCCTGAAACAGAATCGAATCCCGTAATCGGGACTACATTGAGTCGCCCGACCAATTCAGGACCTATATTAGCAAAGATGCTCGTAGTAACCTGGATGTTCCCGTAATCGGGTCAAATTGGTCCTCGCATCAGACTAGCTAAGACCCATAGTAAGACCTACACTTCCCGTGATTAGACTGCATTGGGTTGATCGGCCAATTCAGGTCTCATATTGGATAAGAGGACTTGGATTGGATTATCGAAATTGGATCCAATTGGCTCCTCGAACCCGTCGTGTGAATTGGTCCTTCTCTTCCTGCAGACTCCCGTTATTGGAATCGAACGGAGCATTTAAGTATGCCCCGGCTGACTGTAACGGAGTGACTGAACTTGACCACTCAGTATTTGCACTGCAGTTGGTCGATGCTCCCAATATTCAAGGTAACTGAATATTAATAAAATTCCCATTTCTTTTTATTTTCAATGTATACTCATGTTACAACATGACACCGGCTGACTATAACAGGGTGACTGACCCTGGCCTCCCAGTATTTGCACTGGAATTGGTCGTTGCCCCCTATATTCGAAGTAACTAAATATTAATCAAAGTCCCCTGTCTTTATATTTTCACGGTATACTTGTATTACAACACGACATCCACCCCCTGTGAACCTATGCATCCTCTAGTATGCACCAATTTATCCAATTGCTGTTTGATTTAGCATATATCCTCTACGTCTTTGTCAAGTTCATCTTCGTCACCTTCATTATCCATATCACTTTCATCTTCTTGCTGCGGAATCTCTGTACCTTCATTAAGGTCTTCCATATTCATCTCTGCGTGTCTTCGTTTAAATATTTTTACTCTCTTCCCTGCAATTGGTTTTTTCAATTTTGTACCATCTAACTCCCGTAATGAGTAAGCCGCATTATCATGAACAGTTGTTACAACATATGGTCCAAACCAACGTTTTGAAAATTTCCGCAAAGTACTATGTTGATTATCCAGACTATTGTCATAAACAAGTACCCAGTCACCTTCCTCGATTACTTTTGGTCTCAATCGATGTTGCTTATCGAATCGCACCTTGTTTTGTAACCTTGCTCTTTTTAACCTTTCCAATGCTATCTGGACATCTTCCGTTCTTTGCTCCAATTGTCGAATCCTAATAGCCAGAAGTTCTTCTCTTGTCAATCCATCTTCCCATGGTAGCATACTCCAAGTAAGTACCTTTTCTTCAATCGGCATAATTGGTTTTTGACCTGTCATAAGTTCTACTGGCATATATCCTGTCACCGAACTATGTGTTGTTCGATCAACCCATAATGCAAATGACAAAAGCCGTGGCCACTCTTTAACCTTCCCATTACAAGCTTTAACCAATGCTTTCACAATCGGCGGGTGACCGCTTTCGCTTTTCGCATTCCCTTCCGGATTATAAGCAGTAGTCAGTGATAGTTTAACTCCACATTTTTCAAAGAACTTACGAGCTTCTTGTGCATTTAATTCTCCACGATCTGCAGTGATTTTTCCTACGCACCCGTAACGGCAAATGACATCTTCAAGCAAAAACCTACAAATCCCCTTTGTAGATTTTGTCCTCAATGCTCTTCCTTCTACTTGATTTGATAAATCTTCACGAGCTAAAACCAAATATCTCATCTCCCATAACCCAACTGGCATATTAACCAAATCAACAACCCATTTAAAATGAATAGCCAGAGGATACGTAGGATGAAGACCATCTCGATGTCGGATATTAGAATACGATTGACAGATTTCACATGACTCTACAAATGAGAGCACATCTCGATACATATTTTTCCACCAATATCGTTCCTTGAGTTTAGCAAAAGTAGCCCAGATTCCTCTATGCCCTGCCCATAAACTATCATGAAACTCCTTTAATAATTTTAGTTTTTCTTCCCTTTTGCCTATCACTCGTTGTGGCATCCCAATTCCTTTCTTCGGTCTCTTCCATAAGAATCCATCTCGAAGTAAAAATCCATATGCTTTTTTTCTTATTTGTTTGAATTTTTCTGTAGACCAATTCCCCTGCTTAGATAAGGTATTCAAATAATGACCAATATCCAATAATTCTCCTTCATAAGCTTCTTCAAGAAATAGCTTGTCTTCTCTGTTGAGATTTGATATTGAATAGAATTTCAATCCGACATCATCAATGTCTTCAACCATTTCGTCCTCCCTCTCGTATCTTGCTCGAGATAGCATGTCTGCTACTAAATTGTCCTTTCCAGTGATATGCTTAAATTCTGGATTTAGTGACTTAATATAAGCAATCCATCTCAACATTGCAATATCTGGCGTTGAATAGTTAATAATCATTCCAAGCAATGACAAGCAATCTGTTTCAATTACTACTACTGCCCCAATCAAATAGTCCTTTTTAGCTTTCATAGCCGAAACGACTCCCCAAAGTTCTCTTTTGACTTGCGAATATGCACGCTGACCAATACTTAAAACTTTAGCTCCAAATTGAACTGCAAATCTACTCCCATTTGAATCATCTTGATCCACAGCCTATCCAACGGCAATTGGACTAGCGTCTACAGTAAGAATCACTGGTCTATTGCACTTATAATCAACCTTCCTCAATATTGGAGGTGACATCAATAATTTCTTCAATCTTTGCATTGCCTGAATATGCCTTTCTTTCCATTCAAATCGGTAACCCTTGCGTAACAGTTCATATAATGGATCCGCTATGTGAGCAAAATGAGGGATCCAGATTCGATAAAATACACATGCACCCAAAAACCTGCGAACCTCTATTAAAGAACCACAATCCTCTTTCATCCTTCCAATTGCATCAACTTTAGTCGGATCTGGTTTTCTTCCGTAAGATCCGCATAAATGTCCAACAATTACAACCTCTCGCACTCCAAATACGGACTTCATACCCGATAATGTAAGATGAACTTCTCCAAGTCAAGTTATAATCTTTTCACAATCTTGTATATGATCAACAACATATCTGCGACACCCCCTCGTATCTAAAGTTTCATCCTTATCTCCTTCTCTGCACCCCTTTATAGGAACATCATCCAGAAAAGGCATAGTCTTTTCCGGAATAAAATCTCTCAATACCTTATTCATCCCATTCATCATATGTGCAACTGAGTTGGTCGCGCCTTGAGGAAGAGTGCACATTCTAACCAATCCAAGTGGTGTCCTCATTGTTGTCATATCTCTACTTCTTTTGGCAAGTTGAAATTGATCATAACCTGAATACAAATCACCCATTGAATAGATCGCCCTTCCAGCAAACGCCTCAACAAATTCATCCACAATAGGTCCAATTCCTGCATTCCTGACAATTACAGCATTCACCGGCTGCATATCTTGAATAAACCGTAGTGACTCATTCTTCTTAGGTACCGTAAACCATCCACTAGAATACGGCACAAATGAAGGTTCTAATATTTTCATCTTTATCTTTTCTTTCAATAGTTCGACCAATTTAGGTAAATGTGCCCTCGGTACTGGAATCGGTCTTAGATTCTAAGGTACATGCGGTACAGTGAAGATAACCATAGGTGTTATAATATTTGGATCCACACACCCAATTTCATGAGATTCGAAGGTAAACGATCTACCTTGTTTAGCCAACATCTTTTTGAAGCAAGTAATTTCCTCCGGCAATAAAGAACCATCAGAACCAATCTTCAATTCTTCAAAAGTCTCTTCAGTAAACTGATGTCCAATACTCATTGGATCTCTTAAACTTGCTTCTTTTGATGCTTCTCCCATTTGTTCTTTAGAATCCTCTGGTAATGGTCCGGCAACAGGCTTTACCTTCTTATCTGCCGTTTTATATCTCGTCTCTACTTTGACTTCTGGTGCTTGAAAAGATTCAAGCATGGTATAAACCTCTCTCGAATGAATCTCAACAATCTTATCATTATCCCCTAACCCAATAGATGTAATCAATTTCAATGAATCTTCCACTCCATTTTCTTCATAAATACCTAAAATCCTCTCATCATCTTACAATGTACCTAACTTGCATAATTCTCCTTCAATATTATATAATCTTTTTTTTTTCTTTTCTTTTAAAATCATCAACTTTCTTATACATAATATTTCCATTCTCCAAAATACCAATAAAACTCGCATCAAAGGCACCTTCATCTCGCGAGAGTACCTCCTCTTTTGTACCTCCATAATCTCGCTTTACAGTGGTACCTCCCCAAAATCCTTAAATCCTTCAACAATCTTTGGCAATGGTTTCTCCCTCAACCTATCTCGATTCCGTTCATGGTTAGGAGGTACTGTTAGAAATTGTACAACTTTCCTCCCATCTTCGCTACGTACCCTTGCATAAGCAGAACCATCGTCAAATACTTTTGTTTCCATCCATGTTCTCGTGATATAAGGTTGTCCTAAAATCAACGGATAAGACGTTGTATCTTGAACAAAGAAATGTTGCTCTGTCGCAACATCCGCAATCCAAATTTTGACATTTGGACAAGCTCCATATAATTCGCCTCATGTGTTATTAGCTGTTCGTATTCCCAATCCATGTTCCATATCAATTGGCCATTTTTGCTTCTTATAAAGATCTTTAAACATGAGATTTATTTCAGAACCATGGTCCACCAAGGCAACTATTGGTTCTTCTATATCTCCTACCTTCACCAATACCTCAGTAGTTGCCCTTGCCCAATGCTTTCGAGTATAATGGCTCAAAGTTTCCATTTCCTTGTCACTAGAATCTTCGAAACGTACTCGCTGATTATATCCATTCTTTTCATTTGTTGGTTGCTTGTAACCAATATCAACCTCTTCTTCATCTCTACATATTCTTGCATCAATAGCATGACTCATTCCAGTTTCGCTTATTAATTGCCTCTTTCGCTTAATGCTGTCAATGATAACATCATGAAACTCCTTCTTTGCAATTCCCAAGACTTCTTTCAATGTGAATTCCACCTTAGCGTTTAATATACGTTCTTCCAACACCCCTTTCAAATTTGTTGCCGCTTCAATGTCAGAAAGTAGCTTATAAGCAATTGATTTGCCCTTATCTTTTGTCTCTGTTGTTTTTTCTCCCAATGATGCTGAGATATCTTTTACACGCAATTCTTGTGAAGCTGCCTCCCGAGCCTTGTCTCCTCGAGTTTGCCTCTTAAAAGAATTTCCTTCTCTAGTATCATCAAAATTTCCTCGTCTTTTTTCTTCCATCAAAGCTTCATGTTGGCTTTTAGTAATATATGCATGAACTGAAAGAGACTCAACAGCATCCTCCCAACCTATTCTTCCTCGTATTGTAGCTGCAGTTCTCAATAACGCTTCTCGAGGTAATTTCCCTTCTTGCATTATAGAAACGGCAGAAGTCCAAAACTCACTACTTTCTGTACTCCCACCAATTTCATCATCTACTCTAGCACCATAACTTGCACTTTCTCGTACTACTGTTTCATGCTCTTTTAAGTAATCTTGAACCAATGCTCTCATTCCTCCCTTGCCAAAATTGGTTTGAAGAAGATCCTCCCTATCTTTCAATGCTATCTTCCCATCTTTCCAGCAAATAATTCCCTGCCGTATCATATTATTAAATTCATTGCAATCTTTTCTAGTGTGTGAAGCATCATCACACCAAATGCATCTTTGTACATATCCTTCCTTTAAATGCATCTTTGTACATATCCTTGTTTTGAAACAATCTTCGAATTGTTTATAGAAGTATTCTCTTCAAGTCTTGCCAATTTGATTTGAAGATCTCGCATTCCTCGTATAATTTCTTCCATACCCATATCTGCTTTCTTTGACAAGGATGTCGAAGGTTGAACTGTAGGCATTGTCGGTGGTGTTGTACGTATTGGAGCTTTGGGTGCTTGTACTGTTTTCGGAATATTGCTCCTATCCTTCCTCCTTTCTTTTTTTGTAAGCAACCCCACTGCATCTTCAACGTTCTTCCACTTCGTTGTCAATCCTTCATCTTCTTCTTTGTCTTCAAGAAGGGGTTCTAATTTCTCTTGCAATTCTCTATCAGCAGCTTGAAGAAATAGATCAACTTTGTTCGGCTCCAATGTCAATTTTTCTACCTTCGATAATTGAGAGTACTGCCTCTCAAATTCCCTTAATAGCTCTGTTGCTTGCAAATTCTTATTGGGCCGTTCAATCCATCCCAGAAACAGCTTCTTAGTAACGCGATCAGCATCTTCCAAGAAATATTCGTCTTTCAATGCATGTGAAAAATCCTCCCATGAATTCCCACAACGATCCGTAATCAATGTAATGTGGTCCCTTATCTCCGGTATCGTGGCAAGTCCAAATAGTGCAACCATTTTCTTCTCAGAAACCCGATTTAATTCCATTTCACGAACATAACATCTTAAATACCTCGAAATATTCCTCCCATCAAATTGATCAATTTTATTGACCACTGCTTGCAATGCTTTGGTTGCCAAAGCTTCCTTCCGATCATTGCTTTGCTGTTGCTGCATTGACAATGAGAAGGCTTGAAACAAACTAGCAATAGACGGATCCATGTGCATACCTTGTCCTTTAGAAGACTCCCGACCAGAAACTTCTCCCAAAAATCCTTCAAAATTTTTATTTTCGTTTTCCATAAAAATAAAGATAAAATCAACCGAAATCCAATACCTTCTACCTCAAGCTTTCACGTCAGGTTCACAACTTATGTCGTATTAAGTGCTTTCCTGCTCAAGAACGCGTCGGGCGTCTGGCTGTAGAAGGTAGTATGGAGATTCGCCGATAGTCAAGCAGTCTATCAGTTTTTGACTGCTGGAATATAAACGACTGCAACAATGTACCGTAAATCTATACGGATGCTCTTCGACTACTTGTCAAAGTCTTTTTTTTTGCCCCAGCCAATAGGTTTCTAGACGTTACTGAGAACCCCGAACAATCCAAACTGTTAATCTTCAATACCCCTTTGTACTTACGATCTTGTATCCACTGACTGTCCTGTTAGATTAATCCAATAAATTTCATTCACTCCGCATACTCAATCCTATAGACACCCTTTTAATCCTTCAATCACAGACGTAACTCGATTTTACAAAATAGTCAAGAGTATTCAAACCCACTTCATTTAAAAATCCCGATTCACCATTACAACACTGACTTCAGCAGCGATTGCCTCAGTCTTCCCAAAACTCTACGAAGAAGAAAAATCCAAATTCTATGTCTTTCCTTCTCCGACCCAAAGCATGAAGCTCCTTTCTCTAATTTCCTTGATCTCCCAAAAACCTCCAATGAAAAACCGAACTAGTAACCTTGCAAAAGCTTGAAAACTCGCTCCCCCCGATTCCCCCCGAAAAACCTTATCCTCTGAATTTCTTCAATCTTCCGTCTTAGATCCGGAATTGGCTCCCACCTCAAGCTTGGATCCCAAAATTGGCTCTCGCCGTCAAGCTTTCTCCTCCGTTTTCACCTTTATGAAATCCATTTACCGAAAATAACGTTCCCTGAAACGGCACAGAGAACAAGACAGCCTGAAATAGAATCGAACCCCGTAATCGGGACTACATTGAGTCGCCCAACCAATTCAGGTCTCATATTGGATAAGAGTCCAGTACTAACCTGGATGTTCCCATAATTGGGTCAAATTGGTCCTCGCGTCAGATTAGCTAAGACCCATAGTAAGACCTCGATTTTCCATAATTAGACTGCATTGGATTTACTGGCCAATTCAGGTCTCATATTGAATAAGAGGACCCGGATTGGATTATCGAAATTGGATCCAATTGGCTCCTCGAACCCGTCGTGTGAATTGGTCCTTCTCTTCCTGCTGACTCCCGTTATTGGAATCGAATGGAGCATTTCAGTTTGCCCCGGCTGACTGTAACGGAGTGACTGAACCTGACCACTCAGTATTTGTACTGGAGTTGGTTGATGCTCCCAATATTCGAGGTAACTAAATATTAATAAAATTCGCCTTTCTTTATATTTTCACTGTATACTCGTGTTACAACACGACATCCACCCCCTCTGAACCTGTGCATCCTCCGGTATGCACCAATTTACCCAATTGCTGTTTGATTCAGAATATATCCCCTACGTCTTTGTCTAGTTCGTCTTCGTCACCTTCATTATCCATATCACTTTCATCTTCTTGCTGCGGAATCTCTGTACCTTCATTAAGGTCTTCCATATTCATCTCTGCGTGTCTTCGTTTAAATATTTTTACTCTCTTCCCTACAATTGGTTTTTTCAATTTTGTACCATCTAACTCCCGTAATGAGTAAGTCGCATTATCATGAACAGTTGTTACAACATATGGTCCAAACCAACGTTTTGAAAATTTCCGCAAAGTACTATGTTGATTATCCAGACTATTGTCATAAACAAGTACCCAGTCACCTTCCTCGATTGCTTTTGGTCTCAATCGATATTGCTTATCGAATCGCACCTTGTTTTGTAACCTTGCTCTTTTTAACCTTTCCAATGCTATCTAGACATCTTCCGTTCTTTGCTCCAATTGTCGAATCCTAATAGCCAGAAGTTCTTCTCTTGTCAATCCATCTTCCCATGGTAGCATACTCCAAGTAAGTACCTTTTCTTCAATCGGCATAATTGGTTTTTGACCTGTCATAAGTTCTACTGGCATATATCCTGTCACCGAACTATGTGTTGTTCGATCAACCCATAATGCAAATGACAAAAGCCGTGGCCACTCTTTAACCTTCCCATTACAAGCTTTAACCAATGCTTTCACAATCGGCGGGTGACCGCTTTCGCTTTTCGCATTCCCTTCCGGATTATAAGCAGTAGTCAGTGATAGTTTAACTCCACATTTTTCAAAGAACTTACGAGCTTCTTGTGCATTTAATTCTCCACGATCTGCAGTGATTTTTCCTACGCACCCGTAACGGCAAATGACATCTTCAAGCAAAAACCTACAAATCCCCTTTGTAGATTTTGTCCTCAATGCTCTTCCTTCTACTTGATTTGATAAATCTTCACGAGCTAAAACCAAATATCTCATCTCCCATAACCCAACTGGCATATTAACCAAATCAACAACCCATTTAAAATGAATAGCCAGAGGATACGTAGGATGAAGACCATCTCGATGTCGGATATTAGAATACGATTGACAGATTTCACATGACTCTACAAATGAGAGCACATCTCGATACATATTTTTCCACCAATATCGTTCCTTGAGTTTAGCAAAAGTAGCCCAGATTCCTCTATGCCCTGCCCATAAACTATCATGAAACTCCTTTAATAATTTTAGTTTTTCTTCCCTTTTGCCTATCACTCGTTGTGGCATCCCAATTCCTTTCTTCGGTCTCTTCCATAAGAATCCATCTCGAAGTAAAAATCCATATGCTTTTTTTCTTATTTGTTTGAATTTTTCTGTAGACCAATTCCCCTGCTTAGATAAGGTATTCAAATAATGACCAATATCCAATAATTCTCCTTCATAAGCTTCTTCAAGAAATAGCTTGTCTTCTCTGTTGAGATTTGATATTGAATAGAATTTCAATCCGACATCATCAATGTCTTCAACCATTTCGTCCTCCCTCTCGTATCTTGCTCGAGATAGCATGTCTGCTACTAAATTGTCCTTTCCAGTGATATGCTTAAATTCTGGATTTAGTGACTTAATATAAGCAATCCATCTCAACATTGCAATATCTGGCGTTGAACAGTTAATAATCATTCCAAGCAATGACAAGCAATCTGTTTCAATTACTACTACTGCCCCAATCAAATAGTCCTTTTTAGCTTTCATAGCCGAAACGACTCCCCAAAGTTCTCTTTTGACTTGCGAATATGCACGCTGACCAATACTTAAAACTTTAGCTCCAAATTGAACTGCAAATCTACTCCCATTTGAATCATCTTGATCCACAGCCTATCCAACGGCAATTGGACTAGCGTCTACAGTAAGAATCACTGGTCTATTGCACTTATAATCAACCTTCCTCAATATTGGAGGTGACATCAATAATTTCTTCAATCTTTGCATTGCCTGAATATGCCTTTCTTCCCATTTAAATCGGTAACCCTTGCGTAACAGTTCATATAATGGATCCGCTATGTGAGCAAAATGAGGGATCCAGATTCGATAAAATACACATGCACCCAAAAACCTACGAACCTCTGTTAAAGAATCACAATCCTCTTTCATCCTTCCAATTGCATCAACTTTAGTTGGATCTGGTTTTCTTCCGTAAGATCAACATAAATGTCCAACAATCACAACCACTCGTACTTCAAATACGGACTTCATACCCGATAATGTAAGATGAACTTTTCTAAGCCGAGTTAAAATCTTTTCACAATCTTGTATATGATCAACAACATATTTGCAACACCCCCTCGTATCTAAAGTTTCATCCTTGTCTCCTTCTCTACACCCTTTTATAGGAACATCATCCAGAAAAGGCATAGTCTTTTCCGGAATAAAATCTCTCAATACCTTATTCATCCCATTCATCATATGTGCAACTGAGTTGGTCGCGCCTTGAGGAAGAGTGCACATTCTAACCAATCCAAGTGGTGTCCTCATTGTTGTCATATCTCTACTTCCTTTGGCAAGTTGAAATTGATCATAACCTGAATACAAGTCATCCATTGAATAGATCGCCCTTCCAGCAAACGCCTCAGCAAATTCATCCACAATAGGTCCAATTCCTGCATTCCTGACAGTTACAGCATTCATCGGTTGGATATCTTGAATAAATCGTAGTGACCCATTCTTCTTAGGTATCATAAACCATCGACTAGAATACGGCGCAAATGAAGGTTCTAATATTTTCATCTTTATCTTTTCTTTGAATAGTTCGACCAATTTAGGTAAATGTGCCCTCGGTACTGGAATCGGTCTAAGATTCCAAGGTACATGCGGTACAATAAGATAACCATAGGTGTTATAATATTTGGATCCACACACCCAATTTCATGAGATTCGAAGGCAATCGATCTACCTTGTTTAGCCAACATCTTTTTGAAGCAAGTAATTTCCTCCGGCAATAAAGAACCATCAGAACCAATCTTCAATTCTTCAAAAGTCTCTTCAGTAAACTGATGTCCAATACTCATTGGATCTCTTAAACTTGCTTCTTTTGATGCTTCTCCCATTTGTTCTTTAGAATCCTCTGGTAATGGTCCGGCAACAGGCTTTACCTACTTATCTGCCGTTTTATATCTCGTCTCTACAGTGACTTCTGCTGCTTGAAAAGATTCAAGTATGGTATAAACCTCTCTCGAATGAATCTCAACAATCTTATCATTATCCCCTAACCCAATAGATGTAATCAATTTCAATGAATCTTCCACTCCATTTTCTTCATAAATACCTAAAATCCTCTCATCATCTTACAATGTACCTAACTTGCATAATTCTCCTTCAATATTATATAATCTTTTTTTTTTCTTTTCTTTTAAAATCATCAACTTTCTTATACATAATATTTCCATTCTCCAAAATACCAATAAAACTCGCATCAAAGGCACCTTCATCTCGCGAGAGTACCTCCTCTTTTGTACCTCCATAATCTCGCTTTACAGTGGTACCTCCCCAAAATCCTTAAATCCTTCAACAATCTTTGGCAATGGTTTCTCCCTCAACCTATCTCGATTCCGTTCATGGTTAGGAGGTACTGTTAGAAATTGTACAACTTTCCTCCCATCTTCGCTACGTACCCTTGCATAAGCAGAACCATCGTCAAATACTTTTGTTTCCATCCGTGTTCTCGTGATATAAGGTTGTCCTAAAATCAACGGATAAGACGTTGTATCTTGAACAAAGAAATGTTGCTCTGTCGCAACATCCGCAATCCAAATTTTGACATTTGGACAAGCTCCATATAATTCGCCTCATGTGTTATTAGCTGTTCGTATTCCCAATCCATGTTCCATATCAATTGGCCATTTTTGCTTCTTATAAAGATCTTTAGACATGAGATTTATTTCAGAACCATGGTCCACCAAGGCAACTATTGGTTCTTCTATATCTCCTACCTTCACCAATACCTCAGTAGTTGCCCTTGCCCAATGCTTTCGAGTATAATGGCTCAAAGTTTCCATTTCCTTGTCACTAGAATCTTCGAAACGTACTCGCTGATTATACCCATTCTTTTCATTTGTTGGTTGCTTGTAACCAATATCAACCTCTTCTTCATCTCTACATATTCTTGCATCAATAGCATGACTCATTCCAGTTTCGCTTATTAATTGCCTCTTTCGCTTAATGCTGTCAATGATAACATCATGAAACTCCTTCTTTGCAATTCCCAAGACTTCTTTCAATGTGAATTCCACCTTAGCGTTTAATATACGTTCTTCCAACACCCCTTTCAAATTTGTTGCCGCTTCAATGTCAGAAAGTAGCTTATAAGCAATTGATTTGTCCTTATCTTTTGTCTCTGTTGTTTTTTCTCCCAATGATGCTGAGGTATCTTTTACACGCAATTCTTGTGAAGCTGCCTCCCGAGCCTTGTCTCCTCGAGTTTGCCTCTTAAAAGAATTTCCTTCTCTAGTATCATCAAAATTTCCTCGTCTTTTTTCTTCCATCAAAGCTTCATGTTGGCTTTTAGTAATATATGCATGAACTGAAAGAGACTCAACAGCATCCTCCCAACCTATTCTTCCTCGTATTGTAGCTGCAGTTCTCAATAACGCTTCTCGAGGTAATTTCCCTTCTTGCATTATAGAAACGGCAGAAGTCCAAAACTCACTACTTTCTGTACTCCCACCAATTTCATCATCTACTCTAGCACCATAACTTGCACTTTCTCGTACTACTGTTTCATGCTCTTTTAAGTAATCTTGAACCAATGCTCTCATTCCTCCCTTGCCAAAATTGGTTTGAAGAAGATCCTCCCTATCTTTCAATGCTATCTTCCCATCTTTCCAGCAAATAATTCCCTGCCGTATCATATTATTAAATTCATTGCAATCTTTTCTAGTGTGTGAAGCATCATCACACCAAATGCATCTTTGTACATATCCTTCCTTTAAATGCATCTTTGTACATATCCTTGTTTTGAAACAATCTTCGAATTGTTTATAGAAGTATTCTCTTCAAGTCTTGCCAATTTGATTTGAAGATCTCGCATTCCTCGTATAATTTCTTCCATACCCATATCTGCTTTCTTTGACAAGGATGTCGAAGGTTGAACTGTAGGCATTGTCGGTGGTGTTGTACGTAGTGGAGCTTTGGGTGCTTGTACTGTTTTCGGAATATTGCTCCTATCCTTCCTCCTTTCTTTTTTTGTAAGCAACCCCACCGCATCTTCAACGTTCTTCAACTTCATTGTCAATCCTTCATCTTCTTCTTTGTCTTCAAGAAGGGGTTCTAATTTCTCTTGCAATTCTCGATCAGCAGCTTGAAGAAATAGATCAACTTTGTTCGGCTCCAATGTCAATTTTTCTACCTTCGATAATTGAGAGTATTGCCTCTCAAATTCCCTTAATAGCTCTGTTGCTTGCAAATTCTTATTGGGCCGTTCAATCCATCCCAGAAACAGCTTCTTAGTAACGCGATCAGCATCTTCCAAGAAATATTCGTCTTTCAATGCATGTGAAAAATCCTCCCATGAATTCCCACAACGATCCGTAATCAATGTAATGTGGTCCCTTATCTCCGGTATCGTGGCAAGTCCAAATAGTGCAACCATTTTCTTCTCAGAAACCCGATTTAATTCTATTTCACGAACATAACATCTTAAATACCTCGAAATATTCCTCCCATCAAATTGATCAATTTTATTGACCACTGCTTGCAATGCTTTGGTTGCCAAAGCTTCCTTCCGATCATTGCTTTGCTGTTGCTGCATTGACAATGAGAAGGCTTGAAACAAACTAGCAATAGACGGATCCATGTGCATACCTTGTCCTTTAGAAGACTCCCGACCAGAAACTTCTCCCAAAAATCCTTCAAAGTTTTTATTTTCGTTTTCCATAAAAATAAAGATAAAATCAACCGAAATCCAATACCTTCTACCTCAAGCTTTCACGTCAGGTTCACCACTTATGTCGTATTACGTGCTTTCCTGCTCGAGAACGCGCCGGGCGTCTGGCTGTAGAAGGTAGTATGGAGATTTGCCGATAGTCAAGCAGTCTATCAGTTTTTGACTGCTGGAATATAAACGACTGCAACAATGTACCGTAAATCTATACGGATGCTCTTCGACTGCTTGTCGAAGTCTTTTTTTTTGCCCCAGCTGATAGGTTTCTAGACGTTACTGAGAACCCCGAACAATCCAAACTGTTAATCTTCAATACCCCTTTGTACTTACGATCTTGTATCCACTGACTGTCCTGTTAGATTAATCCAATAAATTTCATTCACTCCGCATACTCAATCCTATAGACACCCCTTTAATCCTTCAATCACAGACGTAACTCGATTTTACAAAATAGTCAAGAGTATTCAAACCCACTTCATTTAAAAATCCCGATTCACCATTACAACACTGACTTCAGCAGCGATTGCCTCAGTCTTCCCAAAACTCTACGAAGAAGAAAAATCCAAATTCTATGTCTTTCCTTCCCCGACCCAAAGCATGAAGCTCCTCTCTCTAATTCCCTTGATCTCCCAAAAACCTCCAATGAAAAACCAAACTAGTAACCTTGCAAAAGCTTGAAAACTCGCTCCCCCCGATTCCCCCCGAAAAACCTTATCCTCTGAATTTCTTCAATCTTCCGTCTTAGATCCGGAATTGGCTCCCACCTCAAGCTTGGATCCAAAATTGGCTCTCGCCGTCAAGCTTTCTCCTCCGTTTTTACCTTTACGAAATCCATTTACCGAAAACAACGTTCCCTGAAACGGCACAGAGAACAAGACAGCCTGAAACAGAATCGAACCCCGTAATCGGGACTACATTGAGTCGCCCGACCAATTCAGGTCCTATATTAGTAAAGATGCTCGTAGTAACCTGGATGTTCCCGTAATTGGGTCAAATTGGTCCTCGCATCAGACTAGCTAAGACCCGTAGTAAGACCTGGACTTCCCGTGATTAGACTGCATTGGGTTGACCGGCCAATTCAGGTCTCATATTGGATAAGAGGACTTGAATTGGATTATCGAAATTGGATCCAATTGGCTCCTCGAACCCGTCGTGTGAATTGGTCCTTCTCTTCCTGCTGACTCCCGTTATTGGAATCGAACGGAGCATTTCAGTATGCCCCGGCTGACTGTAACGGAGTGACTAAACCTGACCACTCAGTATTTGTACTGGAGTTGGTTGATGCTTCCAATATTCGAGGTAACTGAATATTAATAAAATTCCCCTTTCTTTATATTTTCACTGTATACTCGTGTTACAACACGACACCGTCTTGAATCCAGAATTGGCTCCGTCGTTAGAGCTTTCTCCTCCGTTTTTACCTTTAAGAGATCCTTTTATCGAAAACAACGTTCCCTGAAACGGCACAGAGAACAAGACAACCTGAAATAGAATCGAAACCCCGTAATCGGGACCACATTGAGTCGCCCGACCAATTCAAGTCTCATATTGGATAAGAGTCCAGTAGTAAGACCGGATGTTCCCGTAATTGGACTACATTGGGTTGCCCGACCAATTCAGGTCTCATATTGGATAAGAGGACCCGGATTGGATTCTTGAAATTGGATCCAATTAGCTCTTTGAACAAGGCTCACCCATCGTGTGAATTGGTCCTTTCCCTTCCTGCTGACTCCCGTTATTGGAATCGAACGGAGCATTTCAGTATGCCCCGGCTGACTGTAACGGGATGACTGAACCTAGCCTCTTTGTATTTGCATTGGAATTGGTCATTGCTCCCAATATTTGAGGTAACTGAACATTAATAAAAGTCCTCTTTCTTTATATTTTCACAGTATACTCGTGTTACAACACGACATCCACCCCCTCTGAACTTGTACATCCTCCGGTATGTGCCAAATTCAGTACACCATTATTCTTTATCCAATACCAAAATCCATGTATCCATCTTGTACAAGTAAATTGGAAACATTGAACTTTGTACATGACCAAACCATTGGCGAGGTACAAATTTTGAAATGGAAAGATTTAATTGAAACTTCTTCCATATGGCCACATACATCTTGCTTGCATCTTTTTTCTTGTTCCTTTGATTCCATGCTTGATTTAAGAAGTCCATATAATCCTTAAATCCATTGTCCATGTCTTTATATTTGAAGATTTTTAGATTTTTGACCTTTGAATTGCACACTTCATGATGAATCTTTTTCTTATCAAAATCCAATTGTACCCCCAATACATGTGCATTATCCATGTAACCTTGATCTTGGTCCAAAAGATTAGTACTCACAATTAACTTGATTAAAGCCATTGATTTAATACCTTTACCTTTGATTCCATAATCTTCTTTCGCCACATTATCTTGTGAAATATCTATCATTTCTTCTTGAATGTATCCTTGTAAAACATCCTTCATTTCTTCTTGAATGCATCCTTGTGAAACATCATAACCTTGTGTTATCTCAATATGTTGTATTACTTTATAATATTGAAAAATTTCATAGCCTTGTGAAACCTCATGTTCTTGAAAAATCTTACAACTTTCACCATAATCTCTTTTACCACCATAAGATGTTCCATCCAAATTGCCATCATCCACTTGTATAAACATATTCAATGTAGAATAGCCATAATTTCATCCTTATTGTCATTAATTTCTAAATCCTTGAGTTCCATATTGCCTTCAATTTTTTTGATATTCTGACCTTCTATAGTAATAATTTGATCAAAGTCTTTGTTCTTTCCTTCACCATCCTTGATAAAAGATCCACTTTCTTTCATTTGCAAAAAATTGGCTCCTCCTTTGAAGTCCTCCAATTGCTGTTCCATTTCTCTTTTTTCAAGATTAATCCCTTGTATTGATAAAGATGATATAGAAGCCGAAGTAGAAGATTTCTTAGACCATACTCCAACTCCTTTAGCTTGTGCTCTTTGTTGCTTTGCTAAAAGAATTGTTGCTTCTTTCAACTCTTCCCAATTGTTAGTACAACCACTCTCCGTAGACTCATCTGTAAGAAGTATAAAAAGTTTGTCTCCCATGGCATCATCAAGACCATTTAAAAATAATTCTATTTTTATAGCATCCAATGACTGTCTCTCTGAGGATGACAGTTGATAAAACCTCTTTTTAAATTCTTTCAAGAATTCATAAAGATCCATATGCATGCCTGGTTGTAATTCTATCCAATCCAAAAACTATCGCTTGGTAATCTTATTCTCATTTGCATCAATAAATTCTTTCTTCAAAAGTTCTTGAAATTTTGACCATGTCTCCACACCCCTTTCAAGTAATCTCTTCACCTTTTTATGAATCCTAGGTTCAATAGCCAAATAAAACCTTGAAATCATCTTTGCCTCAGGGATTTGGCATGTCTCCATCTCACATGTATAAACTTGTAAAAACTTAGTGATGTTGCATCTGTTAAACCTCCCAAATTTGTTGAAAACTCCTTGTAATGCCTTTGTGATATCCCTTTCAATTCCTTGTATCTTTTGTTGTTTTTCCATAAATATACAAAAAGCTTCAAAAAACTCTTTAACATTTGGTCCATCCAAAGTATTTAACCTATCCAAAGACTTCATTGAAATATCTTCCATTTTCTTCTACAATGTTAAAAAAATATCCCTTGAAATGCTCCAATAAATAACTTATGATACCTCAAAATGCCCCAAGATGTCTATAAAGCCATAATATACTCCATAATAATCCAAATATCACCATTGCTTTTCAAAATATCCTCCAAAGCTCCAAGTCTTCCAAAAACTCTAAAATCAACCTTGTCATCTTGCACCATCAATCCAAATAACTACATACAAAATCCAACACCTTCTACCCCAAACGTTCATGTCGGGTTCACCACTTATGTCGTATTACGTGTTATCTTGTTCGGGAATACACTGGGTATCTGGCTGTGGAAGGTATAGTTGTTTTTACAAATAACAAAGAAACCCTAATAGATTTTATCCATGTATGAAGAATATAATTGAAATATCAATTTCCATGTATTTAAAAACACTCCTCATAGTCATTTTAACCATACAATATTCCAATTGCTTTATTTCTTTTATAATTAAGTTGTTTTTGTTTTTCTTAACAAGCCCTAATCCTAGCCAGTGAGCTTTGACAAGCTGTAACTTTTGATCCAACTGTCCACTTAGTGTGAAATTTTGCACCCAAATACCAGTATAAGCCTTCTATATGCTCAAAAAATTTCAGCCCAACCCAACTTACAGATTGCAAGAAAACGCCCAAAAACCGCACTGATGACACTCGGCTGCAACCTTGAAATTTGATGTAGAAACTCCAGAAGTGATTTCTCCTTTGTCAACTGTTTACTCCAGCTCAAAATTGAATAGCTGCTTGATCTCCAAATCTTCTATTACCAAGCCAAAAATTACGTCGATCCAATTAGTAGATCTTCAGATATCACAGAAACCCTATCCAACCCTAGACTGCCAACTTCCGACAACCCTTTGTACTAAAACCCAGATATCTCTTAATTGCATCGTTAGATTAATACAAATTTTTGTATACACTTAGCACATCCAACTATCCAGACAATACCAAATTTTGACCGGTAGATGCTACACGACTTGCACAAAACCGATTGAGAATGCAAACCATCAATGTTTTATATAAAATCCGAAACACCAAAATAAACACTGACTTTGAGCAGCGATTGCTCTCCCCTCACAAACCCTAATGAAACCAAACTAGTGACCTTGAAAAGAGCTTGAAGCTAGCTCTTTGATCCAAAAACCTTGATCTGAAAAAACCCCCTCACATTTCTTAACCTTCCTCCCCTTTAACCCTAATTCTCCCCTCTTTCAAACCCTAACCTCTGAATTTCTTCAATCTTCCGTCTTGGATCCGGAATTGGCTCCTTCCGTCTTGGATCCAAAATTGACTCCGTCGTTAGAGCTTTCTCCTCCATTTTTACCTTTGAGAGATCTTTTTACCGAAAGGACGTCCCCGGAACAGCACAAAGGACGGAACAACCTGAAACGGAATCGAAACCCTGTAATCGGGACCACATTGAGTCGCCCAACCAATTCAGGTCTCATATTAGCTAAGAGTCCAGTAGTAAGACCCGGATGTTCCCGAAATTGGATCAAATTGGTCCTTCACGTCAGATTGGCTGAGGCCCGTCGTAAGACCTGGATTTTCCCATAATTAGACTACATTGGGTTACCCGACCAATTCAGGTCTCATATTGGGTAAGAGGACCCGGATTGGATTCTTGAAATTGGATCCAATTGGCTCTTCGAACCAGGTTCACCCGTCGTGTGAATTGGTCCTTTTCTTTCTTGCTGACTCCCGTTATTGGAATCGAATGGAGCATTTCAGTATGCCCCGGCTGATTGTAACAGGGTGACTCAACCTAGCCTCTCAGTATTTGCACTGGAATTGGTTGTTGCTCCCAATATTCGAGGTAACTGAACATTAATAAAAGTCCTCTTTCTTTATATTTTCACAGTATACTCGTGTTATAATACGACATCGTCTTGATGGTCTTCTTTAGCCATTGCCTATTTCATGTTGGCCATAGTCTTCAGTTTCCATGGACTTCATTAAGGACATGTCACCATCAAATTTCATTTGATAACATCTTTTTTGAGGTAGATCGACTTACAAAGATGACACACTTTGTCCCTTACAAAAAAACATTGTCAAGCAAAGACAGAGCAAGGCTCTTTTTTGATAGTGTGTATCAATATCATGGTTTATTAGATGATATCATATCGGATCGAGGAACCCAATTCGTATTAAACTTTTAGATATCTCTCTTTGAGATATTGAAGGTGGATATCAAGCTTTCTTCTGCTTTTCATCTTCAAACTGATGGCCAAACGGAATCGGTGAATCAAACTTTGGAGCAGTATTTAAGATGCAGCATCAATTATCAGCAAGATGATTGGACTGCATATCTATTGTTAGCCGAGTTTACATATAACAACACCCTTCATGCGTCGACTCAACAAATATCATTCTTTTCTAACTATGGATATCATCCAAAGCTTGATTTGTTGAGTCCATCAACCAATAACAACCCAGTAGCTGAAGGATTTAAGAAACAACTATTGGAGCTTCAAACTACATTGAAGCTTCAATTTCAAACCACCCAAGAAGCTTACAAGGCATCCGTAGATAAATTTCGGAATCATGCACCTACTTTCAAAATTGGAGATAAAGTATGGCTACTTCGACAAAATATCAAAACCAAGCAACCATGTGATAAGTTGGACTACCGGAGATTGGAACCATTTGTCATCCAGAAGCAAATCAATCCAATGGCGTACCATCTGGGATTACGGGCTGCCATGAAAGTACACCCAATCTTTCATGTTTCTTTATTGGAGCCTTGTCAAGAGTTGTCTTTTCCTTAAAGAATGCAATGTCTGCCACCTAGTATTGAAATTGAGAACCACAAGGAATACAAGGTAGAAAAGGTACTAGATTCGTGGCGTAAGTAGGAGAAATTCGAATACCTAGTGCATTAGAGTGGCTATGATATCAATGAGCGCACATGAAAATCAGCAAAAAATCTTATCAATGCATTGCAAAAAGTACATGAGTTTCATTGACGCTATCCTCAGAAACCTAAGCCTTTTTTATGAAAGTTTTTTAGTGAAGTCCCTTTTCCTTGAAACCTCTTAATCCTTGGCCTTACAAAGAAGAGGGAGAAGGAACCTCTAAAAGACATAGTTAGAGACTATAAATCTGTAACCTGAGCCCATTCTTCTATGTTTAGTGGTTGTTTTTTCGGTCTGATATGGATAGCGAAGAGATAGATCCCATATCAGTCATATCTTCTCAATCAAGTATCTCACAAAGACGACCCCAAGATGAAGAACTGCCTATACCATAAAAACAACGGAGGATACCTAGTAAAAAGTTGCTAGTGATTGTGTTTGAGGTAGAACCTACCTATGGTGATCTTCCCGAAGGACTGTTTGCAGGGTATTTTCACAATGAATACACGGAAGTTCATGCTTGGTCGGAAATCAAAGGCATAGGACACTATTGTTGGTTACAAGAACCAATGAACTACTTGGAACGCAAACAACAATTGGAGTATATTGCAAACACTATGCGACAAATTTTTAACTTCTTACATTGGCACTAACTTGTAATAAGAGTACTTCTCGGAGACCTCGAAACTAAAGGAAGGAGGGGTGATGTCAAGGACATATACTAGGAAGTTGTAAAAGATTCTAGAAGGTTTTACAGAAGCTTTGTAGTTTGTAGAAGCTACTTGAGAAGTTTTTAAGCTTGTGGAAGCTGCTTGAAAAGCTTCCTAGCTTGTGGAAGCTGCTCGAGAAGCTTCTTAACTCGTAGAAGCTACTTAAGAAACTTCCTAATTTGTGGAAGCTACTTGAGAAGCTTTCTAGCTTGTAGTATATATAGGAGCCGAGACTGAGGAGATCCTCAGTCTCGACAGCACAACTCTTGGAGCTCTAGCTTATCTCTCTAGTATTGTTCTTGTACTCATCTGACTAATCTAATTCTTGTCGATTCTTCTTGAGCTTCTTGTTTAGATTTTCAATCAATATTCTAAATTCGTGACAGTGACTTACTTTTCTTGAATAAAAAAGTTAATGAACTCTTTAAATAATTAGGAAAAATGATGTTGTACTCTTTTTCCTTCATCTATGGTTTTGCCCTTGAATACAATAAGGTTTTCCTAGATAAGGTTTTAATGAGGCAACAATTATTGATCATACAAGATTACATAAAAATATAAATCATAATTCTATACAAATTTTATATTATGTAAATATTATGATGAGGGAAGAGGAGTGTTGAGAGCATTAAATGTAGCCGGCACTCTCCATGATATTTACTATAGTCTATAGTAAATACTATAGCTACAATATTTGGAATGTAGTGGAGAGAAACTATTTATTTTCTTCCCTTCTATTTTTGTAAATGAAACACAACCAGATCAATAGATTTTGTATGAAACTCTCTCTTTCCTTAGAAACTCTCTTGTGTGTATTACTTACTACTACTCTTATGTCTTTCTAAACATTCTCAATAGGAGTGAAGTTCAGAACTTCGTCCGTTTGGTTGTGTTTGGGGGTTTAAGAGGGCACTGGAGCCAGTGTGAATGAGTCCGAAACTCCACTGTAGAAGGTGAGGGTCACACGGTAAGGAAAACTGACTCAACTTGGGTCCTGTACACGCTTTGCAGCGAAGGTTGCGCTCTTGCTTCGTTCCAGTCCTCTACTCTCACAAGAGTGTGCATACCCTCGCAGAATTTCTCACCAAAGTTTGTGCAGATTGCTACTGATTCCCGTTCCCTGCATCCGTTCCCGCCTCCTGCTAATTGGGTACTTCGATTATCCGTCGCACAGTACCTGTGCTCCAATTTGGGTGCAAAATTTCACTTACAGGTTTCATGCATGTGAATTCGTTCTTCTGCTTGCTTTGTTTTCTGTTTCGGTGATTTGGAGATTGTGGGGAGTGTTTTTTTCAGGTGCAGAATCCTGTTAACGTATTAGGAACTGCATTTTTGCAATTTCTGTTTTTGCGAGAATTGTGCGTGTTTGCTTAGGGTTTTCAGCTGTGATGCATATATGTATGTTTAATGGATGGTTAATTTATGTAGTTTAGTACGTTTAGCATAATTTGAAGTGCGTGTTTGGAGATTCAGTTGCGTGGATTTTGTATTTAAATTTATGAAAATAAATATACATCTGTGTGTCTAGCATTCTTAGTCGCATAAGTTCGCTGGCAGTTGGGGTGATGTGATGTACTAGTCGTCTTTTCTGGTGAATGATTCTGGTAGGTCAGCTATCGCTAATACTTCTTCTCGGAATTGACGGGAATCAGAAATTGGTTGTGGAACTGGTGTCTTCCAGTTACTGGGGTTGTGAATTACGAGATTCGTGTTTTTTGGGGCATACTAACGTAGATGAGTTATTTTATGAAAATAATACCAATGTGGTGAGTAACGTCGAGATTTTTCTTTCATTGGTTTAGTGTCGACTTCTTGCTTGAAGTTCCTTTTGTTATTTACAATCATTCGTGTTATATGTAATGTTCATATACAGGCTTACCCAACGCTAATTGTGTAAACCTTCAGCTTAATCAAGAGCACCTAACTTGGGACGACGGATGGAATGCATCATCGTTGCAATTTTTGTGTTCTCTATGATAAGATTCTGTTTTGTCGCGCTACGTTTTGATACAACTGCTGACTTACCCTTTCACGCATGTCCTTTGCAGACTCCGTTAACTTGGCAGTACTCAGGATCGCAGTGCTGCTTTCATAACTTGGGCGATATCCCAGTTGGATCCAGATAGTCAACAGGAAAGTCACACGCTTGCACATTGGCATGGGGCAATCTCCATCGAAGAAGATAGAAGGTACTCTATTGACATCCTCGGCGTTTCAGGCAGCTATTTGTGCGAGTTTCGAGGAATGCATGATTCTTTCACAGCATTCGTATCCTGGCCTTCAAGTATATCAACTTCTCGATGCTTCAATTCGCATTTACGACAAGATAGTTATTGATGAAGATGATAAGGTGTCTCGATACAAAGAGCGATGGCTTCCTAACCCACCAAGCCAACTTGAAGTGGATGCTACAATCAAGAAAGAGCGCTTGCTCAGAGGCGGGCAAAAGGTGTTGGATGTAGACGAATTTCGGATGTTTGCTACTGTCTTGTTCAGGGATATGGGGTTGACAACTGCGCGCCACCGCCTTGCCCTGTATGTACCTTTAGGAAGTCTTGCTGTTCTAATTGCAGATTTGTCTGCTAGAAAATTACCCTTGATAGGTCCCATGTATCGTGCTGGAGGACCGTTGATGCCAGGTTTGCTTCTTGGCTCTGTGGTTGGAGTTGTCGTCTCCACACAATTCAACTTGAGCTGAAGCACAGAATGTTTTATACTTGTAACATATCATCTCTGGACATAGGACACATGGGGCTTCTCTTTGGCATATGTTTGTAAGTGCCAAGCAATTCTTATGTCCTGTATATTCATTGCGTTAGACAACGATTTTGCCTTGCCAACTTCAAGTTGAGGTACCTAGGTGACCTTAAAAGGTGCACTCTGAACCACAAGATTGTGGTGCTAATTTGCCCTTCTTGCATTAAAAGATTTCATTGTGGAGAAGATCTTTTGAGAACGTCGACTGCAGCCCTTCGTATGTATTTTCGATACGAAATGTTCAATAAGATTGAATGCTTCGAAGGGGGACCTCATGGTATATTTCTGTATAGCACAACTTGCATGGTTGTTACTGGGAGTCCACCAACATCATTCGTCAATCTGTGATTGATTTTTCAAAGGTAGTTTGCTTTCCGACTGTTTACTCTGGCTGCCGTGCATACGTAGGTCAAGTTTAGAGATTCTGCAGGTCTCAGAATACTGTCGACTACAGAATCAAGCATCGAAACGGAACGATCTGATCTAAGGCTGTGCCACATTATTGTTCAGGGAAAAACCAGCTTATCAAGTGTTAGCATATCCTAATGCAATTCGATTTTCCATTTGTGTGGAAAATATCGCGTAATATAGCAACGTTACCTGCTTTCTTTGCTTGCGATGTGCTTGCTAGGCTGAAGAAAGATATTTGCGCTCGAGTCAAAAAAAACATATCGTCTAGGGCAACCTTAGATTTTCATACTTCCACCCAGGATATTATGTCCAGCCTTCAAGCTCAGCCACACCCTTCAAGTCAATGATGATGCAAACTTCGGCAATATGTGGTAATACAATCTATCCGCATGGAGCACCTGATCCAGCAATAGGAATATGGATGGGCGTTGTCTAAGATGCCGTGCGACTCTACCAGTTCGTATCTCACAGAAAATTTTGGGTAAAACAAATCTAACTTAAAAGCTTTGGTGCAACATAAAATGTTCGAATTAATTCCGAATCACACGAGCAGATCATTGTAATGCAACATATAGTATGCTTGGACCAAATCGGATCCAGCTGGTCCCAACTCATTGCAAAGATTCCTGAAAACGAATCTTACTGCCGGCCTATCACTGAGATGTTTGACTCAAATCATCACCACTTTTCAAAAGCGACATGATGTGTGAACGAGAGCGAATGAGAGATCTTGGTCGGATCATGATGCTGGAAGATAGTTTTGGAAGATAAATGGAAGATGTTACATGATAAGAATCTTGCAGGTTTTGTTTAACTTGTCGAAAATACTCGAGAAAAGGTAGTGTAGAGTTATTTATTGAGCCCATCATGTGATGATCTGATGTTGTACCTCCGGTTTATCGGTACTCTGTTGCCAGCTTTCAATTGTCAAACTCCACAGATGTTTCAGCCTTTTCGTCTCTCTGAGCAACATTGCCCCGCCCACCCCCACCCGTCCACGTGATTCTTGGGGGTGCGTAATTAGCATAGTTGCGTCCTCCATGAAAGTACTTCGCATGCGAAATACGACGTCGATTACGAAATGATATGGCTTCAAGGCTTCACCTCGAGCACGATTTGGTGGCGTCGAAGGCACTGAGATGCTCTGGCATGCAGTTGTCCCTTCTTGAACACAAATCATCGCTGTACGAACAGTGGAGAACAATGCTCCCCTTCTGATCGTAGGGCAGCCCTGCGCACCTGACGGTTGTTTAGCCAAGTGCAGCTTGCTTAAGCTGTTGTGTGTTTATGAGACTCTTGTTTCAATTGTTCGTCGTAACATTTGGGGAGTTGAACATAACGTAATGGATGCTTCGTAGTTCAATGTGTGGTTTATTGTACTTATGTATGTAGTGGAAGATTGATTCTCGGAACCAGTGCAGGGCTTGTTTAGAGAATGAGTGAGCTATTGTTTGATTTGAAACAGGGTGCTTAGCGGAGCCGAGGTTGCCCAGCCAGTCGTCGCGCGCAGCGACTGATTAAGCCTTTGCATCTACAAGTCGACCGAGTGACCTTGTCCTCGCTGCACCTACTGTTTACATTTGAATTTAAATCAAGCCACCCGCAGAAACAAGGAGCCACCGCTGTTTTATCCAACGATTTACAAAATTATGTAGCATAGATTGAGCCCCAACTCGTACTCAGAGTAAATGAGATTTGAGCAAGTTGTTCAGAATGTATACTTTTTCTATTTGGAACTTCGATACTGCCATGAGCGATCCCTTAGTTGCGACTGTAGCGTAGTAATGACAAGGTCGAACCCAGTTGCTGCTTGATTGGGTAAAGTGAACATTGGCGATGGCGGCCCTGCTTCAAGCTTCGACTGCCCTATCGGCCGATTGGGGTAGAGCCCTACAAACCAATGGCTCGATAAAGACCCCGAGCTCCAATATTTCTTTGATGATCTTGGTACAATGTAGAGTAAGTTATCCAACCAAGCTTCCAAATGGAAGCATTATTTTGAGTAATTTTCCAGTAATATGTTGCACACTCAACCTTCACCGATTTTCCAACTCTGTTATTTGACCTGTGACACTGTAATCCGGGGTAAATCTGTTTATCAGCTTTATTAAGTTGGGGATGCTTATGCAATTGTTCTTGCAGTCTGTTCCCAGCTTTGAAGGTACAAGCTTAAACAAGCTATTGTGGCAAACAAAACCTTACACTAAAAGGCAAGCGAATAGTCTCTCAGGGATTGCTCGAGCTGGTTGGAAATCAGATTATACGATAATAGAGAAAACCTGTCAAGTAGGGGATCACCTCTTAGATGACTTGAGTACTTACATCATTCGCCGAACTTATAATCTGATTTCCAACCATCTACCGCTCGACTGGGACCCCCTAGCTTTCCTTCCGCTCAACATTCAATCCAACCTTCACAAAAATGAAGCCCTTGTAAGTGCTTATCAAATTGACCATTTCTTTTTCAATGGGAGTTTCATTTTACCGTGGAAGATGAAGATGGGCTGGTTTGTAAAAGCGTTCAAATTTTTATCGAAAATCGAACCGTCAATCGACTTGTTGGGCATTTTTAATGAATGGTCTTCTCAGGCATTGTGCACTAGTCCATGTTCTGACCTGGAATTGGCGGACCTTTTGGCAACAGGCAACCTTATTACTTCGCGAAGCACTAGTGTTTGTTTTCTTTTACATCTTGTATCGACAGGTAAATCGATTCTGCAAGTGGTTGTATAGGTAAGTCACTGATTTACTTAAACTTTGTTTTCCACTCAATGCATAACTCCTGTCCCTTGTACATTTCATCCAAACGGACTGTACGTTCGATTTTAAGAGGCAATTTGACATTTTGATCCTGTGACACTCTGGGGGTGGGAACATCAAAGAGCGTACGTGAGAGCGGAACGGATTAAAATTCAGGGTAAGGAGCAGGCGTTTGATGTCACTGATTTTGGCGAAGTCGATTATGCATTATCACCATTTCGAGCTGCTCGAAGACCTCTTCGTTACATTATTATGCTATGGGCCAGCACGAAATTGTAAGAGCATTCTCGTCCTGCTAGTTGAAGACTTTTTGTGCACCTGATAGAGAAGTAGGATATGAGGGAATCCATTACTTACCATACTTTTCCAAATAGTGTAGAGATTAAGTATTCTCATGGTGTTGCAATTGTGGATATGGAACAGGTTGTGGGTATTATCTGTAGTGTTTAAGTTGGAAGCATTAATCACAGCGGATTTAGTATACGACGTCCGGGCATCGTCTTTCGTCATTACAATCACTTGGTTTTTTTTCCGTTGGAAACGTCTGTACGTTGAAGACCTCCTGAAAAGAAAACCACAAGATGAAGTACACCTCCTCAATGTCTTTTCATCTAAGTCTATATTCTGCAGTGTTTGTCTCATGCTACCGCTACTGTCGACGTAATGTCTATTATATCAACGTAATTCGTCTAATTCGTAATCCTGAACCTGATGCGTTTGTCACGTTGTGTAGAGCCAAGTATTCGCTCTTGACAAAATAGCGTCGCTGCTTCTGTATGGCCTAGCAGTGTCATGCGTTGCTGAGGTCTTGGGCTTGGCACTCGGCTCACTCCTTGCAGTTGGTGGAGTCTCTGGTATGTAGTTCACGTGAATCTCTTGTCTATCCTACATGAATTATATTTGCCGGTTGCCACTGTCGTAAAACATGCAAACTTTATTCACTTAACATTTCATCAGCTGAGGACTTCTGATGTTTAGTTCATGAGTATAGTGAGAGAAATGATTCACCATGATAGACCGCTTGACTTGATATATCACCTGTGTGCGGTTTTCAGGTTTAGCAGTGGGTTTAGCAGCCCAACAGGTTGTGGGGAACATGTTCGGTGGCGCATCTCTCTTCCTTACCCGGCCATTTGATATCGGTGAAAACATTAAGGTTGCTATTCACACGCCTTAGTCTTGCTGAAAATGTGAAGTCCTGAGTGAATGATTTAGGGAATTGATATTTCCATCCAAAGTTCTACTGTTCCTTCCCAGCATAGTGTTGCACCCACCACACAGTTGTTGTTGTGGTTTTGTGTCCTGTTGCATTTTAACAGCAACTTTATTTTAGGCATTTTGAAAGAAGAATTTGTGCACTCTAGAAACCTCTACCGAGTGAGTTGTAGAGAAGACATATGCCCTATTGGGGCATTGATCAAAACAAAATTGCTTTTGGCCAGGTCACAAAACCACAACAACAACAACAATGGTGTGATGGATGCAACACAATGTAGGGTAAAAATAGTAAAAATTTGGGTGAAAATATCAATTCCCATGATTTATGATTTTTATCACCTCTAAATTTAGGAAAAAATTATTTGTAGTGTTGTCCTCAAACAATTAAAACAGTCATTGTTGATGGAATGGATGGGGTTGTGGGTGTAGGCAGGGGATATTTCAGGACGTGTGCAGGATATTGGATTCATGCAAACCAAGGTGCAGGGTTTCGACGGCGTCCCTATTCTTGTTCCTAATCAATCTTTTACCAGTCAGGTTAGTATTGTACTTTCAATTATCTATCTTACGACTTTTTGCAATCCATAATTCCTTCTGATACATTCAACATATCAGTTGGATGAGATCCACGTAAGACATTCTGGCGATTGAACAGCAATCAATTGTCGAAGTGTATAGAACTAGTCTACACACTCATTCATGTGAATAATAATATTGTCTTGTTCCTGCATTAATTGATTTTTATTTTGCTCTTAGTGTGTTCTCTATTTGGTGCGTATTCTTTCATGCAGGTCATCACTAACTTTTCAAGGGCAAAGACCAGGGTGCTTGAGGCAACCTTTCAACTGGATAACAGACACATCTTCATGGTGAACAATATAACAAAGACGGTTACGGAATACTTGGCTTCACATCCAAGCGTTGACAACGCCAACACTAGTCCCTTCTGCTATTTGAAGAACATGGAAGATGACGGCCCTGAGATAGCCCTTTCCTGTGTAATTAAAGCCACAGTAAGTCGCAGCATCATGATGTCCTTGTTCAAGGCCCTTCGCTGAAGCTCTCTGTTAGCATGGTCCTTTTCTTGTCCAATTCTAGTTCGGATGACTGAGCCGCTATTGCTTGGGTGTTTTCACGCAGAGAAGTGCAATCTACTACAGTATCCAACAAGAGATTCTCGTGCATGTTGCCCACATCATTACTGATATTTTGGGGACCGATTCTCCATTCACGCCTCTCCAATCACCATCTTCTTCTGTTCTAGAATCTGTCGGTAGTAGTGAAGGTCATGTGCTGTAACCTTCACCGATGCAAAGTTATGCATGATCTTCATCCCTTCCGATTCTTCCATGTGTTATATACAAGCCTAGGAGTTACATGCAGTACAAGTCGGCGTCCAAATTCTCTGACCTAGTAGTACTGAAAAAATTATTTAAGCACATGCTCCTCAGAAGCTGTACAGACGTACTTCGAAGACAAATATTGTCTTTGTCTATTAGGTAACGAAAAGTAATATATGTAGCTATTTTTGTTCCTGAACTGCCTGTTTTATAGCATACGACTCACAAAGTCCACTTTCTGCATGGGTAGTGTCAGAAGATCAAGAGAATTCATGTGAATTTAAACAAGGAATAAGGAGCATAGTCACCTGAAGAAGTTGAATGGGACGAGTGTGATAAAAGTCTATGAGTACGTATTATATTTTTGTACTGGAACTAGTAGGATTTTTCAATTTTGCTTTCAAATGTGACTGCAGAAAGTTAAGGGTTGCAAATAATAATTTTTGCAGTCACATTTTTAAAGATAAATATGACTTCTATAATAATAATTTGCAACTCTAAACAAAATATGTATATATATATATATATATATATATATATAAATGAATTGATGACTTTAAATTTATATCCAAATCATGAATTGTAGTTTGCAGATTGTAAATCAAAATTTAAGTTTCATCTTACAGGGTTTTTGTCATAAATAGTAAGTTACAAATACAATATATTCAAATTTGAAAGGGTCTTTAACAAGTTTAGTAAGATTTGACTATTATCCAAATAAAATAAAATTAGATAATTTGACTATTATGATGTATATTTGAATATATATATATATATATATATATATATATATAAAAAGAGACAAAGAAAAAATATTAAAATATGATATTTTATTTTTACTTTTATTTATTTTGTTTTATTTTTATTACATGATTTTATCTATTACATAAATAATTATTTTGCATCATGTGATATTATTTTAATTTATTTTTTAAAACATATGTAAAATATTAAATATTAAATTAGTTTTTTTAAAAGACAAATGAATTAGAAAATAGTTAAATTTATAAATAATTAAGACAAAACACTAATGATTAAGTGTTGTGGTAGAACTTTCAAGGCGTATCAAACAAAAATGTGTCCATTGTATTTATACATGCAAGCTGTAAATATTAGACCTAACATGCAATCTAAAACTACTAAGAATTGATGCAACTTCTAAAAAGCAAAAAAATAAACAAAAAAACTTAAGCATTATGTTTTCAATGTAATTATATATATATAAAAAGAATGAATTATAAGATATTATATTTTACATGAATATTTATACATACCAAAAAATATTAATAGTTTCTAATTTTTTCTAATAATTTATCTTTATTATAATAAGTCAACAAAAATATAAGTAAACAAATAATAATTTTTATATATAAGAAATTATTAGGTAGATATCCCTTATGCTATGTTCTTGTGCATACATACCTCTGCAAAACAAATAACTACTTTTGGTTTTAAATCATAATTATTAACTAATAATTCTTATTATATTAATTACTTAAGTATCAAAATTTGATATATCCTTATCCATTTGTATTTTGTGGCTCCATATTATCTCAATGCTTAATTCTTTTTTTCTTACAAATCTTTGTTAAATTATTTTTTTGAATAATAAATACGCTATTTATTATTATTTTATTATTCATTAATGTCAAATAATTAAGAATAAGAGACCTTATTTAAGATAAAAAATATTTAGTTTTTTCAAGGATATTAATGCAAGGACGTGTAACATTGGAAGGCATCTATGTTATAAAAGAGAAGTACCTACCTCTATATATATATATATATATATATATAGAAGTATGATTCGTTCACTCTATTCCATGTCTCCAATCTCCTATCCCCATTTCCTTATTCCAAGTCTTCCATCTCCTGTTCTATTGTTTTCAACCTCTACTCCTCCATCCTCCCATCTAGAATCCCATGTCTCTTAGGTGAAAACTCAATTTGAATTGTAGTAATAAGCTTGTATTTGTAAAAAAACATTGTTTGTAAGATTTTTTATTTTTTATTTTTTTCTTATAATTTTATTTTTTATCCTATTTTTACAAGTTGAAGGTAAAACCAATTTAAGCTTAATAAATTATAAAAATTATGTTATTTATTTAGAATTGGTCACATGAAAAAAAATTATAAATCAGTCAATCAAATAATAAATTTAAATTAAAAACACTTTGTTGTGTAGACATGTTTTTTGGTTAATTATTTTAGTGCAAACTTCCACAATGGCGAATCAAAATTAAGATCTCATTCTTGCATAAATCAATATTTTTATAAGAATATGTCATCAAATTTTATTTATTTATTTATTTATTTATTTTTCTTTTTTTTCTTTCTTTCATGTTTTTCATTTGAATAATAACTAAATAAGTTAAATATTTTTTCTTAAAAACCAAGAGAATTTTATTTTATTTTTATTCTATTTTTTTATAAGTAATATTTTTTATTATTTTTAATTTACATGTGTATTTATATTATATTTTTATCCTTAGAAAAATATTATAATTATCTTTCAAGACTTTATATATTATTGAGCTTATTTTTTAATATGTGTTCCTTGAATTTAATGAATTACCAAAATCATTTCATAAATGTTTATTCTTCATTCAATAATTGTTTTACTAACATCGTAATTAAGTTTCTTGTAATTTTGTGATTATATATTTTAGTTCAAGAACTTCAAATCATATATTAAAAAAATATTTAAAAAAATAAAAAGAGTAAAAAAATTTATTTTTATTTTTATATAAGAACTATTGTTCCATCCAACACCATTTTTGTATTCAATGTTCTTATGGCTGTTACAACACTAATATTCAATATGTTTAGCAATATCAATTGCTAATTAGTCAATTATTTATTTATTTACTTAAAACTTGCTCTAGCCTTTAGATTGTAGCAAGTATTATATGTAAATGTATTAAGCCCTCATTACTTCAATTATTTCAGAACATTATGTAAATTAAAGTTATTTAATTCTATACTATGATATTATCATTGTTATTTAATATTTAGAAATATATAAATTATCAAATAGGGACAAGGTTGTAGATACATATAGGGATTTAGGAATAAGAAATAGGAAAGGGGTTGGCAAGGGACAAGGACATAGGAACATGGGATAGAGTGAATGAATCACAAGATAGAGAGGGAGGTGAGGTGTTAACAAAAATTGGGATGTGGCTTTGACAACTCCCTATTTATATTTTTGTTTATATAATAAATTAGTTTTTAAAAGTCTTATCTATTATAATATTGTGTTTATTTTTACATAACATGTAATCTAAAAACTAAGTTACAAATGATCCATGTTTTTTTATTCATACCTTTGAAATGATATTAAAATTTATCTTAAATATTTTTTAATATGAATTAATATCATAAAATAATCCTATCAAAAAATTAAGTTATTTATTATATTTTTCATGTTAAAATAATATGTTGTTAAAACCATACATATATATATATATATATATATATATATTAATTAGATCCATGCTTTTACTAAATCAATCTACCCTTGAAAGAATATAGTAATCATGATGAATGTGATTGATTTTCATTGATTGTAGATTCAACAATGGAGAGATGAACCTAAAATTCATTTTTTCTCTTTTATAATGGTTAAGATGGGTGGATTGATTTAGTAAAAACTTGGATCTATTTAAAATTTTCCAATATATAATCAACTGTTAGGGACATAGTCCTTAGAACTTTCTAGAGACAAGTTTCTAGAACCTTCTAGAAGCTTCATAGTTGATGGAAATTGCTTGAGAAGCTTCTTAGTTGGTAGAAGATGTTAGGGACATAGTCCTTAGGACCTTCTAGAGACAAGTTTCTAGAACCTTCTAGAAACAAGTCTCTAGAACCTTCTAGAAGCTTCCTAGTTGGTAGAAGTTGCTTGAGAAGCTTCCTAAATAGGAGTATATATTGGAATCGAGGCTGAAGAGTTCTTCAATCTCGACAACACATCTCTTGGAGCTCTATCTCATCTCTCTGGTGTTGTTCTAATATTCATCTAATTAATCTAGTTCTTGCCAGTTCTTCTTGAACTTCTTGTTAGATCTCGAGTCTATATTTCTCTGTCCGTGACAGTTTGTTGAGACTTCACTCACCTCAAATATCAGAGCTAGTTTCTTCCTTGTTAGAGTGTGGATTACCCCTCTGCTTGGAAGTGTAGTAACATTTTAGAGGTTGCGGATTACCCTCCTCTAAACTGATACTTCTATTGTTACAATATTGGAGTCTTATTCTTCTTGGAGAGAGTGGATTACCTCTTTTCTTGAAGCTCTTAAGGCATTTTAGAGGTTGCGGAGTACCCTCCTCTAAACCAATATTGTCTTTTTGTACAGTCATTTCTATCCTTCTCTTAGAATGGCCGGAGGCCAAGACATTAGTATGACGGAAAGTTCGGAGTCCAAGTTGGATACTATCATGAATGTCCTCGCTACATTATCGCAAAGAACTGCAAAGATTGAAGGAGTCGTGGCAAGGCTTCATAATGATGGAGCATCTGGAATGGCACATTCTAGGTTGCACCGGCCTCAAACTTCTGCACTTGGAGAAGCAACTTTGCCTAAGGTTCGACAAGCACCGCTGGTTCTACAACATAAGGAGCCCCGAGTTAGCCTTCCGGACAAGTTCGATGGTATGCATTCCAAGTTTCGAGGATTCGTCAACTAGATCAAGTTGATAACAGTTTTACAGCCCGAATGCTATCCAACGGAGGAGTCACGTGTTGGGCTTGTTGGAACTTTACTTACAAGACAAGCTCTATCATGGTTTGCTCCTTTATTTGAGAAACGATCGTCCATACTAAATAACTTTGAAATCTTTTTGGAGGCGTTTGCGGAAGCATTTGGTGAACACGACAAGGTTCGATGGGCTACAACAAAGATCCGGTCACTACGACAAGGGATGCGCTCTACATCAGTCTATGCATCAGACTTCAGGTAATTAGCATGCGACATCAATTGGGATGAAGAAGCATTGATGAGTCAATTCTATTGGGCTTTAAGGGACAATGTGAAGGATTTGTTGTTAACTCTTCATGATCTGCAAACGCTCAATGAAGCTATTAGCCAAGCTATGAAGTGTGATAATCGCCTATTCCAATGCTGCCAAGACCAATGTTCAAGACAACATATGATTCGCTACACCCCAACTATGTCGGCAAGTAGCGTGAATTCACATTCAGAGGTAGAAGACATGCAAATTGATGGGGTACGTGTCAAATCTCTTACTCTAGAAGAAAAAAAGTGGCGTATGGAGGAAGGTCTATGCTTGTATTGCGGTGAAGAAGGCCACAAAGTTGGAAACTACCCCAAGAAGCAAAATCAACGTATTTTCAAGACTAGGGGCACGTTTGTTCAAGAAAACGAGGATGCCCAGCCACAATAAGAACCGTGCAGCTGGACAATGAAATATCGCAACAACAACCAGGTTTCTTTCTTTTCGCTCAACCTGCCCTTTGCTTTACAATTCCTTTGCTTATTAGCCCTCAAAAATTGAGAACCTTAGCATTATTAGATTCAAGAGCATCTGCTTGTTTCTTAGACGAAGAACTTGCGAAGCGTCATAAGATCCCTTTAGTACAAAAATCCAAACCTGTTCACGTTGAGGTCATAGATGGACGACCTTTATTGTCTGGTAGTGTCACCCATGAATCAAAACCTATAGAAGTGACGTTTAAGGGCTATAGTAGTCATATTATTTTCAATATTATTAGAACCCTATCAAATCCTGTTATTCTTGGACTTTCCTGGTTGGAAAAGCATAACCCATCTATAGATTGGAGGTTGCAGAAGATGACCTTTCCCACAAAACCACCCAAGAGCAAGTCTAGTAGAAAATCCCGAATAGAGAAATCCTTATTCATTGGAGCAAGGACGTTTATAAGATCGTCCAAGGAAGGTACACCGTTTGTCATTTATGCGGCTGCAACTACTGGGGAGAAGATCTCGACAGCAAGTATACCTGAGCAATATAAGGACTTTAAAGACATGTTTCAAAAGAAGAATGCCGACATGCTACCAAAACACCGACCATATGATTGCGCCATAGACTTGCAAGAAGGAGCACAACCACCTTTTGGCCCAATCTACAATCTATCGCAGATGGAGTTGGTAAAGTTGCGAAAGTACATCGATGAGAATCTAGCCAAGAACTTCATCCATCATTCAAAATCGTCAGTTGGAGCACCCATCTTATTTGTAAAGAAGAAAGATGGCTCGTTGCGGATGTGCATGGACTATCGAGGCCTCAACAAGGTAACAAAGAAGAATCGTTATTCGTTACCCTTGATTTTTGGTCTCTTAGAACAACTTGGATGTGCAAGGATCTTTATAAAAATTGATCTAAGGGGAGCTTACAACCTCATACGAATCAAGGAAGGAGATGAGTCGAAGACAGCGTTCTGTACAAGGTATGGCCATTTTGAATATAATGTCATGCCCTTTGGTCTTACCAATGCTCCAACGGTCTTTCAACATATGATGAATGATATTTTCCGAGAGGACCTTGACGATTTTGTTGTCATCTATTTGGATGATATTCTGATATTCTCCAAAAACGAGGAAGAGCATGAAAAGCACATCCGTTTGGTCTTGGAGAAACTACACGAGCGAGGATTATATGCCAAGTTAGAGAAGTGTTTATTTCACCAAATAGAGATGGAGTTCTTAGGATTCGTTGCGACTATGGAAGGCTTGAAGATGGACCCCAAGAAGGTGGAAGCAATCGTGTCCTAGAAGGTTCCGAAGATGATTAGAGACGTACACTACTTTCTTGATTTTGCCAACTTCTATCGGATCTTCATCAAGAATTACTCTCAAGTTGCTGCTCCTCTCACTTGGTTGACATGCAAGGATAAGCTGGAATGGGGACCTCTAGCGGAGAAGGCGTTTCAAGACCTGAAGATCGTATTTACTACGGCTCCAATCTTGGTATATCCAGACTTTACAAAGGCCTTTTATTTAGAAACTGATGCTTTAGATTTTGCTTTGGGAGCTGTACTTTCACAAATGGGAGAAGACAAGAAGCTCCATCCATTGTCGTGTTGTAACACGAGTATACCATGAAAATATAAAGAGAGGGGACTTTTATTAATATTCAATTACCTCGAATATTGGGAGCAACGATCGATTCCAGTGCAAATACTGAGAGGCAAGGTTCAGTCACCCCGTTATAGTCAGCCGGGGCATACTGAAATGTTCCGTTCGATTCCAATAATGGGAGTGAGCAGGAAGGGAAAGGACCAATTCAATGATGGGTGAGCCTGGTTCGAAGAGCCAATTGGATCCAATTTCAAGACATCCAATCCAGATCTTACTACGGGCCTCTTAGCCAATCTGACGCGAAGGACCAATTTGACCCAATTGCAGGAACATCCAGGTCTTACTACGAGCCTCTTAGCCAATATGAGACCTGAATTGGTCGAGCAACTCAATGTGGTCCCGAGTACGGGGCTCCAATTCCGGTTCAGGCTGTTCCATCCTTTGTGCCGTTCCGGGAACGTCCCTTCGATAAAAGGATCTCTTAAAGGTAAAAACGGAGGAGAAAGCTCTGACGGCGGGAGCCAATTCCGGATTCAAGACAGAAGATTGAAGAAATTAAGAGGCTAGGGTTTGAAAGAGGGAAGAATTAGGGTTAAAAGGGAGAGAATAAAGTTTTTAGAAGGATCGTAGAGCTTGCTTCATGCTTCGTGGAGAGAAAAAAAGACAAAGAGTTGAAGTTTTTTTCTTCATAGGGTTTTGGAAAGACTGAGGCAATCGTTGCTAAATAGTCGAAGTGTTGTACTAGTGAATCGGGATTTTTAATGAAGTGGGTATGATTACTCTTGACTGTTTTTTGAAATCGAAGTTATGTCTGTGATTGAAGGATTAAAAGGGTGTCTATAGGATTGAGTATGCGAAGTGAATGAAAATTTTTGGATTAATCTAACAAGACAGTCAGTGGATACAAGATCGTGAGTATAAAGCGGTATCGAAGATTAGCAGTTTGGGTTGTTTGGGATTCTCTATAACGTCTAGAGACCTACCGACTGGAGCAAAAAGGACTTCGACGAGTAGTCGAAGGACATCTGTATAGATTTACGGTGTATTCTTGTAGTTGTTTATATTCCAACAGTCAAAAATCGATAGACTGCTTGAATATTAGCGAATCTTCATACTACCTTCTACAGCCAGATGCCCGATGCATTCTCGAGCAGGAAAGCACGTAATATGACACCGGTTGCATTCTATTCTCGAAAGTTCTCTGCCGCTGAAATCAATTATGAGATCCATGATAAGGAACTTCTTGCTATAATGAATTCTTTCCAAGAATGGCATCATTTTTTTCAAGGAGCTGCACATCCAGTGACCGTATACACAGATCACAAGAATTTGAAGTATTTCATGTCGGCTCAAGTTCTAAATCGACGTCAAGCTTGATGGAATATGTTGCTATCTAGGTTCGATTTTGTTATGACTTATCGACTTAGAAAGCAGCAAGGACTATCTGATGCCTTATCAAGGAGATCGTATCTTGTACCAAAGGTTGGAGAAGCAACGTTTGATCAACAATGTACAACGTTGTTGAAGCCAGAGCAATTTCGACTTTGTGTTACTATTGTGCCAATTGATGCTGACTTCCTGAATCAAGTACGTGCAGTGACCATTGAAGATTCAGTAGCCATTGATATCAAGCAGCATGCCAATGACGACAAGTTCAAGGTGGAGGGAGATCTTTTATACTTTGAAGAGTGGTTGTATATCCCAAAAGGACCAGCATGACTCCGAGTTCTTCAATCTCGCCACGATTTTCCAGCTGCAGGACATTTTAGATTCAACAAGACCTTGGATTTTATTTCTCGAGATTTTTGGTGGCCCCAAATGTGGAAGGATGTGAAAGATTTTGTCCTCTCCTACAACATCTATTCAAGATCCAAGAATCTTTGGTATCGCCCTTATGGACTCCTACAGCCATTGCCGATTCCACGTCGACCATGGTCTTCAGTTTTCATGGACTTCATCGCGGACCTGCCATCATCGAACTCATTTGACAACATCTTTGTCGTGGTAGATCGGCTTACAAAGATGGCGCACTTTGTTCCTTGCAAGAAGACATCATCCAATGAAGTCACAGTAAGGCTCTTTCTCGATAATGTATATCGATATCATGGACTACCAGATGATATCATATCAGATCGAGGAACCTAGTTCGTATCAAAGTTTTGGAGATCTCTCTTTGAGATACTGAAGGTGGATATCAAGTTTTCTTCGGCTTTTCATTCTCAAACTTACTGCCAAACAGAACGTGTGAACTAAGTCTTGGAACAATACTTACGATACAGCATCAACTATCAGTTAGACGATTGGACCACATATCTGCCGCTAATCAAGTTTACATATAACAACACCCTCCGTGCGTCGACTCAATACACACCATTCTTTTCCAACTATGGGTATCATCCGAAGCTTGATTTATTGAGTCCGTCAACAAATAATAATCCAGCAGCTGAAGAATTTACGAAACAACTATCAGAGCTTCAAAATACATTAAAGCTTCAAAATACATTGAAGCTTCAATTACAATCCGCTCAAGAATCCTACAAGGCGTTTGCAGATAGATTTTGGAATCAAGCACCTACTTTCAAAATTAGAGATAAAGCATGGCTTCTTCGACAGAATATCAAGACCACGCGACTATGTGATAAGTTGGACTATCGAAGATTGGGACCATTTATCATCTAGAAGCAAATCAATCCAGTGGCGTATCGTCTGGAATTACCGGCTTCTATGAAGGTACATCCAGTCTTTCATGTTTCTCTGTTGGAGCCTTATCGAGAGTCATCTTTTTCTGGAAGAGTGCAATGTCCACCACCTAGTATTGACATCGAGAACCACGAGGAATACGAGGTTGAAATGGTACTGGATTCATGGTGAAGGTGGGGCAAGTTGGAGTATCTTGTTCATTGATGCGGCTATGACATTAATGAGCGAACGTAGGAGCCAGCTGAAAATCTCGCCAATGCGCCGCAAAAGGTAGAGGAGTTTCATCAACAACATCCTTATAAACCTAAGCCGGTTCGACAATAGCTTTCTTCTAAAGCTTGCTCACCCAAGAATATAAGAAAAGGGGAGAGCACCACCAAAATTTGCAATTGATGTAGTTATTTTCTCCAAGATAAAGTAGAATTTTTTCAGTAGCCATGGTTTGGTCTTCTGATATGGATAGCCAAGAGATAGATACTATGTCAGTCAGATTATCTCAATCGACTAGCTCACGAAGGCGACCCCTAGATTAAGAACTGCCTACACCACGATGACGACGGAGGATACCAAGTAACCGATCACTAGTGATTGTATTTGAGTTTGAGCCTGCTTAGGATGGTCAGCCAGAAGGCATGTTTGCAGGATAATTTCACAATGAGGACACGGAAGTTCATGCTTGGTCAGAAGTCAAAGGAGTGGGCCACTACCGTTGGCTTCAAGGGCCGATGAACCACTTGCCTCGTGAACAACAATTGGAGTTCATAGCAGACATTATGCGACAGATCTTCATTTTCTTGCATTGGTACTGATTAACAACAACACTGCTTCTCAGAGACCTCGAAGCTAAAGGACGGGGTGATGTTAGGGACATAGTCCTTAGAACCTTCTAAAGACAAGTTTCTAGAACCTTCTAGAAGCTTCATAGTTGATGAAAATTGCTTGAGAAGCTTCCTAGTTGATAGAAGATGTTAGGGACATAGTCCTTAGAACCTTCTAGAGACAAGTTTCTAGAACCTTCTAGAAGCAAGTCTCTGGAACCTTCTAGAAGCTTCCTAGTTGGTAGAAGTTACTTGAGAAGCTTCCTAAATAGGAGTATATATTGGAATTGAGGCTGAAGAGTTCTTCAATCTCGACAACACATCTCTTAGAGCTCTACCTCATCTCTCTGGTGTTGTTCTTGTATTCATCTGATTAATCTAGTTCTTGCCAGTTCTTCTTGAACTTCTTGTTAGATCTCGAGTCTGTATTTCTGTGTCCGTGACATCAACTTTAATTTGAAAAATCTGAGGCATTTATATACATTAGCAAAATCATAGATGCTAATAAAATTAATTAATTATTTGATCCATTCTAATTATTCACAAGAGACAAAAATTACCTTAAGGATTTGAAATACTTAGCTTTAAATTCCTTTCATCTAATTCTATTTTTTGAATTCTTTGTTTTTTTTTATTTGTTTTTATTTGTTTATTTGTTTTTTATTTTTTACTTTTTTTTTTTACTTTTAAATATATATATATATATATATATAGATTCCTTTTTTCCATCCTATATTACTGAAGTACTGAATAGTATTAATTGTAACTTCCAAATTCAATGATTTTTGCTTCTTCTTCTTAAGGTATTTGTCAAGAAAAAAGTATATGACAAGTTTTAGACAATATTTTGTAATCCTACTTGTATTCTTAGTATTATGGATACTTTTTGAGGATAACTTTTCAATACTAAGTAAAACACTATAAGTGTGCTTACAAAGACTTACTTACTTTAAATACTCCTTAAAATCAACTTAACTTGATTCATACATTCACTTTTTCATGTTGTTGTATTGATATATAGAAACTAAAGACTTTGAAAATTGAAATTTTTATTTGTTAACTTATTTGAATGATCTTATTAGAACTATAGTTTCAACTTTACTTTTCAATAATAAATACTACGTTTGTAAGAGTTAAAAGTACTAACAAAGTCAGAAATGTGGAAAAAAGAAATTATATTGAAGAAAAAAAACAAAATGAAAAACAAAACAAAATATTTAATATTAAAATTTTATTTTATGCCGACCTATTTAACTTATAATTTGAAATTTATGTATAAAGAGATAATTTGGTGTTTAAGTCAATAGCTGTAAAAACAAAATCAAAGTGAGATTATGTACAAACAGATCTTTTTTTATGACATCAAACTATTAAAGAATGGCACAATGACATTCTAATGGATTATGACCTGCTATGGCAATCTGTATCCCAACTGTGCAATTTTTGTAAAATTCCCACCTGCCTGATGGGAACTAGAAAAAAAGGACATGTTTGCAATATATATATAAATATATATGTACTCACACACATATACATATTGAAAATAAATATTTTACTATTATAAAAACCCATATTCCAATTTCTCGAGAAGAAAAAAAAAAAAAAAAAAAAAAAAAACCATGTAGGCAATCATAGAAGTGCTACATTTTCATTCTCATCTCCAAAAATAAAAGCCATTTCAGAGAAAGAAACAAAAAGTGGCTATGAACTTCATGAGATTACACTGCACAGTGTGTCTCTTTTCGCTTTACGCTCAAAATCTGTGCGTGAGCTTGGATTGGATGTCCCTCTCAAGTTTTATCCCCAAGCCAAACACACAACCCCATTGATCTCCCAAACATCAAATAATCTTCCCTCTGACCAGAAAGATGGGTTCCAATCAGACATATTATTATTATTACCATTATGATTATATGGGACACAAATGTGAAGCTGGCCAAGCTGGACAACCCAATTTTCTTCTTCTTCTTATTTGTTCTTTTTCGTTCACTTTCCTCTTTCAATAAAATTGGGGTTGGTTCACAGTTGATGGGCCTCTGACAATATTGGGTGGGGGTGATGATAATAGAGCGCTCTCTGCAGCAATAGCAGCAGCAGGAAGTGCGGCACTGGGGATGAGCGTTAATCCCAATCACAGATGGATGACCACATTGTTCCCCACATGCCCCCCCCCTGTTCCCCTGACATTCCCCATGTTCACTGCGTGCTTTGGGAACAGGATGAAAAGTTCCTCTCTCAAAAACCTCCTCTGAATAGGAAGGAAAAAAGAACTGAAAAAAACAACAACAGATTTTTTTTAAAAGAATCTGAAGAGAATGGAACTCTAGATGGAGGTTCTAGGTACATGTCAATTAATTTCTCATATATCTATGTGGAGTGTATCTTTTTTCTTTTGCCGACTGCTATCTCACTTTCCTATGTTGTTAACCTCCTTGCAATGGTTTCTGTTGATGACCTCAGAGACAACTGTCACAAATTTCAGGTGAGTTTTAATTAACTTTTTTTTTTTTTTTTTTTTTTTCTAGTTTGGAGATATTTGCAGGGAGTAGAAGTTATGATTATAGTTGATTGAAAGAAGAAGAAGAAGAAGAAGAAAAAAATTGACCCGTCAGAAGGGATGTTTGTGTCTCTCTTTAGCTGCTGTGTGTCTATTGAGTAAAACCCATCTGTTTTTTCTGAAAGAAGATATGTTTGTTGTAAGTGTTATTTTGAAGAGAGTCTCCATCAGATGGGTATCATAGCCCTCCAGCTGTGCAACCACATAATGTGGGCAATACCTGCATAAACAAAAGGGTAACAGCCAGTGCTGCTGCTTCTGACAAGGAAAGCACCAGAGAGAGGTATGGGTGTGATGAGAATTCTGCAGGTTGTGGTGGAAGAGGAGGAAACTGGGTTTTAACTTAGTATTTATGGGGAGAGAGCGAGAAGCGGCCTTGCAGCTGACAGACAGAGCCACAGCTGATCCAAGCTCTGCCACTGATCCCTTAGCCTGTCTGTTGAATGACCTGTAATTCAACCCCAACCCCACACACATATGTATATGTATATATATATATAGGATTGCCAGTGTCACTTCTATATTGTCATTGTCTCAGAACTCCACCTTCCAATTAACCAAGCTAAATGCTTTGCAAGCTTTGTTGCAAAAGAAAAAGAAGCTTTACTCCATCCTATCTCTTCACACACACATGAAGATGTCTGTGTATGTATAGTTGCCCAGGTGAATAATTTGTGGTAACAATTTTCATTGCAGCACAGGTAACCCACAATTGCTTACTGTGTTTGCAAACAGTGGGTGAGTGTGAGTGAGTGTGCTGAGATGGGAATGTGTGGCAAGGAATGTGGATGGCATTGGAGGTAAGCAGCAGACGAATCTCAACACATACTTTTCCTTTGTTTGCCTTGGCCCCCCATCTTTATTATAAAAACTTTTCATTGAACCTTTACAGTCCCAGCAGCAGTGCCAAGTATCCAGCTTGTGCATGTTCTGATATCTACAAATGTTTGTATATACAAAAATCTGGGATTTGTGAGTGTAGTAGTATTGTGAAGGGCCATTGTTTTGTAGTTTCAGTAGGTGTAAAAGACAAATCACCCTGTGACTTTGATGGCCCCTCCTCTACTGCAGCTCATCTAACCTCTCTGCCTGTCTAAACCCTCAAAGTCCATAAGTATAATATTAATAATACCCCCCCCTCCCTTTGTTACATTGCCATGTATAATATAAACAGCTTGTTTTATGCATTTTTTTTTTGGGCAAGTTGAAGGAATGTGTTACAAGGTGGCTAGCACATGGGGTTGTGCAGAGATGGAATCATTCTTATTCTTATTCTTGTCTTGGTTAAAAGAACTTGCATTGCATTTGCTGAAGGAAATTGTGTCTGCTTCAATCATCCAACTTCAGTGTGTATATATATATATATATATATATGTATCCAGGATAATCTGACACTTTGTCATCCCCATCTCTAGGGTGTTGTTACATCCATGACACTTAGGTGCAGTGGATAAAAACCATAAAGTTTTTGATGCTCTTCTCACTGCTTTCTACTCAATACTTGTCTAGAAGAAGTATCTCTCTGCATTTTTATTTTATTTTGTTTTCGTTCATTTTTTAAAACAATTGCTTTCATTACTAAAGCCCAGAGACTGCATAGTGATATGCTTTAAGTGGAGTGTAAGAAGATGGCCTTGATCTACACATTGTACTCAATGCTACAAACTTGTAATGTCAGTATTAATTTTGCAAACACAATTCAATTTCAAAATTCTAGACCAGAAACTAGATTTCTCTCATGACCCTAGTTCAAAATCCTTGATCTTCTTGACACCCTCAAAGTGTGCATTGTGGAGAATTTATGAGCAGTCAATTTTAACATTAGAAAAGTGCAACAAGTATTATATATATATATATATATATACACACACAAAAAAAATTGTGTGTGTGTGAGTGCAAGTTTGGCTGTAACACACAAAGTCCAACTTCTACAGGGAGATTGGTACATTAAGCACTTGTTAGCACATAGTAAGGATTGGCAGTATGTGGCAAAGAGCAAAGTAAAAAGAGATAGGGAGAAAGATATTGGATAACATATGTACGCACACACACACACACATATATGTGTATATATATACATACACACCAACCAAATACTTTTACAAGTATTCAAAGATAGTAATAGCAACAGTAATAAAAATAAGATAGTCCACAAATAATACTAACAGCATTAATAAGTAGTTTGAAGATAAAATTGGAGAATTATATGTATGGGCACCAAAATATTTGAGTAAATTTGAAATTTTAGTAAATTAAAAAGTAAAATCAACTTCATAATTTGTATTTATTATTTAAAGATACATTGTGACGCTGAAAATAACAGAGGAAATCTCATAGAAGAAACAAACAACCCTCCAGAAAAACGAAAAAGAAAAAGAAAATACTATAGTTGCTTCCATTTCTATTTCAAGTTTTTGTTACATATACATATATATTTTCCGGAGGGTTATTTTCAGAACAACACAAAACATTAAAATTTCGAATCAGGACCAATTTAGCTCCAACTTGTTTCCTCATTTTATTAATTCTTTATTATTGTTGGCAGGGGGGTGAAGCCCACAATTCATTGCAGACTAAAACAAGGTATGATCCTTTGATACTTTACAATTCAAATGAAGTTCATTCAGCTCATGAAAGGCTTCCGTATGATTCAAACTTTGAGTGAAATGAATTAAAGCAGATTCACAACCCTGCTGTATTCAATAAGGCTCTCTACATTAAATGCTTCCCTAGTTCAATATTTAGCATACAAAACCTTTGAATTACTGATACTCCTGATGAAAGCAGGCATGGTAACTTCAGGGAGACAGTTTACATCAGAAGGGATGTCCTAGTTTCAGCTTTCTCTTCATGACAACCATTTTAAGTGGAGCTCAAACATCAGTTACAATCTGTCACAGGACATGAAAAGCAGTGCAAAATCTTCAAAAAGACACAGAACATAAAGTGCTGCACCTTGCCACTTGCAGATTTATAAAGTGGCAAGGTGTGGCACTTGCACTTAATAAGATACACATGCCAAAGAAGCATGAGATCCCAGTTTATGAAACACACTGCCCTAAGTAACTGAAGTGGGTATATATATATATATATATATATGTGTGTGTGTGTGTGTGTCTCAATGATTGTGTATGTGGCTCAAAAGAAGAAGATGCAAACAAGCTTATGTACCTTGCCCTCCACCCCATGCCAGGTTAGTGGGAATCTACCAAAATGGAAGTCATGAGAAAGGAATGGATCATCAAGCCAATCTCAATTGGCTTTTACTCTTGCTAATTTCTGCAGTTTCTTAGCCAGCTCAGGGATCCACACGTAGACAGTAGGTCTAGAATGCACAATCTATAGCAGGCAGAGGGAACGAGTTACAAGACCCTCCGAAATTATGAACATTCAATGGGGAGGATTCTGCGAGATCAATCCCACACTAACCTATCTCAGTCGTCTTTACCGTTTCACCAGCAAGTTGCTAGTGAGGGTTACTACAAGGGGTTTTTGAAGTTATAGTCTCTGATCACCAATTCCAACTTATTCATCTGCTTGTTTGTTATGATTCGGGAGCAAGCAGGATGATGGTTAGTAGGTACGAAGAACTCATCCTAACTCAACCCCCTCTGCAGTGTAATTACTCTTGACATGCTTCTGGTCGTGGACGATACGGTGTAGAGGCAGCGATCCGCACGTATGTGCATTGACTGATCCCACAGACGACGTTGCCAGTTCGTTCTTCTACCGTATAGTCAGAAGCCGTTTGGTATAGCCTCACCGTGATGACGTATTACTTTGAATCGGAAGGAATAGTTGCTTGTACGTGTGTTTGACTCGAAGTGTCAATTATTGACGAATACGAGAAAAAAATTGGCAGGTGTCATGTAAAAATCCACCATCTCCTGTTGGGGTTCACGTAAAAAAGTATACAGGAAGTTGCAGAAAGTGGGTCTAAACAAGAGAACCAGTTCTCGTTTTAGAATCTGGACCAACGCAAAGAGCGAATTTTTCCTTCCTCCGTCGTCCTTTTTGGAGGACGCAGACAACGTGAAGGAGATTGTGGTAGATAGACGGACAATCGCGTAGAGTAGCTGAGGACGTACATTATATTGGTAGCTTTAAGGACTTTGATGAGTGTAGAGAAAGAGTTTATTTATTTATTTATTTTATCTCCAGTCTCTGCAGTGAACTTACAGTGGTTTGGTACTACTGTAGCTTGACTGTAACGATCTGGCAATGTAGAAGATTGTTGCAAGGGTTTGCTTGGGTGACTGAGCGGAGGAGCTGGATTTGCTGGAGACCTCGCCCAAGTAGATGATGACAACTGACTGGCTGGGTGATGAGAGGGAGGTGGCCAACAAAGTGGCTGAACCAGGGAAAAAGGTGTCTCCCCTGAAGCTCCAGAGAGTGAAATGCCCACAGCCTGGGCGTAGAGGTGCCTTGATGGTAGAGGTGCCTTGATGGTGTAAATTTAGCTTACCGAAAAATTGGGGCGATTGAGATTAATCCCTGACCAGCAGGCAGAAAAGCGTACGAGCCACGACGGAGGGGGTCGGTGATTGCTGCCTCTGCAGATCGACAGTTTGCTTGTCATGATGCTATGCACAGCAACGAGATGGCTCAGACGTTTTCGTGAAATGGAGGTGTAAGGTTGTGTGTAAGTCATGGGTGTAGGCCTCGGGGACAGATGTTGACGAGTTGTTTCGAATGTTGGAGCCTTCGGGAGCTGAAGGTTGTGGGGTCGGGGGAGTGTAATGCCCGAAGTGCAGGAAGGAAGAGCTGCGGACTGCCATAGAGGACTTCGACAGAGTACGTCATGACCTTTAGATACCTTGTTGCTGGGCGAGAGATTTCTTGTGTGGGGGATACCACGACATTAGCATTTGTTTGTCTTCTGAGTACAGATACACACACACACACACAGAGGCATCTGTATGTACTGTCTTTTGTGTTGGCGCTCGGCTCGTGTAGCTTTGGCAGGCTATGGCTGTCTGACAACATTTGCAGATTCCAATCCGAGTCCGGGTTTTTGCTTTGTTTGATGCCCTTGAAGGAAGAGCTTACGTATTGCAATGGAGACCCTTTAATTCTTTAGTCTCATTTGCTGAAATGATGTTTTGTCCCTGTTGTACAGGCAAGCGTAGAACCTGATGCGCCTGAAGATTTCTGAGAGTTACCGAGGCGGTTACCTCTGAAGCATGTTTATCTCTCAGGATCTTGTGTAACACAGACGGCAGCTTTGATTTAATATGTTTTCAGCGGACGCTCCCATCTGAGCCCGAGACTAAAGCTCTTATTCGACCAAGAAATCATCAGTACCGAAGGGCATTTTATTACGTTGGAAGTGGGTCTTTAGTTGTTGATAATGTTGTCTTCATATCCCTTGTAGCAGGCACTGGAAATGCTCTTTCATGGGAAGACATTCAAGCAAGGAGAAGGTTTAAGATTTCTTTCGCCTTGAGGTTGTTTCAGGGCCCTGCATCTACGGTGGATGGTGAGTCATTCCCTGCCACTGAAGTGAAGTGTTCCAGGAGAGATGAATGTCACAAATGGGTGTGCATATTAATAATCTGAAGATCGAGTTTTCGAAAGATCGTAGGAATTGTCGAGTCACTAGAGATAGAGGTATCATCAGGCCAATAAATGATATTGGCACTTCGCTTGGTTTGTTCAATAAACGCTGCTGCGAAGTCTTTCAATGGGTGTTGCTGGTGCTACCCGATGAAGCTCCTCGAAGACTTCTACTTTAAACTGTAGCTTCTTACGAATCACCTTTGAACATTGATAGTACAGAACTTGGAATGGCAGGAAATCTTGACTAGTGGCGACTTAATTTTTTTTGGACATTTGGATACTGAAATGGTTTACAAGGAATTGTGAAGCATAAACCGCAGGCATTCTATATTTGCTTGATTTAGTCTTCTTCTGGGAAGTTTAAAATAGTTTAATCTTGCCACTCTTCGAGGCTAAGTGTATTTCTCAGGGCGCTCGCTTTCGGCATGATATGCCAGTTTTACCTCCTGATGTCGATATCAACTACCCTTCATAAAACTTGCTGTATACATGGTCTACCCTGATGTGTTCTCAACAGTGGAACTTGACTTCATCCTCAGCTCCATTGGAAAGGCCAAGAGTTTAGCTACTTCTGAGGACCAAATACTTATCTTTTGTTCATTTGAAAATCAAAATTTCTCAAGGTGTCCGAGTCGGTAGTCTTTGGTTTTAGAAATACTGGTATGGATTCTCAAGCCATATCAGAGTCATTATGTCTCTCGCCAAGTCATTTCTTTGCCTCTAGGCCCTACATTATACTTTTCTGTCTTACTGAAAATAACTTTCGTGCACATCTAAAAGTCAAATACTCAATCCTATCTATCTGTAGTAGATTAACCGAGGTTGTACTCTGTGTTTCATGATTTGGTTCATCCGCTCATTTGGACCGCAAACCTTTCTTGAAGCTGCGTCTTCTAAATCCTTGAATCTTTTTCTACTTTTTATTTTTAATTTTATTTTTTTGCATGATTAAATCTTCACAATAGTTAATCCCTCAAGATGACATTTTTCGATTCTGGAACTAAGTGATCTAGGTACACGAAAATAATCTGTTGTCAAGTGTTAGTCATCAGTCCGGCTAGCTGATGCTCCGTTATTGTCTACAGCCGAAGGTGTCAAGTTCCTCGTAGGAAATGTAGCTCCCAAAAAGGGAGCCTGATTCTCAAATTACATTGCTACTTTTCGCAGGCTCTTGAAAGCGGCTGAAGGTCGAAGCAGCGAGTAGAGCACAATGGGGAAATCAAACAAGCCTACTAAGTGGTTCAAAGCTGTGAAGAAGGCCTTCCGGTCACCATCCAAGGAGAGACCGCATACTTCAGATCAGGATACGGTAAGGTTATGGAACAATGTAGGGTCCAGATTGCGTTACTGGATGGCAAGTTCATTGGAAAATCACACCAAATTTTCTAATAGGTCGTTTAGCTGAAACTTTATGCTTTAATATTGAGGTGCTGGTTGTATTCGCTTCTATAACTCACATTGCTCGAGTTTCTCAGACCTTCAATCTACTGCTGGGCACCGGAGTTTTACAAGTAGTGTCGACTCAGCTAATTGAATGATGTGAAACTTCCAATGCAGAAGATTGATGCTAATGATCAAAAACTCCTCGCCAAGCATGACATCTCACTGACATCTCACCAAGTGCTAACGCCTCATCCACTCCCATCGTATGAAATTGTCACTCAAGACGAGGTTGGGGTTGAGCAGAGCCGAGGGCAACCACTGCCCACGCCAGAAGCTGTGGATTCTATTATTTCTCTTAAACTTCAGGAAAAAGAATCAGAAAATTTGGTACGAGTGGAGGATAACACAGAAGTTCACAAACAACAGGATGACGATGATGACAGCTCTTTGAGTGAAGAAGAAGAGGCAGCTCTTAGGATTCAGCAACGCTTTTCGGAACCCTTGGTACGTTGCCAAACCTTCCATTCAGAGAACGCAAGACCTCAATGTCCAGATGTGGAAACTCACCGTCGTTCAATTACTGTGTTCAGCGTACAAGGGGAAGAAGCGTTTACCATCTCATAGTTGTGTGTTTGACAGGCGTTGAACGGATTAATAAAACTTCAAGCATTGGTCCGAGGACATCAAGTGCGTAGACAAGCATCCACGACACTTCAAACGATGGAAGCTATTGTCCGTGTCCAATCTGTCTATCGAGGACGGCTTGTTCGAAAGTCGAAGGATGGTCGGGCTGTGCGAAGCAGGATATCAAAGCGGCGACGACTCAGTACTCGGGGTGGCTTACATGGGGTATGGCCCACTTCTCTCACAGATCTGGCATTTGAGCATTCTCTGTAGGATAGGGGAATCCTTCCAAATCTGGAAGAAAATGAACCCTGTACATACACATCCTACTCAGCTCACGGTGTCTTTCTGTTCAGACTGTAAGTAGATGCGAATTACCAGCTGAACAGCCCCAGACAAGCGGACGTGAAGATGAAACGTTCAAACAGAAACGACCCACGGGGAGTCTCCTAACTGAGCAGGTACTCCACGTCCATAAAAATTTCTGATCGTGGGTGCAAAAGTTTCCTTTCTCAGTGGAGAATATATGTTAAGGATGATGGTGCTCACAATATTTGTTCAAAGCTCCAATTCACATTGTGTAGTGTTTCTGAGATTCCAAGTGCATTTACCCTATCGATCCTACAGAAGCATGTTAAACCTGACACAGAGTTGGAGTTATGTCGCAGTTGAAGAGGAGTGCTCCGAACCAAGGTTCATTGTTCATTGACTGTGACCCAAGCCAACCTCACTGGGGTTGGACATGGCTGGAGCTATGGTCCAATGCCAGGTCATGGGAGATACGCAATGCTGAGGAGCCAAAAAGTTTTAAGAATTCAAAAGAAACGTCAAAAGATTCCAAGGATTCAAAAGACTTCATAGAAATCATCCCATCGCGGAAGAACTCGAAGGTATACACTACAAAGGAGGTGGACGTGAACACCCTTAAAGTGAAGAGTAATGAGGACTGCATCTCTAGCCCCACTCCTGCGAAGTCCAGATCCCCTTCAAGCCCCTTGCCTGAGAAGAAGGAGTCTGCCCAAGGTCCTAGTCCCATCCCTGAAAAGAAGGAGTCTTCCCGAGGCCTCAGTCCCTTGCTTGAGAAGAAGGATCCAGCCAGTGTCAAATCCTCGAATATCTTATCCGAGAAGAAAGAATCTGGTCGAGTTTCAAGCCACACTCACGAGAAAAAGAAACCCATCGGGCCTTCAAGCCCTTTCTCTGAGAAGAAGGATTCTACACGATCATCTCCATGCCCTGCGTCCGAGAAAAAAGAAACTACTGACAGATCGTCAACCCAGTTGTTCTCCTTGCCCGAGAAAAAAGAGCCTAGATGTGCTGGAGTAGAATGCCGTGCACCGACGCCTGTTCCATTACCTCTTCCTCCCACATCGTCTCCAACTTCACACACGCATCGCGCAAATGTCAAACCACCGCCCATTGAAGTGCCTACTCATCCAAGCTTGGAAGAAGACAGACCCTCACAGTTCTCGGGGCCAAGAACTCCTCAAGAAACTAAGAAAGCACCCCCATCTCCAGTATCCTCAGACACTGAATCAATGCATTTACAGCCTTCGCCACAAGCGATGAATGCATCGCTTCATGTCCCCGGAAGGTCAGAAGGTCTGAATTCCGCAGAAGATGATCTAGCTGTGACTATGGAGCATTTGGTCTTACCAGAAGCGCACAGCTATGACGAAGGGGACACTAATGAAGCGACGAATGGAGCGTTGAATGGAGAAGACCACAGCGACTGTCTGTCCGCTTCGAATGGTGCACATCAACTTGTGGAAGGCACACCAAGCGTCAAGGGCTCAGTCTCAGGTAGTCGGCTTGACGTCATTTTACGTGGCGGTACCCGAAGATATGTTTTATTTATTTACTTTTGATTGTGAGTTACAGTTCAAACATGAGAAGAATGTTCATTCGTTATGATTCTAAACCCGTTGCCGTTAATGCTCAGACGTCATCAATGGACACCCCAATAGTGGACACCAGGAAAACGTTGACAGCAAAGTGAAGAAAGGAGAGAAGGTCGGCGAAAACGGAGATAGCCCCATCCCAAGCAAGCGACCGACATGCCGCTATATGGCTGCAACTGAGTCTGCCAAGGCTAAGTTTCGGTCATCCAGCAATCCGAAGACAAGAAATTCTGACACCCCAGAATCCCCTGCCAAGACGCCGAAGCGTTATTCTATTGGGGGTACGCCTCCGAGCAAGGGAACCGATTCTCCCAAGACCACCTTCGTCACAAAGAAGGCCCACTCGTTCCAGGCACGTCAATTTTTAGATCGAATAGAAGAGCGAGAAATTCGTAATGTTAGAATAAAGCTGAAGAGATGCACCAGGAATGATCAGAACCTTACCTTGTGTAGGGGTTCTAAGTGACTTTCTAACCATCTTACGTTCAACTTGCAGAACCGAGGGAGTCCAAGTCCCAAAGCAGGAAATTCGAAAGAGAAGCCATCTCGGGGCGTGGAGACCGGAGCTGAGTCGCCTGCCCGCAGAAATTCATTTGGAGGAGGAGCCACGAGGTGGAGAACCTGATCGGTATGAAGAAGCACCGATGGCAAATGTTGAGTATGTGATTCTCCGTCCCTTCGATTAATGTGATCGTGTAGTTGTTGCAAACGCATAAGGAACTTTGATTCGGTTCAAGTATTGTCGTAGCCGTAGCATGCAATTAGTGGGATCCTTTCGAGTAGTTTATGTACGAAGAATTTAATAGCGGTAACTAGATTATGTGCACGTGGAACTAAAAATTTGTGTGTGGGGCTATCTTCTCTTTAATTTTGAGTCCCCTTGTGACTTCGCTGACAATGCCCAGAATTATTAGGTTGGGGACCATTCACTAGCAGTTCTTGTGGTTACTGCATCATTTTGTTTGGCCTAGAGCCTCTTCTGAGTAAAGTCTACAATGCTTTTCCCATTCTTAGAGCTTTTAATGTGCAATGAAATCTGTGTAGTGCTAAGAATTCAATCAGTCTGGTCGTGCACCGATTGAAGGCATCGAATTAGCCTATGAATCTGTGATGAGTTGACCGAGGTTTCGATCTGTGTATGCTGGGTCCCCCCAGGCTTAGATGCGTGTCTCGTCGGCGTTGTACACGTAGCGTGGATCTCAAAGTCAACAAGCTTTCAGGTGGTGGCACCGAAGTGCCAACTACGAGAATCGTACTTATCCTCTGCTACGACTACTTTTATGTACACTCCACTCTTAGTCAACCCTGACTTTTCCAGTGCAATCGTGATTTACGTACCTGAATAATTCACTCAGTTTGTGCACTAAAAGTCATCGCTCCGTTATCCGGATATTAAATCTGCAATGGTTCCCACATGAACCGTGCAAATTCACAAACCGCTGCTCTCATGACCACTACAATCCAACTTCACACTGTCATGTTTGGATACAATAATGTGTAGCTGGGGACGATGGGGCTGGAATCGGTTGTCATTTGTCATGTACCAGAAGGGACCCAAATCTTCGGTATTGCAGCTGACTAGCAATAGTCAACCCACAGCTGATCTCGGCCGTGTTGCAATGTAAGAATGCTTGTAAGGAGCTCCACTCAGGGTTTTCATTATAACCTCTGTGCCCCAGTTTGATGTGAACATTTGAGTTGCATCCAATTCTCTAAGCTATGGCGTCGATTAGGATGTTGTTGCTTGTGGTAAGCTTCACAGAGTACAATTCAAGTGGGATGATTACATTCAATGTATTAGGAGTTTAGGACAAAGTCAATGTCGCAATGTTTATCGATTAGAGTGGTTTGTCAATTTGAGTAATGTCCGAGGCTGCACATGATAGCATTGATTGACCTATTCCATGTACTCCACTCGTGTAACGAAGCGCATCGCCATGTTCACCAGGTTCTTGCAGCTAGCGTCGCAAACACAGTCTATGGCACACGAGCACCGTCCCGCATGTTGAGGGTCGAAGGACCACCGGTTAGGTATCAAGACTGCAAACTGAAGTTCGGCCCATGGCCTCCGAATCTGCCCAAAGGCTCCACCGCATGGTCGGATGGCCAGCACGCTAACATGTCCTCGTTTTTGATAAGCTTCACGCCCAAGGGTGTCAAGGGCATCGAGACTGAGTGGGTTAGCTTCCTAACAAAAGACAAGAAGACTCCTTCCTACGCCAAGTTCGCCCACGGAACGATTACCGGCAGAATGAAGTCCAAGGTAATTGTGTCTCCCACTTCATTTCTCCTCCCATCGCCATTTCCTTAAATCCCCACATAACTTTCAAAAATCAACTTGCAACATCGTCAGCAAAGCCAAACATAAAGTTGGGGTAGAAATTCTTCAGTGACGGTTCCTTCCAGGTGTGACAAGGATTTCTCTAGTGCTTAATTGCAACACGTGCTAATGAGGACATACGGATTGTTTGTAGACGGTGTGGAGAGTGAACGACCCTAACAACATGCCATACGTGCGAGTCGGAGGAACTTATAATCGATACGGTCTTGACTCCATTTCCTTCTTTGACAGCAACGAAAACCAGTACATCTGGGGAGACTTCGAGAACCCAGCTTCGACACACTTCTTTTCCCCCAAAAACAAGGGGTACGTGGTAGGGTTCTTCGGGGCCAACAACAAGACGCATCTCACCCAAATCGGGGTGTGCATGTCTGGACCGCGCAGATGATAAGATGCTTCATTCCAGAAAGCAAACACACAACAATTTAACACTCGATTTCTTCCAGCCTACTGTTAATATGTAGTTGAACAACTAGTAGTTTCAGTGAACCCTCGAAGGATACTGCTGCGGCGTGTAGTGTGCGAGGAAGTGTTATCCTCTCCAGAATGAATTTTAATCCCTGTGCATGTTTTCATCATGTAATTGCTCAACTTGCTTATGTTGCTTTTCCGCTGAAATAATCGAGAGATATTCGCTTTCTAAAGAATAGAGCACGTCTTTTCGTCGATTATCAATGTAATAGATCACTGATGGGGTATCCTCCTCCAGTACCCATCTTCTCTGGTGATCGGCTTGTCTGCTTGCATATCCTGTGAACGAAAAGAAGCTCTAACACTAACGCAATAAAACATAGCTGCCATCATGTTGGAGAGTAAGTCTTTGTTGCATTAGCAGTGTGAGGAGAGAGATTCATCTCTATCCTGCAGAGGAAAAGGGGTGCTGTGTAAGCTCCACTACTGTTATCTTCAATAGAAGCAGCGACTTAGACGCTTCGCAAAGCAAGCTTGACCTGCACTCTTTATTGGATTTCACGATGAACGTTTTATAATCCCCTTTTTAAACTATTCGGTCTCTATTTCAGTACATTCTAGATATGTTTATTAACATCCTCATAAAGTCCTTACATACCAGGCTGTTTGGTCAGTCAAGTGAGCTTCGATGTTACTGAAATTTTCAAAAGACTCACTACTGTTCCTTCACCGATTACGCTCAAATTGTGTCCGATTTATAGCTTTTTCCATTGATTGGTCGAAAAAGTATTAGTTGCTAATAAACAAAATTAGAATAATTTGACCTAATTTTGACAACATTCTTTGTGAACAATTGCATTTACGTAGTATAATCCCAGCATCAGTAACGTTCAACTCATCTCAATAATCTTTTTCCTAATTGCAATTGTTCGCATTGTTCAAATTATATTTTCAATTATATATATATATATATATATATATACATATACATTAGTGGAAACCCGTGCAGTTGGCCACGGAAAAGTAGTAAAATTTTAATAATTTAGCTTATAATAAAACTTGAATTATTTAATTGTATTAATTAAATATTAATAATGTTGAAAGTATTATTTGAAATTTAAAAAATAAAAAATAAAAACAGATACACACAATGTATTTAATAAATTAATAATAAATAAAAAGATTTAATAATAATAAAGTATTAGATGTGGGTAATTTAATAAAAATAAATTTTCATATTAATATCAATAGTTAAATATTTATTTTATTTCATATTATTAAAAGTTGACATTTTAAGTAAAAAATATTTTTTTTCCAAAAGTAAAATTAAAAATTATAATTAGGATCATTTTATCATTATTTTAAATATATGATATCAAAAAAAAAACATTGTGTCAAATTTCCACAACAGACAACAACAGTATATGATGAACTAGTGCATTTTTTTTTTTTTTTTTTTTTTTTTTTTTTGTTATTTTTTCACGTTTTAAGGTTAACACATTTCAAAAATAATCACTGAAGATGCCATCCCTGCGCAACCACTCATAAACAATGATCATAACCCAAAAAAAAACTAAACAAAAACTGAAAAAATGATTTTTTTTTTTTGAAAGATTGAAATGCATGGAGTTTAATTTTCTTAAAACAGTTGTTTTATTTTCAACCCTCAAATTCATCATGCTGCTTGTTTCAAATAAGATTTCTATGATTTTCTTCCTAGAACCCCTTCGTGAAATGGAAACAAACAAATGGTAGAACAGACAAAATTATTAGTTCCAGCAGATAACAATTCCAATCCCTCGTATCGCACAGCTTGCCGAGAAGCCCCTTGAGTTATTCAGTTGCTACACAGACCTTGCAACTCATCCCTCCGCTCTCTCTTAACACCCATCTGGCGCTCATTGAACGGGTATTCCAGGTACGTGTTGAATCGTCGGATGAACGATATGTTGGTATCCTCCCACTGCACTGGGTACGTCAGGTCGATCTTTTTCCCAGAAATCACCTTGTCCGCTAGCAAGACCCAGAGCTTGAGCTCTGTCCAGAACGGCAGCCTCGTGCAGTGCATGCAGGTGTGGAATCCCATTGGCCAGACCAGGTTCGAGACCTTCTCTTACTTGCCCCCATTGAGCGATGATGCCATTGCCAGGTAGGTGGAGTACATGATCCATCAAAAGCTGATCCCTTGCCTCGAGTTCGACATGATAAGTCTCACGAACAATAGCTCTAACATAGCGAAAATAACATTGATATCAAGCAATGTAAAACATGCCTGCAAGCGGCCATCCTCGCACAGATTCCCGAGCCACGACTCAATTCTGTGGTAACTCCAGCTTTCGCAGATGACCCACAATACTCGGCTCGTGTCCTTTGTAATCTAGAAGTTAATTCTCGCCTCGTGTGGGGTGGTTCCAGCATTTGTCTTCGAGAATCCGAACCCAGTCCACAAAGGCGGAGTAGAGCAGAGGTGAAGGACCTGATCTTCGCTGCTCATGTTATTCTCCAGTTCAATAATAAACTTAAATTTTTGAATCACCCCGCAGATTGTTACCAGAGACGTAAATAAGCTAAGAAAAAACAGTCGTCCACCAGTTGTGGCAGGTCAATAGGTTTGATTGCGCAACCGCAGTGAGGAGCACGCCCTGGAAGACACTGTAAAACCCTACTAACTGATAAATCTCATTATACAGAGAGCTGGTTTGCTTCTTCTTCTTCTCGGCTCTGATGACGAACAGGTCGTCCTTCTCCGTCCACATGTATACTTCGCGCAAGAGTTCAAACACTATGAAATCCGTTGTACGTAATGCCATGGTTACAACTGAAAAATGTGTTCTGCCCAGTAAATATTTTGTATAGATTACTGCTAACATTCTTCGTCAAAAGGATTATAATAATGACCGGTTTAAGGTTATGTGAAGCACTGTATTAATGTTGACTTAAGACGCTTCCAGATTCAATTGCTAGCATTACATTCGACATGAAATTAGGGAATTTCAAGAAATTGAATAATTCTATTCTTATCGCCCTACAGCCACAGTAGAACAGTATACATATCCTTGAGCAAAAGTATGAAGTTTACAATGTTCTCGCCCAACTCTTCGTAGCTGAGAGACATATACTGACACATTCTTAATTGCTTGGACCTTCAATCACCAACATTTGTCTAAGAAAAGCGAATAGATTGATAAAGAGGCTAATTTTTCAAGAAGTCATTTCATCTAAGATGCAACACGCAACACTCTGAAGGTTTAAGAGTGTGAAAGTACCTGCTCTGTGACCATAAATCCTGCATCCCGCATCGAGGTGATAGTCTTTAACATCAATTTATTCTTCACAAAGGACATCTGCATGTAAAAACATACTGGTTAAAATCTCAAATGTGGTATTCGTGAACATGGACGTTGATCACCCACAGAGAAGCATGAAGATAACTGGTACCACCTGGGGAAGTGGAAGCAAGTGGAAGCAGATCTCGTTGATGTGAGCAAACATCGTGGATCTGGAGTTGCAACTACAGATGCGGCCGTCGATTCACCTAGACACGGTACTGTTTCTACAAATTGCACAAATGCACAAATGCACAATTTCAAATAGACAGCTACTTTGTTTGATTTTTGATAGATAAAAGATTGAGTTAGCTTTTTTGCTTCACTTTTGACAAAAAGGATGAGGCATGCGGCCAATCATAGAGCGTTTTTATCTCTTCTTGTTTGTCTCCTAAGCTGCCTTATATAATAGATATTTATTTCATGTTCTTAAGATTGTAACCATGTTATTCAGTAAATAAAAAAGGCTGAGAAACATCAAAAAGTACACTCCATAATTTAATTTTTTATTCGATTTTTTGCATTGTGCAAGTCAACCGTAGGTCCATCAAACTTCGGGTCTTCATACTTGAAAGAAATAAAGCTTCATTTTAAAATCGCATTTCGTCTTATTTTAGCTGAGATCTCAACCTAGCCAGAGCTTCAATGCATGTTTGTTTACATACAGCAGACACTGATGAGTGTATTGTTCTTTATTGCTTATTAGTATTATTCAGATTGTTCTCATTTCATTCCTTCCGATCAACCGAAGCCCCCTTCATTGTGTGATCCTTCAAGGACGAGTTGCATTCTGAGCCATATTACCAGCACCTTGGAGCAACTACGCAGGGGGAGTTGTGAATAGTCTCCAACTGAGAAGAGCCCGGGAAACTTGTGTCTGCAATGCTAAGCTCGCTCGATGATGAATTTACAATGGACGGGAAAAACCTTCGGAGAATCCATTCCCAGCATCAGCTTTCTTCCAGACTGAAACCTTGATATCTATCTTGTGAAGCGCGACGATGCTTGTATTGCATGACGTGACATTGTGAAGTTTGACGATACCGAGCCGAGAACTGAAGCGTGGTGGAGTCTGTTCGGTCCAAGAGTTACAATCGCACCGCGACTGTCGTGCAAGGAGTTGTCAGTAATTAGAGGACTTGCTTGGTTTCGGTTTCTCGTGATAACACAACCAGAAAAAGCTAGTGACCTCTGGAAGTAACAACCAATGTTGAATCCTTCCCAAAAAGAAGAAGTAGAAGCGGTCACCTGCGGATCAGTACAGTGCTGGATCTGGCGCCGGCACCAACTGCTTGCCTACTCGTCCGCCTCTCCATGTAGCCCGTGGATGCGGCGTCGCCGCTGACTAACGCCAGGACGGTTTTCTCCTAACGGCGGTTGTCGCTGACGCAGCCCGTGGACTGGACGCGGGATGCTGCGCGGCCGCGGCGGTTTTCGGCCCGAGAGTCAGGCTGATTGATGGTCTCGATACCATTCTATATATATATATATACTTCGCACATAAAGATGGTTTCGTGGTGTTTGATACTTGACATTTTCTGTATCTTACATGTTAAAATAGTAATGTATCGACCCTCTTGACATTAAAATACTTACATTGCAATGTATCGACCCTCTTGACATTAAAATACTTACATTGCAATGTATCGACCCTCTTGACATTGTTAAATGATAACAAGTTATTTTTATTTTTATTTTTTTTTGAATTGATCAAATGATGTCATTTTTAAAATGTTGTACTGACTGGGAATCAACCAGTCCCTTCCTTTCTCTCTGCAAAGAGCCAAGTTTTCTTTTATATTCAGGTCCAAATTACGCAAGATATTTTTGAAAGTTCAAATAATCAAAGCTTCATTGTTGCTTGTAAAATTCCTAAGCACTAGAAATACCAGAGATTTGAAAATAAAATTAAAAAAATAAATAGCATATATATATATATACACACACATATCAAAGTAAGGTTACTATTTCAGGTTTAATCGAAATTGCAATTAGATTCTCTTATAACGAATCAAATGAGACGAAAAAATCAATCCTAATGCAAAATAAAAGCCATGAATCTAAATATAAATATATGTCCAGTATTTTATTTTATTCATATTAAATATTCAAAATAAAAGCCATGAATCTAAATATAAATATATTCAAAATAAATGGTTTTTTGAAATCCTTCACAAATTAATACGAATATAAATATAAATATTAAAAAAAAAATCTTAAAGATTCAAAATTAAAATATTATCTATTCTTAGATACAAATTTGACATTAATCCTATTTTCAGAAATTTATACACGTATATATGTAAATATACTATTTTTTATTTTAAAAATAAATTTTAAAATCAATCTATTTTTTAAAGAGACGAAAAAAATTCATAGAAAAATATAAAAATAACAATATTGAAATAAATATAAAAAAATTTAAGATCTTAAATTCATCTACATTACATAATATAATTGAAATAAATATATCAATTAAGTTTTGCACTACAATAAATATTCATTATTCCATCTAAACACTTTTTAAATCTAAATTCACATTTTATTTAATAATATTGATCTTATGGATAATTTATATTTGAATTTTTGACATTAAATATTTACATTAAATAAAGAATAAAAGAATAAAATAAAAAATAAAAATAAAAACTAAGAAAGAATAAAAGAAAAATATTAAAATTAATTTACTGATATTTACTAAAGGGAGTTTTACATCCAAAAGCCTACTTTAAATGATTATGGTATGAAACCCTTACAAAGGCCTCCTACATTAAAAATAACATCTTTTTTTTAATAGCCTTGAAAGTATATAATGACAAGGAGGTATAAAATAAACCACATCATTTTTTTGTAAGTTAAAATATTTCCATACATATTTTAATTTTGAATATTTTAAAAAACATAATTAAATTATTTAAAAAAAATTAATGGTTTTTTTCAGGAAATTTGAGGCAACTTCTTAATTTTATGTAAAGAACCTTCTAATGTAAGCTTATCACAAATTTTGAGCAACAACGTTGTTTATGTTTTGTAGAAAAAAAACCATTCCACCTCATATTTTATATATTAATAAGTTGAGGTATTAAATTCTAGGATATATTAAACTACTACTTATATCTCTAGCTTTTTTAATAAAAAACCATTTATAAATATAAAAATCACATAAATATTTAAATATAATTAGAAGTATTAAAATATTATTTTTTATGATTTTAATATTATTATTTTTCTATAAAAATTCAATATATAGTTTTTATTAGCTTATAAAATTCCAAACTAACTTATTCAAATCACTATTGATTCAGCTATTTTAGTTTTTTTTATAAATTTCTTTTTGGAGATTTTGTAATTTTAAGTCAATATCAAAAAGTATTAAAATATTTTATTTTATTTAGAACTTTTGAATTTTCTACTTCAGTTGTAGTATTAAATTTTCTACTTCATTTAAAGGTTATTAGTAATTTTTTAACTTTGAACTTTTACATTACCGGACCAAAAATAATTATAAATAATATTGACACCATTTAATATTTATTCTTAGTAGATATATTAAGTAATAAATTTTTTATTGAAGTTTTATTATATTATCATTTTTTTCTTTTATCTTTGTATTTTTTTAAAAAATATTCAACTATATATATATATATATATATATATAATAGTAATTTTTAATACAAATAAAAATATATTTAAATTATTTATCACCTAATCAATTAACCAATGCATATATAAACTTAAAACATAATATTGTCACGGCCATAATCATGTAAGCTAATAATTACATATACAAATAGGTAGAAGTAAGTAAAAATAGGTAAAAGTAAGTTAATTCTATAATATTTAATATAAAGGCTTCTTAGAAGCTTCCTAGACGCTGTTTTGACTTCATAGGTGTCTTTAATTGACTTTTTGGATTAGAAACGTGGTCAACAAGTTGGCCATGTGCCACACATGTTGTTAGCTTGAAGATCAAGGTAACTATGTGGCCTACACGTAGAAAAACTTGCCTTGTAAGTCAAGGCATGTGTCCTACAAAGTCAACACATATTGGAGGTCCTATAGAACGTCGCCACGTAGCCCCTAGTTAGATAGTATATATAGAGACAAGAGTGAAGGCTTCTTCACTCTTGTCAACTCCTTTCTTGCTTCTAGTCTAGTTTCAAGGGTTTCTAGTTTTCTTATCTTTTGGCAATAGCCATTCCAGTTTCTATTTCAATATATATACTTGTTTATATATATTTTGTTACCTCTCTTTGAGTGAAGGCTCACTTGTCTGAATTATTTTTTCATCAAGTTCTTGTCCTTGATAAATATTTAATTTTCTATATATATATATATATATATATATATATATATATAATAAGCTAAAATTTAAATTTATTTTATATTAAATTTATATCAAGAATTATATAAAATTTAAAATATAATACTTGTAGAAGTATTTTAAATGTTCAAATCGAATTTAATATAATCACTACATTTTAAAGCCTAACTTAAGATATACACTTTGCTTCTTCAAGAAGCCAAACATTGTTGTATTATGTAAAAATTAGCCTATGAATGCCTTAGGCAACTTATTGTAGAAGAATTTGATCTTACCTTGAGGTTCAATTTACAATCCAAAAATAATACAAAAGTTATTTATAAACATCTTTTAAGTAATTTTAAAAAATCTAGTTAAGCTTTTAAATATATTAAGTATAACTTATTAACTTAAGAAAAATCCTAGAAATATCTTATTTTACTCTAATCAATTCCAAATAAACTTTAAATAATCCTTAATAATCCGAATTAAGTCCTAAAGAACTCCTAAATAAATCATAAAAAAATTATATATTTATATATATATATATATATATATATATATGTATTTTTAAAGAATTTATATTAAAAGAAAAGAAAAGAAAAGAAAAGAAACACACACATACACAAAAATCTTTAAAAATATTTATAAAATCCTAACTAATCATAAAGAAAACTCATGTAAATACTAATTAAATCATAATCAAATTCTATGTAAAATCTAAAAAATCTTTATCAAATTTTTAATAAATCTTAACAAATTCTAATCAAAACATAATCAAATCTTAAGTAAATCCTAAAAAATCCTAATTAAATCCTTACTAAATCTAATATAAATTCTATAGCAAATTTAAAACCTAAATATTATTAATATAATTTATGATCTCAATTTAAAATTTTAAAACTTCTTAATATATTAATTAAAAATAAGCCCAAAACATTTGGAGAGATCAAAACTTATAGATTAGAAGAAAAAGCTCCTAATTTACTTGGATGCCAACTATCTTCTTTCTCCAAACTTGATGTTAATCTTCTAGTGTCAATAGCTTCTATTTGTACTATTTACTCACTCTAAAAATTTACAAAATTTTTAGAAACTTAGTCAATTATTATCACACAAAAGAATCACATATATTTTTCCATAGATTGCTTAAAATCATAGAAACTCTCAATGATCCTCAAAATCTAATTTCTAAGATCCTAATCCTCTTAAATTTTTAATTATTTTTAATCTAACCATCCAATTATGCTTAATTTTAATACATCCAAAAAAAATATATTAAAAAACCTACTATGATTTTATGCCCCAAGATTTGATTTAAATCATGGTTCATAATTGATCCTCTTTAGATATCAATCTAAGATTTTCTTATGTAATTTTTGTTGAAAGCTACTCTTTGCTTTTACTTATAGATTCCTAAAATGTTCTTTTTGTTGATCTACTTTATTTATTTTTTATTTATGGTTTTTCAAAGTAAGTAGAGGTTTTTTTAATAAAAATAAATCAACATTCAATTATTTTATAATATATTTATAATTTTTACATGTTTTTTTTAATTAATTTGATATTTTATTATCAATTAAGCTCTTCCATATTATAATAATTATTTTTCTCTTCCATCTAATAGCCATATTATAATACATTAATGTAAGAAAGGACAAAGCATAATTCCATCAAATAAGAACTTAATATCCAATAATACTTCAAGAATATAATATATAGTAATAAATTTTAATTATGTAAAATTATAAAATAATATATTTTTATTTTTTATAATATATTATATTATAGATATTTTTAGCTATTAACAATCTTACTTTATAATAAGTATGAAAGATACTTAATCCTCTTCTAAAAGTTTTTATTTAAATTATCATTATATTTAGATTTTATCTTCTTTTATTGACCATATATTAATTTATATATATATATATATATATATATATATATATATGTGTGGTTTTTTTAAATTTATACTTGTTGATTTTGTAATTATGGTCTGATTTCTTACAAAGTAAGTAGATTTTTTCTTAAGTAAAATATCTTTTTATGTTATTTTTGTGCTTTCTAGAAAACATTCTAAATTTTTTCAATAATCTTAAGTATTTTATATTGATAATTATTTTATAAACACCAAAGATACACAAAAATACTATGAAATCACAAAATCAAACTAATTTTACTAAATATAGGTGGTCGAAAAGATTAGATAATTCAATAAATAGATATAAAATAAATCCTAGTTGGGATCAATATATTAATCTTAGAGCAAATAAAAATTTATTATATGAGAATTTATTGATAGTCGTTTTCAAGAATATGTGCCATCTTATATATCATATATATATATATATATATATATATATATTTACAGAAATAATATTATTTTGAAATTAATTTATTATTAAAAGCTTATAGCTTATTATTAACAATATCCATTATTTTTTCATATTGAAAAGAGTTATTATTTTAAAATTATATTAGAATAAAATATTCGTAATTTTTTTACTTTTCAATCTTATGGTAAAAAGTCAACTTGTTTTTTTAATAAGTATGAAAATAAGCTAATGATTGAATCTAATGAACAATTAAATATGTGTTTTTTTATTTTAATGTTACAAGAAGTATAAATACTTGAAGATTTTAAGATAGATAATTCTACCTTTGAATTTTAGTATAATAAAATTATTTCTCATAATGTTATTAAACCTTTTCTTTTATATTCTATTAATTGTTTTATAATTTGTATCACTATTATTATTTTTTTAGTAAATTTTACTAATTTTTCTACTTGAGTAGGTTAAGTAAGTTTTTTTTCATAAGAATTTAAGGTGTTTTGAAGAAAACAGAGACTCTTTAAGTAAAATAAATATATCTTGTATATTTGTCTATGAAAAGATAAATTTCTCTATTAATGTTAACAGTATTTTTTGTATAAAATTTGAAATATTATTTTATATTTTTTTTTAAGAATATCAAAAAGTAATTCTTTAGCACAAATAATAGAACATTAAATCTTAAAAACTCCAACATGATTAATATAAAAAGATACATAGTAAAGAAGATAAAATCTAATTGTTTATAATAAGTGGTTAATTTAAGAGAAAAAACATAACTACTCTTTATACAAGATATATTATAATAAGAAGTTTTATATTTTTTAAAACATACTAAAATCTTTATAATAAAATTATTTTTATTTTTGAATACTTTCATCTATTTTTAAAATAATAGAAATTGATAGTTATTTTTATTTAATAATTAATATCTCATATCCTAAAAAATAATATTTAATTGATAAAACTTTATTTTATTTTAAATAATTAAATTTCAATTTCAATTGTAAGTAGTACGAACTTTTTACAATATTATCCAACATTGAAAATTTACTTTCAAGGTCATGTATTAATTGTATTCTATTTCATTATCTATTTTTTAAAAACTTCTAATTTAATTTTGATATTCTAGAGGTAGTTATGCTAAAAGTGATTTAATTTATACTTTTAAAAATAATAAATATTTTACATTAATTTTAATTTTAAAAATATAATTAATTTTAATAAATTTATAAGATATGTGTATAGTTCTAATGTATGCTTGATTAGATTATACTTATAAGTATAATTTATAATAAAATCCAACTTATTTTGGTATTATTTTAAATTAAACAAAACTTTGTCATATTACAAGTAGTCATGTATGAAAGCATACCACAAATATGGTTGTGGAAAAAAAATCTATGTAGCTAGAATTTTCCTATAAATTCAAATATGTTTTAACATCAAAAAATAAAATAAAAACACTAATTCTATTCTATAAGGCTTTAATTGTAGAATAAACCTAAAAAAATCTTCAATTATATACAAATACAATAGTATTTTTTTTTTAAAAATTCTACTATGTCACAACTTAATTTTTAAAATAGAAATCCTGATTCTAATTGGAAAAATTTGATAAGATATAGCATTTAAATAGAAAATTAAATTCATATCAAATTAGAAAGATATTACTACCTGAAATCTTTTTTATATTCATATTTTTAAAAAAAATTAAATATTAATAGATCTTGAAAAATAAATTGCCTTAACGTTACTTGATCTTGTAATGTAAGTTTGATGAAAAACTTCCTATAACTAGAATTCTTAATTAAAATTTTAAATTTTGGTCAATTTTTTTCAATAGCTTAATGTTGATGTCTTCTAGGAGCATTTTATGCCCAAAAAGAAAAAAACAAACAAATCTAACAAAGAAATAAAGAGATTTCTAAAACTAATTACATTTAACATGGTCAGATGGTCTAATAATTATAGTTCAACATTTACTAACAATTAAGATGAGACCAATGTATTTTTAATTAGAAATTTAAAAATTATATAAAAAAATTATATAAAAAAATTATAATTTTCTTAAAATATATATATATATATATATATATAAATTTAAATTATTTAGGTCCAAAATCTATGATCTAATATTTAAGCATCCATATCATAACCTTAACTTTTGAAATTTACTTCAAATTTAAATTTGGCTATAAATTCATGAAATATTATTATTATCTTTTTAAATAAAATATCTAATTAAAAATTAAATAAAAAATAAGATAAATTTAAAATAAACTAAATAAAATGAGACTTTATAAAACTTTTAAAATCACTTCATTCAAACATAACATCATGCTACGAACTTATTTTTCATTCTAATCTTTTCATTCTTTTTAATTTCTTTTTTACTCACTCTTATGGATTACTTATATTATTGAGATGTAGCATAGGGTGATAACCAAAATCTAATCAAAGAATGCTAAAAATTTAAATCATCTTCCTTTAAAATATTGTAGGTCTAGAATGGCCATTGGAAATATACACAAATACAACAAATCTAAGAAAAAGTCAATCTCAACTCTCATTGTGAAGAAAATGCTCTAATTGAAGGCCAAAGATAACTTGTTACTTTCTTACCAATTTTGAATAAAAAAAACACTACTTCTAATGCTTCTTCTTTGATTTTTTTTAAATACATTTTCTTCTCAAACAAGGCTATTTTTTTTAATGTCACAATTCCGACAACCATGTTGTCATAAGAAGATATGGATAGTATCTCCTCTCTTATCAACTATTGCCATCACTTCCATATTAACATTAAGCGTGACTCAATCTTCATAGTTAGAACATGTTTTTTAAGATTGTTCTTTGATGTTTGTTAATTTTCTTTTATATTTTGTTGTCTCTTTTAGTAAAGTACTCACTACTTCTTTTGAAAGTTGTGAGCTAAGAACATGTTGTATCTATGCTTTTCTTATACATTGTAAATCAAGGTTGGAGAAAGCTATCATAATGTCATCTTATTTATTATTCAAAAGCAAACTACTAGCATATCTTTTTGTATATAAAACTTATGCACTTCATTAAATTCTCTTATTATTAGAGATATCCTTATGTACTTCTTAATACAAATACAAAGTCATCACTTGATACTTTCTTTGAAAGAAATTAGTTTGTAAGCATTACTTACAAATGTAACTCCAACTTTTTTGAACGTGTATCAATAATTTTATCCATTTTCAATCAACACACTATCTTATTTATACAAACAAAATGACATATGTAGATCAATAGAAAATTTCTCAATATGCATTCAATAAAATGCTTCCAAATATTTCTAACATAAATCACTTTGCATTTTTTTTTTTATTATTATTATTATTATAATTCCACTAATTATACTTTATTGGTGTTGCTATTTCCTATATGCTACATTAATTCAAAATCTTTAAGACATGTTCTCCCTAAATTGCCTCTTTTGGTATTTAGATGCCAAAAGTCTTGACCATTAGTTTTAACTTGGCTATTATTTGACAACAAATCAAATTTCTCTTGGCAATTTAAGGTTATGATATGGATGCTTAAAAAGATATATATGTATATATATTCTTTTTACTAATTTTAATTCATAAATCCTATTGATCTAGTCTAAATAGAACCTCAACACAAACTTCATTCTATCTTAGACCATCTTGATGGTAAGAAGGTCTATCATAGATTTATTTTTTGTTATTGATAATATTATGTTGTAACATTGCTATTAGATAAAAGTGAAAGTGAGGAATTATACTTTATAATAGCTTAATTAAAAATATTATAATAATTTGGCTTAAAAGTATAGATTATAGTCAAAGAGGTAATAAAGTTAGTAAGTGCTAATACTCCTTTACAAAATAGATTTCTACTTACTTTATATCACCATAAATAAATAAAAATTAAGTAAATAAAAAAAATTAATATATTTTAAATTTTAATTTAAGTTTTTAATTTTTATAAAGAAAAATTATTAATATACATATTAGAATCTTAGAAATTAGAGTTTAAAAGATCAATAAAGATTTTTCAACAAAAATGAAATATTTCAAAGTTATTAGATAAAAAAACTAAAAGATATTAGTACCAAAAGATTGGCATTAAGGTTGAAGAAGGAAGCTACTCTATACTTGAGTGGATTTTAGGATTAATTTTTTATTTGACGGTTCAATCTTCTTTAAATGTTTTGTACTTGTTTTCAATTTAGTGATTAAAAATTGAAAAAAAATTGAATTAAAATCTATAATTAGATTATTTATTATTAAGTTTTTAATCTTTTATAAGATTACATATGAGTTTATTTAAGATTTAAAGCTTAATTTGTGTTTCATTAGGATTTGATTTAAGATTTAGAATTTGATTAGGACTTATTTTAGGATTTAGGATTTATTTAGGATTTCTATTTTTTCTATTTTTTTAGGATTTAAAAAAATCTTAATTTCTTTAAAAATTCTTAAATTTATTTTTTAGATCTTTCTCATATAGATTTCAATAGTAGATAACTCCAATAGCTTTTGGAACCTTATTTAGATCTTTATTAGATTGACATATTGTATCATCTTTGGTAGTTTTGTGTCTTTATTTCTTGTCATAGTTGTTATTTCTATCTTCATTATTTTTATTATTCTTTTTGTTTTTATTATTATTACTATTATTAGAATTTTTATTCCTACTACTATTATTAATTTTTTTATTTTGATCATTGTTGCAATTGCTTCTTATTTTCTTATTGTATGTCTTCTTGTTAAGGATTTACTTACATTTGCAATCTCTACTAAGGCTTTTCTTCTTATGTCTCTACTTCCTAGTGCTTCTTCAAAGCTCTTACATATTGTTGCTTATAGTGTTGTCTCATCTCGAGTTGACCATGCTTGATTTGGTGTTTGTTTGAGGTTGCTCTAGGATTTTGGATTATTCTTTAGTATTGTTACTATTGATGTCTATTTTGAAGCATCTTATGTTGGTGATATTGGTGATGGTTTTTTTTGTGCATATATTTCTACTACTCTTTATTATTAATATACTTTGTGGTAGAGCATCTATCATAATTTCTAGTTGATTTTTAATAGCCTATTTATTGATAGAACTAACGTTGATAATTCAACTTTGTTAAATTGTTCTTCTATTTTTTATTTTATTTTTTTTACTCATCTTCTTCTAACTAATACTATATATCTAACATGCTTTTTAATTTATAAGATATTAATGACAAATATGTAAGAATTCTTTTGGCAACTATGACTTTAAATAATAAATATTCCTATATTCGTACATAGTGGAAGATACATTAAAATATTCTATAGGCAAGTAATAATTAATTGATAGTTCTATAATAATAGCCATTCTTGAGCAATACCTACTTAATAAAAAAATTAATAAATTTTCTTGTCTCTTTATTCTCTATTGCACTATAGTTGATGTGACCCTTCTCTCATATTTCATTAAATTCATCTTTCATTCCACACCACTTTTTTGTCATTTCTTTTGGAATTACTTCCGCCACCAATTCCATCTCTACACTTTTAAGTATTTTAGTATTAAACATCTATGCCAAGTTTTTATTGGTCAAGTTTTATTTATCATCTTGAAATAAGATTATTATATTTTTGTTTGTAGTAATTGCTTTATCTATCATAGATACAAGCTAAGCTATCTTTTCTAATAAAAATCATCTATCAGTGTACATTATTTCATATATCCATGTTTTGTCAAAAACCTTGAAGTACTACTCAATCTAGCTTTTTTCTATTTTTAAATTTTGGAACTTCTACTCTAATTCGATTCCTTTTTGTTTGCTAGGAGCTCAATGAACATCGTCACTTTGTTGATGCTTTTTCTTTTCTTAAATATACTTACTCTAATTATCTACTAGAGTGTCTATCTTCCTCTTTGAATGTAGCATTAATCAATGCTCCAATCTCTTCTATACTTCATTTCAGTTTGCTTTATCTTGTAACTTGTTCATTGCGGCTTTTTTTTTTACCTTAATATGCCTTGAAGTAGTAGTTTGTTGCTTTAGCTTAATTTCAATGAGATATTCTACTAAATATTACATTTAGTCTCCATCTTGATCTATTAACTAGTTTCATATATTATCATGCATTGTTCTAATTATCTTAGTCTACATTGTATCAATATGCTATTCACAATGATATTTTTTATAAATACACTTTAAAAAGACAAATTGTAATATTTGGCTCTTTATATAGCACATTCCAAACACTACATGGTTTAGAAGTCTTGCAAAATATTTTCTAACAATAGTGCCTATTATTTTCAAAAGTGCAGGAATTATTCTAAACTTTCAAAATTTAACTACTGAATTTTGGCTCTCCAATTTACCATGCTTAATTTATTATATTAATTTATTTATTATTCTATTCATCATTTAAAATTATTTTGGAAATTTTAAAATTTAAGATCTTATTTTTTTTCTTTTAAATAAACTATATATTATTTCACATATCTTACTTATTTTAATCTTCAAAATATATTAGATAATTATTAGATTTAATTATTAATAATAATATTTTATTAATATCAATTATTCTTAATTCTATCTCATCAATTATATTTATTAATTTTTAATAATTATATTCTTTCTTATGATCTTAAAAGCCACTTTTGATTCAATTTAAATATGAATAATTTTTTTATTTAATTTCTTATTTTGATCATGAAATTAAGTGATATTCTAAGTTACAAAAAAATCAAAAGGTACACTTAAACTATCCTTATCTATATTAATATTATTTGAATCTCCAAATTTTTTTCTTTTTTTTTTCTTTTTTTTAAAGAAAAATTATTTATTTTTAAAAAATTTCAAAATTACAAGAAATAAAAATATTTATAGAAAAAATGTAAGAAAAAATAAAAAATAAATTTATGGCATATATTAATTATTATATATAATACATATTATGTTTTGAACATCTTATGCGAGGACTCATCTTACTCCAAAAGAAAAAAATAATCCAAGCAATCAGCAATAAATTGTGTTTTTGAAACTAAAAAATTATATTTTCGAGCTACAGAGTCGACAGTTTTAATTAAAATCACATTTCTTGATGAATTATATTCAAGTATATCAATAGAATTTCAATTTCTTATTATTGAAAATAAATTCTATATTAACTCTAATATATTCTATTTCAAAGATGAGCTTCTTTATTTTAAATATTTTTTGTAAATTCAAGTTGATTAAATATAATAATACATCTTTTAAATATAACATAGCTTTTTAATAGTATGATATTTTTTATACAAAAAAAATTTTAAACATATTTTTAAAAATTCTTGTTAGCCTTTGATTTGAACAATTGAAAAAATTTGTTTGATTTAACATCATTTTTTTAAGCAAAGAAATTATTTTATTGATTTAAAGGATTTTTTTTCTTAATTTATTTCAAAAATATTATTCAATTATTTTGAAAAGATTATATTAAAAAAATTAATCTCAAATTCGTATAATTTTATTATTATTAATGGTAGATTATCTAATTATTGATAAAAATATTATTTTTATATGTAAATTATTAATTTAAAATATTTATAATTATTTTTTAATAATACCTATTAATATCATAGACTTATAAGTAATATTATTATTGAATAAAGATCTTAATTTTATTAAGGCTTTATAAGATATTTTGTAATATATTATTTTTAATTATAAAATAACCTTTAAATTTTTATTTGTATTCTAATAAATAAGCTAATATTTTCATATTGTGACATAATTACTTAGTAAAAAGACTTGTGATAAATCAAAATATATATAATAAATTCAAGTATAAGTTTAAAAGTAAATTTGTTTACATCTTAATAGCTAATAATTTGTATTAGATTACAAAGTTTATATTCTACAATGCCATTTTTATTAAAAATACTTTTACCATCTTAGTTTGAACTATTTATGGATAAGATGGTAAAAGTAAATAAATTCAAGTGGAGATAGAATAGGCATAAGATAATATAGGTTTTTTTATGATGTATTTAAGATTATGATTTGATTAAATTTATCATAAAATATAAAGATCAATACTTAAGAAATAAGTTTTTTGAAACAAGGTCAAAGTCTAAATTTAAGACAAAACACCAAGAATCTATGGCATAAAAAAATCTTTATAAATTTTTCTTTAAAGATGTAGTTAAAAATTACCTATAAGAAAATTACAAGGTTGTAATAATTTTAGAATATTACTTAGAAAAGACTTCAAAAAATTATTTAGAATTAGAATTTTATAAAAGAAATAATGATTTATGAATAATAAATAATATTATGAAGTTTGGATTTATTTTATATACTTTGTAGTTGATTTATAATATAATTTTTTATTATTTTATAGGCTTAAAGCAAGATATACGTTTCTTATATTTTTTGTTATTTTGATCATATGATTAGTAGACACTTGACCATATATCCAAAAAAAAGTTGAATTTGGAAAATTAAGCTTAGTTACAATTTCTCAAATACTTAAAGATCTTCTAATTTAATGAAGCAAGAATTTAAGAAAATCATAGTGAATTTTATAAATAAAGTTCATATTATTTTTTAAAATAGAAAATTTTAAATGTAACAAGTCTTCATCAAATTTAAATAAAAATCTAAATTATATCATTAAAAATTGATTTTAATATTTACCAATCTATATTAGATCTATTTTACAGTTTTATAACTATATAAATGATTAAAACAGATATCATCATAATATTTTAAACTAATCTAAAAATTAAATATAAAATTTTTTATTATAATATTTTACTAATAATAATTTAGAATCTTTTTAAGATTTTTAGAATTTAAGATTTAATAAAAATTAGAATTAAAAACTTATTAGGATTTAGAAATTAATAGGTGTAGGATTTAGAATTGATATGAGAGTTGAGGTTGTTAAAGAAGACTATTCATAAGGATTTCTTGAATTCTAAGATATTTATAGGCTATCAAAACATTTCTTTCATAGCCAAGTATTTAATATATTTTCAAAATCATATATTTTTAAGTAAAATAATGTATAAATAAAATATCGTATCATCATTTATCACTAAGACAATTATACAAATTTTGGTTTGTAGTAGAATTTTTATATAATGTTTTTTTATTTAAAAAAATATATATTTTTTATCAATATTATTTATCATCTACAAGTTTATAATTGATCTAATAAATCTAATAAATGGTCCATTAACTACCTTCAAAAAGAAAAATAAATAAATAAATATATCAAGATTTGGTATATATACAATTTAAAAAATATTAAATTTTATCAATTTATGAAGAAATTAAATATATATTTAAAGAATTTGTTTCTATAAAAGAAAAAAATATAATAAATAATATTAAAAAATACATTGAATTTGTATTTATCTTATTTTATGAACATCTAAATTTTTTTATTAAATACATATTAAATATATAAAACTTTTTAAATATATCATATGACTATATAAATATTTCTTATAAGTTTCTTACAAATATAGTATTTTTATAAACTTAATATATAACTTAGATGCTTGAGGTATGAACTTCTTGATCTTTAAGAAGTTTTACAAAATCTTATTAGTAGATAATATATTTAAAAGAGATTTAGATTATATCTTTAGTATTATAATTTTTTTATAATATTTTTGTTTGATTTCTTTAAATTTAATACATTTGGTAATAATTTTTTTATTTTTATGATCTTATAATTAGAATATTGTTCATGCCACTACAATTTTTCTTACTCTTACTACAATTGCCTACTCACTTTATATCTTTTATTAATAATATAATATTTTAATAAAAGAATTATTAATACTTTAGGTATTTTTATTTTTTATCTTATTTTTTATATATTTTTTATTTAGAATTAAAAAAGATTTTAAGTGGCTTATAGTAAATAGAATATTGTAGTTGTAATATCAAAAGTTGTAATGCCACAAACATACATATTGTAGAATAGGTAAATAATTTTTTTGGTAAGTTACTGGTTGGTTATTGACAACCTTGAAAATTAGACTTATAGGCAATTTAGTTGGTAACAGTAAGTTGTTAGTAGAACAAATGATTAAGAACTCAAAGGTTCATACCCTTGAAATGTGCTGGCTGACAATCCATCTTTTGGTAGGATAAAGAGGTTGGAAAAAGAAAGATCGAGGCCACACTGTGAGAGTCGTAAGCCGGAATAAGCTTGGTGCCACGTCTTTATTTTCTTTGCTTTTATTATTTATTTATGAAGAATTGTGATTGAGAGAAGTATTGTTGAAATTGTGATTAGAATATTGTGGAATATGACTTTGGACTGACCGTTTTGGAGAAAATCTATGACCTTGAGAATTGAGATTATCAAATTGTGTTATGTTAAGTGAAGATATTGAATTCTGTGTGATGAATTGAGAAACTGAATATAATAGGTAAGCTAGAAATTAGTAATTGAATATATATAAACTGCAAAGAGAGTAAGTGGAAGATGAACCGATAAGAATATGGAAGTATTATTGAATTGATATTTGTAGAATGGATTATGTGTTGAATTAAGACAGAAGTAATAAGCCTTGGTATTTTGTAGTTTGATAATTGATTTCAGATAGTTAGAGTATAGTCAATTGTGACACTAACAGGCCCAATTCATATAATTAGTCTTTCTCCATGTTCGAACCCACCTCTATTAATTCAATTGCTTTGGTATATTGAAGCTTGAATACAACAAGAACAATATTTTTGCACTACTGCCAAAGAAATGATAACAATATGAAATGTTAGAAATTGATTGTATGGGAGATGGAATTATATGTTGAATGAGAACGTGAGAAGAACCAATTTTAGAGTTATAAATATGTGAGTTATAATTCAAGGCAGTATTGATTTTGTAAAGAAGAATGAAAGATTATGAGTGATAATCATGAAGGGGAGGATTATCAAAGAACTAATCGACAAGCGAAAGAAAGATAGGAACAATTACGCATAAGAAATCTCCTACAAGAACGACAAAAAGGAATTGTAGGTCCAAGTAAAACCAAAGGAAGAAAAATTCAAATTCAAATAGTAAGGAGACCAATGATAACACCAATGGCTGCGGGAGTGCCAGAAGTACCAATTGCGGTACAAATGGGAGCAGTAGGAGACCGCACTACAAGTGTGGCACTATTACCTACTTTTAGTGGTTGATCAAGCTTTGATCCCGATCACCATATATCTCAATTCTTGACAGCCTGCGTGGCTAATAATGGTAGAACTAAAGATATTTGGTTGAGATGGTTGCCAACAACTTTAAAAGATATAGCTTTTGAATAGTATAATTGGCAATCAATGGGTAGATTTTCCAATTGGGAGGCCTTGAGGAATGCCTTTCTAATCCATTTTAGATCAATTAGATTTGAAGATCGGCTTAGAGAAAGTTTCATGAAAAGTAGGATGTTTGCGGAGGAATTAGTAGAGTCCTATTATGGCCGGGTCGCAGATATACTTCGTAAATGGTCAAATAATCAAATACCAGTTACGTTTATATTATCAATATTAATTAATGGTTTGCATCCACCAGAATTGAAAATGTTTGTAAAAGAGGCTCGACGAGCTATGGTAGAGGCATCGTTGGCACGAGCAAAGGTGTAGGAAGAATGTCATTATGACCAATTCTTAACAATAGGAGCTACGATGATTCCAAGTTCAGGAAGCCAACAAATACAACTGGGAAATGTATCGATGGATAATTATCTACAAACGGCTGCCTCCAATGTGAAGAATATTATGTTGCAAAAACCAATTAATGCTACCTCACTCCAAACAATAGTGCCAATAACAATGACACCTTATTTTACATCGCCAACCTATCAACAACCAGATTTGTTTACAAATGCGAGTGTTAAAGATTCAAATGAAGCCTTATTATTAAATCTAACAAAAAAGATGGAAGAATTGGCCATGAATTTAGCTAAAGTTAAAGAGAAACGACATAAGCCTTCTAATATAAGACCTAATGTATGGTATAATAATTGTAAGGAACAAGGTCATTTTGATATGAAATGTCCATCATCTAGACAAACAGATGTTCAATATACAGTTTGTCGAAGAAAGCACCCTATCCAAAACTGTTGGCATTTATAAATGCAACAACAGTTCAATAACCAGACGTTAATATAGCCAACTCAATGGGATGTTAATAAAATATAGATTGAAAATATGTGTGGTTGGAATAGTAATCATTTAAATCGACCTAATCTTGGCTTTGGAAATTTTAAAAATACTAATTATAATCCGATTTATGGAACAAATATGCAAAACGGTGGAAACAATCAAGCGGATAATCTCCAAACTATACCAATTTAGTAGTCCAATTTTTGACCAGTAGAAACTGGTCAACCAGGATCATTTACTGTGGCTACTTTAAATTGGCCTAGTAGATATATTCCAGTGGAGACTCCAAGTGTATCTGATGGTATGGACCAAAAACCACTACATTGCTATTGATGCCGGCAAATTGGTCATTATGCCAGTGAATGTCCTAAACCAAGGTTTATAGATGAATATGCTCTAGTATGTGGAAATTGCAAGCAATCGTGTCATTTTTATTATCAATACAATGTTCCATTTAATCCTAATAATCAAAATCAAAAGATATAATCGATTGTGCAAATTATAGAGAAAAAAAATAACGGGATACAAGAATCACCAGTTCATTGGATAGAAGTAGTCCAAGTTGTCCTTATAAAAAGTCAACAAAAGGAGAAAGGACCAATTCAACATTTGGGTGATCCTAAAGAGAAGGGCCAATTGGACCCAATTATGGGGCCATCCAATCTAGGTCTTGACATGGACCCCTTATTTAGTATAAGACTTCAATCGGTTGTGCACCCTAATGAGGTACCGATTACGGAGGCTTCGGTTCTATTTCAAGCTATTCTGTTCTCTACACAATTTTAGAAAATGTCCTTTCTGTTGAAATATCTTCTCAAAGGCATGAATTCCAAGGAACCAATATCAATCCAATTGAAAGAAAAATCTTACCTATTGAAAAAACCAATTTTACAAGCTCTATCAAATTTAGTTCCAGTAGCTTTATCAATTTTTAATATAGAAAAAACTAATTTACCTACGTTGGTGTCTAGGATTGGGAAGAAGAAACTGATATTGGAAATTACGACTAATACAGAACCATATGATATTCTAAAAGATTTGGGCACCATATAGTCCATCATCTCTTTGAAGCAACTATTGGCGATAGCACCTGAGTGACAAACTATCTTGAATTCCTCATTAATTTGTCACAGATCTTGAAATAAAGAAATCTGAGAAGTAAGTTTGAATCTCGATCCGGGTGCACGAATGATTGATGTCTCAATTGATGGAGTATTAATATCGAGAGTGCAAGTAGATGGAGGATCTAATGTAAATCTTAGGAATGCCGCTACAATGGAGGAGTTGGGTTTGGATCACTTATTGCCTACTATAGTGGTTTTGAGAATGGCAGACTCTAGTATGAGTATTTTAAACCTATGAGTATTTTACGAAGTATTGATACAATAATTGTGGAGATTACCTACAAAATTGATTATATTATTTTACAATTGCAAAGCTGTATATTGTCATACCCAATTTTATTGAAGTGACCATGGTTGTATCAATCTAAAGCTCGAAATGATTGGGGCCATGGTACATTGACAATTGGAAAAGGTAATGATAAAATTGTGCTTCAAATGTACCTTGTCCAATATCATGGAGAAACTCAATTTGCCAGTTCAAAATTCACATCGGATTGTGAAGATGAGTCTACAGAAGAAGAAATTGGTGCACTTGATCCAATTTCTGCTGATACAAGGTAAGTTGTCGAGCACACTAGAATGAAATACTAGTATAAGGGACCAGGAGAGTACTTAGTTCCACCAGATGTTATTCATGATTTTGATCATATGATTGCATATTGGATGAATAGACAGGATGTTAATCACATTAGTACTATGGAATTGGAATTGAAAAGTTTTAATTTGTCAAATTTTATGAAAGTTTCTGAAACTGAGCAGAACATTATTCTAAAGACTCTTGAAATTCCACGATGGAAACCAATTAATTTAGGTATAGGAGAGGCTCCCCAGATCATTCAGATTTATGACAATATAAAAAATAAAGAAAAAGAAATTAGGGTGGATTACTTTTTAACGCATAAAACTGCTTTCGCATGGTTGTATGCGGATTTGAAAGGAATTCTATCTGAAGTTTGTGAGCATCAAATTATATTGGAGGAGAACGCTGTCATATTACATGCTATCTTGTTTGAGAACGTGTCAGACGTCTGGTTGTAGGAGGTAGTATGGTGTTTCGCTAGTACTCAAGCAGTCTATCGGGTTCTTGACTATCCAAATATAATCTATATCGGATTGCAATGTAAAAGCTTAATTCCAATATAAAATGCCTAGAGATCCTATATAACTTCAATTTCTTTTGTTATTTTTATTTTATTTTATTTATTTTATGTTTTTTATTTTATCTTTATCGTTAATTACCTTAATCCTAGACCGTGAACTTCGGCAAGCTATGATCCTCAATCTGTCCTTCCGACTTGTTGTGAAACATCTATCACTAGTATCTCTGCAAGCCCTTTCGAATGCTTAAGAAATTCCAGTTCAACCCCGCTTACAGATTGTGAGGCTATGCTGCAATCTGCACCGATGTCCCTTGGTCGCTCGCCGATATTCCTCTTATCCCTATCCGTAGGTCCCCAATTATCATAGAAACCCTAAACAACCCCCAATTTGCCAACTTCCAATACCTCTTTAAACTGTTGGCAGATATCCTCTATCCGTATAGTCGGATTAACACAACCACGCATGCATTCAGCATACTCAACCTTCTAGACAATTCTGAATTTCAACCACAAAAGTATCTCCCATTCCATCAACAATCAAGAGTACCAGCCTTTTCTCTCTTACGAAAAATCCAGTTCACCAATATAACACTGACTTTCAGCAACCCTCCTCTCAGTCTCTCCAAAACCCTATATATATATATATATAAAAAAAAAAAAACCCCCCAATTCTCCATCTTTTTTCAAAAGCATGAAGCTAGCTCTCCGACCTAAAACCCCAATTCTCAAAAAAAAAATCCATTTCTTAACCTATCCCCCCTTTTATCCTGAAAAGATCCTATTCTTCCGCCTTGGACTTCCCGAATTGGAACAGCCGACCGTTTGCTTTCTCCCCTTTATTTTCACCTTTAAGAGATCCTTTTATCGAAAGGACATTCTTGGAATGGCACAAAGAACGGAATAGCCTGAAACGGAATCGAAGCCCCATAATTGGACCGCATTGGGTTGCCCGACCAAGTCAGGTCTCATACTAGGTAAGAGGCCCGTAATAGGACCAAGATTAGATGTCTTCTGAAATTGGATCCAATTAGCTCTCGGAACCAGGCTCATCCAACGTTGAATTGGTCCTTTCCCTTTCTGCTGACTCTCGTTACTAAAATCGAATGGAGCATTTCGTTATTGGTGAGTATGCCCCGGCTGACTATAACATGGTGACTGAACCTGGCCTCTCAATATTTGCACTGGAATTGGCTGCTGCTTCTAACATCTAAAGTGACTAAATATTAATAAATCTTCTTCATTTATATTTTCATTATATAGACGTGTTACAACACAACATCCACCCCCTCTGAACCTATGCATCTGTCACGGCCATAATCATGTAAGCTAATAATTACATATAGAAATAGGTAGAAGTAAGTAAAAGTAGATAAAAGTAAGTTAATTCTATAATATTTAATATAGAAGCTTCCTAGAAACTTCCTAGACGCTGCTTTGACTTCATAGGTGTCTTTAATTGACTTTTTGGATTAGAAACGTGGTCAACAAGTTGGCCATGTGCCACACATGTTGTTAGCTTGAAGATCAAGCTAACTATGTGGCCCACACGTAGAAAAACTTGCCTTGTAAGTCAAGGCATGTGTCCTACAAAGTCAACACATATTGGAGGTCCTATAGAACGTCGCCATGTAGCCCTTAGTTAGATAGTATATATAGAGACAAGAGTGAAGGCTTCTTCACTCTTGTCAACTCCTTTCTTGCTTCTAGTCCAGGTTCAAGAGTCTTTAGTTTCTTGTCTTGTGGCAATAGCCATTCTAGTTTCCTTTTAATATACCTACTTGTTTATATTTTGACTTATTATATCGAGATAGCCTTTTTGTGTATATTTTCCCTCATCGAGTCTTTGTCCTTGATAGATTGACAAGAGTACACTTACAATATCAGAGCTTTATTTTTCTTGAGTGAGAGTGGATTACCCCTTTCTCTTGACAAGACATAAGCGTATTAGAAGTTTGCGGATTATCCACTTCTAAACTGATATTGTTCTTAGTATCTTCTTTGTTATCAAGTCTTTCTTTTCTTTTATCTTGAGCAGTATCAAACAAATTTTTCTTAGTGTCATTATGGCAGAGCTTGTTGAAATGAAGAGTGCAATGGCACAAATGCAAGAGCAAATGAGGGAGTTAATGCTTGCGATGCATCAACTCAATTCACCAACACATGAAAGAACAAGAATAGCAAAAAGTGGGGATATAGAGATGATCGGAGCTGCTTCAACATCTACAACAAATCACATTTCTTCTCCAATTGTACAACACCTTGTAAGCACTAGAGAACCAAGAATTACCTTACCCGAGAAATTTGATGGTACGAGATCTAAGTTTCGAGGGTTCATCAATCAAGTACAATTGGCAATTGAACTTCAACCGCAAAGCTATCCAACTCCAGGATCACAAGTCAGGTTTATTGGCACTCTACTTTCTGGTTCTGCATTATCATGGTTTTCGTCTTTTCTTGAACAACGAAATCCAATACTGGACAATTTGGAAGCTTTTTTGGCAGAGTTTCGATCTATGTATGGTGAACACGATGCAACTCGTGTTGCAACAAATAAGATCCGAATTCTGCGACAAGGAAATCGCTTAGTAACAGTGTATGCTTCACAATTTTGACAACTTGCAATTGACATCAAGTGGGATGATGCTGCACTCATTAGTCAATTTCTTTATGGATTGCAATACGAAGTAAAGAAATTGATGCTCAACTTACCTGATCCTCAAACTTGAGTCAAGCAATCAATTTTGCGGTAAAATGTGATAATCGACTTTTCGAATTTCGATCTGAGAATCATTCACGGGAACCTCAACATTATTACTCAATGACAACATCAACATCTTTGCCAAACGTACATTCGGAAGTAGAAGACATGCAAATTGACGCGGTACATTTTAAACCCCTAACTGAGCAAGAAAAGATTCGTCGTCGTCAAGAAGGATTATGTTTATATTGCGGAGAACCTAAACACACTGCTCAACATTGTCCAAAGAAATGACGCAACTATAAAATGAGGGGTACGATGGTCAAAGAAGACAACATGTCGGAAAACGGATTCGTCCAGCTACAATAGAGACCGTGCAGCTGGAACCTTGTACAATTCCTAATGAAGCAAAAAAAGGATCAACTTTTGCTATTTATGCTGCACTTATTTCTGAAAACGTAAAGACTTCAAGTGGCATTCGAAGTCAATATCAGGAGTATCAAGATGTTTTTGAGAAAAAGAATGCAGATATTCTTCCTGAGCATCGTCCATATGATTGTTCAATCGACCTCAAGGAAGGAACTCAGCCACCATTTGGACCAATTTACAGTTTATCGCAAGATGAGATGGCTGAACTCAAGACATATATTGACGAGAATTTAGCGAAGAATTTCATACGCCATTCAAAATCTCCAGCAGAAGCTCCAATTCTATTCGTAAAGAAAAAAGATGGATCTTTACGAATGTGTGTTGATTATCGAGGACTCAACAAGATCACAATCAAGAACAGGTATCCATTACCTTTGATATCAGGACTCCTTGACCAGTTGAATCAAGCTAAGATCTATACAAAAATAGATCTAAGAGGAGCATATAATCTAGTACGGATCAAAGAAGGAGATGAATGGAAGACTGCGTTTCGAACCAGGTATGGACATTTCGAATATAATGTCATGCCCTTTGGACTCACGAATGCACCAACTGCTTTTCAACATCTCATGAATGATGTATTTCGTGAATACTTGGAAAATTTTGTCGTCTACTATCTAGACGATATCCTGATCTATTCTAAGAACGTCGAAGAACATGAAATACATGTTCGTCAAGTATTACAAAAACTTAGAGATGCACGATTGTACGCCAAGATAGAAAAGTGTGTATTTCACACTACTCAAGTTGACTTTTTAGGATACATCATTTCAAATGATGGTGTCATGATGGATTCTAAGAAAGTCCAAACAATCATGGATTGGAAGATTCCAAGGACGGTAAGAGATGTCCAATGTTTCTTGGGATTTGCCAATTACTATCGGATCTTCATCAAAGATTTCTCACGAGTTGCAGCTCCACTTACTCGCTTCACTAGTAAAGATAAATTTCAATGGAATCAAGAAGCGGAAGCAGCATTTGAAGTCTTGAAGACATCGTTTGTCTCTGCACCAGTCTTATATCGTGTTGACTTTTCCAAGGTATTTTTTATGGAAACAGATGCATCAGATTTTGCCTTGGGTGCAGTTTTATCACAAATGGGAACAGATGACAAACTTCATCCGATAGCTTTTCATTCAAGAAAATTCTCAGCAGCCGAGATCAATTATGAGATCCACGATAAAGAACTTCTTGTGATCGTGGATTCCTTTCAAGAATGGCGTCATTATCTAGAAGGCGCTTCTAGTCTAGTCACTGTGTATACAGATCACAAGAACCTCGAGTATTTCATGTCAGCACGCGTGTTGAATCCTCGTCAAGCTCGTTGGAATATGTCTTTGTCAAGATTCGAGTTCATTATCACTTATCGGCCAGAAAAACAACAAGGTTTGTCCGATGCCCTATCTAGACATTCTTATTTTGCACCAAAAGAAGGAGATGCAGCTTTTGAGCAACAAAGAACGGTCCTCTTGAAACCGGAGCAATTTCATCTCCGAGCAATGAAATCAACATTGACTGTTGATTCAACTTTTCTCAAGCAAATCCAATCTAAAGGAGAAGCACGTTTACGTGTTCTTCAAGCACGTCATGACTTTCCAGCAGTAGGGCACTTTGGATATAATAAGACTTTGGAACTCATATCAAGAGATTTTTGGTGGCCACAAATGTGGAAGTCAGTCAAAGACTTTGTACAATCATGTGATATTTGTTCAAGATCAAAAATTCCTCGTCATCGACCTTACGGACTTCTTCAGCCATTACTTATATCAGAACAACCATGGTCTTCTGTTTCTATGGATTTCATCAGAGATCTTCTAAGCTCAAGATCTTATGATTCTATATTTGTGATAGTAGATCGTTTCACCAAGTTGGCACATTTTGTGCCATGTACAAAATCTATCACAGGTGAAGAAACAGCTAAGCTTTTCATTGATAATATCTATCGCTATCATGGATTACCTAAAGATATCATATCGGATAGGGGAACTCAATTTGTGTCAAGATTTTGGAGGACCCTTTTCAAGATTTTAAAAGTGGACATAAAACTATCTTCGGCTTTCCATCCTCAAACTGATGGACAAACAGAGCGCGTAAACCAAGTCTTGGAGCAATATTTAAGGTGTACTATCAACTACCAACAAGATGATTGGACAACCTTTCTGCCATTGGCAGAGTTTGCTTATAATAATACGGTACATTCTTCCACGCAACAAACACCTTTCTTTGCCAATTATGGCTATCATCCACGACTTGATACTTTTGATTTTTCAAAAGTTGATAATCCTGGAGCAGAAGATATGGCAAATCGGTTGTCAGAGTTACATGCAATAATGAAGACACAATTGAAGGAAGCTCAAGAACGACAAAAGATAAACGCAGATCTATATCGTAAGGAGCAACCACAACTCAATGTGGGTGATAAAGTATGGCTACTTCGTCGCAATATCAAGACTATTCGATCTTGTGACAAGTTGGACTATCGTAGGCTTGGCCCCTTTTCTGTTTCTGAACAGATCAACCCAGTTGCATATCGGTTACATCTACCGGAGTCAATGAAGATCCATCCTGTATTCCACGTGTCTCTTCTTGAACCATATAAGACAATGGATATACAAGGAAGAAGACAAATGCCACCGCCTCCTATAGAAGTAAATAATAATGAAGAATTTGAGGTGGAAGAGATATTAGACTCAAGGCGGCGCCGAAATAAGCTGGAATATCTTGTTCATTGGCGCGGATATGATATTAATGAATGCACATGGGAGCCATCTAGGAATCTAACAAATGCATCAGCTAAAGTCAAAGTTTTTCATCAACGACATCCATCGAAATCAAGATGAAAATCTCTCTTATAAAAGAGACAAGATTGAGGCAAGATAACATTCAATTTCCTATCCTTGTTTGTAACTTCTTTGCATTTGTGACGCTAATTAGATGGAGAGCGAACAACCAGTGGATTCAACTCAAGAACCTTCGTTTGCTGACCTGCCGGATGAGACATTACGATTGTCACAACCTTCAAGATGACGCAATCGAGATGAACATCTTCAAGAACGACATGTTCTTCCTCGAATAGATGGTGAGATACAACGCATTTGGTATCACGATTTGGGAAGGGACTCCCGATGTTTGGTGATTTTGCTAGAGGTAGGAACAACTCCTGATGGTGTTCCGAATATTCTATTCGAAGGAAGTTACGAAGGCCTCAACAATGATCAAATAACTGGGTGGTCTTCCCGCCCTGGTATGGGACACTACCGATGATTGAGAGGCCCTGTCAATCATCTTCGAAGAGTACAGAGATCAGAGTATGTGGCGAATACAATTCGTCGCATCATAGATTTCCTCAACATATGATGACCGCTCCTCGTGGAACTTGTCTCTAGAAGGGGGGGTAATGTCACGGTCATAATCATGTAAGCTAATAATTACATATAGAAATAGGTAGAAGTAAGTAAAAGTAGATAAAAGTAAGTTAATTCTATAATATTTAATATAAAAGCTTCCTAGAAACTTCTTAGACGCTGCTTTGACTTCACAGGTGTCTTTAATTGACTTTTTGGATTAGAAACGTGGTCAACAAGTTGGCCATGTGCCACACATGTTGTTAGCTTGAAGATCAAGCTAATTATGTAGCCCACACGTAGAAAAACTTGCCTTGTAAGTCAAGGCATGTGTCCTACAAAGTCAACACATATTAGAGGTCCTATAGAACGTCGCCATGTAGCCCTTAGTTAGATAGTATATATAGAGACAAGAGTGAAGGCTTCTTCACTCTTGTCAACTCCTTTCTTGCTTCTAGTCCAGGTTCAAGACTCTTTAGTTTCTTGTCTTGTGGCAATAGCCATTCTAGTTTCCTTTTAATATACCTACTTGTTTATATTTTGACTTATTATATCGAGATAGCCTTTTTGTGTATATTTTCCCTCATCGAGTCTTTGTCCTTGACAGCATCCTTCGATATGCACCAATTAACCTAGTTGCCGTTTGATTCATAATATATTCTCTAAATCTTTGTCTAGTCCATCTTCATCATCTCTGCTATCCAATCAATTTCATCTTCCCACTACAGAATATCTATGTCTTCATTAAAGTCTTTTATATTTATTTTTGCATATCATTGTTAAAACAATTTCACTCTCTTCCTTGCAATTGGTATTTTTAACCTTATGCCATCTAACTCCCGTAATGAATAAGTTGCATTATCATGAACAATTGTTACCACATACGGTCCAAATCAACGTTTTGAAAACTTTCGTAAAGTGCTATATTGGTTGTCGAGACTACTATCATAAACAAATACCCAATCACCTTATTCAATTGCTTTAGGTCTCAATCGATGTTGCTTATCGAATCGTGCCTTGTTTTGTAACCTTGCTCTTTTTAATCTTTTCAATGCTATTTGCACATCTTCCGATCTTTGCTCCAATTGTCGAATCCTAATAGCCAGAAGTTCTTCTCTTGTCAATCCATCTTCCCATGGTAGCATACTCCAAGTAAGTATCCTTACTTCAATCGACATAATTGGTTTTCGACTTGTCATAAGTTCTACTAGCATATATCCTATCACCGAACTATGTATTTTTCGATCAGCTCATAATGCAAATGACAAAAGTCGTGGCCACTCTCTAACTTTCCCATTACAAGCTTTAACTAATACTTTCACAATTGATGGGTGACCACGTTCACTTTTTGCATTCCCTTCCGGATTATAAGCAGTAGTCAGTGATAGTTTAACTCCACATCTTTCAAAGAACTTACAAGCTTCTTGTGCATTTAATTCTCCACGATCTGCAGTGATTTTTCCTACACATCCGTAGCGGCAAATGACATCTTCAAGCAAAAACCTACAAATCTCCTCTGTAGATTTTGTCCTTGGTGCTCTTCCTTCTACTTGATTTGATAAATCTTCACGAGCTAAGACCAAATATCTCATTTGCCATAACCCAACTGGCATAATAACATAATCAACAACCTATTTAAAATGAATAGCCAGAGGATACGTAGGATGAAAACCATCTCGATGTCAGATATTAAAATACGATTGATAGATTTCACATGACTCTACAAATGAGAGCACAACTTGATACATATTTTTCCACCAATATCGTTCCTTGAATTTAACAAAAGTAGCCCACATTCTTCTATGCCCTGCCCATAAATTATCATGAAACTCCTTTAATAATTTTAGTTTTTCTTCCTTTTTGCCTATCACTCGTTGTGGCATCCCAATTCCTTTCTTTCGTCTCTTCCATAAGAATCCATCTCGAAGCAAAAATCCATATGTTCTTTTTCTTATTTATTTGAATTTTTTTGTAGACCAATTCCCCTGCTTAGTCAAGGTATTCAAGTAATGACCAATATCCAATAATTCTCCTTCATAAGATTCTTCAAGAAATAACTTGTCTTCTCTGTTGAGATTTGATATTGAATAGAATTTCAATTCGACGTCATCAATGTCTTCAACCATTTCATCCTCCCTCTCGTAACTTGCTCGAGATAGCATGTCTACTACTAAATTGTCCTTCCTAGTGACATGCTTAAATTCTGGATTTAGTGACTTAATATAAGCAATCTATCTCAACATTGCAATATCTGGCGTTGAACAGTTAATAATCATTCCAAGCAATGGCAAGCAATCTAATTTAATTACTACTACTGCCCCAATCAAATAGTCTTTTTCAGCTTTCATAGCCGAAACAACTTCCCAAAGTTCTCTTTTGACTTGCAAATATGCACGGTGACGAATACTTAAACCTTTAGCTCCAAATCGAACTGCAAATCTATTCCCACTTGAATCATCTTGACCCACAGTCCATCCAATGGCAATTGGACTAGTGTCCACAGTAAGAATCACTGGTCTATTGGACTTATAATCAACCTTCCTCAATATTGGAGGTGACATCAATAATTTCTTCAATCTTTACATTGCCTGAATATGCCTTTCTTTCCATTTAAATCGGTAGCCCTTGCGTAACAGTTCATATAATGGATCCGCTATGTGAGCATAATGAGGGATCCAGATTCGATAAAATACACATGCACCTAAAAACCTGGGAACCTCTGTTAAAGAATCACAATCCTCTTTCATCCTTCCAATTGCATCAACTTTAGTCGGATCTGGTTTTCTTCCATAAGATCCACATAAATGTCCAACAATCACAACCTCTTGTACTCCAAATACGGACTTCATACCCGATAATGTAAGATGAACTTCTCCAAGCCGAGTTAAAATCTTTTTACAATCTTGTATATGATCAACAACATATTTGCGACACCCCCTCTTATCTAAAGTTTCATCCTTGTCTCCTTCTCTGCACCCTTTTATAGGAACATCATCCAGAAAAGGCATAGTCTTCTCCGAAATAAAATCTCTCAATACCTTATTCATCCCATTCATCATATGTGCAACTGAGTTGGTCGCGCCTTGAGGAAGAGTGCACATTCTAACCAATCCAAGTGGTGTCCTCATCGTTGTCATATCTCTACTTCCTTCGACAAGTTAAAATTGATCATAACTTGAATACAAGTCATCCATTGAATAGATCGCCCTTCCTGCAAATGCCTCAGCAAATTTATCTACAATAGGTCCAATTCCTGCATTCCTGACAATTACAGCATTCACCGGTTGTATATCTTGAATAAAACGTAGTGATCCATTCTTCCAAGCTACTGTAAACTATCGACTAGAATACGGCGCAAATGAGGGTTCCAATATTTTCATCTTTATCTTTTCTTTTAATAGTTCCACCAATTTAGGTAAATGTGCCCTCAGTACTGGAATCGGTCTTAGATTCCAAGGTACATGCGGTACAGTGAAGATAACCATAGGTGTTATAATATTCGGATCCACACACCCAATTTCATAAGATTCAAAGGCAAATGATCTACCTTGTTTAGCCAACATCTTTTTGAAGCAAGTAATTTCCTCCAGCAATAAAGAACCATCAAAACCACTCTTCAATTCTTCAAAAGTCTCTTTAATAAACTGATGTCCAATACTCATTGGATCTCTTAAACTTGCTTCTTTTGATGCTTCTCCCATTTTTTCTTTAGAATCTTCTGGTAATGGTCCGACAACATGCTTTACCTTCTTATCTGCCATTTTATATCTCATCTCTATAAAGACTTTTGGTGCTTGAAAAGATTCAAGTATGGTATAAACCTCTCTTGAATGAATCTCAACAATCTTATCATTATCCCCTAACCCAATAGATGTAATCAATTCCAATGAATCTTCCAGTCCATTTTCTTCATAAACACCTAAAATCCTCTCATCATCTTGCAATGTATCTAACTTACGTAATTCTCCTTCAATATTATATAATCTTTTTTTTTCTTTTCTTTTAAAATCATCAACTTTCTTATACATAATATTTCCATTCTCCAAAATACTAATAAAACTCACATCAAAGGCACCTTCATCTTGCGAGAGTACCTCCTCTTTTGTACCTCCATAATCTTGCTTTATAGTGGTACCTCTCCAAAATCCTTAAATCCTTCAACAATCTTTGGCAATGGTTTCTCCCTCAACCTATCTCGATTCCGTTCATGGTTAGGACATACTGTTAGAAATTATACAGCTTTCCTCCCATCTTCGCTATATAACATTGCATAAGTAGAACCATCGTCAAGTACTTTTGTTTCTATCCGTGTTGCCGTAATATAAGGTTGTCCTAAAATCAACGGATAAGATGTTGTATCTTGAACAAAGAAATGTTGCTCCGTCGCAACATCCCTAATCCAAATTTTGACATCTGGAGAAGCTCCATATAATTCGCCCCGTGTGTTATTAGCTACTCGTATTGTCCATCCATGTTCCATATCAATTGGCCATTTTTGCTTCTTATAAAGATCTTTAGACATAAGATTTATTTCAGAACCATGGTCGACTAAAGCAACTATTGATTCTTTTTTATCTCCTACTTTCACCAATACCTCAGTAGTTGCCCTTGTCCAATGCTTTCGAGTATAATGGCTTAAAGTTTCCATTTCCTTATCACTATAATCTTCGAAACATACTCGTTGATTATACCCATTCTTTTTATTTGTTGGTTGCTTGTAACCAATATCAACCTCTTCTTCATCTTTATATATTCTTACATCAATAGCATGACTTATTCTAGTTTCGCCCATTAATTGCCTCTTTTGCTTAATGCTGTCAATGATAACATCATGAAATTCCTTCTTTGCAATTCCGAAAACTTCTTTCAATGTGAATTCCACCTTAGTCTTTAATATACGTTCTTCCAACACCCCTTTCAAATTTGTTGCTGCTTCAATGTCAGAAAGTAGCTTATAAGCAATTGATTTGCCCTTATCTTTTGTCTCCCTTGTTTTTTCTTCCAATAATGTTGAGGTATCTTTTATAGGCAATTCTTGTGAAGCTACCTCTCGAGCCTTGTCTCCTCGAGTTTGCCTCTTAGAAGAATTTCCTTCTCTCATATCATCAAAATTTCCTCGTCTCTTTTCTTCCATCAAAGCTTGTTGTTGGCTCTTAGCAATATATGCATGAATTGAAAGAGACTCAACAGGATCCTCCTAACCTGTTGAACCTCGTATTGTAGCTGCAGTCCTCAATAATGCTTCTCGAGGTAATTTCCCTTCTTGCATTGTAGAAATGGTAGAAGCCCAAAACTCACTAGTTTTCGTGCTTCCACCAAGGTCATCATCTACTCTAGCACCATAACTTGCACTTTCTCGTGCTGTTGTTTCATACTCTTTTAAGTAATCTTGAACCAATGCTCTCATTCTACCTTTGCCAAAATTGGTTTGAATAAGATCCTCCCTATCTTTTAATGCTATCTTTCCATCTTTCCAGCAAATAATTCCTTGCCGTATCATATTATTAAATTCATTGCAATCTTTCCTAGTGTGTGAAGCGTCATCACACCAAATGCATCTTTGTACATATCCTTGTTTTGAAACATTCTTCAAATTATTTGTAGAAGTATTCTCTTCAAGTCTTGTCAATTTGATTTAAAGATCTCGCATTCCTCATATAATTTCTTCCATCCCCATATCTGCTTTCTTTGATAAAGATGTCGAAGGTTGAACTGTAGGCATTGTTGGTGGTGTTGTACGTACCGGAGCTTTGGGTGCTTGTACTTTTTTCAAAATATTGCTCCTATCCTTCCTCCTTTCTCTTTTTGTAAGCAACCCCACCGCATCTTCAACGTTCTTCCACTTTATTGTAAATCCTTCATCTTCTTCTTTGTCTTCAAGAAGGAGTTCGAATTTCCTTTGTAATTCTCCATCAGTAGCTTGAAGAAATAGATCAACTTTGTTCGGCTCCAATGTCAATTTTTCTACCTTCGATAATTGAAAGTACTGCCTCTCAAATTCCCTTAGTGGCTTTGTTGCTTGCAAATTCTTATTAGGCCGTTCAATCCATTCCAAAAACAGCTTCTTAGTAATACAATCAATATCTTCCAAGAAATATTCGTCTTTCAATGCATGTAAAAAATCCTCCCATGAATTCCCATAACGATCCGTAATTGATGTAATATGGTCTCTTATCTTCAGTATCATGGCAAGTCCAAATAATTCAACCATTTTCTTCTCAAAAATGTGATTTAATTCCATTTCACGAACATAACATCTTAAATACCTTGAAATATTCCTTCCATCAAATTGATCAATTTTATTGACCATTTCTTGTAATGCTTTGGTTGCCAAAGTTTATTTTCGATCATTGCTTTGCTGTTGCTGCATTGATAATGAAAAGGCTTGAAATATACTAGCAATAGATGGATCCATGTGCATACCTTGTCCTTTAGAAGAACCCCCACCAGAAACTCCTCCCAAAGATCCTTCAAAATTTTTATTTTCGTTCTTCACAAAAATAAAAATAAAATCAAATGAAATCCAATACCTTCCACCTCAAGCTTTCATGTCAGGTTCACCACTTATGTCGTATTATGTGCTATCTTGTTTGAGAACGCGCTGGGCGTCTGGCTGTAGGAGGTAGTATGGTGTTTCGTTAGTACTCAAGCAGTCTATCGGGTTCTTGACTATCCAAATATAATCTATATCGGATTGCAATGTAAAAGCTTAATTCCAATATAAAATGCCTAGAGATCCTATATAACTTCAATCTCTTTTGTTATTTTTATTTTATTTTATTTATTTTATGTTTTTTATTTTATCTTTATCGTTAATTACTTTAATCCTAGACCGTGAACTTCGGCAAGCTATGATCCTCAATCTGTCCTTCCGACTTGTTGTGAAACATCTATCACTAGTATCTCTGCAAGCCCTTTCGAATGCTTAAGAAGTTCCAGTTCAACCCCGCTTACAGATTGTGAGGCTATGCTGCAATCTGCACCGATGTCCCTTGGTCGCTCGCCGATATTCCTCTTATCCCTATCCGTAGGTCCCCAGTTATCATAGAAACCCTAAACAACCCCCAATTTGCCAACTTCCAATACCTCTTTAAACTGTTGGCAGATATCCTCTATCCGTATAGTCGGATTAACACAACCACGCATGCATTCAGCATACTCAACCTTCTAGACAATTCTGAATTTCAACCACAAAAGTATCTCCCATTCCATCAACAATCAAGAGTACCAGCCTTTTCTCTCTTACGAAAAATCCAGTTCACCAATATAATACTGACTTTCAGCAACCCTCCTCTCAGTCTCTCCAAAACCCTATATATATATATAAAAAAAAAAAAAAAAAAACCCCTAATTCTCCATCTTTTTCCAAAAGCATGAAGCTAGCTCTCCGACCTAAAACCCCAATTCTCAAAAAAAAAATCCATTTCTTAACCTATCCCCCTTTTTATCCTGAAAAGATCCTATTCTTCCGCCTTGGACTTCCCAAATTGGAACAGCCGACCGTTTGCTTTCTCCCCTCTATTTTCACCTTTAAGAGATCCTTTTATCGAAAGGACGTTCTTGGAATGGCACAAAGAACGGAATAGCCTGAAACGGAATCGAAGCCCCATAATTGGACCGCATTGGGTTGCCCGACCAAGTCAGGTCTCATACTAGGTAAGAGGCCCGTAATAGGACCAAGATTAGATGTCTTCTGAAATTGGATCTAATTGGCTCTCCGAACCAGGCTCATCCGACGTTGAATTGGTCCTTTCCCTTCCTGTTGACTCCCATTATTGGAATCGAATTGAGTATTTTGTTATTGGTGAGTATGCCCCGGCTGACTGTAACGGGGTTACTGAACCTGGCCTCTCAATATTTGCACTAGAATTGGCCGTCGCATCTAACATCCAAGGTGACTAAATATTAATAAATCTTCTTTATTTATATTTTCATCATATAGATGTGTTACAACACGACAATGCTATACTAGTACGCCAAAGACAACATCAACTTAATCCAAAATACTGATTTATGGTAAAAGAAGAACTGGATAAACTCTTAGAAGTTGGATTTATCTATTGAGTTCCTTTCAGTGAATGGATTTCACCAATTGTTATGGTACCAAAAAAGAATGAAAAAGTTTACATCTGTCAAGTTTTTCGTAAATTAAATGCAGCTACCAAAAAGGATTATTTTCCTTTACCATTCACAGATAGTATATTGGATGCTGTCGCTAGACATGAATGTTATTCATTTCTTGATGGATTCTCTAGTTATAATAAAGTTAAAATTACAAAAGAAGACCAGTTAAAAACTACTTTTATTACGGATTAGGGGACCTTTGCCTATAAGGTTATGCCGTTTGGGCTTTGTAATGCACCAACTACATTTCAAAGGATATTGACGTAAGCGTTTGAAGATTATCTATGAATTTCAATGGAAATATTTTTAGATGATTTTTATACATTTAGTATGAGAGCTAGGCATTTAGAATGTCTAGGTCAATGTTTGTATCAATGTACCAAATATGGAATTTCTTTAAATTCAATAAAGTATCAATTTGGTGTGCCTTATAATAAACTGTTGGATCATATAGTTTTGATGGCAGGCATTGCTACAGATCTAGATAAAATAAAGATTATAGTAGAATTAAAGCAACAGACACTGTTACGGGTGTTTGAGCATTTGTCGGCCATGTCAGTTATTATTGGCGATTTATTTATCTATTCATAGTTATATGCCTTTCCTTGATAAATCTCTTGAAGAAACCACCAATTGATGGAACCAATCTATTTTGGATAAAAGAATGTACAATTGCATTCGAAACATTGAAATAGAAATTAGTTTCAGCACCAATATTGATGGCACCTTATTGGACAAAACCATTCCAAGTTTATAAGGATGCATCTAATGTTGCCATTGATTCTGTATTAAGCCAAGAAGATGATCGAGATTTTGATCACCCTATTTATTATGCAAGTTGTCAATTGATAGCAGCTGAAACAAATTATATAACAACCGAAAGAGAAGCATTGAGGATGATTTATTCCGTACAAAAGTTTTGACATTATCTTCTTGGTTATAAATTTGTTTTTCATCTCGGCCATGATGCTTTAAAATATATGATTAATAAGCCTCAATTGAGTGGTTGTATTGCACGATGGGTTTTACTCTTGCAAGAATTTGACTTTACTATTCATGTAAGACCAAAAAAATCACATTCCAATGTGGACCATTTATCTCGGTTATCCAATATATTGGGTAATGAACCCATTAACAATGTACTACCCAATGTGGAACTATTTGCGGTAGATGTAATTACTCCGGAGTATAGTGAAATAGTTCAATACTTAACATTTCAAACCTTCCCATCCAATTTTAATGAAAAGCTTAAACGACGCTTATTATTAAAATGTACACCTTATATGATGATTGGTGAAGCTTTATATAAATTAGGCAAGGATGGAGTTTTGCGACGTTGTATTTATCAAACTAAAGTATGTATTATATTGGAAGGTTGCTACTTGGACAGTTGTGGTGGACATTTTGTGGAGGACAGCACGGCTCGTAAAGCTTTACAGACTGGTTATTGATAGCTAACAATATTTGTAGATGCCCACCAATTCGTCCATCATTGTAACCCATGACACAGAACATGTCGACCTACTGGAACTTCAAAAATGCCATTGGTACCAATTCTGGCTCAAGCGCCTTTTAAAAAATGGGAAATTGATTTTATGAGACCAATTACACCAACCTCGAGAAATGGATAAAAATGGTATATACTGGTAGCAACGGATTACATAACAAAATGGACTGAAGCCGTAGCTACAAAAACCGATAGTGCAAGTATAATAGCAATCTTTTTGTATGAAAACATTATTACATTGTTTGGTTGTCCACGAGAATTGGTTAGTGATCGAGAAACTCATTTTATAAATAGTACAATCGAAGTACTTACGGCTAAATACGAGATAAAACATCATAAGACTACACCGTATCATCTTAGAGCCAATGGACAAATAGAAAAGACTAATAGAATTTTATGTAAAATCTTAATAAAAATAGTTTCAGGAGCGGGAACAGATTGGGATACTAAGTTGTTCGCAACTTTATGGGCATACCATACTGCGTATGAAGTTATTACCAATGCTATCCCTTTTCAATTGATTTATGACCAGGAAGCAATATTACCTATTGAATTGGAAGTCCAAAGTTTACGAATTGTTATAGATAATAGATTGGGAGATCATGATTCATTACGGCACTTTTTAGAAGAATTGAAAAAATTAGATGAAACTAGAGCCAATGCATTAATGATCATGGAAACTACACAAAAACAAAGGAAGACTTATTATGATAATAAGCTTAAACCAAAGGCTTTTATGCCAAATGATTTGATACTTCTTTATGATAGTCAATTTAAAAATTTTCCAAGAAAATTTCAAGTTCGATGGCATGGGCCATATTGAGTTATTGACGGATTTCCAAATGGTTCAGTGCAATTGGAAGATTTTATGGATACTATATTTACGACATGGATCAATGGCAATCGGCTTAAATTTTACTATACATAAACTCAGGACGGGTTTTTTGTTACAAAAGGGGGAGTTGATCCAATTCATTAGACCATAGTAAGAAGTAGGAGGGGGGCTCTTGATAAGCATCATATTTTCTTTTGTGGTTAAGGAGAACTGGATGGCAAAAAAGGAGAAGATGGCAAATATGGTGTTTGAAAAAGCAAGGATGGAGACTGATTGGAAGGAATGGCAAGAGCGGCTGCAGATAGAGGTTGCCATGTTGCAGACTAAACTAGCCGCATTAGAGAAGGAAGCCAATAATTTAGTGCGGGTCAATACGCCAATTTCAGCGACAACACCTTTAGAGATACCTTTGAAACTGACAGAAGAATGGCAGAAGATGTTAGAGGAAGACGACAACCAAATTATCATCTTGAGTCTCAGGTATGGGAATTGGGTTTGTTGAATGAAGATCTGATGATGCATTTGGATGGAAAACCATCAAACATTGAGGTAAACGATGAAGATGTAGTAGAGGAGGAGGTCACCAATTCAAAGGGTGGTAAGCCAACGCCATTGACTGAAGAAGCCAACGCTGCTACGTCTTTATAAGTTGAAGCTAAATAATGTTTACGAGGGCTCTGCACAATTAGGAGTGGGGCTATGTAGAATAGGTAAATAAATTTTGTAGTAAGTTACTGGTTGGTTATTAACAACCTTAAAAATTAGACTTATAATTAGGTAATTTAGTTAGTAACAGTAAGTTGTTAGTAGAACAAATGATTAAGAACTCAAAAGTTCATAACCTTTGGAATCTGCTAGTTGATGGTCCACCTTTTGGTAGGATAAAAAGGTTGGGAAGAGGGAGATCAAGGCCAGACTGTGAGAGTCGTAAGCCGGAATAAGCTTGGTGCCACTTCTTTATTTTCTTTGCTTTTATTATTTACTTATGAAGAATTGTGATTGAGAGAAGTATTGTTGAAATTGTGATTAGAATATTATGGAATATGACTTTGGACTGACGGTTTTGGAGAAAATCTATGACCTTAAGAATTGAGATTATCGAATTGTGTTTTGTTAAGTGAAGATATTGAATTCTGTGTGATGAATTGAGAAACTGAATATAATAGATAAGCTGGAGATTAGTAATTGAATATATATAAACTGCAAAGAAAGTAAGTGGAAGATGAACCGATAAGAATATGGAAGTATTATTGAATTGATATTTGTAGAATGGATTATGTTTTGAATTAAGACGGAAGTAGTAAGCCTTGGTATTTTGTAGTTTGATAATTGATTTCAGATAGCTAGAATATAGTCAATTGTGACACTAACAGGCTGTTAGGGACATAGTCCTTAGACCTTTCTAGAGACAAGTTTCTAGAACCTTCTAAAAAGAAGTCTCTAGAAACTTCCAGAAGATTCTTTGAATATTCTCTTAGAATATTCTTCAAAGATTCCCTAAAGATTCTTTGAAGATTCCCTAAAGATTCCCTTAGAAGGCTCTAGAAGATTCTTAGAATATTCTAGTAGATTCTAGGAAGTTACTTGAGAAGCTTCCTAACTCTTGGGTAGTTGCTCGAGAAGCTTCACAGTTCTTGGGAAGCTTCTTGATGCGCTTCCTTAGAACCATAGGCCAGTAGTATATATAGGAGTCGAGGCTGGAGAGTTCTTCAGTCTCGACAACACATCTCTTGGAGTTCTAGCTCACCTTTCTGGTGTTGTTCTTGTACTCATCTGTTTAATCTAGTTCTGCCACTTCTTCTTGAACTTCTTATTAGATTTCAAGTCTGTATTTTGTATCCGTGACACAGACTCAATTCATATAACTAGTCTTTCTCCGTGTTCAAACCCACCTCTATTAATTCAATTGCTTTGGTATATTGAAGCTTGAACACAACAAGAACAACACATATTGACACTAGTAAAGAGAAATTAGGTAGAAATAAATAAAAATAGATAAATTTGATATTATCTAATGGAGAAGATTTTTTAAAGCTTTATATACATGGATTTGATTTTTTGTGTGTTTGTATGTGATTGATAGATTGAAAATTTGATCCACAAATTAGCCACTTGTTGTACAAATTGGACATGCAGTATACATATTGAAAACTTACTTTGTAAATTAATCATATATCGCATAACTAGGACATGTGTTGGATGACCTATAGAATATTGCTAACTAATTTCTTAATTAAATATTATATATAGAAGCAAGAGTAAAGTCTTTATTATTCTTGTGTCAAGGCTATAAATCTTAGAAAATTAAAAGATCAATACATTATTGTGTTTTTTGAAAAGATTAGAGAATCTTTTAAAGATGATATAATATTAAACTAAAATGCCTATTGTCAAAAACAAGAAGACTAAAAAGCCTTAAAATAAGACTAAAACTAGAAAAGTATTGATAAGAATGAAGAAGGCTTCATTCTTACCTTCATATATACTATCAACTAAGAGCTATGTGGCAATATCCTATAAGTTCTTCAACATGTGTCTAATTTACATAACACATGTTTTAACTTACAAAATATGTTTTTTATATGTATGCCACATTGTTAGCTTCTACCACAAATTATCTATAAGTGCGATATATGACTAACTTGGTGGCCAAGTTTCTAACCTACTAATCAACTATAAACATATATAAAATCAAATATGTATCAAAAAAGCTTCTAAGAAGCTATGCTATACAATAATATTAAATCTACCTATATTTATCTTCAACCTAGTACTTCTTATCTAGGTAAATATATATGTCTATGAAATTATCTTGCCTTCTAAGTATGAGTTCCATGAGGAGCAGTCATTATATATTGAAGAAGTTCAAGATGCGGAAAATTATATTTGCTACATACTTTGATCTTTGATTCCTTTGAAGGTGGTTGATATGTCCTCTCATTCATTAATAATATCTTATTCTAAGGCAAAAATACCACCATGTTATTTAATTGTTGTTGAGGCCTTTTTAACTTCGTGCAAAGAAAATATTGGTAAGACCATCACAAGTTGTTTCTACCTCTAATAAAATCACTAAACTTTAAAAGTTTCTTCTAAAGTCGTGATACCAAATGCATTGTATTTCACTATCTATTCGAAAAAGAACTTGTCATTTTTTAGGATCTTCATCTCAATTATGTTGTCTTGATGGTTGTCACAATTGTAATGTTTTTTTTGATAAGTCAACAAATAATAGATCTTAAATTGAATCAGTTGGTTGTTGATTTTCCATCTCTTTAGTACAACAAATATACATAAATTAAATATATATATATATATATATATATATATATATATATATATATAATCTTTCTTCAAATATATTTTTTTTTGTAGCAAAGATTTATTATTCTTCATTTTGATTTTGATAGAAGTCATCAATAAAAAGTCTCAATCCACTTTACTGCATTTATAAGATTCTTAGTTGGCTTCCATGTGCATTCTCACTAATATCATATCCACACTAATGAAAAAAATATTCTAACTTATTTCACTATTGCCTTGAATCTAAGATTTTTTCTTCATCAAACGCTTGATTATTATTCACTTCTATAAGAAGAGGTGGCATTTGTTATTTTTCCAATATATTCACTATCTTATATGGTTCAAGAAGAAATACATTGTTGTGTTGTAACATGACTATATGATAAAAATATAATCAAAAAATAAATATTTAATTAATATTTAATCATTTTGGTTCAATAGTAATTCAAGAAATTTGAATATGGCTTTTATAAAAGCTTCTTATTTTATTTTCTTCTCTTATTAGCTAATAGATTAAAGATTGTTTAGTAATTTTACCTTCTAAGTTGTAAAAATTCTTTTATTACCTTAAAAAGGCCGTAAATTAATAAAATTAGAATAAAATTTATAAATAATTAATATGGTTGATACTAAGATTGAATTGAAGATAAAGTTAGGCTTAATGATTTTTAGAATAGGTTGGATTGATATTCAAGGACCAACCATTTGTAAAATAGGATCAAAAACAAACCTCTAACTACTAAAATAGTGACTAAGAGCAGAATATGGGAGCATTTAGAGATTGACAATTGAGATTGGAGAATAAGCTTCAAGTTTGTTTCAAAGACATAAGGCCTATTTTTTTAGAATTTGGAATGACTTTACAATTATTGTTCAAAGTTAGAGTTTATATTAATGACTTTGGATTCATACAATACAATCAAGACTAGCACTCTGAATTAATTTGTGTAATTGGTATCACATCTATGGTTCAAAATTTTATTATACTTAGTTGATTGGATGTACTAAGTGTATATAAAATTTATTTTAATCTAAGTGTGAAATAGGAAGATATTTAGTTTTTGATACAAAAAGATATCAAAAGTTAGCAATTTGAAGTTAGATAGGATTTCTATGATATTTAAAAATCAACTAATTAGAATAAGGTGAAAATTTAGCATGATATTAAAAGACTTGAAGATCAAGCTATATACCTATTTTGAGCTGAAATTAATGATTGAAAAAAAATGGTATTAGAATATTTGTATTAACTTTTAAGTTAGCGACTAAGTGATATTAATGTAATATTTTGGAAATTTTTTCACAATTTATAAATTGGATTGAATTGAAATTTTCCTAGCATATAAAAGATTTATAATAGCATTTGTATGTAAAATTTTGCACCAAGTAGATGATTAAATTAGGAGTTACAACTTGCTGAAGGTTATTGACTAGAATTAAAGCTTATAAAGAAAAATTAAAATTATCTAATTATGAGAGTAATAAGGTAATTGGAGTTTGTATGTGGTTGAAGTTAGTAAAAAGAATATTTTTGAGTATTTTTTATTAGCTTTAAGCACTTTGGAATTAAAATTCAAATTATATTCTTCTTATATATGTGGACCCTATTAAGGTTTCTTAGATATTTATAAAACATAATTTCACCTTCCATAGTCAGGTGCCTAATATATTTTTGAATAAAATAATATATAATATGACAGTGTAAAATATGAAATAGATCTTCATAGACTTTGATAAATGTAATCAATAAGAAATTAGATTAATTTATTCACAAATAGGAAATCATTCAAGCTTAAAATAATTCAATCTATCACAAGGGTGGTTAGTCAAGATGCAATGAAGTAATCATATCTTATTGCCAATATGGAATTGAATTTATTCCTTGTGATAGGCATCTACATTAGTCTTTTGTTGTTCTTGAGTTTCTTTTAGTTGTGCCTTTATTGTTGTATGTAGCTCAGATAAACAATTTGTCAAAAAATCTACCATAAGATTATAAACTTTTGAGAAGTCAAAAGCATCAAATTATAGATATTAATCAAAATTAGCAAAAAATATATTTTTTTCATAAAATAATGTATTATATTGTTATAAAGAAATTATTTTAATAATAAAATAATTATCAAATCATCTTATTGGTAGTTGATAGTATACCTCAAATATTGCTTCAAAATTTGATTTAAGTTTATTTATATGATTTGTATAATATAATATAAGATTGGTGTAGATGCTATAATTTGAAATAAGTTCAATAGAGTATATCATCTATTATATATCAATAAGTTTATTTATATGATTTGTATATACACAATATAAGATTGAATTTTTTTAAAATAAGTTCAATAGAGTATATCATCTAATCTTCTTGTTTATGATATTAAAAATAATTCTTCTAAGTCTCATGAAAATTTTAGGTTTGGATTTTAAAATAATCTATTTTATTTCAAAGAAAAATTATATATTCCAAAAATCAAAGAACAATTATATGTTCTTCAAGTTTGTCACAATTTTTCAACAATCAAATATTTTGGATACAATAAGACTTTAGACCTAATATTAAGATATTCTTAATGGCTTCAAATGTAGAAGATATTCAAAGACTTTGTACAATCTTGTAATATTTTTTCAAAATTAAAAACTCCTTGTTATTGATTTTATGGACTTTTTCAACTATTATCTATTTTAGAACAATCATGGTCTTTTTTTTCTATGAATTTTATCATGGATCTTCTAGTCTCAAATTTATATGATTCTATATAAGATTGGTGTAGAAATAAATTTTGTCTTAAAGGCTTCAAAAGATGCATCAACTTCTTTGCTCCACTTAACTTTTGTCTTTACATGTCAAATGTATAACAAGAGCTATAACTTAAAAAAAGTTGTTGATAAAGATCTAATATTTGATAAATAATTAATAAATATCAAAAAATATTACATATTTCTAATTATTTTTTAGATTTTCCAATCTATGATAGTTTTGACATTCTTAGGATCCATGATAAGACCATCATTTAAAATGATGTATTATTAGAAATTAACTTAAATAATATAAAATATACACTATTTTATCTTGGCTTATAAACTTGAATCTTTGATAATATACATATATTTGCAAAGTTTTTTTTTTTTTTTTTTTTTTTTTATATATACTTCACAAATAAGATGAGAGCTCCTATTGGAGATTTAGAATGGCATATAAAGTTTTTAGTCAAGCTCTTATTAATGTACTCTTTGAGTACAACTAATTTATTTTATGATAAATTATAGATGGTTTCTAATGATTGTTGAGTTCTATGAGTCATCAAATTAATTCACTAGTTGTTTTAGGACAAAAAAAAGCATTTAGAATGCTTAAAATCATAATATATGGTGAATAGTATAGAAATCTTTAGACAAATAAAAAAATTAGAATATTAATTATAAAAATAGAATCTTAGTAAGTATTGGAGGTAATTATCTTAGTTGATTTAGTATTTCTATTTATTATTGAGTATTAAAGATTATTTATTAAGATCAATATTTATATTTTTTTATCTATCTATCTATTTCTATATATATATATATATATATATATATATATCACTTGTAAAAAAAACTATAAATATTAGTTAGTAGTTAAAAGAAGCATAAAAAGAACATCATATCTTTTTAATTATTTATATAAAAAGTAAGATTTATAGTAGATTTAAATTTATTTTATTATTAAAAAAAATTATAAAGATAGAAAATTATAGATTTAAATTGATAATAGTATTATAAAACCATTATAAGAATTTTTGAATATTATTTAGAATTTATTTAGAAGTTTTGAAGCATTTTTTAAGATTTTAATACAAAATAAATTTTACTACTTTGGGAGCCATTATGAAGAAATGGAATAAGATTTGAAGGTGACATAAGGTTTTTAAGCTGATTGGATATTTGTGAATGCCATAGTAAAGTCAAAATTAAAAAAATAGTGGATCTACTAATAGAAAATAGGAGGACTAGTAGCTAATATGGTCCTTGTAAGAAATGAAGTGCACAAATCCTATATGGGTTGTAATACCTTAAAACTAGTTAGGAAGATAAGACTAAGACCTTGTGGCCTCTCTTAGACATTCATATATACTACATGTGAGCCTTGGTGAGGCTCGAATCCTTAATCTATAAGCAAGTTATTTTTAAAGTAAAATATTTTAATATAATTTTTTATTTATTTACTTCTTATTTTTAAACCTTCATAAATTATTTATAATAATTTATATTTACATATTTATTATATCATTAAACAGATAAAATAATAATAATAATAATAATAATAATAAAACAGATTTTTATATTATTGGATAAAAATTCAATGAACAGATTATGATCAAGTTTTAAATTGTGTAATTGCTTGATTTTGCTTATTTCATTTGTTTTATGTTTGATTTTCTTTTTTTATTTCTATTTATTTCTTTTACTTTACATCACCAATTATAAGAAAATTTTAATTGAAGTTATCTAATAATTTGAATAAAAGGGTGAAATTTACCTTAATAAGCTCTACTTTGAAGATCAATAGAATAGTCATAGAAAAGATGCTTTAGAAGAGTAGTTTCATTCTTATCCTTAAAATTTTCTTAATAATCTTGATATTAGCTTGAAATGTCATTTGAATTCTTTTTTCTATCAAAAATAGTTATGGCATATATAGCAAAAGTTGACCCTTTTTTTTGTTGCATGCATAAAAGTTCTTGCATCTACTAATAAAGATATGGTTGTATTGAACTAATGGATTTTTATTCAACTCATAAGATCCTAAATTAAATTACAAGAAAATTCAAGGTTATAAGCAATCTAGTATAATTAAAGATTATACTTTTTTAGCCTAAATAATCCTAAAATAACTAGATTTCATCAAAATGTATTCTCATTGAATATTATTAAGCTATTGTGATCTTTAATTGCTATATCTAAAGGATCTACCTCATAGATAACATTTGCAAAGGATAACAAATAATCCATATCACTTCTACATGTATGAATTTATTTTTCTTGACTAAAGATATTCTTTATTTTTTTAACAAAGACTTTGTCTATAAAACAAGTTGAGGCTCTTGAATCTAATAAGGCAAAGACTTTGTAATTTTTTGGTTCCAAATAAATCCTTATTATAAAATAGAATCAAAGAACTAAGAAGAAAATAGGACCTTTACTACGTATTACATAAGGTTCTAACTACATTATTTCTATTGTAATTGAAAAAACTTATTTTCTGAAATATAATCCTCTTTAGTAATTATGCTCCTTATTTTGTCATTATGTTGCTTCTTTGGATAATATTGAACAATGTGTTTAGGTTCCCTACAATATAAGCATAAACCTTCTTGATAGCATTGAATTTTTTGTTACTTAGTAAGAGGCTTAAAATATACTATATCAATTTGTATAGGTTTCATTATTGATAAATTTAGAAGCTACCAATATAGCTTGATTTGTATTTTTTCAACTAGATCTTTGTTTTTGACATCTTTTAAAGAGTCAATTATTGCATGTAATATCTTAAGTAATAAATTCTTTTAATGAGCCTATTTTTAGTATTATCTATAATAAATCTGTGATTTTTTCTATTATTCCATATCAAAATTGATTGATAAGGATTTTGTCATTTTAATCTATATCATAAGTAAGATTTTAGAATTTTGTAGCATATATAATAATTGAGCATAATCTTTATCATTAAGACACAAGTTTAGTCTTTGCTATCTTTTTTTGATCACTTTTTCTTAAAATGGCTATAGGCACTTTTAAGCTTGAATTCAGATTATAAAAGAAATTCGAATCTTTTTCCATGAATGGTACAAACCAAGAGAGATCTTTTCTAAAAAGAAATATACCTATGAATCCAACTTGAATAAATCTATTAGGATATTAAGAAGGATGCAAAGTTAGATAGAACTTTATTTCTTCTAAAAATCCTTAAAATTTTGATCTTGTTCTTTTCAAACTTCTCAAGCATACTTATTCCTACCTCTCTCATATTTGGAATAATAAGACTTTTTAAATTTAGTTATTAGCTTAATTTACTTTCTGATCTTAATTACATAATTTTTTGACTTAGATTTTAAATTTTATTATTGATCTCTTCTATAGGTATCAAAATACTATCTCCATTATAGATATTAGAGATAAGTAAGATTTTGACCCTCAAAATATTGACAAGCTCATGAAGATCTACAATAGTTACAAATCTATTCTTACTTTGATCAAAAGTAGCATCTATAATTTTTCCTTCTATAGACAACTCAAAAAAATTTAGAAGTCAAATTAGAAGAGGATAATCTACAACCTCTAATATCAAATAAAAGTTTTTAAAAAGAAGAATAGTCCACTCTCTTTAAGAAAAACTAAAAATGAGTTTAAAAGTAGGTAGTTTATAACCTTTAAAATATAATAATAGAAGTGATGTAATTCATTCACTTTTAAAAAAAATAATGACAGTAAGTTATTACTTTTGTCAAACTATCAAAGATATAAATCTTAGAGAATAAAAGATTAATACACTCTCACATCATTCAAAAAGATTTGAAAATCTTTCAAAAATGATATAATATCAAATTAGAATGAATATTTCTAAAGATAAGAAAATTAGAAAGTTTTAAAACAAAACTAAAGACTAAAAAGGTGTTGATAAGAATGAAGAAGTCTTCTTTCTTGCTTCCATATATACTATCAACTAGGAGCTATGTGGCAAAATCTTATAGGACCTCTAATACTTGTATAATTTTCAAGACATGTGTCTTAACTTACAAGGCAAATTTCTTATATGCATGCCATATTGTTAGCTTATACGACAAGTTATCTACATATGTGATATATGGCTAATTTATTGGCCAAGTTTCTAACCTATCAATTAACTATAAACATGTAAAAAGTCAAATATACATCTATAAAGCTTTTAAGAAGCTACACAATAAAATAATATCAAATCTACCTACATTTACCTTCTATCTAGCACTTCTTATCCGTGATATCATGTTAACTCCATTTATATTCTTAATCTTGTTTTAAGGATATCTAATATTTTTATCTTTAGAAATAATTAATATTATTCCTTCTTATATATATATGTATTTTTTATTATGTCTCTTTAATAGAGACTTAATTTTTTTATTCATATTATTTAGATTTTTGTCCTTGTTCTACTAAAAAAAATATATTTGTAATATTGGAGTTTTTTTTTTTTTCTTGACATTAGAATTTTTTTTGATAAGACAAAATCATATTAGAAATTATAGATTATCCATTTCTAAATTAAAATTATTCTTAAAATTATTTTTAATCTAGAGTCCTCATTTCTACTTATTTCATGTGATATTGGATATTTTCTTTAATATTTTGTTATTATAGCAAAGTTTTTTGAAATGAAAAATAAAATCATACAAATAAAAGAGTTATTAAGATAATTAATGTATGCAATATATCAACTCAATGTTACAAACATATATTTATTGCAATTATTACCTAGACAATATGAATAGGTAGAAATAAATGAAAGTAGATTAATTTCATAATATCTTCTAGAAAAGCTTCTTAGAAGCTTTATTGATATTGATTTGACTTGATATGTGTTTTTAATTGATTGATAGGTTAAAAATTAGAAACTTAGTCAATAAGTTAATCACATACCACATATGTTGGTAGCTTATGGAACAAGCTAACTATATAGTGCCCATATAGAAAACTTGCAAGTTAAGATACATATTATACAAAGTCAACACATTTTGGTGGTCCTATAGAACGTTGCTATGTAGTTCCTAGATAGATAGTATATATAGAGGCAAGAGTAAAGTCTTATTTACTCTTGTCAATTCCTTTCTTGTTTCTAGTCTAGTTTCAAGAAGTATCTAGTTTTCTTGTCTTTTGGTAATAGCAATTCTAGTTTTTTTTTTTTTTTTTTTTTTTTTTTTAACATACATACTTTCTTACTTCTATTTTGTTATACTTCTTTAAAAAAGTTTCACTTATTTATTTGCTTTCATTAGGTTCTTGTTCTTGAGACCCAATTGACTACTACAAGAAACAATAAGATTTTTTGGAAATAAAGATATAGAAATAATTGGATTCCCTTCAACATCTATATTAAATCATATTGATTCTATTATTATAGAAAATTATTCAAACAACATCACAAGTATTAGAAAATCAAAATTGGTTTACTTTATAGATTTGATGGTATAAGTATAAATTTTTGAGAATTAATGAATTAATTATAATTAATAATTCTTCTTCAAATCTCAAAGTTATCTAACTTCTAAATCACAAGTTAGGTTTTTTGAAACATTGATTTTATATTCAATTTTTTTCTGATTTTTATCTTTTTTTAGCAATATTGTCATATTATAATATAATTATTAGATAAAAGAGAAATTAAAAAATTATATAAAAAGGTGATTAATTAAAAATAATATAAAAAATATCTTTAAATTATAGATAATAATTAAAGAGGTAGTAAAATTAATAAGTATTGATATTATTTTTTTACGAAATGAGCTTCTACTTATTTTTTATGGCAATAAATAAAGCAAAAAAAATTAATTGAAAAATGTCATTAATATAGATCTCTTAAGAAAAAAATTAAGAATAATTTTAGTAAAAATTATATTAAGAAATCAAGAATTGATATCTAGAGAGGACCAATTATCAATCAAAGGCTGAAATCAAATCTTGAGGCATAAAACCGTACTTCTATGGCAATTCTAGGATTCTTTAATTAATTAATACTTCTTTAATTTTGAGCTTAATTTGACATTTTATTCAAAGTTTATTGAAATTTAAAGAAATTGAGGTCTCAAGAATTAGAAATTAGAAGATCAATAAATTTTTTAAGTTTTTTAGTAATTAAGTATTAGAATTTGATTTAGATATAATTAAAATTTAATCAAGATTTATTTAGAATTTATTTAGAATTTTTAATTTTAATATTTCTATAAAATTTCATTACTATTTCTTTAGAATTTTTATAAAAGTTTGTATGATTTCCTTTAAAGTTTTTTAGGACTTCTTTATATTTTATTTATAATTTCATTAAGACTTCAATTAATTTGATCAATATTTGATTAGGATTATTAAATTTTAATTGGAATATTTAAAGTCCTATTAAAATTGTTAAGATGTTGTTCTTGCAATTTCTATTTTACCTTCCACAACCAAGTATCTAATGCATTTTCAAAGAAGACTTTAAATAATACAACATATTTGGTGAACACAACGTGAAAAGCTTAAGGTGGAAGGTATTTGGTTTCTTGGTTTGTTTGGATTGTAGAAAAGAATGGCAAGCATGTTGGAAGATGAGTTATGGATGGTAGTTCAATTAGAGCTTCAAATAGAATTACAAGTAAAGCTAAAAGTGGAGGTTCTATTGAAGGACAAGGTATTTATGTTGATCCTAATTCTAAAATCATGTTTGAAGCCTTTTCTTTATTTATGCTACAATAAAAAATTAAAGACTACAAAGAAGATATGGCAAACAAATCTTTATATGTAGTTGTAGACAAAATTGATCAATTTGAAGGAAATGATATTTCAAATAATTTAAAGTACTATGTTAAAAAGATGGAGTTGAAGTGTGATTTAAGATGAAGATGGCTAAATTATTTAAATCATCTTTTGCTCTAAAAACAAAAAAATCACATCAAGTCTATTACAAGTTATTTTAAAGATTCATAGAAAATAAATTTTCAAGTATTGAAAGAAGAAGTTTTTTTAAAAAATAGTGATTGGATTATAAAGAAGTTATTTTTTGAATGCATTAAAAGGTTTTAGAAGGATCTTTAAGTAATAAAATTATTGAGGGAGTTTAAAATATTATATTTTTATTTCTCAAAAAATATATATATTATTAGATCTGTATAAAATAGATTTTTTTTAAGTGGATAATAGAGAATTACAATAGTAGTTACAAATTTTGCTTAAAATTGAAGAAGAAGATGAAGGATGAATTAAAAAAATTAAAAAAAAGTGCAAGAAACTATAAGATTTTTTGCAAAAAAAAAAATGATAAGGTGGATATTCGAAGACCATTGTAAGCATGTAAGGTAAAAATACCTACTACCCATCATACTTCTATAATTCAAACTTCAATAGCTATATCAAAGATAGAAGAAATGAACATTGATGAAATCATACATAGAATGTGAGATTGGCAAATAAAATTTGTAAAACTTAAAAAGAATGGTTAATCATCAAAAGTATTAAGAAGAAGAGATAAAAATAGCAAAGAAGAGATAAAAATAATAAAAGATTATAAAAAAAAAAAAATGTAAGAAAATAAAAAAATATGATAACAAAAAAATCCTATGCATGAAGAAATAGTGGAGAAAGTTTCTACAAAAAAAAGAAATTTTTTTAAAGAAAAAAAAAATCCTTGTTTATAAATTATAATCAAATATTGAAGCTACTTTAGATTTGAAGAATATATTAAAAAAATGGATTTAAGGTAGAAAGGTTGAATTTATAATTAATAAAATTATAATTACAAAGCTTAAATTTTATGAAGTTTTCATTTATATAATAAAGAAAAAATAAAAACCTATAAAAGATACTATAATATCAAATATACAAGGAACAAAGATAATAGAAAGCAATGTAAATAAAAAAATTAAAACGTAATTTTTTGGAGATATTTTATAAGTTAGATTTAAATAAATAAATAAAAGATTCAAAATTTTAGTTATTATTTTCAAAATTATTAATCAAATTCTACTAAAAAAAACTTTAATAAAATTAGGAGAATTAAGAAGAATCAAGTATAGCATTGATTAATCAATGTTATAAAATCAATTTTATGTCAAATATATATATATATATATATATATATATATATAATAAAAAAATCACTTATTGATATTGAACATGGATAGATGATAAAATCAACAAATAATTCAAATAGAGATTTATATAAAGTTTGTTCAAATATCAAAATTGATTATTAGAGATTTTATTTATGAATAAAATTTCTTTGTATAAGTTATATTTACATATCCTATTATATTGGAACAATTATATATTATTGCCACATAAATAGAGACAAAGATTGTGGATGATGGTTCAGCTTATACAAGGATAAGAAGATAAGATGGAAAGAAGACAATTTAATTTCTAACAATGTGTACAAATCATTAAATAAAATTGTAATAAATTGAAAGAAAAGCCATTATTAAATGAAAATTTTGAATAACTTGAAGGTTATTATTAAACTCCGTTGTAAAATAGGATTGTAATGATTTAAAAAAAAAAAAAAAAAAAAAAAAAAAAAAACTTTTATTTAGTTTAAAAGATAGGATATTATCTACTAAACTTATCAGATTGATACAAGATAATTTATTGTCATTTAAGACTTTTAATGAGATGAAAAGGATGGAAAAATATTATATTAAAAATATTGAACAAATTTTGAAAGAAAATAGATATTTTTATGAAAATGAATTTATTTCAAGAACATTTTAAGAAGTAAGATTTTTAAATATTATAAGAAAATTAGATTATTTATTAAAATATGGATTATAAAAAAATATAGTTATTAATCTATATTTTCAATTATTTTATGATGAAATTAAAATATTTATAAAAAAATTAAGTGAATAAGAGGTATATATTGAAACTAAGTATAAATTAGTGGCAAAGAAGATTAAACTAGTGGCTTTACCACTACCATATAATTATAAAGAATAGATGAGTGGAGCATCTACGTAACCAAATTTAAGAGATCTTAGGAAGATAGCACATGAATTTTTTTAATTAAATAGTATATACAAAAGAAAGAGGGAGGCTTTTTTTATTCTTGTCAATGCTTTTCTTATTCTTAGGCTTATTGTAAGAATCCCTAGTCTTCTTATCTTTGGCAATAGCCATTATTATTTGTTCTTGAATATTCATATTTTTTCATTATTTTTTTGTCATCTCTTTTTGAAATATATCTCTTTTTTAATTTACATTCTTATTTTTGATATATAGTGATATAAGTTATATTATATATATATATATATATATATATATATTAGAATTATAAAAATATATTAAATTTCATATATTATTTTTTAACTCGTATTCTTAATATTTTGATCATATATAAATATGTATATTAATAAAAAAATTAAAAAAAATTATCTATTATTTTTATATCATTATTTTAAGAATTATTTAAACATATGTATCATTATATAAAGATTGTAATTTGATTGATATAAGTAATTATATTTTAATAATTAGTTATTTTTTATTATAATATCTACTTATATTAATAATAAATAATTTTTACATTGAATGGCCTAATTTATATTAAATATTATGGTTAAAGAAAACATTCAAATCTACAAAGGTGCAACAATGTTTAAAAGGAGAAAAAAAAAGTGTATCTATTTCATTTAACATATTACTTGTAAATATTACTTTTATATCACTAGTAATTTTTAATATACATACATACATACATACATACATACATACATACATACATACATAATTTTACAAAAAGATTAAAGAAAAAAAATATTAGACTACTATTTTAAAATAATATAATATATATTTATAATAAAAAAATAAATATTGATGCTACATATAAAAATAGCAACTAAAATTGTACATGTTCAAAAGAAATGAGCATCTGTTTGGATCTGAATCTCACCTCTATGGTCAATTAATACTCATTCCTTGGATTAGTTTACTGATGATGGTAGGGCCTTCGTTGGTCAATACTCTCCATGACCTAAATTTATCTGCTCATTGTAGAAGTTTTCACTAGCATTAAAAAAACAAATAATAGATAAATAAATATGCCTTGAAAACACTCTACTCATTCCAATCAATAAATAGAATTGACTTAATATAATCATGGCTCTCAAACTGGATAATCCTAAACTTTGTTTTCTAGTTCATTTCTCTTACTCATAATAACTTCATTAACAGTAACAACCTTAAATTTTAATTATATAATCAACTATCATATGAGAGGGGAGTAATCGGTAAGAAACTGTAGACTAAGAAAGTTACAAACATTCTCCGAAGAAGGCAAGCATGAGGATCTCTAACACCCTAAATGGATCTCTCCACTCCCCTCCCGGATTTAAGCCTTTACCCTAAAGCCACACCACACGTTGAACCCACCTCTATATTAAACCCACCCCCTTCAAATACAGGCCCCGGCATTTCATGGGCATGGATATATTTGCAGGCGCCAATGTTAACAAAAAAAGGAAAGAAGTAGAAAAATAACAATCCAACGGGATGCGTTGATGCCTTTGGTTCATGATGGTCAAGAAGTTGGAATCGGGAAATTGAAATCCGTCTATTTAAATTAGTTGGGCGCTAAGTGTCTGTCTTTGTTGGGGCCTTAACATGAGCGATCGGCCAGGGATTTTTTGCTTACTCGGGCAGGGATTTGCAAACCCTAAATGGAGAAGGGGCATGGGTAAAAATAGGAGTTTATTTTATTTTACTTTAACTCCAACTTCTTGACCATCAAATGATGCGTATATATGTAAAAATATATGAATTTTGCATGGATGTTTCCTTCTTCGTTGATTTTATCCTTCTATGTGGATGCAATTTTTTTTTCTTGGTGTAAAGCTTCATTTCAATGTGTTACTTCGAAACTATGGCCATAATTTACTTTTAAAAGCATATATATCGGAACAGTGAAAAAACATTCTTTGAGGCTGGTGGAATATCAGTGATAAAATCATGGATCCTTTCCTACCAAAATATTACATCATAAACAATGATTTGTTTTTTATTTAATAATTTATCATAGAGATTCACCCATGTTGAAACGAATATAACGTACTGATGCGACAGAATAAAATTGAGTTATTTGAAACCATGAGGAGATTTGGTGGAAAATAATCGAATATATAATATGTCCAATTTGTGAACATTATTTCTTTAAATAGATTTCAATTCAATATCACGTTAGTTTAGCCATAAACAAACTTTCTGTTCGTAATTTACTTTTTAAAACCACACATAAGGGTCATGGCAATGGGGAGTTTGAATGAATCTATTATAATATTGAAACATCCACACACACAAGATTACATACCGACCAATTTTAGATGAAGTAATATTCTCATTTCAAAAGCATTGATGGAATATTGCACAGAATATCCATTTAGTGGGATCTCTGGTGGTGAGGGAGGTTGATGATGTGTTAAAGAGTCTATTTGAAGACTATGGCAGTTGGAGGGAAACGGCTGTTGACCAATAGGCAGTTGGGATGTCAATTATAGTTAAATTTCATATATTCCTCCTCTTCTATTCTGTCTAAATTCTATGTATGAATGGAGAGATGAAAGGGAAGGGATCACACAAATGAAGCAATTGTGGGGAGGGGAATAGAGACATAGAACATTCTAGACCCTAAACGTGGCCCATAGTCCTTGGCAAGTGGAATGCATTTTGGTCTTCTTTGGTGGCCTTTGCCAACTCAGACAAGGAATGGGAATTCACTACACCAGAAACATATGCAGAAAATTGTATTTATGATCAGTATTCATTTTTCTTCAGCAAGTACAGTGTTCAATCTTTCCTTAATCTATACAGGAACCATAATGGACCCACATTTTTCATCACAAGTAGATATCATATTGCATGTTACAGGTTGATATGTGCTTCTGCCAACAGCGAACTTCAAATAAGTCAGGCATGGGGTTTCACTATAAATATAGAGTTTTCTGCAGTCACCCATGCCCAAAAGGAACCAGCAAATATAGGGAAATGATGTGGCATATGATATGGCATGCACTTTTAGGGATTTACAGTGTGAAAAATGAAGAAGCCTGTGCAACAACCTCCAGGATTGGTGCTGATAAGCAACGGTGCCCTATCACAATTGGAAAAGCTCTTTCTCACCCCCACCACACCCTAAAGCAGAGTGAAGCAGGATTGCCCTAAACAGGTGCCACAATTTTATGGCAAGCCCATGCTACTCCCCCACATCACCAACCCAATACTGTGCTAGAGTGGGGGAAAAAGCAGGTATTCTGTTGGAGTAGCCATCAATGGGGATATGTAATTGGCTCCACATGTTGGAACTGTTATTCTTGTCACATTAAAGTTCATACACTTGCCACTCACTTTATGTTGTTATCCATCTTCAGATAAAGTTGGCAGATCATGGCACCTGCACTCTCAACACTCATAAACCCCAGTGATAGAGAGGAAGCGGTTGGTTGTAGGAAGGGTATTAGCACCCACATCCTCCTCCTCCTCCTCCTCCAACCCCTACAACAACCAACTGCGAACCTGGCATGAATGCACCCTTGATTGAATGCCTTTGAAAAAGGGTGACAGTTAGCTGTAATTGTTGAATACCATGTGTTTGCAATAGAGTCCCTGGTTTTGGGGGAGGTTGAGCTAACTACTGGTATGGGCTGGTTGAATAGGGAAACAGTCCCAATTCTTGCTGTTCTCCATGTTGGACAAAGACCCAATTGCTCAATGTAGACACAAAGTAAATAATAATATCACAGCAGTAAGACTAAATGATTGGAAAGGGTTCAGCAGTTGTCTTGGATATTTGGGATGCTACTACATCAGTGGTCCACATGTGATTGTGTGGGAGTTGGGTTGCAAGTAACATAAATTTAGGGCACCAGATATTTAGACAGCTAATCAAGATCAAGTAATCCACATGCCCATATCCCATTGCCTTCTGACCATTTGCTTTCATGCTGTTTTGGGCATACAAATTTAGCAACATTCATTAACAAGCCTTTGGATCAGATCGTCATGTCCACAGGGTGTCATGAATGTAGGAAATAGGAATTATTCACAAACACACACACACACACCCTTGTGTTGTGAGTGCACTCATTCGAACAACATATTATTTATTTATTTATGTTGTTGATTTGCTTTTTGTTTCTGTTTTTGTTTTTTTGTTTTTTGTTTTTTGTTTTTTATTTCACTCCAGGGGTTCCTTGAAAATGTCCAGGGGGGCCTCTCTCCACGTCTGTTGTGGGGAACATTAAAATCGAAATTGAACCCAATCTACCTTAATTAAGAAGGTTTCCTTTTGCATTGAAGTGCGGGCCCATGTTAAGTGCTCCTAACTTATTATTATGGGCAAGAAGGGGAAGGGAGCCCAGCAAATAACCAATACAATATTGATAAACTGCCAAAAGTAGGAAGTGGGTGCATTTACCCCCCTGCACCATGTTGCGAATCTCTGAGCGGTCACGTTGGAAAAGCAGTTCGATTTTTGCGTTTTCCAATCGGAGCCGAGCCTCGTTCCAAGTCCACCAATCACTGGAGCACCCTCTTCTCCCCAATACACGTCTAGATAAAGATTGCACCCGCAACGCTCTCGTCTTCGTTCATCCGTCCAGCTCAATCCCTTCCTGTCGGTGAGTTCCGATGGGAAACAATTTTTCCTTCTCCATACTGCCTTGCAGCTCTCGTTCCCTATCGTCCAGCAAACAGAAAAGCTGCCCAGCCTGGCATTGGGCGGAACGATGTTGTGAGGATTGTGTGCGAAGGCTGGAATCAGGTGAAATTCGCTGGATGGACAATCTTGTGGGCATGATCCAAGCACTTCCCACGGCAAGGGATTCCGCAATCGATGCTGGATTCCTCCTCCCCTGTTTTAACCACTCACGCTCATTTCCACTATTATACGGAACATCAAATGATTTTTTATTTTATTCATATTTTCTTACAGCTGATCCTCGAGTTGGGTTCTGTTTTTCAACACAGATAGGGCATTGTAATAATAATAATAATAGTAACAACAACAACAACAACTATGTATATTAAGCTCGATGTCTTGTTGGACCCACCACTATTTTGTCAAGGATCTTCTGAAATCGTTGTAAGTGCTTGCTGTCTCTCTTTGCCTTGCGACAGAATTGGGCAAATGGGTTCATTGAGTATCAAGGAATCCTGGCTAGAGACAGCGTTTTTCTATTGCCAAGTTGGCAACTTCCCCTTCTTCCTCACTACGACAAAAAAGACGATCTCGCAACCAAGTGCTTCGCTGTGCTGATGAGGTGGTGGGCGCTGCCTCAGGAACATTCCACTTGTCGTCTTCGGCCTCTGCTGCCTGGACTCGTCAGAGTTTTCCACCATCTCCCGCATACAATGATGAAGGCAAGGTTGATTCTGTGAAAAGACTACAGCTAAGCACATTCTTCCCTCCTCCCCCACCCTTCCATTAATATCACTAATACTAGTTTCCCACAGAAGAACACAATGGTTTAAAAACCCTCTTCCCAGGGATTGGGTTATTTGAGTATGAACCCTAGTGAAAAGAGTTGGAGATCTATCTGTTTTTAATCCACTGAAGAAGAGAGCTGTCCGTGTGCTGTGCTGGTGGGAGAGCATACCCTTCAGGTTGGGCCTGTTCTCCCTGAGCCACAGTTTTGTAAGAGGCAATTCTGACCATTGTCCATATGCTTCGCAACATGTTTGTTGACAGGAGGGACAGCTGGGGTCCCAGCGGATCGCAGGAAACAAAATGTTGAGAGATTGTGAAGCTTGATGAGAAAGCAACATGTGTGTTTTTTCACCTCAAATTGGTATGTTCAGGGCTGGAAAAAGAAGAAGGAAGTTATTTTTCACTGTTCAGTCTCTAAGCTTGATGTGGATTGTGGTCATTATGCACTGCAAGAACAAGGAAATCAGTGTCAAGTGGACAAAATAACCCCTCAATCGTCACACCAATCACATATTTTTCCAAATCTTTGGTAGATTTTTGGCATCAACTGATTTGGACATTGTTGCACATCAACTAGGCCACATGCAATCACCACTTCCACACTTTTTAAGTTATTGAAGCTTGTAAGTTCAGTCCATTTAGCTTCAAGTGCATCGTTTGAGCTTTATCCTCAAGGTTCAATTAGTTGAAACACCTTCAAATTAGCAAACTGATCAAATACATTTTGTCATTTTATTTGTCTCTGAGGTAGTTATCAATGTCAGTGTTTGCTACGAAACTTAGAAGTTAAAAAAATGTACTGCAAAAGAAACAAGCAAACAAACAAACAAACAAACAAATAAATAAAATAAAATAATACACTTGGTCTTGATATGTAGATTTCTCTCCAGTGGAGATCACAGCGTGTGTCACACATTGGAACTTGAACTTGTCGTCGTCAGAGATGCATGAAAACGGAAGAAACATTTCACGTGCCCTGAGAACAAATGAATGGGTTAACACATCCAATGTTCCCCTTGCTCATGACACCGTTGCCAGGAAGTCTGTCAGGGTCACACTGGGCCCATTAGTATATTAGTTTGTATTGGTGAATTAATGGACACTTCAAAAAAGCAAAAATGTCAATATGCTAAAGTATTCAAAAATAATTAAATAAGAATATATAAACTCGCCTTACTGAAAAAATCACGTTTCTGCTTTTAAAACAAGAAATAAGAACAAAAAATCTACCTGTATTGTAACTAATAAAAGTTCTTCAATCTACTTCAGCCACGATTTTGGCGTCTCGGTATTCTAGAGTTTGACGGTTCTGTCGTCATCTTAAAATTTCTAAACTTGAACCACAACTTGTCACTAGATCCTAGATTCTATTTATTCAGCACATTGGTTACATTGTTTATATGTGTGCGTATATGTATGTATATATATGCATACACATTCGTATCCATCCAAAAATAATAATATAATTATCGAAGTATAAATTTGATACAAAAAACATAAGAACCGTACATTAAAAAAAACCATTCAACTGGAAGTTATTTATATTAATGTATTAATTGGTTACATAATCATTCCTAAAAATAGTTTCAAATCACAAAAATTCATCGAATTATGTTTATCACAATATTTATTACTTACTTCGGATTATTTATTTTATTTTGGTTGTTGGTTCAGTGATATTTAATTTAATTCGAACTAGTTTGCAATAAGAAGGTCGTTCTAACCAAGGTTTAATTTCCAAAACTGTATATGTTCAAAATAATCATGTATTATATTATTAAAATTTATGAAGAAAAGCTTTCTCTCTCTCTCTCTATATATATATAGAGAGAGAGTGAGAATTGATTATGATAAACTGAAATCATGGTTGAAATCATAGCATTATTGACAGGACGTCCAACTGTTTGTTTGATTTTTAAAATTCCATTTAAGGAATCTTGTAGTTTCTCATATGCGGCCTTCCGTTTAGTATTTCAGAAAACCAAGTTAAGTTGTCATTTGTATGTCAAGGTATTAAAGTACTTTTGTGAAAGAAATTTCCAGCACAACATTGTTGTAGACAATAGTTTTGCATGAATTATTATTTTTATTATTATTATCTATTTGCTACAACAAAATGAGTACAAATTCAGTTGTATATGTGGAACTGTTTTTTTGCTTTTTTGTTTCTTTTGGAGAACTTTCACATTCTAAATATGTTGGAATATTACTCTTATTCACGTATCTATACAATGGGTTTACTTCGTTGGTGTCAATATATATATATATATATATATTACTCTTCCACACCTGAAAATTCGATAAAGGTGGCTTGTTCCCTGAAGTTGTGTTGTTCCTTGCTCTAAATGGGATGAATGGACCTCATCCGTAGATATCATTTCTCTGTTCATCTTGGTTTCTGCAACTGATTTATCTATCTATAGACCCATCTACTTTTGTTACTGAATCCTTTCCTGCACATGGTTGTAGTTGAAACAGTATGGTACCCCCAAATTGTTGTTGTAGAGTGTAATGTAATTGAGCCAATATGTTCAATAATCATTATAATAATTTCGAGTTCATTGTCTTAGACTAATAAAAAAAAAACAGGAAACATGAGCTAACAATGCCTTCACATCCTATTACTTGGGCATGCATTGGAGTTGTTTAATGTATGGGTATTTGCTTCTTGTGTGTATACCATAGTGTTGAGAGTTCAAGTATTATAATTCTGTTGAGTGGAACTGTAATGTTCCATCTAATTAAATTTCAATTTCTATATCCAATTATTATTTAGCCATCCAATTTTTTCCCAGTTGCTCAAAGAACAAACAGTAAAATCTTGTTTTTTAAGCATTATTTATTTATTTATTTATTATCATTATTTTTATGATCTATTGATTGAACATTAATTTTTTAAACCAAAGATCTGATTTTGTCGCTATAATAGATTGATCTTTTGAAACTTCTTTCCAGTGCCTCCAACTACAAGAGCCTAAAATTATTGTATGTACAAGCAGTTTTTTTATGCTTGTATGATTCAAGCTAGTTATAGTTCCAAAATCTTTGTATTGCAATTTTTAGTATTAAAAAAATGTATAAATACCATATCACAGAGAAAATGGAATAAATTTGAGTCTTTAACACACATTTTGTGATATCTTTATGCAGGATTATTTGAGTGTTTGATACAAAGAGATGCAAAGATACATATTCCACTTATTCTAATTCTATCTAAATTCCTAGCATACTGAAGGGTATATTTCAAAAATAAGATGTAATATAATCATATTAAAAATAAATTATTTAAATTTTGCAATTAGATACAACATGATTTCTGTTCATGAAGTAATAAAATATTACATCTTGGTTAAAGGTTAAAAAGAATCCTTTTAATTTAAGTTCTTTCTTTTGGTTTTTTTTTAACATCTAATACTTTGTAATAAGATATTTAATTTTATTCAATAAATATTGAAAAAGATAAAAAAATGAGGTTTATAATGAAAATTATTTCCTTTAAAAAATCAAACCTTAAAGTTAAATGTTCCCTACAAATATGTATTAAAAAAACCACCACATCTTTGTTTTTTTGTTTTATTATTATTATTATTATTATTACTATTATAAATATGATTGGTAGAAAGAAATATTTTGTATTAAAACTTAGAAACTATTCTATCACATTTATTTATTTATTTTTATATGAATCCATATTAATTCTATTTATATTTATTTTTCTTCTATTATTATAATTACATAATATATATAGACATGAAAAGATTAATGAGGGTTTTTACTCAATACAATGATATATTTAAATTAATAAGATTTTTATTATTAATTTTATATTAGATATAATTTAATCTAATATTAAAGAATTTCTTACCTTTAATATAATTTATAAACTTATTTCTTTCACATGAATTGCTAAAAATGAATATACTTTATTTATTTTTATAAATTAATTATATGTCATTATTTTTAATTATTTTAATATAACTTTAAATTTAATTGTTGTCTACAATTCTTATAGTTTCAAGTGTAATTAGTATTGTGCTAAATATAATAAGACTTAATATATAATTTTTTTAAATGATTACAATTAAAGCATATTGTCTTAAAATTACAACATAAATATATTAAAATTTAATTATTACTATGTCATAGTAACATAGAATCTATACTTCTAATTGTGTTGCAATAATCATATTCAATATTTATTATTTTATCATAACTATCTTTTATATTTTTGGCACTAAGTAAGCAAATGGTATGCAAATGGTATGAAGGATATGAATCATAACAAAACTCTAAAGAAATAATACATTCTTGTGATATTAAAAAAAAAAAGGTAGATAATTCAGAAATATATATAAGATAGAAACTAAAATGATTATTATCAAATACAAAGAAACTAAAGGTTCTTGAGCTAAGACAAGAATACAAAAAGGCATTGATAAGAACAAAGAAGGCCTCTCTTTTGTCTCTATATATACCATGTAACTAAGAAGCTACATGGCAATGTTTTACAAATCATTTGATATATGTCCAACTATCAAAACTTGTGTTTAACTTGCAAGACAAGTTTTTCACATATTTTCTATACGGCCCATTGGTAAAATAAGTGGCCAACATATGCAACACATGACAAATTTGTTGGTCAAGTTTTTAACCTTATAATTACTTGCAAATACTTGTAAAGTCAAATCCATATCAATAAAGCTTTCAAGAAGCTTCTCCACAAGATATTATTAAATTTACTTGCTTAAATTATATTCCATTCTTTTTATTCTTCTAATTACTAATTCTAATATTAATATCTTTGACATTATTCTCTCTTCTAAAAACAAGTTCTACAATGAGAGGTGATGACATATTAAAGAAGTCCAAGTTGCGAAAAATTGTATTAGCCACATATTTTGATTTTTTATTTTATTTATATATTTTTAAGATACTTGATAGGTTTTTTTAATTAATAATAGTTTCTTATATTAGAGTAAAAATACCACCTTATTATTTGATCATTGTTGAAGTCTTTATAAAATTTTAAAAATAATACATTTGAAAGATCATTAAGAACAATTTTTATGTCTACCTTCAATAAATATTATCAAAAAAGAGTCACTATTTCTTTATGTCTAATAGTTTTTGTATATGGTATTATATGTTTCTTCTTAGTGAAATAATCTACTATCACAAATATAGAGTCATAAGAACTCAGAATTAAAAGATTTGTGATAAAACACATAGAAATAGATGACCATGGTTTTTTTGGTATATAATGTAGTTGGAAAAGTTTATAAGATTGATGGCAAGGAGTTTTTAATCTTGAAAAAATATCATATAATTGAATAAGGTTTTTGATTGCCTTTCACATTTAAGACCATCAATAATCTCTTGAAATTAATTCTAATTTCTTATTATATCTAAAATATCATATATCTAAAAAAATTATGATAAGTTTTAAAAAAATTTAAATACACTTTGCCTTTTGAAACATATAAGTCTCTCTTAAAATATAAAAGATTGTCCTTAAAATGAAACTTAGAAGCATAATAGAATTTTAAAGAATTATTTTTAATATTATGCATAAAAAATTTTGAAAAAAAAAATAATTTAATTTAATTAATAAATATTGAATCAATATTCAATATTGATTTTATTGCTTGAAAATAAAAATTCTTTGGCTTTTAAAGAATAGTTTGTTGTTGATTAAAAGATACGTTTTCTTTTTTTGATGTAAGATAAGAATAACTAAAAAGATCATTTGATAAACCTTATTGTTTTATTAGTTGATAAGTAATTTTAAATACAAGTTTTGACAATGACATGCTTCAAATAGCTTGGAAATAATTTAAAACGAGTACTAACATAAAATACTTGAGGTTCTTATGGTATGTATGAATAATTTTTAGATTATAAGGACCTTTCAAATAATGATGTTATACTTAAAATAAATCTATAATTATAAGAAGTTTAATTTTTATTTTTTTTGTGGATCTTATAATTGATATTGGCTATTAATTTTTTTTTTTGAATGTAAATCTATAAGGTGAAATTTTTCATCTACTCTTATTTGTAATAACACCACACCTTAGGCAAAGACCAATATATTTAGTATTATAAAAAATACCTTAAAAAATTAAATGCAATACAAGATTGATTTTACAATAAAGAAATAACTTTAATGTTTCAAATATTATTTTGGCTTCTTTATTTCATTCAAATTTGTCTTTACAAGTTAAAAAGTAAATAGATTTGTGACTTAAGAAAAATTCTTGATAAAAGTCTAATATTGTTGAAATCATCCAATCCATAATAGTTTGAACTTTTTCAAAATCCATCATAATGCCATCTTTTGAAATGATATATTTTGAGAAATTAACTTATTTTATAAAAATATAAACTTCTTTCTTCTTACATATAACTTTTCATCTTTTAGTTTTTTTAATACATAAAGAATATAAAGTTCATATTCTTTTGTATATTTAGAGTAAATTAAAATATTATCTAAATAAAAAATAATAAAATTATCTATTTAATTAAAAATAAATATTATTTATTAAATATTAAAAAAAGCACATTTAAGAGTAAAAAAAAGCATGAAATTATATTTCAAATGCTCATACTTGATTCAAAATACAACCTTCTATTTATTCTTTTTTTTAAAAAAAAATATGCATCAGATTATATGTTCTTCATACATCTATTTTTGTATAGATATTTGTTTGATTTAATTTATTAAAAATTATATCAAAAATAGAAGATACTTGTTCTTCATGGTAATCTTATTAAGTCTTCAATAATCTAAACATATATGCAATGATTTGTCTTTTATATTTATAAATAATATAGAGACTCTTGTTGGAAATTTAAATGATATATGAAGTTTTTGGCCAAGTTATCATAAATATACTCGTTAGATAAAGCCAATTCATTTTGTGATAAGTTGGAAATTAATTCAAATAGCAGTTGAGCTCTTTCTTATAGATTAATTAAGTAGCTATAAAAATGATACTCTATAAAAATATCTTGTTTTTTTTTCAAAAAAGCTTAATAATCCTTATATTGGCTTAAAATATTGCTTGAAGTCTTTTCACTATTAGATTTATGTATATCATAAATAAAAAAAGAAGATTTTTTTTTTTTGCAATATACATAAAAGCTCTTGCATCTACAAATATAGATTTATTTGTACTAAACTTGTAATTTTTTACTTCATTAATGAAATTCTTAATTATTTATTAGATAAAATTAAAATAATGAGAAATAAAATCTATATAGGACTTATATATTTTTAGCTAAAAAACATCTAAGATGATTGGATTACAAAAAATCTAATAATATTAAATATTACTAAGCTATTATGATCATTTATTACTATATATATATAGAAATGGTTTTATAGATAATATATTTAGATTTCAATAAATAATTAATTTTTTTTTGAAATAAATATATTTTATGTCTTTTAATAAATTCTTCATCTAAAAAATTAATTGATACTTTTGAATTTATAAAGTTAAAGGCTTTATGATTTTTAGATCCTAAAAAATATTTATTATAAAACAAAGTGAAGATTTTGATGAAAGAACATGACATTCATTAGGTATTGTATGAGTTTCTAATCACATGACCTCTATTATAACTAGACAAATTTGATTTTTAACACATTATCTTTGTTGACACTCATACTTCTCATTTTATTGTTGTATTACTTTTTTAAATAATATTTATTACTATATTTAGATTCTCTATAATATAAGTCAATCCTTCTTAATAACCTTGAGTCTTTTTCTACTTTGTAATAGATTTAAAGAGTATCACATTGATTTCTATACGTATTATTTTTAATGAATAATTTTTTAAAAACTTAAGAGTTATTTTCATGACTTGATTTGACTTTCTTTAATCAATATTTTTGTTCTTGATGCCTTCTAAAGAGTAAATTTTTACATGTAATGGCTTGAGTAATAAATTGATTTAATGATTTTTAAAAATTATTAAAAATTAAATTTTAATATTTTTCTTCAATTCATATCAAAATTTATTGATAAGGGTTTTATTGTTTGAATCAACTTTAGAAGCAAGACTTTGGATTTGGCAACATAAATAACAACTAATTATAAAAATTAATATAAAAATAAGATTTTTATTTTGGCTTCTATTTATTAATTACTTTCTCCAAATATGACCATAAACACTTTCAAGAATGAATTTAGATTATATATGAAGCATGAATCTTTTTCTATCAAAGATACAAATTAAAAAAAAAAAAAAACACTCCTATACAAGAATGCACCCACAAATCCAACTTGATTCAAGCTTGTAGAGATCTATATTAATTATAAATCTATTTTTACTTCTACTAAGAATAGCATTCATAATTTTATTTCTTTTCATCTTTATAAATAACTTTAAAAAATCCAAAAATCAAATTAGTAGAGAATAAACTACAACTTCTAATATCATATCAAAAATTTCTAAAAAAAATAATAGGTAAATATTTTAAAAAACATAATCAATGATAGAAAAAAATTAAAAATGAATTTGAAGTTGAATATTTTATAACCTTTAAAACACTATAATAAAAAATAAATAATATTTTTATTTTTAAAATAAAATTAAATTAAAAATTAATATTCTTGTCAAAATTTTAAAGACATCAATTATAACAAACTATAAATAAGCAATACATTCTTATGACACTCAAAAATAGAAAGTAGATAAATTAAAGGTAGATATAAGAAATAAATTATAATGATCATTGTCAAATATAAAGAGACTAGAATTCTTGAGTTAAGATAAGAACACAAGAAAAGCATTAATAAGTGTGAAAAATATCTCACTCATGCTTCTATATATACTATCTAAATACGAATGTATATGAAAATCTTTGCAAATCATCTTGCATATATCCAACTTACATGATATGTAATTAATTTACAAAGAAAGTTTTTTTTTTATAGATTTGCAACATATGGCTAATATTTTGGCCATATTTTCAACTTAATGAATTTCTTATAAATACTTTTAAGATTAAATCCATATCAACAAAGCTCTTAAGAAGCTTTTCTATAAGTTATTATTATTTCTATTTATTTTTATTTCTTTCTAATTCATATTATCTTTTCAGTTACTAATTCCAATATTCATATCTATGATAATTGGTTCTTTTAGTGGACTTAAAATTTTTAGAAAGAAGAGAAAATAAAAAGGTATCTCTATAAAATAATCAAATAAATAAATCAAAACATAAATAAATATCTAACTTTATTTAATTTACTTATGTTTAAATTTTAATTATATATATATATATATATATATATATTGTTAGATTTTATCAATCTTTTAGTAACACCATGTCTTAGTTCAAGCTTCAGGTAAGCATTTATAATTTTTTGGTTGAATTTTTTTCTTTCCATATGAATTTGAAATAAAAAATTATATATATATATATATATATATATATATATCTATATATATATATATATCTATATATATATATATATATCTATATATATACAGAAGTTTTAAGAGGAATTAAATATTTTTTCTTATATATATATATATATATATATATAATATTCTACGATTTTTTCTTATTTCTATAAATAAATCTTACAGCAATAATTGTTTTTTAAAGAATAAATTAAAAGCTTGTCGTATTGTGTAGCTCATAGAAAATTATTTTTGTACATATTTATTATAATGTATTTGTTCTTTTAATTCTAAAACAAATTTTTTATTTTCACTCCACTAATTTATTGTTTTTAAGATTGAATCATATCTCTTGTCTAATGTTTGTTGCAACTTGATGTTTGCCATTAAAAAACTCCTCTAAATTCTACTGAAAATTACTTATATTAAGATTTTAATAGATTAAAATTTGTTCCTTATAAATCTAGAATTTAAAATTCTATAGAAATTAATATTAAATTAATTTATTTAATCATCTGTTTTACTATTAATTTATTTATTAATTTATCTAATTTTAAAAGATACATGTACTTGATGTAACATAGAATATTAAAAGATTAGTCTTCTTGATAATATCTCTTTTAGATTAAACTTTAATTAAAAAAATTCATTCTAATATAATTCACTTATAATATTATATATAATAATTTACAGTTCAAGTTAACTAGATATAATTCAAGTTCTCTTTTAATTGGTTTTTTTCTTACAAAGCAAGCTATTACCATATATTTAGAAAAAAACTTTATATCTTAGTTAAAATTGTTTTTATTATTTGTAATTTCTCATGCATTTTTTCTACCAAAAAACTTGCATAGCTTCTAATAGAATTTTTGGATAGATATTCTTTTGATATTACTTTAATTGGATGAAACTGATTAGTATTGTGTTAAATATTGAATATATCTATAATGTTAGATATTTTGTATGTAACTTTAAAAAATTAAAGGTATATCACTTACATGTTTGTTGGTATTCTAAAACCAATTGATTACATGTTTGATACTAATTTTACTTTATTTGCACACAAATCTAGAATTTTGCTAATGCCACTAATTGTTTTGCTATTACCACCATAATTTTCCACCTACAATAACATACTACCCATTGGACATATTTCTTTAGTTTTAGTTTTTTTAGTTTTAGTATTTAGTTTTTTTTTTTCAATAAAAAATTTCATAACATTTCCATTTTTTTCTTGTTTTTAAATCAAATAAAAAATATAATTAATATAAAATTAATAAAACAATTTGAGAAAACAATAAAAACAAGTTGTAGTGACAGTAGCAAAAACTTTGGTGGCATTAACAAAACCCTAAGTCTATTACAACCATGGTAATTTTGAACTTACTCAATTTTCTAAAACCCTGTTAGTGTACATAAATATGTGAGATATTCATGTTAATCAAACCTAAAATGCTTTGACCCAAATGCCCTTCACAGTACATGCACCTCTGTCCTACTACTGTCAAAGCTCTGTCTATATTCTCCCATTCATCTATTCTTTGTAATAACTACCTCATTTAGTCACAAGCATCATGTCCATTGCCTACACAACCTACATGTTTAATATGATGTATGCTTTTGAAAGTGTTTCTGTTGTAAGTCTACCCACATTTCCAGATTGATAGCATGATAACAGAGCTACGCATCCTCTCAAAAGCATTGGTTGTATCTATCCTCTAGTTGTTGACTCACAACATTTCTTCATGTAGAGAGTAATGGCAATTTGTTCCAGGGGTGAGTAGCAGTACCCACAAAAGAGTCAGTTGTAAGGAACATTTTGGGGAACAGTTATATTCCTGCTGTGGTGTCTAAGGCTTTTTAATAGTGCCTTAGCAATGAATAATTGAAAGATCTTGCTATGTGAGTTTTAGGCCATCATGTTCTGTGAAAACACAGCTAAGTGGCTGCAAATGTGAGTATGGCCACCTACTAATTCCAAGTGTAGAAATGGGGTAAATATTTAAATAAAATATATAATAAACATATTCTTTCTGTTCAAAGATAAGCATATCTAGACTGCAAATTTCTACTCTGAATTTCAAAACTATTAATGAGATCAAACTAAATAGTACATGGATGAGGTCAATGGATGCTGTGAAACTTTTTAAAAATGGTTATTTAATGCAGTAACTGGTTCCATGGTGTAAGCTTTTCCACAAGCTTGATCATCACAAAACTCCAAATGTTGGACAAAGCAACTTCTGACCACTGGAATGGGAGATCATCCTTTGAATGGTCTCATTCATCATGGGTTCACTTTGATGAGGCAAAATAAAGGCCCATTTGAACAACTATACTTTTTAAAAAGAAAAAGAAAATAAAATGCTGTTGAGAGATTGTTGTGGAAAGCTGAACTGTGCCGGTTTGTCAAGAAGGAAGAATAGAAAAAAATTAAAAAATAAAAATAAACAGAAAAAAATAAAAAGAAAAAAAGTCAAAAGTTATTTGTGCTGAGAGCCAACATGACTAAATACAATCTTATCATCTTTTGCAAGAGAATGAATATGCAGATGGTTAATTCAAGTCCACTTGGATGTTTCTTCATGGAAGAAAGACTTTTAACTTTCAACTTTTCCATTAATAATAATATTTTTTCTGTTTTCTTACGTTACTGCTGCAGTTATTACAATTGTTGTTATTCCCCAAAGGTTCTGATTGGTGTTTTGTTTTTTTTCTTAACCCACCATGCAACTTTTGATGCTTGCTGCCTCCTCCTCCACAGACCTTTTGTGTTTGACATTTTGTATTTGACATTTTGTGTTTCTGCACAGCTGCCAACAAGGTTTTTCAGCAATGCAAAAAGATAAGAAAAGCAGCTGGACTTATCCCAGTGTGAAAGAGGGTGACTCAATTTCTGAGTCTTTTTGCAGGTTGCAAGAGTGTGGACACTGAAGCATGAACTGAATGTCGTATGAGTAAAGGTTCTCCAAAGTTCAACAAAGCTTCCTGTAAGAGCATATCATTGATTATACAATCATACAAGTATTTTTTTATTGGTGTGTCAATAGGAGACATCTTTCTATTGAATAAGCAGAATTGACTGCAGCACTTTGTTCCCCACCTGCAGTGCATGGGCACTGCACTTGTAGACATTTGTTGACAATGTTCTCTCTCTCTCTCTCTCCCCCCCCCCCCATAAATGAAAAATCAGAGACTTTTGATTTTGATTTTTTATTTTGTTGTTGTTATTGTTGTTGTTGTTGTTAAAGAACTGGTTTCCTGTGTGGCAGAAGAGAGTTTGTTGAGCTATTGCATGAATTATCCTCTTCCTCATCATCACAGGAGCCCTTGGCTGGCTTTCCAGACTTTTGATTAGCTGGCAACTTTCCTTTGATAAATGTGTTCCATCACAAGACTCCTCCTCATCTCCATTCATTCGTTCATTCATTCATTCATTTGTAAATGCTTGTCGTTGTTGATCAATAAAACTCAGAAATGCCTCTTGGTAGTACCAAGAATGATCTTTGACAAAAAATAAAATAAAAATTAATAAAAAAAACTGTTATATAGAATAAAGGGGGTATCAACCAACCAACCAACCAAAAAATAGATGTCGTATGAAAGTCTCTGCCAAAAAGAAAGACACAGGTCCATTCAATAAATGAGACTGGGATTTTCTTATAGAATTCCAAAAGGGAGTGAGTTGTAGTAGCAGCAGCAGTAGAAGCACCAGCACAAGTACAAATGGAGCAGAAAAGTTAGTTGTCATGGCCTCTGAATCCCACATGAATGCCCTTTCACCACAAGTTCAGAAAAACCAAACTAACAAATAAGCAAATACCATAAGAAAAAAGGCTCACTATCTCATTTTTTTCTAAAAAGAAATAACTAAAGTAAGCAGGAGTCACCCACGGAGAGATCCATTCCAACGCAAGAGCGGACGAATGAAACTGGAACAGGAAGGGGATTATAGATACCATCCATCCACATTCATCCATAACGATATCCGAGGTGGCGTGGCAGAGGATGCAGCTGCCGGTGCTGGTGGCCGTGAAAGCGCAGATTGGTTTTGTTTTACCTTTCTCTAGATTATTACCACAATAGTAAAAGTGAATCAAGGTAGTAAAAGTGAATTGGGACAGGGGGCAGCAAACCGGTGAGAACGGGGAGGGGGCAGCAGCGCCCCTCATCAGTCGGCGTCTTATAAGCCGTTCCCGCGTCACCTGGGGCCCAGACTTCCCTCGCTGCGAGCTCCGAGTCCGCGACTCCCACTTGACTTGACGATCCGTCCATCGCCATCTGAGATTGAGCGACCTTTCCTCTTGCTCCTCCTCCAGTTCCTCCTCTTGCTCCTTCTTCCTCTCGTTCTAGAGCAACATTACCAACAATCGATTCATTGCTCTTCGACCACTCACAGCTTGGCAATCTGATCCATCGGTGGAACACACTCCTCACACCGTGTCTTTACTCAGGGTTGCGCAAGAGGTGGGGGCAGCATTACCAGCAGCATCAGAATGTCATTGTCATCTTGTTGAAGTTGGATGTGGAACGCGGTTGAAAGCCCTTAATGGTGTTAGCTAGTAGTGTGTGCGCCGCGGGTGGAGTAGTTGGTTACTGTACTGTTGGTTTTTCTAATTAGTGATGTGAAGGTCATCATAATGGTAGAGGAGTGGTGCTTGGCGCCTCTTCGTCTGGAAGCTTAGAAGGATCTAGCCAGGGTCTGTTGAATTCCGATTACCAGAAGTTGGGTGGCCGAGTGTGGAGACGTAAATGTCGTGGTCTGTGGAGTGTCGTGGTGCTTGTGGGTGCAAGTGACGCCGTGTCGGATCGCTGGGAGGTTTTATTCCATTTTTTTCTTCATTTTACTGAGGGAGGAGTGAATAAGTTGTAGTTCTTGTTGGACTTAGTGTTTGGGTTCTTGCAACCGCGAGGGGATCGTAATCCACCGGTAGGAGTGAAAAAATCAGGGACAGATAGATGACTATCACTCTGGCTAACAGTAGCCATTTGGCTTTGATGAAATATTTTTAACTGTGAATAGCGCGGATGCAAGCAAGGCATTATGTTTTGTGAGCAGTAAGGGTGTTGTTACGACTGCTGGAGACAAAGTGCGAGTATTGAGTGTTCTTGGGTATTACAAGGGTTTTCTTAGAAGCTGAGTGCATTCTTTTATCGCATCATCGTTGACAGTTGCAGGCTTTGCTTTCTGAGTGGGGCAGCCAGGTCTTTGCAGTCCTTAACACGGCAACAGCAGAAAGAGCATAGCAGCGGCAGACATCGCCGAAAGGTCAGTCTTTGCTAAGACGCGTCGGTGATTCAATCTAGGTTCGTACTCAGCTGCATTGACGGCCACGATTCACAGCCCATTAATTTTGACAGGTCCTTAATCAACCTCAGTCCCAAGACGGCGCTGCCCCTGCATTAGGATTGAAAGTTAGTCGTTGCTGCAACCATTTTTTTTTTGATTTATGCTCGGAGGCGCGTCACCGCAAATCTCTTCTATTTTTGGCCCAATCATCAGTCGCCCATCCTGCTCTTATTGCTTCACAACTATTCTTTCCACAGCTGATTTGTCAGGTTGAGGTACTATTTACCTTGATAAGGACCATGCACATAGAAGTGCCAAAAATCATTTGAGAACCTGCACTTTTACTGTCCGCTGAGGAAACCAGAGGCTCGTTGGGTTCGCTGGGCATTCAATCGAAGATGCACTCAGATTGCCTGATCTCCGTCTGAACTCTGGATCAACCTCTTTAAAGTTTGCTTCGAAGTCGAGAGGCCCCAGATCTTTCCTTCTGAAATTCTCCAACAGTTTTGGCAGCTATTACGGCCCTCCAACCTCTTCGATGGCGGTACTTTGCTGATAGTCGACCTGCCGATAGACTCAAAATTTAGTATTTGTGAGGCAGCTTACTACTTAACGGACTAGAACCGTGAGAATTATTCGCATCCCAGAATGGATACCAAGCAAGGATTGCCGACGCTGAACCATTTGCTCCAGCATACCCTTCGCAGGCTTTGCACCGAGTCACAGTGGGTTTATGCAGTCTTCTGGCGCATCTTGCCGCGCAATTATCCTCCTCCACAGTACGTTCCTTCTCACAAGCTTTTGTGACTTTTGTTTGTTCAATTCTGCTAAGAAACTTTCTATCGTTAGTTTCACAAGCCTTCAGCTGGATTCTTGGGTGTAACTCTTGTCATGTGCTATAAATTGCCTGGAAAGTGAATCATGCACCTTGGAGACTTCTCTTACAGCCTTCAATCTCTAGTCTTAGTGGCACATTGACAAGTAAAAGTTGAATTGGTTTTGAGAATCGGATCTCCATTGCCAATACTTTTACTGAGATCTGGAGAGAAGTCTGTAGCAAGTAACTGCGATTCAGGTGTCAGTATATTTGGGTGATCTTGAATTGTCAATGATCTGTCTTGTGCATTGCTTACACACTTGTCGTCGGCGGTCAACTTGTCACAGAAGGTGATTTGGTTTTAGTGAATCCAATAGTGTAGCAAGTCATTGCAGTTCTGGTCGCGTACTCACAATGCTCGTTAAAAAAAGAAAAAAAAGAAAAAAAAGAGTAGTTTGCAGTGGGACTTCGTAGCGAAGACAGTGAATAATGACTTGGACAATGTATATGAAAAGCTCATGGAATTGGGCTTGCTCTGCAGATGGGATTCTCAAGGTGGCATGGACAGATCCAAGGGCAACAAACGCAACTGGTATGCATCTTCCATCGCTCAACATATGGTGGCTTCTGGAGTTGTACCTAACACTTGTTGATATAATTTCTGGCCACAACATACAGTAACTTAAGAATTTGCGAATCAATCATGCATTTGTGGGATGCTGGGCACTTACTGAGGGAGAGGACGATCTGCAGGATTTTGGTGTGGGAGGATGGCTTTTGCAATTTCTCAGCATGTGCTGCTGGTGTAGCGAAAGACACAAGAGGAGGGCCTCCGTCTTACCCGGCTGCTCAGTCGAAGCAACGAGGCAACAGCGACGAATGTGAAGCAATGAGCCCCGAGCTTTTCTTCAAAATGTCTCACGAAGTTTACAATTACGGAGAAGGGTACCCCTCGTTCCTTCATCCACCCCTCACATCTCGAGATGTCGACCTTCTCTGGCCTGAACCTGTCATTATCTTATTTTTCCTCCATGTTTTTTTTTTTTTTTTTTTTTTTTTTTTTTTTTTTTGTTTTTCTGCTGACACTTATGAAGATGCTACGTCGCCTTTTTCCTCTATGTTTGTGTGATACGATTCTGAAAACCACGTAATAATTGTGAGGGGTTGAATATTAACAGAGTAGTGTTTGGTTGTTATTTTTCACAGTTTGATGGGAAAGGTCGCCGCTGACAGTAGCCACAAGTGGGTTTACCGGGAGCCGGTAGAGCACGAAATTAGCTTCCTTTCTCCATGGCACAGCTCCCTTGATCCTGTAAGTTCCTCCTTCCTAGGAAACTCACAATGTTCACCGTAGGTTTTCACATTCCACTGCCATGGTCAATTACACCAGAATCATTATGGCCTTAGACCTCCCAGATTCGCATTTCTCTTTGACTGATTCTTCAGATCTTGATTTAAAACAGCATCCACGCACATGGGAAGCGCAGTTTAAGTCTGGAATCCAGACCATTGCAGTGGTGGCAGTTCAGGAAGGTGTTCTTCAGTTGGGTTCCACTAAGAAGGTACTTCCACCTCTCTTTTACTCTGTGTTGATTTGGCGAAGACATTGTTCATGGTGTTTGTTTGCCTCAAATATAATCATTTTCTACATATGGCGATATTGGAAAATTGGTGTATCACTACTGCAGCGCCTCTTACCCTTAACCTGTTCTGTTGTATGACAGATAATGGAGGACCTGAACTTTGTACTTCACATGCAACGGAAGTTCAACTACCTGCAATCTATTCCCGGGGTTTTTGTTCCACACCCAATGTCATGTGCAGGCAAGAAGCGACCGAATGGCGATGGCTCCCCACCATCTGATCGTAACAACTGGATGCCAATGGTAGGATCCGACTACGACAGGCCTACGTCAAATTCTCATATGACTGCTCGCTCGATCGACCAGTTCTTGTCGCCACGAATTGGCCCACAGCTATGGCGCTCTCCAAGCGACACTACCGTACTCGGAGCGAAGCGGCCACCGGATTCGGAGCCTCTGATCTTGAATTTCAAGGATTATCCCTACAAGAATGGCAGCGATGGATTTCACCACCGGCCTGAATGTCCATCTCCCCCCAAATCCTTGAACACCGGGCACAATAGTCCACAAGGGGCAACGAGTCCAACCATTCCCAACCTTCTTCCGTCAATGTCAAGCTTGCAAGCTCTACTATCCAAGCTGCCGAGCGTGACACCCACGGAAGGGGAGAGCACCTGCACAAGTACCATGCCAACCACCAGTAGCTTCGATGGGAGCACTACCTTCGTGAGCAGCAGTCGTCCTCCTGTCAGCCGGCCTGCCGTGACGAAACCCCCTGTGGTTGATTCCAGGCCAAATCCTTCCACAGAGAGTCCTTCAATCGAGAATGGCAACGGACACATGCCGGAAGTTGTTTTGGCCAAGACGGAAACGGAACCATTGCAGGAGAAGATCGGCGCCGCTGTAAGCTCCTCCCCTAGCTCGGGCAACTCCGATGTGGCTTCGGTGGAGCATACATCTGACGACACTGAGGGACACGAGGCTACGGGGACATCGAAGTTCAAGGACAGCCACAAGTTCAGCAGCTCCTTTCTCGACACGTTCGACAACCTCGCCGACTTCGGTGCTCATCTGGAATCCTTGGAGACCGGTGACTCGTATCACTCATTCTTAAACGAGATCTACAGATGATGAAGTCGTCGCCGTTGCCGTTACCGCCGCCGACCGACCATCACACTCTGCAGATATAAATCATTGGCAGGCCCTGTACAATTCCCCTGCTGATTTCTCGTCCGACTGCAAACCATCTGGGTGAAACCAGGACTTCACGATTGATGCAGCATCATGTAAGATTTAAGATTGAATTAGCTCCTGGGGGACCTCCATCAAGAATGTAGATCTCATCTAGATCAGCTATTTGATCCCGGGCTGGTTGCTTTGTGCTGTGCTGTTCAATGATTGCAAGGGGAGCATGGATCACGGTGCAGTGGCCTTAGCTTGCGGGACTTAGAATTAACCGGGATTTATTGTACAGCTCTTTAGATAGTGGGACACCATTGATTTCACAGTGCTCACTGACGCAAGTTTCCTTTCGTGTGTGGTGTGCTTTACCGATTTAGACGATTGCAAATTGGTAGATTTTTGTGCCAAAGGCGTGCAGAGCACACATACTTGATTCATCATTTTCCTTTCATTCGAATTGCCTCTCTTAATATCCATTTCTGACAGCCTACGTAGCCTGGTCTACAGCGCTTTGGTCGACTTTTGCATCAGTGATTCTGTATGTTGACTCCTGTTCCATACTGTCGATCTCTTCGTGGATTGTCGCTGCGACTTTGTGCCATTGGTCATGTTGAGGTTCTCATACACATGTTGTATCTTCCATTGTCCACGTTTCCTGTCACCTGCAATGTCGATTCTAGCGCAATGTTGTTGTCAGCATGGAGCTAATGCTGGTGAATCTTTATGTTGCCGCACCCATACTGTGATATACATGTACATCCAACTTCACCTTGTGACTTGGAAAGAGGTTTCAACACTAGTTTCCAACTGCAAATTAAGGTACAGTTACGGTTGCGTTTTGCACTTCTTTGAGAAATATTCAATATGAATTTGTTTGTTTGTTTTTTTTATTTGTTGGGGGGGGGGGGAGGTTGCACATCTTGTAAAAGGGTGTCTTAAGCATAAGTATATGGATGGTTCTGATTTTCCAGTTGGTATTTAAACCGTCAACCTTAGGTAGTTTAGGATGATTCTAGCCCAATAATTTGTTGGTCTTGTTTGCTCGTCAACAAGAAATGTATTCGTGAAAGTAAATGAGATGTTTAGTTTAAAACAACACCAGTTATATCTTTGTAGAAAGAAACATTTAAAATTAATTAAGTAAAATTAGTACATCAATCATTTAAAACTGGATACTGTTTTTTTCATAATTTTATAAAATTTAGTTTCTTGTGTTGTTATATGTATATACAAGTACTAGTTATTTATTTTAAACGTTAATTTGTCTTTATAAAAGTTTAACTGAACAATACATTGTTTATAAATTAATTGTTCAAATCATGATGCAATACTAGAATGTTATCAAATTATTTTTAGAGTTATCTGATAAAGAATTTAAAAGAGATGATCACTAAAACTTAGGATGCTTGGGTTGAATGTACAAAAAAATATCTCATATTTTTTTTTATTGATAAGATTAAAAAATAAATATAAAAAACAGATATATAATAAAATAAAGAGCATGGTTATGGTTATCAAGTACTCACATATAGACTTGTAATTTTTTTGCAGAACCTTCCTTACTAGATGGGATCCTTCAAAAATTTATAAATAAATTGCAAAAGTTTATATTCCAAAAATTAGAAAAAAAGTTTAATAATAAATAATAAAATAATTATCTTAGGATTTATCTAAAATAAATAAGATTTTAAAACTGAGAAATTTCTTGAATACTTTTTTAACAGCTCAAGAAAAATTTAATTTAAGCTATGCAAGTATGAAGTAAGAATTCAACATAAAAATAGAAAAGTAAATAAATATTGAAGTACAATTGGTGCTACTTTAAGCCTTGTAATATTTTTTCTTGAGTCTTATTTATCTTCTAGCTTGACACACAAAAATAAAGTTGTATACATTTTTTCTTTTATATAAATATGCAAAGTAATATCCTTGATGGTTTAAGAAGATAAGTTGAAACTATTATAGGACTTGATTTTTTTAAAATTTTATTGCAAATAGTAATTTGATTTATTTACTTTTCAAAAAAATGTTACGACACTTTAGAAGTAATACTTAGTATTCTTAGCTTTTTATACTTGGAAAAATATATGCTTAGATATCACCATGTTGTAAAGGTGCATAGATTGTTAGCACTAAATCATCTGCACAAATAAATTATTCCACATAATAATGATGTGATAATTCAATCCAAACAGCAGTCATAAACGGTGTGAACCAAGTTGAATGGTTCAAGATGAATACTTGACCACGCCAAGTGCCAATTGCTAACAACTATTTTTCTTCACAGCATCAAATACCAAATTTTCCAACGAACAATATTCCTAAGATGCCATGCAATTAGGCTATCCAACCAAAATGACCCAACAAATATGGATCCAATTTGGTTTGGGCAAATAATCAGTTAAGTTCAGATGATAAACAGCCCTCAAATGCTTCCATCAGTAACAAAAAGAAGGCTGACAAGTGATCACAACACAGTAATCACCAAGGACCCAGCACAAAGACAAATAGCTTCAACTCCATAATTTCAAGTTCACTGAGCCACCACACAGATCCACATATTTTCATGAAAGGGAGATCATTATCTAGCATCGTAAGACCACAAGCAGAAAGATGTCAGACCCAAATACTTCAGATTCCAGAAAGATACTGCAGCAAAAACATGCAGTCCTCGTTAATCATCCGCATTGCAAGCCTTCATTATCACCGTACTGATGTGAGCCACTGCTCTTCCCTTGTCTGCTTTCTCACGATACCTGTCCTCTGACCCCTCACGCTTTCTTTTTTCTGGACATCTCGTCTAGGGCAGCTTGTTTAAGCATATACACCTTCCGCTTCTTATTTTGCTCGATCTGGCGCTTATTTGCCTGTTCAGATAAACAAATAAATGAACATGGGTAGCAACACAACTCGTCCAGAGATGATTGTTAGATCAAAACATGAAGACCATTAGAGGTTGCTGAAGCACATCCCTGGCAGAAAAAAATAGTCCAAATGGTAAGTGTATCTGTGATGAGTGCATAGAAATAACAATTAGGAGGTTAACGTCATAATAAATTGAGCCGACTTATCAGTATGGTGCCATGCTGCTCATAAGGATTTGGGAGCTTTTAGAGTGTTGAAACACCGAGGTTTTCTCTTGATATTCTGCATCATCATGACAGCCTCCTTGAGAACATGACACAAAAGGTGGTACTAAAGCATCAGTTATTTCGAATTCCTTCAATCGTTGACACACGTCTCCAAAAGATCCTTAACGATTATCGAAGAGAAGGTTATTACTGTTGTTTCATAAGATAAAGATCCCTTGAACTTGAATGTATACCTTGTAAAGTGAATCATGGTTAACAGGAACCGGCAGCGTCTTTTTGCTTCGAAGCGCCCCAACTGTCTTCATACTCTTCCATTGAGCATCTTTTGCTTGAAGTAATGTAGTAACCCGATTGAAGAATTTAGGAACATCAACTTGTCCAGGCACGAAGGAACACAATGTCACTCATTCAACTTTTGTCTTCAAACGTACACCTAACGCTGCCCTCTCTCCAAGCTTTCCTTCTTTCCCTTGACCTGCTTTCAGTGACTACACCATTTCCAGATAATGAAACGAATTTGCATGCTTCGCTGAATCAGCTTGCATGGCGTTCCACATATGACCTCGCTTGTTTAGACTTAAGCGGTTCAGTACGGAGTTGATAATCTGTTTGATTTTGTTGTCAAAGAGACAAACCTGCATAATGATTACTCTCATCTGACTACTCTTGTAGAAGTTTGATCGTTATCAACAAAAAATACGAATGGCGAACTTGAACCCTGAGAAAACCACAATTTGAAGTTTTGAGTACATGGGGTATGTTCATGAAAATTCAGTAAAGAGAAGCAGGCATAATTTTTCTAGTACGCCAGTATCTTGAGATTCATCGTTGGAATCAACATGTTCCACATTTTTTCCCATTATCCAGCACGTTTATCCAGCATCTGTCTCTTCATCGTCCTAAAAAGCAGATCTACGTCTTATCATGCCACTATAAATTTCATTCACTACGATTGTTAAAATCTTTCAGGAACTGCCTTCAAAACTGTTGTCCTAAAAATATGCCTCTTTACATCCTCAAGATCCTTTTCGTCCTCGCCATCCACATAGCCACCCTCTGAATTATCACTTTTCCTCACAATCTTACTATTGGATGGAAAGAGGGCCTATCTCTGGGTCTCCAATAATATCCACATAAGTAGCATCCTTGTCATGATCCACTTCCTCAACATCAGACCAGGGGGAATGTAGATGTTTTTCTTCCTCTTTTCGCCCCTTCTTCGTTGAGACCGAAGGGAGAGGGCAGGGGTCTTAAAGTGCCGAGACTCCAGCTAATTTGCAGACACCAACCCCTGTAATGTGCACCTGCAGTCAAAACTACTAAGTGCCAAGTTGTAAATCTCTCGCGTTGAATATCTGCCTATTGACACAAAATCATGAGACACTACAAGGAATTAAGTCTGGAGAATCCCTAACCAGCACCAAGAAAGCACCAGCACAACATCGATGCCAAGGCTGAGGAGTGCTAGTTAAACTTTCTTTCCATAGACAAGCCCAGAGAGATAGAGCAATTTGAACGCGTCGCAGATCTCTGTCCAAAATCGATTCTTCAACATTTTTTGTCTTCTACAGACGCTTGGCATCCTCGAATTTATCCATAAGCGTTAGCACTTCCATGACCTTTGGAATACCATGAATCTGAAGAACATTAAGAAACTCAAGTGTTTTCTGCATAGTCAACTATAGTCAAAACGAAACATATCCTCAAAATCTATGCAAGTGACTCCAGTGCGAACCGGAGTGTATAATCTTCATTTAGTTTCGATCAACCCTTTCCAGTTCACAGAACCAGTTCTGCATTTCAAGTGAACCAGGATTTCAGCTGGTACTTACCAGCGGTGGTCTATGGACAACGATAATATATAGTCGAGGTTCACCAGCAGTTCGATCTCCCATTGGCACATGAAATCTTCCCTGGCCTTTCTCCGCTGTAAGGGCCATGTTGGCTGTGTTAAGATAAAAGACTGATCACGACGAAAGACACAACAGCATCAGGTGCAAAATAATCAATTAATTGCAGATTGCAAAAGCATTCATCTAAAGCCAGGAAGAAATCCGTTTCGGTCACTTATCTTAATTGCAAATTACCCTTCAGATTTTCATTGGGACCTCACAACTTAAAGTACATAAGTGGAAGTGCCGAGGACACATAGGGATATACATCGGTGGCGTGGAAAATACGAAAATGAAGTATTATATCATTTTACAGACGCTGATGCTTCATGTTACAGCATAATAATCAGAATTCAGAGAGATACAGTTGCCAACTTATAGAGCAACGCCGACCGCAGACATCCACTGCGAGGGGTTGAAATGGGAACAAGATGCCCCCACCTTACTAGGTCCAAGGCGAAAGCCAAACAGCACGGTAAGTTGACTATCACGGAGCAGTCACCGAATTTAATCGCTCAATCAGGGCACCAGTGCATACTGAGCAGCCTTCTCTGGTTTTCTCAACACATGACTTTGAAGAAATGGCTTAATCATTCACCACGTAAAATATTCTACATTATTACTCCGAGTGTTAAAATTGGTTGTGGAGGGACACACACAGAGAGACCAGCTTAAAGCCCACGGTACTGCTGCTGCTTACCCTAAGGACTATTCTCTAAGGCTGACACAATCGTGATCGATGATATCAAGCGACCACCACAAATTCAATCCTAACAAATTTCATGGAACAGAAACTCTCTTTCCACATTCTGCAGTAAGCGGCACTTTTGGAATACCAGAGATTCAATTATGGATGAACTTTCGAGGATGTCCATTGCATACCAATCGAAATTTTATTAGGATTTACAGGTCAAAAGTAGCGTAAAACCTAAAGTCCAGCAAGTGCTTATTGACTGCTGGGACCTTGTTCTGTGAGATTTGAATTGCAGGAGATGACCTAAACTTTAAAGTTATTCTTTCACCCCTGGGCTATAAATTCCAGCTACGCCCATAGAACTCGATCCTGGTGAAGCACCCACAATCCGCAGGTAAGGCGTAACCTAGGCTGGTTCATATCTGAGTGTTGTTTAGGGTTTCTCTACGGTAGCACGTTAGCATTCTGTGCCAATCTAAACTATGAGTTCTGAATCCATTAGTACACCACGTTTAGTGTTAAGGGGAAGTTTGCAGGGCACATGGTGGATTGTTTAGGTGATGTAGCAGTTTCTCTGCTGAAGGTGTGCGACTTCGTATGCAGTTTGTAGAGCCGCCCTGGTGTTTGAGAGCGTTTGTTTTGTTACCTTTCCTACCTTAGAGATTTCTTTGGTGTTTGTTGTATGTTAGAATGTGTCAGTATGTTACAATGTTCGACGAATGTGTAGAGCGATATTGTAACAAAAATAACTATTTGTGACACAAACAAGTTTAAGAGAACATGTAGTGGAATCAAAGCTAATGGTTTGACTCAGCCCGGTCAAGCCATCACTGCAATCTTCAACTTCTCTGTAGAATCTTACACATGTCTGATTTGATTGTACTAGCACCGACCCAATGGAGCTCTCATGCTTATCTAGCCACTGCCTTTGTTGCGCAGCGTCACTTTTCTTCTTCTGAAAAGTGCCATCTCCGCACGACTACCTGATCTTTCTCTCGTATTCGCCATCTCTAAGAAGTCTACCTCTTGGTTCAAAGTCTCTTAATCAGGTCATGTTTGGTTTCTTTCGCTGGCGCTTCAGTTTGCGATATTAGTATACACATTTCGATAGTCCGTACAATGATATACTAGGGGATGGGTCTACTTCAGACAGATGTTTTGCAGTTCTCACTTTTGTTTTATGCTAAACTGCTTCTGCAGATGTGTTTTATAAGTTTTTTACATTATTGAAGGGAATCCGTCTCGTTGATTAGGAGTTCAGAATAAAAACTGGGTGATTCTTAACATCCCTGACTGGGCTGAGCATGAGCGGAGCAATATACCTAAAACCCTATTACTACGCTCATGTGTCTGCCCGGTTTAGGTTCTGTCGAGGCATGAACGATAATGGCGCAAGGAGGAAGCTTGATACGCCATTTCACTTCCATGTACTGTCACACTGTTTAAAGAAACTTATGCTAAGATCTAGGTGATTTATGATCGTATAATTTTCGCTTGAGGGCTTTGCCACTTAACTTGAACAAATGTCTTCAGTTAGTGAGGCTTGATTCCCAATCTTTTTTCTTTTCCCGACACGAATCTTTCTGACCTGCCTAAATTGTTCTTTCTAGAAATTTGGGAGTACTTTGGTCTTAATTATCTAGGTATGTGTAGCGCTGCGGTTCAAAATCATAAGTTCTTTGATCACAAATGACGACAATTTTTTTATCTGAGCTCAGTCCAGGACATGAGCTGTAACTGGTTAGAGGGTAACCTCTGTAGGTGTGGCCCTGATGTTGAATATCACAGTTTGTCTGATTCTATCTGACGACATATACTTGTTTCCTGAGCCACTTCAATGAAGACGGTTCGTTTCTTGCAAGTCATAGAGGTTATTTCTGGTTTGTGTGGCGCTGATGTTCAATATCACAGTTTGTCTGATCATAGATGACGACAAAAGTATTTTTTCTGAGCTCACACTCTAGAACGTTTCCAGTGAGAGAGTAGAGAGTTAACCTGGTGCATGTGACGCTGATGTTTAATATCACAGTTTGTCTGATTGTAAATGACGACAATACCTTATTTCCTGAGCCACAGCAATGGATACGGATAACAACTTTTAATTCAGAGAGGTTGACCTTGGTTTATGTGTCACTGATGCTGAATATTAAAGATGTCCAAGCATTTATCCTGAGCTCATTCTTCAGGGCATGGCGTGATTAGAGAATAATCTCAGTACATGTGGCGCTTATGTTGAATATCACAGTTTGTCTGATTGTAAATGTCGACAACAATTTATCGCCTGAGCCACAATTGGTGTTGATAGCACCCATTCGAAAGGATAATGTATCAATTGTAAACTGTTTGTTAAAAAACTCAAAGTTGGCAAGAGCCGAAATCGTTTCAAGATTAAAGATGCAAAGGATCATTCTTAATAGGTTTGAATGTGTGTATATATATGTAGGGAAATGTTCAAATTACCCACCCATTTACAAAATCGTCCCTCCACCCCATCATGGAAAACGAGGGAGAACGAGTGGGTGAAGATAAGGGCTAGGAACAGAGGGAGGGCAACGGATAGAGTAATACTTCCTTCATTCGGTATAGAATGCTTAAATCTATAACAATTAAGAAGCAGTCAAATGTTATGCTTCTGTTTTATTTGTTTTGAAAGATACCAAGTTTTTATTAAAGTGGTATCTTCGGAATAGTATAGATGTTCTAAAAAAACATTTTTTCCCAAATTCGAATATTACTGGTTCCTAATTAAAGTAAAGACATTATTGTGTTCAAAATATCTTTATCATGAATGAAATACTATATTCTATAACTTTGTTTGTTTCAAATAAATAAGATTGTAAATTCTCTTTGAAGTAATCTTAGCTTGGATTTTTGTTTACTAATGTTCTTCTAAATATTTCAAAAATTATTGGAAATGAATATTAATCTTTCTTGACAAAAATATTAAATATATGATAATTGATTCATATTTATTGAAGCTATTTTTTCTAATTGGCAAATAAATCAAGAGTTTTAACATGTGATTTGATATGCTAAATAAATTCCTTGATTATGTTTATATGGGCCATTTTTATATTTGTAATAACTCTAGTTTTAGTAAGCAAGAAATGAAGCAATGTAGAAGTTAGCACATCTTATAGGACTATAGCACAATTATAAGATCAAGGTTGTAACAAGATGTTTGCATTTTCTTCAAATACATTCTTAAGTTTTAATATTTGTGTATATTTATATATATTCACAAAAAATACTTATAAAAAAATAATAGTAAAATTTTTTTATATATTTTTTTACAACATGTCTATAATTTTAATTCAAAAAAATAGAATATTAAATCCTTTCAAAACTTCAATGTAAAAAATTAGAATGTTTGTAATGTATTTTGAATAAAAAAATTAAAATAAGCACAAATTTCTAAAGTATTGAACATAGTATCAAAAAAATACATATTTATTTAGATTAAAGGAATTAGATAGAATGTCACAGACATATACATTTACCTCAATAATTACTTATATAAGTAGGTAGAAGTAGGTAAATATAGATTAATTTCATAAAGTCTTCTAGATAAGCTTCCTAAAAGCTTCATAAATGCGGTTTTGACTTTAGATGTATTTATAGGATAGAAACTTGGCCAACAAGTTAGTCACATATTGGTAGCTTATGGAATAAGCTAACTATGTGGCACATACATAGATAACTTGCCTTGCAAGTTAAGACATGTAAGTAGCAAAGTCAACACGTTTGAAGGTCCTATAGGATATTGCCATGTAGCTCCTAGTTAAGAGTATATAAAGAGGCAAGAGTGAAGCCTTCTTCACTCTTGTCAATGCCTTTCTAATCTTTAGTCTTATTTCAAGACTTTCTAATCTTTTTGTTTTTGGCAATAGCCATTCTAGTTTAATATTACATCACCTTTTGAGTGACTTTGTAGTTCTCTTCAGTGATACAAGAGTGTGTTGAGGATTTTCTTTCTTTGAGTTTCATATTCTTGACATAGAAATATATAGGAGTAAATTTTTTAATATCTTATGGATTAGCTTTTTAGAAGCTAAATCCTAAACCTGGTCCTAAACCCTAAACCCTAAACTTGGTCTTCTTGTCTTTGACAATAGCTATTATGATTTTAATATTATACTATCTTTAAGTGATTGTTTATTTTCTTCAAGTGACACAAGAATGTATTGATGCTTTGATTTTTTGTGATTCATATCCTTAATAATTTGATATAGGTTTTTATTTATTATTCTTATTTTGTTTGAGAAGTTAGTGAATTATCACACTTCTCTTATTGTATTTTAAAGGTTGCTTACTATCCACCTTTAAATTAATAATTTTATTTTCTTACCATTAATTATTTTTTTAAAAATAATAAATTATTATTTTTATGAAAAAAATATTTAATATTAAAGATTGTTGATTATTCTCTTCTACTTTGACTTGTAAATTTATTAAAGTTTATTATAGATTTTTTTTTTTTAAATTTATTTTTAGATATTATACTTAGCAGGTAAGAGAATAGATTTGTAACTATTGTATATCTTCATAAGCTTGTCAATACTTTTAGAGTAGATATTTACTATATTAATAACATCAACTATGTAACTATATATCATACAACTTTTAAGATTAATTTAGAAGCCTTATGGTTTTTATAAAGCATCTATATATCATTCAAGTTATTTTTTTTTTTTTTTATATATATATATATATATATATATATATATATATGTAAAATTAAAATAATTTTTTATTAAAAATATGAATCATAATTAATTTTAAAAATAAAAGTATATTCTTATATCATCAAAAGAAAGAAAATAGATATTTAAAAAATAGATATGAAATTGAAATTAGAATGACTACTATCAAATGCAAAAGGATTAAGAAACTTAAACCTAGATAGATCATAAAAAAGATATTTTCAAAAGTAAAAAAAGCCTCATATTTTCCTCTACATATATTATATGCTAAAGAATTATATAACTATGTTTTATAGGCCATATGACAAGTGTTCAACTTGTTAGTCACATATCAAATTTATAGAATAAGTTTCCAACATATATACCACATGGCCAATTTGAAATACAAGTGGCTAAATGTGCAATATATAGCCAAGTTGTCAATCTATCAATTATCTATAAATACATGTAATGTCTATAAAGCTTCTAAAAAGCTTCTCAACAAGAAAGTGATAATTTTATTTACTTTTGCTTACTTCTATTTGATTCAACTTTTCTAAGTAAATATAATTATATGTTACATTTTCATTCTTATCAATATCTTTCTTATAATTTAATTTTGGTTTAAAAATCTTTAATTTTTAATACCTAGCAATAGTTTTTTTATAAATATATATTTTTTATTATCTAGTTTTTTTCATTCTTAATTATATGTAGATATATTTTTTTGAATAAATTTATCATAATTTATGTTATTAACTATTAAAATCTTATATTTACTTTATTTAATTTAATAATTTTATATCATATGATTTATTTTACTACAAATAAAAAATAATTATTTCTTATTATTACTATTATTAAAATAATATTAATTTATATTAATTAATTAATTATTAATATTATGTATTTATTATTGATTGTAGTATTGTTAGGAACCATATATAAGACAAGGATTCAAGATCAAGGAATAAAGTTAACTGGACATTAAAACAACAACTAGATACAAGGTAAGAAGATCTTGGCTAGACCACAAGAAGTAAGTTGTTGAGATTGAGGATCCCCTCAGCGTCGACTCCTATATATATTAGGTCCTATGAAGCTTCTTAAGAAGTTTCTATGACGTTTAAGAACGAAGTAAGCCTAAGATCCTTCTTCAGCAACTTCCTAAATCACCTAAAGCCTCTTAGGATCTTCTAGAACCTCCTATGACCTTCTAAAACTTTCTTAGAATCTATTGAAACCTTTCAAAACCTTCTGGAACCTCCTAGAATCTCCTAAAACCTTCAAGAGCCTTCTTAGAACCTACTAGTACCTTCTGGAACCTTCTTTAGTTGTATGTCCATAACATCACCTCTTCTTCTAGCTTTGAGGTCTCCAAAAAGTAATGTTGCAGTAAGCTAGTATATACACAAGAAATTGAAGATCTGCCGCATGGTGTCTACTATATATTTTATTTTATTTTTACAAGGTAAATGATTTATAGGCCTTTATAGCCATCGATAGTGCTCCAAGGCTTCTACTTGTGACCAAGCATGAACTTCAATATCTTCATTATGGAATTGTCTTGCAAACACTCCTTCTGGACGTCCTTCATATGCAAATTCTACCTCAAACACAATTACCAGTAACCTATTACTAGGTATCCTTTGACATCTTCATGGTTCAGGTAGCTCTTCATCTCAAGGTCATCTCCGCGAGCTACTTGGTTGAGATGGTATGAACTGCAAAGTATCTATCTCTTGACTATGCATATCATATAAAGTAGACAAGACCAAAAGAATATAAACAAGTTATGGTTGTAAATTCAAAATACTGATTTATACTATTCTAAATACTTGACAATAACTACCACTTTAGAGGTTGCCCCCTCTCCTTTTTTATGAGGCCAAGAACTAAAAATCTTCATGGTAAAGCCATCTTACCAAGCTATTGTTCTTCATTTTGTTGCTTTTGGTCTGGATGGATGTCATTGATGGAAATTTCGAACCTTCATTTGTGCATTTATAAAGTTACCAATTAGTTCCCATGTGGAATCATGGATATCATATCTACAGCAATGGACAATATATTCAAGACTTCCATATCTTATCCTTGAATTTAATACCTCTTCTATCTCAAATTCAATATGATCATTGATTTTAACAATAGGAGGTGGTGGTTTTCTTTGACCTGGTATGTTTGATTCTTTATACCTTTCAAAAAGTGAAACATGAAAGATTTAATGAATCTTTATGGATGAAAGTAACTCCAAGTAATAAATTACGTAATTAATTTGTTTTTGAATTATAAATGGTCCCAACCTTTGATAGTCCAACTTATAATATGGCTTGTTGGTTTTTATATTCTGCCAAAGAAGCCATACTTTGTCACCAACTTGGAATGTATGATGTTCCTTCATCAATTCATCTACTAATAGTTTATAATATTTTTGAGTCATTTTTAGGTGAGTCTTTATGATTGCTTGAAGTTAGGCCATTTTCGTAGCAAACTCCTCTGCTGTTGGATTTGCCAACTTTGAAGGCTATATCATATCCAACTTTGGATAATGACCATAATTTGAGTAGAATGACATTTACTGCGTAGATGCATGGATTGTGTTATTATATGCAAACTGTGCCAATAACAAGTAGGAAGTTCAATCGTCTTATTGATAATTGATGGTACACCTCAAATATTGTTCAAGGATTTGGTTGAACCACTTTGTTTGGCCATTAGTTTGAGGGTGGAGGCAAAAGAAAGATTGATATCAATCTTAAGAATCTTGAAAAGTGCATTCAAAAATCTTAATACAAATTGTGGTCCATGATCCAACAGAATGTCATCTGGCAATCCATGGTAACGATAGACATTTTATAACCATATGTAATAAAGAGTCTTGTCATCTCTTCACCAATAATTGACTTCTTGTAAGGTATAAAATGTGCCATCTTGGTCAATCAATCAACAACTACAAAGATAATATTAAATGAATTTGATGGTGGAAGATCTGTAATGAAATCTATAGAGATATATGACCATGATTGTTTTGGAATAGGAAGAGGTTGAAGAAGTCCATTTGGTCGATGTCAAGGATTTTTTGACCTTAAACAAGTATTACATGATAGTAAAAATTCCTTAATGTCCTTCCACATTTTATGCCACCAAAAGTCTCTAGATAGAAGTTCCAAGGTCTTGTTGAATTCAAAATATCCAACTACAAAGAAGTCATGGCCTATTTGAAGAATGCGTAGGCGAGTTGGTCCTTCAAGAATGAACAAATATTTTTCAAAGAACAAAAGATTGTCTTCATACTTGAATTTGGAAGACTCTTTAGGAAGGTTGTTGGTAAGATGGTTGATATTAAAAAAAAGAGGGTTTGTATTTTTAGGCTTTACAAACCAAATCAAAAAATGATAAATCCACAGGCATTGATACATTGATTGCTCAAAGATGAAATTATTCAAGTTTTAAGAAGGTTGCCCATTATTAATCATGTGCTATCTTGCATTCTTTTGGTTCAAGATAGAAATATCTTGATAATGCATCTGATAACCTTTGTTGGCTCTCGGATTGATATGTGATGCAAAAATAAAATTATAATAAAGATATATTCCAAAATGCTTGACAATGGTTTAATACTCGAGCTAACATGAAGTATTCAAGATTCTTGTGATTTGTATATGTAGTCATTTGATGAGAGGAGCCTTCAAGAAAGTGGCACAATTCTTGAAAAGAATCTTTAATAGAAATAGCTCTTTATCATGGATTTTGTAATTAACTTCTATCATTAAAAATTTTCTAGAATGGAATATAATTGAATGAAGTTTGCCATCTTCTCCATATTGTGATAAAACTGCTCCCAATGCAAAGTCTGAGGCATTGGTCTTCATAAAATAGGGCTTGTTGAAATCTGGATGTATCAAAATTGGAGCTCTTGTAAAAGCATCTTTTAAGCTTTGAAAATTTTCCTCTACTTTAGGACCTCAGTCTACTTTTTTCTTATGTGTCAACCGCATAAGTGGAGCAGCAATCTTGGAATAATTCTTAACTAAAATCTTGTAGAAGTTTGTAAATCCAAGAAAGCATTGGACATCACATACACTTTTTGGCTTTGCCCAATCGATGATTACTTGTACCTTCTTTGGATCTAAAAAAGGCCTTTGTTGGAAATAATATATCCAACAAATTTGACTTGAGGTGCATGAAATACATACTTCTCTAATTTTCATATAACCCAATATTTTGTAGCTTTTTCAGTACAAGGCCGACATGTTTTTTGTGGTCTTTGAGATTCTTAGAAAAGATCAAAATATCATCCAAATAAATCACAACAAAGTCATCAAGATACTCGCAAAATATGTCATTCATTAAGTGTTGGAATATGGCTGGAATATTAGTAAGTCCAAAAGGCATGATATTGTATTCAAAATGTCCATACCTGGTACAAAATGCCATCTTCTATTTATCTCCTTCTTTAATGCATACCAAATCATATGTGCTTCATAGATCAGTCTTTATAAAGATCTTTGGTTGGCTAAGTTGATCAAAAAATCTAGATATGAATGGCTATGGATATTGATTCTTTACGATGATTTTATTAAGATTGCAATAATTGAAACACATTTGTAAGGATCCATCTTTCTTCTTCTCAAATAATATCAGAGCACTAGTTGGTGACTTGGAATGTTGAATAAAATTCTTAGCCATATATTCTTCAATGTACTCTTTTAAAGTTACAAGCTTATTTTAGGATAAATTATAGATGGGTTCAAACAATGGTTGAACACCTTCTTGAAGGTCAATCGCACAATCATAAGGGTGATGCTTTGACAAGATATCAACATTTTTCTTTTCAAATACATCTACAAAATCCTTATATGCCTCTGGAATTGTTATTGTAGCAACCATAGGTTCCAGTTGTAGACTTGTATAGACAACAAACATAGTACCTTGTTTGGCTGTGCTCACAAATGCTCTAGCTCTGATAAATAAATATTATTTAAGTTTTGGCTTATCGCATGTTAGAAGCTTTTTTATAAATCTAGGGAGTCCATGATCTACTAGAGGAAATTCTAACTTTTGTGATATCCAATCTATTCGTAGATTGTATTTTTCAAGGGATGAGAGTCCTAAATTGATTGGACTTGATGGTGATCTTATGATGTTGAATACTACTTGGATGCTATAGTTGTCAAAGGTTATTTCTAATGGAATTGTTTCATAAGTGACATCTCCAGAGGATAAAGGCCGACCATCTATTACTTCTACATGTACAGCTTTGGATTTTTTGACTGTACAGATTTTGTGTGATCTAAAAAATTCTTCATCAATAAAACATGCAAAGGCTCCTAAGTCAAGTAATGCATGACAATCTAGTTTTGTGACTCCTAACCATACATGTATAGTAAAACAATGAGAAGGATTAGCAAAGAATACAAGATTTTTTTTAGTTTGTGATAGTGAAGAATCCAGTGCACGGTTTCTACTATGGCTAGACGCCCTCATTTTCTTGTAATGCTTTTGATGATGTAGCCGCACTTCTTGGTCGATATGTACATTGGCATTTTGTTGAATAATTATTAATCTTATGGTCAAGTTTTTTGTAATATAAGCATAGGCCAAGTTCCCTTCGATGCTTTTTTTCTTACTCAAAAAGAAGTTTGAAGCAAACTACATCAATCTACATATCTTTTGCTTCAAACTGCTCATTATAATTAGATGGTGAAGAAGTTGCAGAATAATTGGTGTATACATGTGGCATAATTGAAGAATGTTTATCTTGTCGTCATTGAAATAAACGATTGTTGTACTTCACAACTTGACTAATGACTTCATTTAGTGTTAGAGGATCTAACATAGACAACAAGAAGTCCTTGACATCATCTCATAATCTCTATTGAAATTGGCTCATCAATATATCTTTTTTTCAATTTATATTACATGCTAATTGTTGGAAATCTGAAGCATACATTGATGCAAAGTAAGTTCCTTGTCAAAGGCTTCGAATTTTAATTGTTGAAGAATAAATCTTATCATGTTCACCAAATGTTTCCTCTAATACTGCCAAAAATGTTTCAAAATTATGTAATATAGGAGAATTCTTTTTAATAATAGAGAAAACTAGGATAAAGCTTGATTCAAGAGCAAGATTCCAACCAAACCTAAACAAGAGGCTTCAATAGAATATTTTTGAAGTTGAAGCAAGGTGATTACTTATACTTAGTTTACAAAGCCATAAAATTTTGAGCGGGTGCCATTGAACTTTTTCAGAAGGCTGATCCTTTTTTTTTGTTGTTATTGTTGTCAGATCATTGCCTTGAGTAGATGCACCTCCCATGTTTGAAGTAGACAAAGTCGTTTGAGAATTCAAAACCTCTATTGTGATTTGATGTGGTGGTTGAGGCACTCCTTCTCCTTGACTATTATGTATGGTCATATATAGTTCTTCATTTTTCTTTAACAAAGTCTATATCTTAATCCTCAATACTTCAAGAGTATTAATAATAGAATATAATTTGATCTCTTTTGAGTTTTTTGTATTTACTTTTCCACCTTCTATTATAAAAAATAAAAAAAATATATGCCTTCAAAAAAAAAAAAAAAAAAAAAAAAAAAAAAAAACTTGATCTATGATATAAAGAAAAGAAATAAAAAGAGTATTAAGAAAAAAATAATATTAGACTAAAGGAAGATAATCCGCAATCTCTAGAATCCTATAGTACTTCTAAGAAAATGGATAATACATTCTTTGTCAAGAAAGACCAAGCTCCTAATATTGTTTTATAGCAATCTCGACAAACTGTTAAGAACTATATACAAGACAAGGATTCCAAATGAAGGAATGGAGTTAATTCGACATTAAAACAATAACTAGATACAAGGCAAGAAGGTCTTGGCTAAACCACAAGAAGTGAGTGGTCGAGATTGAGAATCCCCTCAGCCTTAACTCTTATATATATTAGATCTTAAGAAGCTTTTTAAGAAGTTTCTATGAAGCTTGAGAACAATGTAAGCCTAAGATCCTTCTTTAACAACTTCATAAATCATCTTAAGCCTCATAGAACCTTCTAGGAGCTCCTATGACCTTCTAAAACTTTCTTAGAATCTACTGGAACCTTCCAAAATCTTCTGGAACCTCCTAATACCTCCTAGAACCTTTAAGAGCCTTCTTAGAACCTACTGGTATCTTCTAGAACCTTCTAGAACCTTCTAAAATCTTTTGGAATCTTCTAAAATCTTCTGGAACCGTTTGGAACCTTCTTCAGTTATATGTTCGTGACAAGTATAATATAATTTTTAATTTTTAAAATTATTCAAACATAAAATTTAAATAATTAAATTTAAAAAAAAATCCAATGTTTTTATTTTATTTAAAACAACTTAATAGATAATTTAAATCAATTTATATTTATAAATTTGTTTTATAAAAGATATTAGTAATAATAAAATATTAGATTAAAAATTATTTTGATAAGATGTATTTAAGTGATGTTAGAATATTCAATGTAATATTAAAAAATTAATGATATGAATGATTTTGAATGATATAAATCATGATGATTTTATCAATTTTTTAATCATTCTAAACTCCAATTTTATATTTTATGATGTCAATAAATTTTATGATATTTTCATGCATTGTGTAGTTTTTACAATTTTTTCTTTTTTTACAAATGTAAAATCTATAAATATAATTTTTTTATTAATATTTTGATATTTTAAAAAACTTATAGTTTTATATTTTTTCTGGAATTTTTTAGAATAAAATAAATTATCCTGGATACTATTATGTAATAATTAATAATTATTTAGTTATGTTTATTTTAATTTTTAATTTTTTAATTTTTCAATTTAGGTAATTGTTTTTCATTCTACTTTATTGTTAAGTAATCATCATTTGAATTACCAGTCAAATAATTCTTATATATTTCAAATTTCAATATTTGATAAAAATTAAGTTTTATAATTTTTTTAATAGAAGAATTTTTTATTTTCTATAGAATAAAAAAAATTAAAAACTAAATTTTTTTATAAAGAGATCTAAAAATAAAAATATCTTATGATATCCTATTATGTGATTTTAAAAATTGATAAATTTTTATAATATATAAAGATTTGTTTTTCAACAATAATCTTAATATAAATCTATCTATGTATATATATATATCTATATATATTAAATCTGTAATATAAAATTATTTTATGACTATTTAGTATTTATAAATGGTAGGAAAAATTCTTATTGTTGATAGTTAAATATTAAATAGTCTTTTTTAGTTTATATAAAAATAGTTTTATTATTGAGTAGCAATTCAACAAAGGACTACTCAATATGCTCATACATTCTTTATTCCAACATCATATTTATCCAAATCTTCTATTTTACTTGTTATTTTATATTTAAAAATACTTATAACTATTTATAATTTATTTTAAAGTATAATCTCGTTTAATTGGTCCCACTATGCCAATTATAGAAACTGTTATTTCTTAAAATCTTCTATTTAAAAAATTCACACAAGGCATTGTAAGTCTTATTTTATTATATAAATTTCAACCTTTTCCAAAAATAATGATTACAAAATATTACTCTTACATTTATCATGTATAATATTAGAATACATCTAACCATCTATTTTTAATATAATATATTTAATGTCTTACATTTCTTACTTTCTAATCCTATCAACTGATTTTTATATATTTTATATATAATTTTATTTATAAATAAGGTCCTATCATAATAATACTTATTGTTTAAATTTAATTACACCTTGCAATGCTATCTCTTTAGTCTATAATATCTATATTTGCTACATATAGTTTAGATTATTCTAGATTTTTATTAAGTTTGTAATGCAAAAGTATAAAAATACAATTATAGAAGTCCCTTACTGATAATTAAGAGTATTATGTAATTTAATTGATTCTAAGAGCATAAAATATACAAATTTAAGTAATAATGAAAGATCAACATTATCTATAATATTTTTTGGATTTTCTAAATACTTTCATAGTAATCTATATGAGTTAGAAAGGCCATCTTTTCTTATTAGTACTCTCTATAGAATCAAGTAATTTATTAGTTATAAATCAAATATGTATTTTAAAATTTATATTTATTTTATTAAAAAAAACTCTTTATTAATTTATATATTTTAATAATAAAAACTTTAAATATATATTATTATATTATATTTTAAATAATAATTATATATATATATATATATATATATATATATATATATATATATATATATATATATATATACTAACAAAATATTTGTTTGCTCTATTTTAATATAGTACAAAGAACTTTATTGTCATTGAAAGACTTGAATTTTAGAAGAAATCATTCATTCTCAATATGTTTTTGGATATTTTGTCAAATCTAAAATTCTATTATACCTTTGGAAAATGAGTATTGTTGTGCCAAAAGAAAATCTAGCTTTCTAAATCTTAATACTTTTTAAGGGCATTGTAAAGAAAAAATAGAATTGGATTAGTTATAATGACTAAATGAATTTTAATCTAATATTTTCATTCACTTGATGTATCTAAATTGCAAGAGCAAGTAGTCCAATTTGAAATATGCAATGTTACTACTAACAAGAATTTGATAGGAGTTATACAAGAAAAAGCATTATGAAGCTCTAGAGGGCCTAATCTAATGTGGCTATGGATTTCTAAGCTAAATAGTAAATTAATAGTTCTAAAATATGCTTTTATTCTACTCTATCATTAATTGTACATATTTGATGCATAATATATTATAAAATCTTTTTTGGTAGTTGTAATTTAGTGATAAGTGGAATAAAAAAGAAAATTAATTTAATAGATTAGGATTAAGATTAAGATGTGGTTAGTTTTTTGATATTTTTATTAATAAAAGATGCTTTATCTTATATAGACTCCATGTGTACTAAGTTAGTATATGCTTGGATTGAACCATCTACTTTGGAAGGCAATAGAGACTATTGTAGAGTAGTCACAAATGATGACACAATCAAATTGGAGTTAGTAGCTACAATCATTAATATGGATAAGTTTACTTAAATCCACTCAATAATTTTGTCAATAGATAAAATCGTTCTCTCAAAGTATGTCTGTAGCTGCATGAGTTTTCTTTTCTATATTATAAAATTGGCAATACAAGTGGATTAGTCATAAAGATGTAATGAAATAAGAATTAAAGTACCTACCAAAACATGTTGTAGTAATATACTTTGTTGGAGGTAAGCAATATTTTCAAATTCTAGCTAAATGGATTGAATAAGTGGATGCATTAATTATGTTAGAGTGCAATTTAGGTAGAAGATTTTTCCAAAATCTTTAATCAATATACCACCACAATCCAAAAGATGCTTATGCTCACTTTCCACTAATTGTAGTAGAGAACTTGCATAATATAGACTTTGATTCTTGGCTTCAATTCAAGTCATTGAAAAAGACTTACAAATCTTATTAAGTAACATTAAAAGGTATTTCTAGTAAGTTCATAAAAGTGGCATTACAAATTGTAGAACTTGTGGTGGTATTTGGTAGTAACTCATGTAATGCAATAAATCAATATTTTTGTTTAGCCATGGAAGCAAGCATTAGATGGCCCACATTGCTTTTAATTACTAATATATTTACTAAAATGGCATCAAAAATTATAATAGATTATTATAACTTACCTATAAAATATCACTTTTGTTTAAGTACAAAGCATCTAATAAAAGAGTGCAAAGATATAAAGACACAAAAAGATAATGCAAAGAATAAAGTAATTCCTTCATTTAAAGAATAACCAATTGCACTTGTATCTACATCTAAACCTACTAATTTTT